>NC_066582.1:212382785-213582785 GCF_024323335.1 Lathyrus oleraceus
TATATATATATATATATATATTGAAAAGATACTAAGGAAAGACTATTAGATGATTTAATCGACATTGGAAGAAAATTTAAGAACTCCTTGAAAAATAATATATATATATATATATATATATATATATATATATATATATATATTATATATATAAGAGAGAGAGAGAGAGAGGGAGAAATATGAAATGGAGTTCTTATATATATATATATATATATATATATATCTATATATATATATATATATATATATATATATATATATATATATATATATATATATATATATATATATATATATATATATATATATATATATATAGGGCTTGGAACCTGGAACTGAATCGGGTAGCTCGGGTAGAACTGTTACGGTGGTTTTAATTCTGTTAAGTTTTGAATCTCAATTTTGTTAGTAGGGGCTTGGGTTCAAACTTCTGTTAGTTAGGTTAAGTTTGTTGCAATTCGGTTACAAACTCGTTTTGAGATTGGACAGTGTTAAGGCTGGGAAATCCAAAAAGAGGTTATCTTTAGTTGTGTTAATACAATGTGTTCTAGTGAGTTGTCTAAATTACTTCTCCTTGGTTAATATAAAGGTCTCGAAGGAGGCTTTGTTAACTTGATCAAAGTCATGAGAATAGCTTCATCCATAAATATTATCGTCGAGTTTTTGAACTTTCCTTCTGCTAAATCAAGCACATGATGAAATATTAAGGTTGCTCGGTGTTCTTCTTCTTTGATATCAAGTTTTTTTCCATGCTAGAAGATTCGGTTCTTGTCCCTTGGGTGAGTTCACGCTTGTTGCGCATCAATGTTTTGACTGCTTCAGGGTCTGTCTTCATCGTCTGACTTTGAGGACCGATTCGGGACCTCTACTTACTCCTTCACAATTTTTTTCTGAATAGTAGAATCTTTTAGGAATTGGCATTCAAATACATTGTATTGGCTTGATAGGTATGTCGTGAGGTTTATGTTGGGTATTATTATGCTACTGAAACTTGTTATGACAACTATGAGTTAGTAAAATTCTACAAAATTTGTTAATTGACTTATTGTTTAATCTGAAGTTTGGTATAGCTATGTATTGGAGACATTGACCAACTGTTATATTCATTGAATATTAATAGGAATTATGAAAATGATGAATGATGTTGGTCAGTGTCATGGATATTTGCTGAACTATTAATGTTTAGTTAGATGTTGAATGGTTTTGGAAGCTAATTATCTTATGTGAATTCTGAATTGTGTTAGGATGTTAGGTGATTTATATCATGGGTTATTAATGCATTGTTGCATGCTTGATTGTTATTTGTATTGGTTGCAGATGGTAGTTTGCTTGAGTTGGATATGGGGCAACATGGAAACACAAGGATAGATAGGCTTCACTTTTGAATTCAATCCAAGCATCAAGTCTAATATTAGTGGAGGAAACAATAGATTAAAGAAATGTAATATGCAAATGATTGTAACTAAACCCTCATTTGGGTCATATCTGTTTAATGGAACAAAACAAAATGTAATTGGTTTCAAAAATGGTAAATCCAAATTTTAATCAATTCCACTTGTTTTGTTATGCATGAAGTGCTTATATGAGATGCGTATGAAATGGATACAGTATATTAGAACCTTTAAGTCACATGTTAGTCTAGGTTTATTTTTGTAATGCTCACTTGTAATGTGCCATGAGTTTATCATGATAACTATGTATGAAAGTTTGATTTTTTAATGAAAGGTTGAAAATTGAATGAAATTGAAAGTTAGATTGTATTGGAGACATTTGGTATGCATGGAGAGTTTGAATGAAATTGCATTGAATGGATTTGTAATTTTAAGGAAAGTGTATGAATATCAATGAAAAGTATTCATGAATGGAAAGCATAATTGAATTTGTATTAATGAACTTGAATGCTTGCTAACAAAAAGTGTAAATTGAACCAATTGCCAATGATCAATGATGCTAAAGTAAAATGGACCTATGAATGGATAGTTGACTTTGGTCAACTGGTTGACCAAAAAGTCAATAGTTAACCAAAGTCAAATTTGGATTTTGAGCATGGAGATGTATAAACAAGACATGGTTTGTGACACAATGATATATGTTCATTGTTAAACATCAATGACTGAATCAAGATGGAACCAAACTTGGATAGGCCAATCCTCTTCCATCACCTGGATCACATGATTGAAGATGAAATAAGACATAGATGAATTAGGAACCAAAGGCACATAATGGCCTCATGAAACACAAATAAATGAATCAAGAGATCAATGCTTTTGTACCACCATGAATCATGAACCAAGGACCATGAGCCGTGCCCTTGAAAGCAACAACAAACCCAGATCAATAGCCTAGGAAATGTTTGAATCTGATTAAAAATCAACCATATGGGCACAAAGATTTGAAGGTGAATGATGCATAATATGATAGTTAAGTACCTCTTCCATATGAGCTAGAATTTCAAACACGCACAAGGTGAATAGTCAAACCAACCAGTTGCACTAGGGCCAAGTCTCCATAACTAGGGTTGCATGATGCATGCCCCCCAATCAAGGCCTTTGAATGATTCAAGATATTTCACAAGAAAATATTCAGGTGTGTGAGCCCCCAATTAAGGTTTGGGTAGCCAAGACAAATCCCAAAGAATATCCATGAAGCCCCATAACCAAATCATCAGGGAATTAGGGTTTGAGACCCCTGAGGAATGCCACAATGAAATATTGTTGAATCTATGCTTCAATAGACCATGCAATTAGGGTTTTACATACCCTATGCTCATATGAATGGTCAATGCCATGCCTTTGAGGATTTGATCCAAACACAAACCCTAGTTTTGCAAGCCAAGAGCTTTGAATCTATAATGATCAACCTGTTGAATGAATGATGCACATGAATGGAGCATGAGGGTATGCAAATGATTCTCAAGTTAAGGATTGAATGAAAAGATAAAAAAGGGAGGGAAAATTTTGGGGTACAACAATGATTACTCATGATAATAAATAAAACTCAAGGATTCTCTGGAAATTTTTCTTACAAAAAAAATGAATAATGAAAAAATGAAAAAATATATATGCATGTTAAATTCTTTTGCATGCATTCATACATCCATGAATTCACTTGCTTTTGGCTTACGGAAAATGATAACATTGAAACACACTGCGTATTTGACTCGGATTGCACATGCTTATTAGGTTTTTATCGTTATTTTCTTGTGTTATGTTTGCTTTTTGTCCTATATTCAGATAGTCTGCCCTACAGGAGCCTTTTGTGAAGAAACGAAGCCGAACGAGCAATACATCAAAGTTTTTGTGGAAATTTGTTCACATGGCGTCTAGCATGGCGGCCGCCAAGGAGGGTGCCATGACGTGTAAGTTGTCAATCGGTGGTAACTGCCACGTTTCCCATGATCTTTTCATGTTTTACACATGGCGGGCGCCTTGGTGGGGATGGCGGGTGCCCCCTTTGTTGGCACGATCCCACTAAGGGAAGTTGGAGGACAGTTTTGTCTTTTGCTAGCTTTTTAGAACTTCTATAAATAGGCATTTTCACATCACGAAATGGTATCCAACTTAGTTCACAACACTAAGCCTAAAGTTCACTATTGTAAAAGCGATAATCCGTCACATCGGGGGGTTATCGCACTTGAGTTGTAGTTAGGTTGGAGCACTATACAAAGAATCTTGCCGTCATTTTACTTTCTAGTCAAGTTTTCTTTTCAAGTGTACCAGATTAAAGTCTCCGATTTGGAGCAGGTTTCTTATTCAAGTTATTCGCGTTACTGTTTATTTATCTTGCATGCTTTACTTTATTTACTTGCATGTCTTACTTCTACCTACTCGCTTATTTAACTTGCACATTGATCAGTGCATTTTGATGCACGTTCTTTCATGTTTGTACTCAAGCATTTCTTCGGTTTGCTTTGATTATTTTTATGTTTTAATGTGTTTTCATAATTTATGTTATTTTTGCACTTATTTAATTTTCGTATTTAATTTTCAGCATTAGCAGCTTTCGCGAGAAAAATTATATCTTGAGTTAGGAGTATCGGATTGAGACGTGCTACCAGTTGATGGAAAGCTAAGAAAAAAATCTACAACTTTCACGAAGAAGTCAGAAGCTGATTTGGCCTGTAACAGGGCCAGAAAATTCGTTGAAGTTGCAGC
Source organism: Lathyrus oleraceus (assembly GCF_024323335.1). Taxonomy (NCBI): domain Eukaryota; kingdom Viridiplantae; phylum Streptophyta; class Magnoliopsida; order Fabales; family Fabaceae; genus Lathyrus; species Lathyrus oleraceus. The sequence goes on from NC_066582.1 coordinate 212,386,940, forward strand.
ATTAGTTTTATTTAAGTTTTGGGTCATTAGTTTTGGGCTTGGGTTATGTTTTCGATCCAGTTGGATTGTAAACCAAATTCCTTGTTTTCCATATACCTAGCAGCCGCATAACATTAGGAGGAGGACTATTCAGGAAATACTTGAGAGCTTTGGCAAGAATTCTCATGAAGAACTAATCGATCCAAACAATTTGCTGTATTCGGGTTCCGATACCTTGAGATTTTAGTAATTCTTATTCAGGTTTTTTATTCCTTTTAATATTAATATATGTATTTTGTTTGCTTAATCCGATTTACATATGCTATATTGATTTAATCCGATTGATTGTGTGATCCTAACTATGGCCACGCTTTCGTTTGCTTAATTCGTTATCGAGTCCGTTTAATTCATGTTTGCTTAATTCATGAAACTTAATCCCGTTTGCTTAATTCGGATAATAGGAATATACAACTTATACTATCAATTGCGCTTGTCAGTTGATATTGTAATCAAATAGGAATAGTTAATCTGCGGTTGGAATTACGATAGTCGATGATAGGCAAAGACCGAATCAGTAAATTGTTGCTACAACTTATTTCAATAATCACTTATTTTAATCTATTTTTTTATTGAATCCTAAACCAACCAAAACCCCATTAATTGTTACTATCATTGGTTAACTCATTCAAGAATCCTTGTGAGAACGATAATCCGAGTCAATTTATCGCTAACTACGTTTTGTCAAAAATACTCGTTTTTGATCCGCGCGCGACAGCGGATCAAATTGGCGCCGTTGCCGGGGATTCTTGTTTCTTTTAATCGTTTTTAGAGTCATAGGTTTAGTGTCTAAGCGTATAGGTCCTAGTTTCCCCGCAGTTTCGTCCAACTTGCGTATTGGTCTTTTTGCGGTTTAGGGAAAAAAATCTGTTTTTAAACAAATTATCTCAGATTATTCCGAGTTTTTGTCGATTCATTAGGAAAAAATCAGTAATCAAAAGCCTCTATTTATAAAATAAATTGTGGATGCCGCCCTAAAAAACCGAAATTCCTTATTTTTCTATTTTTTATGATTTATTTTCGGTTTTGGTAGTTTTAAAAAAATCTGAAAAAATTCTCAAAATTCTTAATTAACGTCATTAGATTAATTTCGGTGTTAGTTTATTTTTCTAAATTTATTTTAATCGTTTTCCTTCATTGTGTTTGTTTTTTACTATGGCTGACCAAAGAACTTTAAGGCAGTTAGTTGTCCCTGATGTGAATTACAATGACATGTGTATTGAATATCCTGAAGCTCACACTCCTTTTGAATTGAAATCTGGTTTAATACACTTGTTTCCAAGATTTAGTGGTCTTGTAGGTGAGGATCCGCATGAGTATCTGAAGGAATTTGAGGTTGTGTGCTCTGCACCTTCTGGACCTTCACTAGAAGATATTGTCAAACAAATGGCTGCAAATAATCTCCAATTTCAACAACAAGTAGATTCTACTTTAAAGACTTTGCAAACACAGATTAGGCAGCTTGCCACTTTGGTGAATGCCATGCAGCAAGCTCAAGGATCAAACCAACAACCCTTGGAAGAACATTCTGTTTTTCAAATAGATTTGATTTCTGAAATTGTTAATGATACTTGTAGTGATTTGTTTGCATCTGATTTTCCATCATTGTCTGGTTTTGATGATGTTTATTCTTGTGATATTTGTACTGAAACTAAAATTTGCTCTATTTGTGCTGAAATTGAGGATGCCTTGCAAGTTGATATTCTTACTGCATATGAGGTTGCAAATAAAGTTGTTCATGTAGATAAAGCTCTTGACATCCCGGCTGCCCCAAACACCCCTTCTATTGAGCAGCCATCCTCCCTCGAGCTGAAGCAACTTCCTGAAAATATGAAATATGCTTATTTAGAGATGTATGAAAAACTACCGGCTATAATTTCTTCTAACCTTGATTTCGATCAAGAAAATAAGCTTTTGCAGGTTTTAAGGAAGCATAAAAAGGCATTTGGTTGGACATTGGCTGACATTCCAGATCAGATCACCTTCACGTGTCCATTTGACACTTTTACTTTTAGAAGATTCTTTGATCCTGGAATAAAAGGCGAAGATACTAATAAAAATTTCAAGTTCAATGGACATTACCCAAAGCTATTCCATGACAGCCCCACTTTGGAAGAAGAAAATATAGAATATATCTCTTTGGGAAAGGTTGCTTATGTGATCACCTATCCTCCTTGACTACTCGGGTGTGTTCTTTCCTCTCTCTTCTCTCTCTTATTTTATGTTTGTTTCTTTCATTGAGGACAATGCATATTTTAAGTCTGGGGGAGGGAATACTTTATTTTCTTTGTTTTTGTTCTTTGTTTTGTTTTGTTTTTGTTTTCTTTCTAAAAAAAATTGCATTTTTGTTGAAAGTTTTAGGCTATAGGTTACTTTGAGTCGAGTTTGCGGAGACTTGGGAAAATTCACAAGATCGGTATTGTTTTAACACCGTAAATCTCCTGCATATGGAAATTGAGTTGAATTTTTATTATGTTTTAGCCTTACATTCTCATCCTCTGACAGCTCTTGAGTAGTTTATTTCAGCAGTCAGCACCATCTCACACACACTCTACGCAGGGAAGCCGATGAATATAAGTGAGTGTTCCGGAGAAAAAAAGAGAAAAAAATAAAGGAATGTACCTTCTAAGTTTGGTGACCCTCACCCGGTCACTTAACCCAACGGTTGTGGAACCTTCAAAAAAAAGTTGGAAATAAGACTCTTTTTGTAGTTGGTTCAGCGGTTTCTGGTGCTGAACTTGGTAGGGCGGATTACAGTCCGATCCTCCGCAACTACAATTGAGTAAGCAAAGGGTTATGTCACTTAAGTACCAGAACCCCGTGCAGAAAAGGATCAGAGTCACTAACCGGTCGCCTTGCTATGAAGTGTGGAGATAACGGGCTTAATGTGATTGCGCCTGAATGAAAAAGAGCCAAAGAAGGATGAGTAAGTTAGGCTTTAATATAATAACATGATTCGAGTTGATTTGTGTATTCAGGAGGTTTATGTCTGCATAACTGTGGATTAATGTTCGTACAATGTCCTTAGTGTGCAAGATTAGTATCTATCGAAGCAAACTTAACCGAAGATAACTTGTAGCCTAGAATGAGTAATCGTTGATGTGTCTGTGTTTTGTTTTGTTTTTCATTTTGCTCGGAGTGCAAAAGTTCAAGTGTGGGGGAATTTGATCAGTGCATTTTGATGCACGTTCTTTCATGTTTGTACTCAAGCATTTCTTCGGTTTGCTTTGATTATTTTTATGTTTTAATGTGTTTTCATAATTTATGTTATTTTTGCACTTATTTAATTTTCGTATTTAATTTTTAGCATTAGCAGCTTTCGCGAGAAAAATTATATCTTGATCTAGGAGTATTAGATTGAGACGTGCTACCAGTTGATGGAAAGCTAAGAAAAAAATCTACAACTTTCACGAAGAAGTCAGAAGCTGATTCGGCCTGTAACAGGGCCAGAAAATTCGTTGAAGTTGCAGCATTAGTTTTATTTAAGTTTTGGGTCATTAGTTTTGGGCTTGGGTTATGTTTTCGATCCAGTTGGGTTGTAAACCAAATTCCTTGTTTTCCATATACCTAGCAGCCGCATAACATTAGGAGGAGGACTATTCAGGAAATACTTGAGAGCTTTGGCAAGAATTCTCATGAAGAACTAATCGATCCAAACAATTTGCTGTATTCGGGTTCCGATACCTTGAGATTTTAGTAATTCTTATTCAGGTTTTTTATTCCTTTCAATATTAATATATGTATTTTGTTTGCTTAGTCCGATTTACATATGCTATATTGATTTAATCCGATTGATTGTGTGATCCTAACTATAGCCACGACTTCGTTTGCTTAATTCGTTATCGAGTCCGTTTAATTCATGTTTGCTTAATTCATGAAACTTAATCCCGTTTGCTTAATTCGGATAATAGGAACATACAACTTATACTATCAATTGCGCTTGTCAGTTGATATTATAATCGAATAGGAATAGTTAATCTGCGGCTGGAATTACGATAGTCGATGATAGGCAAAGACCGAATCAGTAAATTGTTGCTACAACTTATTTCAATAATCACTTATTTTAATCTATTTTTTTTATTGAATCCTAAACCAACCAAAACCCCATTAATTGTTACTATCATTGGTTAATTCATTCAAGAATCCTTGTGAGAACGATAATCCGAGTCAATTTGTCGCTAACTACGTTTTGTCAAAAATACTCGTTTTTGATCCGCGCGCGACAGCGGATCACACATTTTATTTACCTGTCCTTTCAAACATGATTAATTCTGCTATGTTGATTTCTATTTCCATGTCCGACTAAATCTTTAAAGGTTAGGATGTAAGGATCATCGTTAAGATGATACTCCATTATTTGTATTTATAGAAATGCTTTAGGGGCTCTCTTGATTTTAACACAAGTTCTCAGTACTTATTTTGTTCGGAAACTACGAAAGTAAAGCCGAGGTATAGTTGGGTAAGATCGAAAGCCGTCAAACTCTTAAAGATAAACTTGGTTAGTTTTAACTGGTCAAAAGTAGCGAAAGCACTTTGTCTGGTTAATTGGGAATTCTTAACACTATTAGAAAACGATTTTGAAACAATTTTTGGACCCGTTTGTAGGTTTAAAATCCGGATCCTTGAGCGAAAGTCATGGACCCCTTTTAAGTTAAACTTTTCAAATCAAAATCACTTTTTAACTAAGTCAAGAATTTAATTTCTTAAAAATAGGTTTACTACTTTAGCACGACAAGCACCATTCATCTGTGACAATGAAGGGAATTAATTAGGGAGTAAACTCGGTTCTGAATACGCGAAAGCGACATTTCTTGTTAAATTGATTATTCTCTTAGTAGAAAATATTGGCCGATAAGTAGATCTGTTTAGAAATAATTGGAGTATTTCCTAACTGATGTGAATTAAATCTGAGCCTGCATTTTATCTGAATTTATTTACTTCATTATTTCCTTTTCAGTGTACTTGAACCTACTTATTTGACTACCTTAGATAAACACTATAACAATAGAAATTGATAGATTGACAATCTGGTCTCTGTGGGAACGATAATATTTTGTATTTCTTTGACGTGTCCCGTATACTTGCGGATAGCAAATCACACACTCATCAGAAAAAAAAATGTTTACCTTATCATTTTTCTGCGGAAATTATGACGACTCACCATAGATATTATACCAGAGATAACAAATCCAAACTCATGGCTGACTTTGAATATGATAACGCTGCTATCAAGGAAACATTGGCCCAATTGCAAGGAAAGATGGACCTTTTACAAGGCAAGATGGAAAGGATGATGGAGTACCTTCAGGCAAAGAAGGCTACTACCTCTGCAAACCCTGTTATTGCTGCTATCATCACCAATGCTACTGCGGTGACTATCTCTGCTACTGATGTTGTTACTACTGTTGAGACCCCAGTCAAGACAGTGGTTCCACCAACTATGAATCAACCCATTTTCAAATTTTCTCCTAATAGGCATGATGCTACCTATACCTGGGGATTACCTCTGAATTTTCTTCCCAGATCTCCAATGGAGGTGCCTTCATTTTGCACCAACCATTTACTTCCCCTTATGTTGCTGGAAATTCTGATTTTCCTTGGGGCATGCCCATCTTCAGTCTCCTCAGATGGTTGATGCTAGCAACCCTGAGACTCTTCAAGATCAGGTTCATCATGCTTTTGGGCCAATCAATGCTGACACTCCTAATAATGATACTGAATACCGAGGCTTGTGCATCCACTTCCAAATTCCTTCCTAGGAAGCTCGGCATGTGGTCTAGAACCCGTATCAAGTTGTTCATGATACCTATCTTGGGGTAAAATTTGTTTCTATGATGCAATATGTGCCAGTCAATCATGCACTTTAGTATGTGCAGTCAAGGGCACCTCCAACTCCTAATGCTCAGACTAGAGGTAAATTCCCTCATGTTATGAACTCATATCCTCAAACTGCCCCTCCTGGTTTTTCTTATCCGCCTCAGATATTGTTTACTCCTCAATTAGTGCATGTTCAGGTGTATGCTCAAGATGTTCCTCAACCCGCTAGTTAGGTTGTTATTCCAAATGCTAGTCCAGCTAGGCCAGCGGATTATCAATTATTGGATGATAATATCAGGATTATAGAGGGTTTCTCGGCTTTCGGTATGGATGTCTGAGATATGTGTTTGGTCCCAAATGTGGTACTTCCCCAAAAGTTCAAGGTACCAGATTTACCAAAGTATAAATAATTAAGTTGTCCTCGGAGTCATGTTACGATGTACTGTAGGAAGATGGCATCCTACATTGATAATGATGATTTATTGATTCATTGTTTCCAAGATAGTTTATCTAGGGCTTCCTTGGAATAATATAAGTACAATTTGGATATGGCACCGACTAGGTTGCAATTGCATAATCAATTTCAGAAGTCCAGTGAAACATTTAAAGAAAACGCACATAGGTGGCGCGAGATGGCTTCTCGAGTCATGCCGACTTTGTCTGATAATGAACTAATTGACATATTCATGGGTACCCTGCAGGGTCTGTATTTTGAGAAAATGATTGGGAGTTCCTCATCCAATTTTGAAGATATTGTGACTATCGGAGAAAGAATTAAGAATAAGGTTAAGTCAGGAAAGATCGTAGGTACTATTCCTCGACAAGCTGTGACTAAGAAACCATATGGTAGCTTTCCGAAGAAGAAGGAAGGTGAGACAATTTCTGTGACAACAAATGTCCACCCTCAATTTCAGACTCCTATGGATCTTGTGTTGTATTATCCTTATCCATTCATTGTTGCTTCCGAGTATCAACAATCTCCTTTTCAGTACCAACCTCAGCATCAAAATCAATAGCTTGCACCGGCTTAACCTGCTCAAACTCAACAGACTGCTCAAGGTAATAAGGGTCAATGCTAGGGGAAAATCTTTGTGGTAACTATGGTAGACATCCTCAATATGACAAGATTCTTGTACCATACACTCAGTTGGTACCTTATTTGGTTCTTGTGGGGGCTATTGTACCAAAGGAGATTCCACCGACAATCCCTCCTTATCATCCTGAGCATAACCCTAATGCCTCATGTGCCTACCATGTTGGGTATGTGGGACATTCAACTGAGGATTTTTGGCCTCTAAAAAAATTCAAGAAATTATAGATCAGAAGATTCCGTCTTTTTCGGAAGAAAAACCTAATATAAAGATAAATCCTTTGTCTAACCATATTGGGCCAGTGGTCAGCGCAGTTATTGAAGAAGAGACTGCATAATCGGTTAGAGGGGTCGTTGATGTGAAAAATCTGATGTCAATGCTTATGGAAAAGCTTAAGGATCATGGTTTTCTAGAAGGTATTCATGATAATTGTGTTGTGTGTGACTCAGATCCTGATAGTTGTGATGATTTGAAGGGTTGTGTTCAGAACTTGATGAATTAGAGAATGATGCAGTTCTCCAGGTCAAAAGTGGTTGAAGAGATCTCTGTCATCGAACCAATAACCATCATCTATAGAAAAATAAGTTCTAAGATCCTCCTAAGAGGATTCAACCTATCCATATATATGTTCTCGGTCCATTCCCATATCAAGATACCAAGGTAGTTCCTTGGATGTATGATACGGTAGTGTACATGGGTGAAAAAGAAATTCAATTTTTTGAGGCTGACATTGTTAATATAGATGGAACGGGAGGCATGCCTCATATTGGTCATGTATTTGCTTCTAAGTACACTCCTAGGGTGTCTCTGTCACCCACAATTGTCCCTCCTAAAGAGAAGGTTCTTCCTGTTCCTTCTCCACATGCAGGGGCATCTATTTCCACCACTCCAGCTACGACAAGGGTTATTCCTGATAAGGTTGTAGAATCTGAGACCTCCATAGGTAAAAGGTAGATGTACGAAGATGGACAAATTGAAGGTTGCAAGAAGAGTATTATTGTTGAGGAAGGCAAATTTTTTCTCAAATTGATAAAAAAGAGTGACTTCAAGATTATTAACCAGTTGGGTCAGAATCCCTCAAAAATCTTTATTCTGTCTTTAGTATTGAGTTATGAGGCTCACTGTAAAGCATTATTTGAAGTCTTGAATACTGCTCACGTGATGCAGGATATCACGACAGATTAATGTGAAGACGTGGTTGATAATATCAACGCTAGTAGATACTTAGGATTTAATGAAGTTGAATTACCTCTCGAGGGAAATGGCCATAATAAGGCATTGCATATTTCGGTCATGTGTGTAGACACATTACTATCTCGAGTTCTAGTTGATATTGGTTCCTTGCTTAATGTGAGGCCAAATGCTACATTTAGCTAGTTGTAGGTTAAGGGACCCAAGATCAGGGCCAGTACGCTTATTGTTAGGGCTTTTGATGGCTCTAGAAGACATGTTATTGGTGAGGTGGATCTACCTATTTGCATGGGGACTCATTATTTCACCATCACTTTCCAAGTTATGAACATCAATCTGGCCTATAGTTTTTTGTTGGGTACACCTTGGATTCATGTTGTTGGGGCAGTGACTTCTACACTACACAAAAAGTTGAAATTCATGTTTGATGACAAATCAGTTATAGTTTGTGGTGAAGAGGACATATTGGTTAGAAAGCTATCTTAGTTTAGATATGTCGAGATAGAAAAGAGGGGATTGCTGAGATTCTGCTCCACTATTTAGAATTTGAATATGTTAGTTCTGCTGCTTCTAATCGTGATCAATCATCTACAACAATTTCATCTTCAGTCAGAAGCGTCAGGGAAACTCCGGAGAAAGGTCATTTATCTGGTTGGGGCCAGGTTGTAAACGTGAAGGGAAAGCATGATAAACTTGGTATTGGCTATCATCCATCAGCATGTAAGGCAAATCCTAGGAAGCAGAAGAGGTTTAATGCTCGAGGTCATGGAATAGGCGCAATCATTACTTCTCCAATTGGCTTCCACCTTCCATTTACCACTAGATTATGCTTTGATTGCACCGATAATATGGAAGAATATGAAGCATGCATCCATGGTATAGAGGCGACCATTGACTTAAGAATCAAAATTCTTAAAGTGTACGGATATTCCGCTTTGGTAATCAATCAGGTTAATGGTGACTGAGAGACTCAGGATAGAAAATTGATTCCTTACAGAGAGCATATTAGAAAACGGATGCCTTACTCCGATGAAATCTCTTTTCATCATATCCCTAGGGAAGAAAATCAGTTGGCAAATGCTCTAGCTACATTGGCCTCCATGTTGAAGGTCAAATGGAAGAATGAATCACTTGCTATCTATATTGACCACTTCGATGAACCAACACATTATGTTGCAATCGAGGCGGATTCTGATGATAAAGGTTGGTTCCATGACATTAAAACATAACTGGAAAAACAGAAATATCCCGAGGACATATCTTGAGAAGACTCTGCTCGAAGTTTTTTTTGAATGGTGATGTGCTATATAAAAGGAATTATGATTTTGTGCTGCTCACATGTGTGGATAGACATGAAGCAAGCACAATCATAAAATCCATACATGAAGGCTGTGGGGTGTACATGCAAAAGGTCCTGCCATAGACCAAGAAGATCCTTCGAGTTGGTTATTACTGGACAATAATGGAGGTTAATTGTTACAACTTTGTCAGAAGATGCCATAAGTGTCAGATATACGGTGACAAGATTTTTGTGCCACCAACTCCGTTGAATGTTTTGACTTCTCCATGGCCCATCTCTATATGGGGTATTGGTATGCTTGGGATGATAGAGCCAAAATCTTCCAATGGTCATCGATTCATTCTAGTTGCTATTGATTACTTTACTAAGTGGTTCGAAGTTGCTTCATTTGCTAATGTCACTCGACAAGTGGTTACCCGATTCATTAAGAAAGATATAATATGTCGCTACGGTATTCCTAGCAAGATCATCACTGATAATACCAGTAATCTCAATAATAATATGATGAGCAAGTTGTACGAAAAATTTAAGATCGAGCACCACAACTCTTCACCATATCGGCCCAAGATGAATGGCGTCGTAGAACCAGCAAATAAGAATATAAAAAAGATTGTCCAGAAAATGGTCAGAACATACAAGGATTGACATGAGATGCTACCCTTTGCTCTGCATGGCTATAAGAATTCGGTTCATACTTCCATTGGGGAAATCCATTCTCATTAGTGTATGGGATAAAGGTTATTTTGCCAATTGAGGTTGAGATTCCTTCACTCAGGGTTATCATGGAGGCTGACCTTAATGAAGCCGAATGGGTTCAATCTCGATATGATCAGCTGAATCTAATTGAAGAAAAACGTTTGACGTCTGTTTGCCATTGTGAGTTGTACCAAAGACGCCATAAACGAGCTTTTGATAAGAAAGTTCTCCCTCGTGTAAATCACACAGGAGAACTCGTGCTCAAGAGATATTCTACTATTGACCCGTATCCTCGGGGAAAATCGACTCACAACTATGAAGGACCTTTTTTCGTCAAGAAGGCGAGCCCTAATCCTCACCACTATGGATGGGAAATATTTGTCGTCACCAGTGAATTTCGACATAGTCAAAAAATATTATGCCTAAAAAGAAATGATGATGAAAAGCCCACAAGATTGACTTTCATAAGGAATATCTAGGAAAAAAAGGGATATCCCGATGGACCAAAAAATGAATTGTACACGTAAAAGTTAGGGATCAAATATAAAAACATATAAACCTCGCTAAGTTGAAAACCCGAAAGGGCGACTTGGGAAAAAATGAGCATCCTAGTGGACTAAAAAAATAGAAAATGTCCAGAAAAAAGTTAGGGATAAAGGCATTTGACTATGACCTTTGAGTCTATCTCACTACAGCCATATCTTAGGCAGCCAAAGATCGATCCAATCATCGTCAATCAAAGTGAATTACTGGGACATAGGTCTTACATTGGATGACAACCTATGTTGTAATCAATGGAAAAATACAAAAATATTTCTCATTGCCATTTCCTTATTTTTTCAATTTCTGCAATTTCGTATTTAAGGATTTTTGCACCCTTATACGCATTGTATGTACAAATTTCATAATCAATAAAATTCATTTCTTTTTATCAATTTATTTTCATTTCCCATGCATTTTGTTTGTGAAATAATCGATTTATTTTGATCATATAATGCTATAAAATTTGGGGAATAATAAAGGCTACATTAAAATAAAACCTTATGCATTGCTTTAATCTCCCAAAGAATCCTAAAAGATGATCAGGAGTCGGAAAGTTTTGCTTGATAACTAGAAATGGCTTGATGACCGTCCGATTAGATCATATATCTTTGTGCTCTCCAACAGGATCACGTGAAATCACCAGCAGTGGTGATAACACACATCGCTCTCATAAATGATAGTTTCTTTGGTATAGTCAATGACGAGTCGTAGTCTCCCCTACAACAGAAACCCTACCTTGTGAATGACATCCATATAACCACGTAAACATTCATACATCATGAAAATAAAGCATACATCACATGCAACATGTATATCATTTTCTTCATTTGCAAATTTGATATCCTCATAGAATATCAATAAATCCTAGCAGGTGAGCCTATAAAAGATAAATTGCCATTACACATTCTATATACGTGCCTCATGACCGTTCTCAACGGGATTTTTTGGATACTTTGGTATTTAATCCTTTTATACCTCAAATGCCCGAAAAGCTTCCGCAATTCGCACCAGGTTTAAGAAGATTAAACAAGGGCAGCTGTCATACCCCAAAATTTTCCCTCCCCTTTTCATCTTTTTACTCAACCATTGACTTGAGATTCATCTATACACATTCATATTTCATTCAGTAGATTCAAAGATCTGTGATTTGCAAAGCTAGGGTTTGTGTGTGAGTCAAACCCTAGAAGTATATCATGGCTCTTCATCTGATCATATTAGGGGAGAAACCCTAATTTTCTTGATCTTTGTGATGTGGACTCAAGGAGACCTCATCATAGCATTCCTCAGGTCATTCAAACCCTAATTCTTGAGGATGTGGTTATGGGACCTTGTGGATACTCTTTGGGCCTTATCTTGGCTACCTAAACCCTAATTGGGGCTCATACATTGGAGACTTGCTTGTGGAGCATCATGCTTGATTCAGAGACCTTAATTGAAGGGTATGCCTCATGAAACCCTAATTACGGAAGTTTTGGTCTTAATGTGCCTTGTGGCTTGCCTTGTCACCTTGTTCTTATTAGAAACCCTAATTCATTGGGGAGAGGTGTTTGACTATCATATCATGTATCATCTATCATCAAATCTACATGCTTACATGGTTGAGACTTCATCTGATTCATCTCTTGGTTTAAGCATCCACATGTGCATCCTATTTAACATTGCCTAGGCCATTGGCTTAGGTCTCTTGGCACTTGCAAGTGCATATGCTCATGATCCTTGATTCATGATTTATAATGGCACCAAAGCATTTATCTCTTAATTCATTTGTTTGTGTTTCATGAGGGCATTATAGGCCTTTGATTCCTAATTCATCCATGTGTCTTGATTCACTACATTCATGTGATGCAGATGATCAAAGATGAATGATCCATTCAAGTATTGGTTCAATTTTGACTCATTCATGCAGATGATCAAAGATGAATGATCCATTCAAGTATTGGTTCAATTTTGATTCATTCATTGTTGCTTAACATTTGAACATTAACCGTTGTTTCATTTTAATCATGTCTTATTTGCATTACAAATCATATGAAAACCCTAATTCAAGATCCATAGTTGACTTTGGTCAACTGTTGACTTTTTAGTTAACAAGTTGACCAAAGTGAACCATCCATTTATAGGCCCATTTGACTTTTGCATCATTCACATTTGGTTTAGCAAGCATTGAAATTTATTAACCATTAATCTCATTTTTTCCATTTATATGGTGCATTAGAGTCAAAATTCAATTTTCAAACAATCTTTTCATAACTCATTCAATATATTGTTTTCCATTCATGAAAATTTTACATACATATCAATGCAATTTCATACAAACTTTCTTTTTTCATTCAAAATTCAACTTTTATTCATTAAAGATTCATGTACATAATCCATGTAAATACATTACAAATGGACAAATCCAAGAAAGTACAAACTAACATGTAACCTAAGTTCTAATTCCCAATCTACCAATTCATGACCAACTTCCTCAATCTAATGCAGTCCAAATAATCCATGGAAACACATCCATTATTCATCCACATTTCCAATGGCAAATTTCTCCAAACCAATGCAAATCCAAGCAATCCCCATGGCCTATAAAAACAATCCACACGGACAGGATAAGCTCACCATTTGATAATCCAAAATCAAGAAAAAGAAACAAGTTAACATAAGGGCAATGCATTATTGCTACACCAGTAACAAGACCATTAATTTGACAGGAAAAGAATTCGACACAAGCCATTTCCGGCTAAGGAATTCTGCAGAAATAGTCAAAAACAACTAAATCCAAATCTATTTTAATTTCACTTTTAATTAACTCTCAGATTCATTGTTAAACTAACCTCAAATGCAATTACAAATCAACTCCAAATTCATGTCAAAAACAGATCACTAACTGATGCATTTCACTAATCATTTCATTACAATTTGAGTTTCTAACCACATTTGCAATTTGTAACTGACATGTGAATTTCAGATTAAATATCTTGTGCATTTCTAACTGAATTGGAAATACCTAATGTCTATAAATAAGACCACTCTTATTCATTCAAGGATCACGTTTTGCACACTTCACAGATCACAACTCTCAAATTTTGCCTCTCACTCTCGAATACTCTCTCTGCACTCATTAGTACTCAACAGAAATTCCAGGAAGAAGAGGATTGAGGAAAGAACGCAAAGCAGTGGAAGATCAAAGAAAGAGCAGCACAAAGCAATACATGTGAAGTCACCGGAGAGCCACTGCATCGCGATTTCCGGTGAGTATTCCTCCGCTTCTTTCCTTTGTAATCAACATAAAGTTCTTAAACAAATCCACGCTATTTATCGAGTTTGCGAATCGATTGAAGCAACTTGATTTCAGAGGATTGGTCAGTCGCGAGTTTCGATTTACGTTTGAAGTTCTTGGTGTTCGTTTGAGCATTCTAAAGCAAGAGTGAAGACGATGAGGGATGCAAATATGTTCATGGCGCGGACGTTTCCAAATTCGCTCTGATGCCTGGACTTCGATGGAGCTTTGGAGGTCGAAATGCTTGGAATCGAATACTGAAGGTCAAGCTTCATATGCGGCACGCATTCAAACGAGTTTTGACCTGGATGTACGTGGATATGAGTATGGACTTGGTTCACTAGGCTTTGGATTCAGATTCAGACCGTTGGAGCATTGGATCTGTTTGGGCCTGAGGCTCAAATGTTTGGCTATTCACACATCTTTGGTAGGAAAATTTTACCCTATACCCCTACAATTGTACCCACACCCCTACATCTAATTTTTTTGGACCAAAATACCTCATATAAATGGGATATATTTTTCATTTCAATTTTTTTTACCATTTTCGTTCAAGAGTTCCGGAGAAGAGAAATTTTTGGCTTTTTTGCATTGTAAACCGGAACACTCAGAGTAAGTCTTCCGGTTCATGAAATGTATACCGGAACACTTCTCTAAAGAGTTTCGGTTTGTTTCCTTTAGGGGCACTGAACCGGAAGTCTTTTAGAAAGTCTTCCGGGTTGGATTGTTGTATACCGGAAGTCTTTCTTAAAGACTTCCGGTTTGGATGATGTATACCAGAACTCTTTAAGAAAGTGTTCCGGAAGTCATTTTGTTTTTTTACTAACCGGAACTCTTCTATGAAGTGTTCCGGTACGTAATTTTTTTTTTTTAATTTTAATTATTTTATACAATTTTTTTGCAATGGTTCGAAGACGAGGTGCAGATGGTAGGATTCCAGTCCGCACGTTAGACCGGGGTTCATCTTCATCTGCAGCTGAGCCAGCTAGATATCCAGGAGGGCCGTACGATACGTCTCTTTTGGTGAAGTACGAGCATCATGTTGCTCGACATTTATGGTTCGGTGAGGTAAGTAAACGGGCTATATTTGAAAATGAATAATAGTTGAATATTTTATATTTTGTTTTCTAATATGTGTTTTAATTGTTTTTAGGAAAGAGGTCCAAAAAAAGAGTTGAAGGTTGTTGGACATGGACTGAAGTTGACTTCTAGGGTTCCATTGGCTCTTCCACCACAGATGGAGAGTTGGGTATCTAGATCCGGTTTATCTTCACTGCAGAGAACCAGTTTGAACAAGATAGACACAAATCTTGTCTCTGTATTTGTGGAAAGATGGCATCTAGAGACATCTTCATTTCACATGCCGTTTGGTGAAATGAGAATTACTTTAGATGATGTCGCATGTCTACTTCACTTGCCCATCAGGGGTATCTTCTGGAGTCCTCAGGATGTGACTGAAGAGGTAGCTGTTGAACTTGCTGTTGACTACCTAGGAGTGTCACGGGGTCAGGCACAATCACATGTTCGTAGCTGCAGGGGGTCGTATTACAAGTTGGAGTGGTTATACGATTTATTCGTACAGCATAGAGTTGCTTCCAGCTGGGCATATGCGACTAGAGCATATCTATTGATGTTGGTGGGTTCCACCATATTTGCTGATAAGACCTTTACACTTTGTCATACCCCAAAATTTGCCCATTAATATTTCAAGACATTTTTCAGGGCACTCCGACTCATTTTTATGACACTGATCTTAAAGGAACAAAGGCCCAGCTCACGAGTGGCCCAATCCAGAAAATGGCCCAAACTGGCCTGCTCGCTAGGCGAGCAAATCCTTCGCCTAGCGAACGTTCGCTGCACGCTCGCCTAGCGAACGTTCGCTACACGCTCGCCTAGCGAAGCTGGCAGATAACAGAAAATTCTGGGCTTCACTCTGAGCCCATTAGGTCATGAAAAAAAGGCATTATAAATACCACAACTCCAGTCAGAAAAAGAGGAGGACGAAAAAGGACGAAAGGAGAACCCTAGCAAGCAAACCCTAGCGCTCACAAACGGAAAACCCTGGAGGCTAACCCTGAGAATTCCGAGTAACCCTAAAGGAAACCCTGAAGGAAAAGCCGGCGGCAGCAAGGTCACTTCCGCTCAATTCGATCCGATCGGCCAATTCAAGGTTACAATTCGATTACAAACAGGTTGGCATTGCTATTACTACCTTATGTTCTTAATTTGCACATGGTATCATGATTGAATTTATGAAACTATCTTAAGTTTTACATATGAATTTAAGTATGCATGAACATCTGAATGTCTAACCACATAATCTCTGTAATGAATGCTATAAGGTGTGAAGCTTGCTGCCATTATATCGTTATTAAAACCGGAATCCGCAGCCGCTCGCTAGCACATCGCTAAGCGAGCATGCAACGAGTGTTCGCTAAGACTTCGCTAGGCGAAGCAGGAGCGAACGCGACAGCAGCCGACTTTTCTGTTCTGACTTTTGCCCACCTGTCATGTTTTTATCATAGCCATGCATTGTTTATCTGACCCTACTGCTGTTCTGGTTTCTTTTGTGGTGTAATTCTCGATTGCACCCTGATTTGGTATTCTGACATGTTTGCTGAGTTTTGCAAAGGTTCACACATCGCCGGGAAAGCTAGCTAGATAGGTATTCCACTTTATTTGTGGGATGCCCTTTGTGAAGTTTCACCCTAAATTACCTAATTAATTTTAATGTATTGATTTTAATGTGGAGATCCACCCTCAATTACTTAGCTGATTTTAATGTATTGATTTTAATGTGGAGATTCATCCTAATTGCCTAATTGATTGTAAAATACGGCCTTTAAATATGTGATCTTGGACCTCTCTTTGCTGCCCTACGGTATTACGGTATAACGGTCGTGTCCCGCGAATGTAGGGATACACTTAGCAAAGACCCTTCGGTTAAATCATCATAAAATAAATCATGGTCCCTCGGATGTTACCTTCGAAAATACGATTCTGTCCCTCGATGACCCTTCGGTGTAGCCTACGGTTAAATGATGATCGTCCCTTCGAATGCTAAGGTATCCTTACAACTGTTGCCTTCAATGACCTATCGATGACCCTACAATGACCCTTTTACATCCAAAGGATAAAACTACTTACTTCTCAATAGTAAGGACAGTTTTACCCTCATAAGGATAGGAAATGCCCATAACGACCTTAGGAAGGTATAACTCTCAATTACTGGATCATAACCTAAAACATTTTCCACCCTTCACACTTTGCAAGTCCTAGAAAATCACCACTTGGTATACATTCATACTAGAATCATTACCAAGTTATATTTTCTAAACTGTTTTTCAAAATCAAACGAGATAAATACTTTGTATACATTCATACGAGAATCATTACAAAGTTAAACTCTCTTTTCGAAACATTTTTAAACAATTCACCAACACTTTTCAGACAAAAATATAAGTGATCCAGCAATTAAGAGCCCATAGATAACCATGGATACAAAGGGTGCTAATACCTTCCCTTTGTATAATGTACCTCCCGAACCCAAAATCTATTGAGGTCTTTCCTGTTCTTTTCCACCTTTCCTTATTGGATAAAAGAAAAGTCGGTGGCGACTCTTGCTATCCGCGACATTGCGATAAAAAAAACACATTAAAGTCAGTTCACCGTATGACACACTTGTAGAGACACGATACCTCCTCCTGTTTACGGACTTGGATGGATGTTCAGGATATAGTTGGGGAGTAGCTGCACTAGTTACCCTCTACAGATATCTTGGAGATGCGTCCATGTACAGTTGCAAACAGCTCGGTGGATATCCTACTCTCCTACAGGTATATAATTTAATTTTGTTTATTAAGTGTTGGATTCATTTTATAAAATATGTTAACTTAATTTGTTTTATTTATTATGTTTGTATTTTGTAACAGTGTTGGATTCACGAGTACTTTCCAACTGTTGGAAAAAGAGGGGAGAATTGGAAACTTGCTGATAACTGTGGTCTTCCCCGAGCGATGAGATGGTCGTATAGGTAGGGAGTCCTGAAGGTCGATGATTTACGACCTATTTTGGACGAGCTGACACCTGCCGACGTCATATGGCGACCTTTTGAGGATCATAGAGCATGGCGTGTATTTGATGAGATATGTCTTTACAGGGGTTGTTTGAAGTGGGGTGAAACAGTTGTTCCATACTTGCCTGATAGATGTTTACGTCAGTTCGGGTATAGGCAGTATGTTCCATCCCCGCCTCTGGATTGTATGATGGCGACGGATATTGATGTTGATTGGATCAGTTACCATCAGAGTGTTATCGCTGTGATCGGTTCATCTACCGTGGCCACCACTCCATCTGATGTAGAATACGGTTATCTGGAGTGGTATTATTGTGTTTCCCATCCATGGTTGGTCCCTCCCCATCGTGATGCTCCTAGAGAGGTACCAGTTCCTGTATATGACGTCGGGCCATCCGATCCTGATTGGGCTCGTGTATCTACATTGATTCATCGATATCTGAGACAGGTTAATACCGAAGAGGAAGATCCACAGTTTTCTGATTTATTTGAAGCTTTGCATATTTCTCGTTCACATTGATTTATGTATTAAGCTTTGAATATAATAGACATAATAATATAAAATTCATGTTTTGATTACATATCTATGTTTTGAGTACATAATGATGCTAATACAGATGTAAGTAATTGCCAATGTTGCATACGTCCTGCAAATCCTAACATCCAAGTAGTTGCTATATGAGAACGAAATTTCTTCCAATCTAATGTGACCGGTGGCAATGGAAACCCCTCTTTCATGTTAACCTGATAAAATAAAATAATTAAAATATTAAGTCATATAACATAAAATATTAACTGAAATAATTAAAATATTTAGGCATATAAATACGTACATGAACCCAATGATTGTGGTTAACAAAACCAATGCAATAAATAGAGACATTTGGTGAATGTGAACTTGTCATCGGAAAGAAAGTCATGCACGGATTGCCTAAACAGACAAGTACAACATTATAGCGATTCGCTATCAAGTAACCCATATCTGGTAGACTCAACCATTTTTCAGGTGGCTGTGAACCAAAGGATTCTATCATCAAAGATTCTCTCACTTCTGACAACCGATTAGAAAATAACTTGTTATACAAAGTTGACCTATCCTTGTCTATTATTTCCAACCCCAACTCTCTGCGAACCATTGGCCAACCATCCTCACCATATCCATCCAATGATGCAATGAATCTAAATCCATAATTACCATCTGATTCAACATTAACTACATCTTCAATGTATGACCTAATATGATTAGGAAATTGAAGAATGAATTGTGGTTGCTTCTTTGATAATTTGATCTTCTTCGAAGTCTGTGATGGTTGAGATTGCCTTTGTGAAGATTGAGATGCCTTATCAACATACTCATGATACGAAGGGTCCATATAAACATCATATTCTGCTGGTTTTTTTCCCTTTCTTCTTCACTCCTCCTTTGGTTTTTATTTTCTCAGGTGGTGGACACAATGGAGTCATTGTTGGGTATGCTAGTTCACATACCCTACTCTTTAATGCCCTTTTCCCAATAACATCTAATGACCTAAATCATCTCCACAACTCATCCATTGCAGAAGTCATATCCACATCTGATCCATCATCTTCACCTACCTCTAACTCAACTTCCATAGTTAGTTTCCTCCAATGAACTTGAACAACATCAATGGGTATCGATATACCACCTAGTCTGTATCTTCCTAACTCACAAGCACAAGGTAACCCATAAGATGTTCTAAGAGTACAACCACATATTTGCCTGTTAGTTCCAACATAATCAATTCTCAATAACTCTTCAGCAATACGTCTCAAAGCAGCTCGAGATACGGAACCACGCAAATAACCATAAAAGGGACTTACGTGCGCGTGCTCAACTTCGTAAAAACTCTTTTGAAAAGAAGCTCTAATGTTTCCCAGTTGTAACCTCAAGTTGTTATTCATGGCTTCCCAATATTTGACCATGTCACCTATAATGTTTCCTAACATCTGCTTTAACTTCCAATGAGCAGATTCAACCCTAAAAATATTGAAAATAACACATAAAAAATACATAGAAATAATATCAGATATAAAAATAACACATACAAAATTATAAGACGTACCGATTAGTCGTTGTGTTACCCAAATGTAGTACTCGATTAATCCATGCTCCAACAAATCTATGCCTATGTGGAGTCAACCATGTGTCTTTCACATAATTAATAAATCCACTATAATCAACACATGCTTGCTCAAGTTGATGCAACCGCTGACCATACTCAACCTCATCACTAGCCCAGACAACTTCCATCCATAATGTGTCTATCGTCTTTTGCAGGTCATTCACCACATGTTGTTTGCATTTGGCACCAACGTTTTTGTTAATGTGAAATCTACATAGAAAATTAATCGAGCTGGGAAACACAACTTTAATTGCTTTCATCAAAGCAAGATCTCTATCTGTCAAAATCACTTGTGGACACATGTCTTTCTTCACAAACAACTCTTTTAATTTCTCCAATACCTAGCAAAAATTCTCTGTTTGCTCAGACTCCATATACGCAAATCCAACAGCAAAAGTCAACTCGGTCAATGTCATGCCAACAATTTCAAACAAAGGTTATCTATATTTGTTTGTCTTGTAGGTGCTATCCATAACTAACACAATCGGAAAAATATTCAACGACTTAACTGAATCAGGATGTGCCCAAAATATCTCTCTCACCACTTCCGAGTCATCCTTTTTTCTACTCCAATACACATACCCTACATCCTCAATAAGCTTAAATAGATGTTGTATCTCACTCCTAGGACCTCTTATCTCTTTTTGTATCACACTCTTATGCTTGTATACTTGCGTAATCCGAGTGACATTCTCAGGATAATTGTCTTGCAAGGAAAGCAATATGTGTCTAGGTGCCACATGTCTCTTTGCCAAATATGCGACATGTTGCTTCTCATTTGTGGTCAACCTACCAATAAACGAATGACCTTCTAATCTATCAGGTAAACCATGATTATGTAACCCACATTTTACATCAATCTTCCAACCAGATCCATCTTTCGCCGGAGTCGACCTGATTTTAAATGGACATCCACATTTCTTGGACGCACTTTGGGTACCACTATCACTAATCTTGTGTTTCCCACCTTTATCACAACCAAATATTATTTTGTTACTTCTCCCTCTCTTCCCCGTTTCAGTATCTGAACGACTGATAATAACAGTTACTTTATTATCGATTCCAACCTCTTTAATCCATCTGATAACCTCTTCTCGTGTACCAAATCTTCCCGTCGTCATAAACGCATCAATAGTATCTACACATATTTGGGGAAGATTTTCCATTCCTGCAAAATAAAAATAAAATAAAATAATTAAAAAAAAAACGAACCGGAACACTCCATGAAAGAGTTCCAGAACACATATAATACAAACCGGAACACTTCTCCAAAGAGTTCCGGTATGTATAAATTTGTTCACCGGAACTCTTTCAAGAAGTGTTCCGGTTTTGTAAATTTTTTCTGATTGAACCGGAACTCTTTCATGAAGTGTTCCGGTTCATTGATTTGTGTGTTCCGGAAGTCATTCTTGAAGTCTTCCGGTTTGGAAAAAATACATACCGGAAGTCTTTTTGAAGGAGTTCCGGTGCGAGGGGTGTGAAAGTGTAATTTCTGAAATTTTCAACTGAATGGTAAAAATGAAATGGTAAATTGGTTAAAACCAATTAAGGGTAGAATGGGAATTTTTAAAATTTTGTAGGGGTATGAGGCTAACTGTAGGGGTACAAGGTAAAATTTTCCTTATGTAGGGCCTGCACCCCCATTCCTTTGGAGCCCATTTGTTTTTTGGTTAATCTTTTTTTGATTATCATGGTGATTAGAGGTAGATTAGTGGATTTTTTATTAGGATAATTAGTTTTATTTAGAATTTCTTGATAATTAGAGGTTTAGGTTGATTTAGATTTAATTAGAATATTAAGAATTGTTAGAATTAATTGATTTTTTTAGATAGAATTAGTTAGGAACTTTGGTTTTTTATTAGGTTATAATTAGATATAATTAGGTTTAGCTAATTTTAATAAGATTTATATTTTTTAGAAACTAACTTCTTAATTGATCAATTGGTGCAAATTAACCTTTGTACTTCTTGAACTTCATGCTCCCTTATATTAGAGTTTTGATTTAGATTAATGGATCATTTTAATCAATTTTTTCTTCATGTGATATTTGATGTTTGATAATTAATTTGATCATAATCTTTGCATGATCCATTAGCTCAGGGTTTGTGAACCAACTGATTTAATCATTTGATCTTTAGATAGGTTGTATATAGTTAACCAATTAATTCGATCCCTTTGATTAAGTTGATCAAAAGAAATTTTGATTAACTAAATCCTTTGATTGTGTATAATCCCTGAGTCTATTCAAGTGATCAAAAGTCCATTGATCACTTGATAAGACTAGTTACTGTAATGGTGTGGATCTCAAGGCCTCAAATTCAGATTTCCAATCAAGGCATCCCAGGAAAATCAAGCAGTGGACTACTATGCAAAGCACATTAAAGGTGTTTCTTCAAGAGCTTGTCAATCAAGATTCCGATTGTGTGATACGAGCCTTAAGAATAGAGAAGGAATGAGAGTGGAGAATTATATTAACTCATTTTTAATATCTTTGGGTACGGGACAAATGACCCAGTTGCTCATCGTATTCACCTCTATTCATAGACTTTACCATGATTTGAATCAAATGATTATCAAGTATCCCTTCACAAAGAAACAATGTAACAATCATAAGGCTCTATCAGCAACTTATCAATCATGATTGAAGTTGTATGCCATGAGCCTTAAGTAACAAAGAATGATGGGAGTGGAGTATTCATATCCTTGTCTAGGGTTTCCTTGGGTACGGGATGAATGACTCATTTGCTCGAGGTATTCACCCTTGTTCATAGACTTCAGTTCAATTTGAATCAAATGATTGACAAAGTCTCCATCATCATAAGGAGGAGCAAGGATTCTTCCTTAACAACTTGAAAGTTATGATGAGAATCACATGCCATGATCCTTAAGTATTAAAGAAGGAATGAGAGTGGAGAATTCTATTAACTCATTCTGAATATCTTTGGGTATGGGACGAATGACCCAGTTGCTCATTGTATTCAACTTTATTCATATACTTTAGTGTGGTTCATATCCAATGACTACCAAGTCTTCTTCATATTTCATTATCATTTCTCATTTCTCTTGCCTCACCATTTTCTTTCAGTCTTTGTTCATATTCAGACGAACTACGGAGCTCTGACTTTCTCATTACACAGTGAGAATACGTAGGCACAAGGATTCAGATTCTCCACGAGCTAACCTATTTACTAATTCTCCATAAATCAATATCGTCCTTTTGAAGTAAAATACTTTACCCATTTGGATTCCATTAATATCCTTTTAGTATGATTAATCGGAGTTCACCTTGTGAACCAAGAGATGTTTGCCTTGATTCCA
The DNA here is from genome assembly GCF_024323335.1 of Lathyrus oleraceus. Classification (NCBI taxonomy): domain Eukaryota; kingdom Viridiplantae; phylum Streptophyta; class Magnoliopsida; order Fabales; family Fabaceae; genus Lathyrus; species Lathyrus oleraceus. The sequence goes on from NC_066582.1 coordinate 212,410,425, forward strand.
AACACTTAATTCCTTTGTTTTTTGCCATTCCAATACATTGATACCATGCCTTGGGCCCCTCACTAGTTGGTTTTCCTGTTTACTCTTTGATTCATAGTCTATTCATTCATTGATTGAATATACCATTCTTTTTTGTTTTAAATTATTTGTCCCCTACAATGATATAATGTTCCTTGTATCAAGTATCATTCTCCTTTGGGCTCCATACCTATCCTATTAGGGCAATTCCAGTGCCTACCTTGTGAACCAAGAGTTATTTGGCTTATTACCAGACATTTAATTCTATTTGTTTTGGTCACTCCAATACAGTGATACCATGCCTTAGGCTCCTCACTTGTTGGTTTATGTCTGTTTACTCTTTGGTTCAAAGTTCATTTTCCTTATGGTTTCCCATGCTTCCATTATCTTTTGGTGCAAGTTATACTTTTCATCATTTCCTCTTCTCTTTGTTTTCGTAGTTCCATGAACTACGAAGCTTTGACTTTCTCATTTCACAATGAGAATACGTAGGCACGAGGATGCAAATCCTTGGCGAGCACTATCGTAATTATTTTGTCTTCTATCTTAGGGCTCCATCCATGTCTTTCATTATCCATATCATCTACCTTCAATCATAGCCATTCACCTCAGTGACATACTGCCTTTCTTTGAAAACAAATGCAGTTTTCTTTGGAATTTCATATATATCCTTTTAGGATAATTGTCCACCTTTATGCCAAGAGATATTTACCTTGATGTCAAACACTTAATTCTTTGTTTTGGCCCAACCATATACAGTGATACCATGCCTTAGGCCCCTCACTTGTTGGTTCATGCCACCTTTACTCTTTGGTTTCAAATACCATTTCTCTTATGGATTCCAATATATCCTTACCTTTGGTTCCAAATCATACCATTCAGTCACTTTTACCAAATCCTTCATTTCTTTGACTTTGGTTACTTTTCTCTATTCCTCCATTCATCTCCATGATTCATTATTCATTACCTTCATTCAATATTCAACCTTCATTCACTTCATATGATATACCTCTCTCTTTGGCCAAATACAATATTCCCTTGAGCTTCATTCAATGTCTGCCTTTGGACCGAAAGATGTTTGCCTTGATGCCAAATACTTAATTCCTTTATTTTCGGCCCAACCATATACAGTGATACCATTCCTTAGGCCCTTCACTTATTGGTTCATGCCAGTTTTACTCTTGGGTTCAGATTTCATCCTTTTTTGGGAGTCAAACAACATTATTCTTTGGTTCAGACCATATTTGTTATCACGAATTCTTTCACCTTCCACCATTAATTCTATGAACTACGGAGCTCTGAATTCCTTATTGCACTATAAGGATACGTAGGCATGAGAGCCCTAATCCTTACTGAGCACTATATCTATTCTTTTCTTTTCCCTTTTTCTTTTGTAGGTAATTTGTAGATATAACACCCATTCGAGTTTAGAACAATCAAAATGGTTCTCGTTGAGTACAATGGATGTTACGGTTGCTAATACCTTCCCCTTGTATAACCGACTTCCTTACCCAGTTATCTCTTTCCCCCGGGTTTTATCGTTGTCTTCCCTTTCCTTCAAGAATAAATAAAGTTTGATGGAGACTCTGTTGTATATTCGAATATGCAATGCGTTCGGGTATATTTCCCCTAGCTTCATATACGTAGGCACGAGGGCCCCAATCCTTGGCGTGCACATTAACTTTTAATACTTTTCCCCCCTTTCATGAGTAATATTTAGATAGTAACACCTATTCTTGCAAAGAACAATCAAAACGGTTCCTGTTGAGTATAACAAATGTGATTGATGCTAAAATCTTCCCCTTCCATAACTGACTTCCTTACCCTTTTTCTCTTTCCCTGGATTTTATCGATGTTTTCTCTTTTCTTCAGAAATAAATAAAGATTGATGGCGACTCTGTTGTATCTTTGAGCGTGTGATGTGCTCGTGTATATTTTGTGTAGCTTCACCACCATTGCCTCTTTTGGCTCTAATTTTATTTTAATAAAAATAATTCTAATGATATTCTCCTTTTCTCCTCACTATTTCTACTCTTCTATTTATTCCAACCAATTAAATAAAATAACTATAGCCTAATTATTAAAAATTCTCATTATCCTAATTAAATAAATAAAACGACTAAATTTCATTATTTAATTAAAATACTCATATTCTAATTACTTTTTAATCATCCTACCAAGCATCTATTTCTCACCACACCCTTCCAATATCATTAAACCTCCAACATCGTATAATTCATTTTAACTTACACCAACATCTAATAATTAAATAAAATAAATTCAAATAATTCAATTAACTAATTTAATCAAATTTGGAGTGTTACACTATTTGCTTGTTGTCATTACATATAAACTGACTTTGAGTATATTATATTTAGTGTTGCATGCAATTTAGTTGATTTGTCGCGTTTCGGTAGTATATGTGCATCTGATGGTTTAAAATAACAATAAACTGCATTTGTGCTCCTACAAATTCGTGCTTCAATTTGTAACTTATGCTTTCTTTGATTTTTATTATCTTTTTAACTCTCGATTCTACTTGGGATGGCCTCTTATGCGTTAGCAATGCACCATTCGACTTGTGCAAATATTCAACGATCCAACGTCGTTACGCTTAAATCAAATTCAAATTCTACTTTTGGCAGCCTTGCAAGTCTTTGCGTTACACGACATTGATTTGTGTCCTCGCATCATGATCTTGATCCGTGCAGGTTTAGTTGTTGCTTTACTTTCTTTCGATTCAATTACAATAAAAGTGTATTATAAATATGATGTGTGTGTTCCTCTCTCTTGCATTTTTGTCTTTCTTTTCATTGACTTTGTTTCTATTAATTATCCTTATCGCAATACCCATTCGAAAAAATGCATCCCCTCCCCCTGAATTGTATTGTTTTCCTAATTGTGTCGCTTCCCTTTCGGTTGCTTTGTTTTCTTAGTTATTTGCTAACTCAAGATTAAAATTAACCATATTTTAAAAAAACTCGATCCAACGTCGAGAAATTTTCACAAATCAAACCATGTTCACTAACTCAAGTGCTTGATTCAACACCAAGTATCTCTTTCGCTTACATCAATTTCTTTTTCATAATCAACTTCAAGCACTAGATTCAATGTCAAGTTTTCCGTTTTTAAACAGGTTTCACAATAAATAACTGGTTGAAAGAGGATTGGGGAGGATTAATTTTCTCCTCCTTTCCCTGAATGTTAATGTGATGGTCGCACTTAGCCTACTGTTTGAACATTAGACAATTGCATCAAAACACTTTTAATAACCAAATAAAAGTAATTCTTTTATGGACGAAAAATGATAAGGGCGAAAATAATTTTCTCCTATTTTCCCCGGGTATTCATGTGATGGCCGCACTTAGCCTATCGTTAGAATACTCGTCGTCCGTTAAAAAAGAACGACTAGATTTATCACATAAACTTAATAAATAATTTGATTGAAAAAGGATTGTGGAGGAAGTAATTTTCTCCTCATTTCCCCAAATGTTCATGTGATGGCTGCACTTAGCCTACCGTTTGAATATTCGCCAATCACTTAAAAATAACAACCAATCAAACTTGTTTTCCGCCCTTGCATGACTTCGAAAACCTTTTAAAAAATGAGTATGCTTTATCCATATCAATGTGAAACAAACAAAGGTTTCAACCTCTGAGAGTTGGCAACAAACAAAGGTTTAACCACTCGATATATCTAAAGGAGCACTCCTTAAAATCAACCAACAAATAGTTATTTTCTATAAAGAACTATGTTGCCTTGATTCTCCATTGCACCTGGAGATACGTAGGAGCAGGATTTGGAAATCTTGTTAGGCACAATAATACAAAAACACCAAAAATATCTTTTTTTTGTACCGAACTACGTAGCTTTGAATTCCTCATTGTACTTGACGATACGTAGGAGTGAGGCCCACAATCTCGTCAATCACCCAAATAAAAACCTGTTTTGTGACCCCTTTTCTTTTTCTTTCTCACTTTTGACCCCTTGAAGAAAATAGTTAATGATAGCTAACATTCAATCGCAAGTTTAACTAAAAGGTTCCCGTTTACAATAGACGTGAGGGGTGCTAATCCCCCCCCCCCTGCGTAATCGACTCCCGAACCTGAATATGGTTGCCACGACCATCTTCATTTTCTTTTTAAGGGTTTTATCTATATTTTCATTTTCCTTCTTTGGAATAAATAAAGTTCGTTGGCGACTATGTTTGAGTCATTTTTTCGCGAGCACATGAACACATCACAAAGGATCATATTTTTCGAGATGTGATAGTTGGCGACTCTACTGGGGATGATTGCTCCTACAAGAGAGAGTCAAGCCTAATTTAGTTCAATTTACGATGAACGTTAGCTTTGTCTACTTGTTTTCTTCTACTTTTTATCACTTTTTACCATTAATTATTTTCTATTGGTGCGTGTGTACTATGGTGGACATTCTAGTTTCTTTAAGCACTCTTTGAGATAGACTCTACACCCGAGTCTCGAGAAAAAGATTAAGATAGGACATGGTTGCATAATGTTGGCCTATCAGACGTACATGGCTGTATGGGATAATGCGAAAACCACACTAAGAGTAGATCCTCTTGAGAGTATTGTCAACTAGCAAGTAATTTTGCTAAGGGGAAATATACAAAATAACAAAATTTTCATGCATCTGCATGCATGCATATCATTTACTAAAAAAAACTCATTCTAGCTTTTCTTCATGACCAATAAGTTGATTCCTCAGCATTCATAGCGAACTAGTTGTAACTTCCGGATAACAAAGGAGCATTTGGAATTAAATCAAGTTATAGTGAAAGAGGACGTAGACATAATGAAAGGAAAGATGGAACAGATGTTTGAAGCTTTGCTAGCTTTGTCGAAGAACAATTTTCAACATGTTGTTATGGAGAATATTGATCCTACATCAGGCTTTATCGTGGTGACTAACCCAATGTACGATTCTCCTCCATAAATGGAGGATCCTATCCAATCTCAGCCGATACACAATGTTGTATCTAATAAGATCCCAATGTAGCAAGGACATTCAACTATTCAAGTTAGGCATACCCCACCACCCAATGCTACTAAAAAAGCTTATATTTTCACACTACGTGCAACCCCTCAGGAGGTGGATCCAGTGAACAACATCATATCTCATCAGGATACCAAAGCTATCAAATTGTGTCGTATTTTGGAAGAACGAATGAGAGTCGTAGAAGGGAAAGATACCTATGGTCACAATGCTCTTGACATGTGCTTAGTTCCAGATGTGGTAATTCCTCCAAAGTTCAAGAGGCCATATTTTTAAAAGTACAAAAGGGTTATCTATCCAAAAGTTCATTTAAACATGTATTGTTATAAGATGGTTTCACACAGTTAAGATGACAGGATGATGATCCATTTCTTCTAGGATAGTCTAATTAGGGCATCCTTGGATTGGTATATGCAACTATAGAGGAGCAATATGAATACATGAACATAGATAACTAAAGCATTCTCAAAGCAATATAAGTACAACACCGATATGGATCTGACCCGTACTCAATTTCAAAATCTTACTCAAAAGAGTAACGAGTCGTTCAAAGAGTACGCCCAAAGATGAAGAGAGTTGGCTACCCGCGTCCAACCAACAATGCTTGATATAAAGCTGGTTGATGTGTTTCTAAGTACCTTGTAGGGCCCATACTTTTAAAGGAAGATATGAATATTTTATTCTGACTTCTATGACCAAGTAATTTTTAGGGAATGCATCGAGAGCACACTCAAAAGTGGGAGAATCCAAGGTACCTCGAGTAACCTGACTAGTGAGAAGGAATCCTCTAGCGATTCCCAAAAGGAAGAGAGTGATGAAAATGATGAAATCGAGGAAGCTCCACAAACTCTGTCTCCTATACCTTATGGTCAATACCCATATGCAATAACTATTCAATGGTAACAATGATAACTTCTCAGACCTCGGAATCAATTGAAGGTGTGAAAAAAACAAGAAAATAGGGTTTTAATTGTTTTTTTTAAAAAGCTTTTACTCAACTCAAGAACACCACTCAAATGATAATAACAAAGAGATAGAAACACAAATATTTTTATCCTGGTTCGCTTGAAACTCAAAGCTACTCCAGTCCATCTGCCAAGGTGTCAAATGTTTTAGCGCTTCAACATTTTTTCAAGTCTCCAAGTCCCACTTATATAGCATAAGAAAAGAGAACGTTGGAGGGAAAAATGGGGATACCAAATATAGAGGTTGTCCACTGTTGGATAAGTGAAAGGAGTGATACTATGTATTGTCCTTCACCCATAAATTCAGTAACAGGTATGATGTATAGTACTTCCTTGCCCATGATATCAGGTAGTGGAAAACATATTTGACTTGTACTATGTACTATTTGATCACGTACCCATTTGATATTATCTTAAAGTTCATTGGCTTCTGATGAAATTTGATGAAGCATGAAATGAAGAAACATACAGGTGGATTCAGAAACTTCAGAATCTTCGATCAGAACCTTGACAGCATCAGCAATCTGGCTTGAGATCTTCAATATCTTCAGAATCTTCAAAATCTACAGAACCTTGATAACCTCAATGTATGGCTTGAGATCTTCAGAATATTCAGCTTAGTAACAAAACTTCAAAAGCTTTTCATTCTTCAGAAGCTTGACGATCAGAGTCACGTCTAGAAGAAGAAGTAGAGAGAACGTTGCAGCAACAACCTATCGTCTCTTTAGAAACTTCTCAAAAGTGAATCAACACATAAGCGGAAAGAACATTGCACCAACAACTTTATATCTTTCATAACTTCTCATGATTAGCACAGAAGCGGAATTTGGAACACAGTGTTCAGAAACTGATGACATTGCATGTCATATACTCAGAATCAAAACTAGTTGTTAAAGCTACACAATAACAAACCATTAGGGTGCCAAATTTGTTCTCACACAAATACAACATTGTTATCATTAAAACTTAAGGTATAAATGCAGAACTAAATTTTGTTCTAACATTAGCAACCATGGGCAGCTCCTCATGCAAATCAACAAGCCCAACGCTACAGATATCAAAATCAGTATCAGAGATAGCGCCGACCTCGACATAATCTGGAAATAAGGAATGCTCCTCTAGACCTAATGCCTATGACGTATAGTCAGCTCCTTCCGCATCAAGTGCAAATCTCACTGATCGTTCCCCAGTTTCTTAAGCCATCGCCACAACCATTCACGCTTGAGTATGATCCTGATATGCAATGCAGATATCATGTCGGATCAGTAGGGCACTCGATCGAGGACTGCAAAGCATTCAATGCTAAAGTACTACAGTTGATCAACAACAAACCCATAACCCTTCAAGGAGGAAAAACTCCGGTGAACAAAAATCCATTGCCCAAGTTAGTTCCAAGACTGCAAGAAGCACCCCTGAAGTCGGTGAATCAGACGGAAAGCTCATCCTCCGAGTTGATATTCATCAGGTTGTCTTTATCATTTTCATTTCCAATTTATTTGATTGTTAAAGTTATGTTTTCTTTTGAGTTTATTGTTTTTAAATGGTAATATTAATGAAATAAGCATGCGTGTTTTGAATCAATCCATTCCTATTCACTCTGCGCATATTCATTCTTTCCTTTTTCATAAAAAATGAAAAACAATATTTCTCTACTTCATGATTCTTTATCAAATTTTTGTTTAAACAAAGATTGAAGGGAGAATGATAAAAATGAAATACCCAAATTACTGACAAGTATGCTTTTGAATAAAACTTTGCTGATGATGTAAGGTATTGTTTCAATTCCTAAACACCGAAGATATAAGGAAGAATATCCCTTGTCAATCCTTTTTGACCCAAGAAGTTGGTGTTTCTTTCTATTTGAAAAAAAACCTTAATCTGAACCAGGGGCAGGGTAGTTGTTCGGTTAATTTGGCTATGCATTCAAATTATCCAACAAAAAAACCCTTAATATGAACTGGTTGAAAGAGGATTGTGGTAGAAGTAATTTTCTCCTCCTTTCCATGGATATTCATGTGGTGGCCGCACTTAGCCTATCGTCTGGACATTCGTCAATTCCATCAAAACATTTTTAATAACCGAATCAAATTAATTCTTTTATGGACAAAAAAGGATTAGGGCGGAAGTAATTTTCCTCTTTTCCTCGGGTATTCGTGTGATGGTTGCACTTAGTCTACCGTTCAAATACTTGTCACCCATTAAAGAAACACAACTTGATTCATCACACAAATTTTATAAATAATCTGATTGAAAAAGGATTGGGGAAGAATTAATTTTCTCCTAATTTCGTCGAATGTTCATGTGATGGCCGTACTTAGCCTACAATTTGAATATTTGTCAATCACATAAAAATAGTCAACCAATCAAAATTGTTTTTCGCCCTTGCGCGACTTCAAAAACCTTTTCAAAAATAAGTATGCTTTATCCATATCAAAGTGAAACAAATAAAGGTTTAAGCCTCCAAGAGCGAGTAGCAAGTAAAGGTTTAACCACTTGGTATGTCTAAAGAAGCACTTCTTAAAAGCAACCAAGAAATAGTTCTTTGCTACAAAGAACCATGTAGCCTTGAGTTCTCCTTTGCACCTAGAGACACGCCGGACCAGGACTTTTAAATCTTGTCAGACACAATAATAAAAAACACCAAAATCATCTTTTGTGTTACACAGAACTGCATAGTTTTGAATTCCTCATTGTACCTGAAGATACGTAGAAGCGAGACCCGTAATCTCGTCAAACACCCTAATCAAAACATGTTTTGCGACCATTTTCCTTTTCCTTTTTCACTTTTGACCCTGCGACGAAAACAATTAATGATAGCTAACATTCAATCATAAGTTTAATTAAAACGTTCCCGTTGAGTACATCGAACGTTAGGGGTGCTAATACATTCCCCTTGCGTAATCGACTCTTGAACCCGAATATGACTGTGACGACCATCTTCATTTTCTTTTTGAGGGTTTTATCAATATTTTTCCTGTCCTTCTTTGGAATAAATAAAGTTCGGTGGCGACTCTGTTCGAAACATTTTTCTGCGAGCGTGCAAATGATCATATTTTTTGACCATATCATGGTTACTATCATCCATTTGTTGCCTTCCAACCAAGAGGGAACTAATAGTTAAGGGTGACATAACCTGAGGAACATATCCTAATCCTCCTTCGGGTTGTGCCATTCGACTAGGATTGCTGTTAGTAGATCCTGATGCTAAGTGTTGATTAAGAGAAGATGCAATAGTTATTGTATCATCTACATAAGTAGATGCATTAGTTTGTAGGTCTGTCATCATTAGAGTTGGCATGCATATGGATATTCTCTACTACCAGGGGGTATCGTAAAGCTTGGGAGGAAAGAAGGTCTAGGGTCACCAATAGTAGTTTGCGTAACCCTGAGAGTAGTTGGAAAACTGGTTGGTTGTGGTGGGGGAATCACCACCTCTGAAATCGTCGTTGAAACTGACATTTGACTTATAACATAAGCGGTTACTCCAATAGACGTTGAATTTCCCGCACCACCAACCGTTGATTAGTTGTTCTTCTACATTTGGAGCGTCGTTCTAGGGAAGGAAAGTATATTTTTACGATGGACGAGTCATCTCAAGAATTTTACCACTCCTCAGACGCATAAACACTCAGAAGTTAAAAACTTTGCATGTATGAAGAACAAAATATGCAATAAAAGCATAAACACTTTTCTACCAAAGTTTAAATTTCTTACACAAAAGGATCCTAGTGGACGTGCCAATTTATTTGCTAGTATTTTTGGTAAACAAATCACAAATTTTATTTCACTTGAGGGATAAAACTCAAAAAAATCCTAACGATAATTTGTACAAAAAGTGTTTGAGAAAATGTGTTCGTGCTTGATAACTTAACATTAAAATCTCAAGAAGTAAAATGCAGAATTGTTTGAAAGGGTAAATTCAATGAAAAGAAACCATAAAAGAAGTCAAGTAAAAATGCTTAGATCAAAAGTGGGCGTAGATTCATACATTTCTCACGAATTATTTATCTCTTTAACTTGGATGTTTGAATTCTATAGAGAACAACAATGAAAGAATGCAACATAGGCAAAAATTGTTTATATACTATGTACATCGATAACCGTCGATAACAGTCAACTCTCCAACATTCGACATGTATACTGTTACATGACCTTTTATTCTCTATTTTGCTTCCATATGTCTCAGTTCTTGAACTGCTGCAAAACCATTACTTATGTCGAAAAACATCTTCAAATCCTATAACTTCTTATGTCGAGAATCAACTTGTTTACTGTCGAATCTCTATGATCTTGACTTCAAAAACATGACTTAACTACCTGAGCTTAACCTATATATTTATCTCACTTTTCCACTCCTGTGGAATATACTTGACTAAAAAATTTCAAGACTAACAAGGAGTTAAATTTTTTTCTTAAGATTAACTATGAATTAGCTATTGTTTTTGTCGTTGCTAATTCCAAATTTTCTTGTAGTATCTGTCATACTCTATTTTGATTAAAGTATTGTCATTATAAAAAAATATTACTCGTTTATCCGTCCAATTTTTAAGAGAATGTGATATTGATAGTCCACGGACACTACGACACAATGAAAATACAGTCTGATTTATGATTGTTTCGGTTATAATTCAAACGTTGATTCTTTTAAATAATCTGTGCACAACTGAAGTTCACTAATAATCCCCATGAGTTGGCCTATTGATGAAAATTTTGAAATTTAAAAACGTGTTTCTCTTTAAGATTTTGAGTTTGAATCTCCTCGATACTAATAATTCTTGTGATATGCTTATCCAAACAATTTCCAAAAAAAAATGAAATTCATTAATCATTTGATATTATTTATAATGTCTACCAAGAAGAAAAAGCATTAGAATTTAATCCTTCATTAACCCACAATAACCAATTAAACTATTCTAGATACAATAATTTATTTATTTTGTACAAATTTAAAGAGATTAAATTATTCTAAATAAATAAAATTTTGAGGAGAATAAAGGCTGTCACAATTCATTTGGCAGGATAGCTTGCGCCAAAGAAACACTATCCATTGTTGTTTATTAAAGATAAACTCAAATATTGATTATTCAAGCTTATTGAATTCTTCAAGAACCTGCCAAGTATAGGAAAATAAACTTTATTAGTAGCAGAAAGTACTATGTATACAAAGAACATGTTGAATTATATATATATATATATATATATATATATATATATATATATATATATATATATATATATATATATATATATATATATATATATATATATATAATGCAATTCTTTTGCTTTTCTTTTTCTCTATAGTTCACCTAGCAAGCGTGGGTCCATTAATATAGTTATTCAGCAATGGACAAGATATGATATGATACGATAAGAAAATCTACAAGTCATGGTTAAAGTTCATGGACTAAGTTATCGACCATACCTTATTAGGATCAATTGTTGGTGTTAGTTTTGTAGCGAGGAAAAGGAACATGGCCATGCTCAATACGTTGAACATCTTCTTTGAGGATTTCATAGTGACTTTTAACATCTTCAACTGATTTTCCAACCACATTGGCAACATTGTGCCATCTATCAGGAGTTTCTCTATCGTATAAAGCTAATGCTTGTTCGAACAGTTTGTTCTGCCTTGCAGTCCAAGATGATGTCATTTGTTGGTATATGAATGAATAAGTGAAAGGATATGAAAATAAGAATATTATTTGAAGTCAAGGGAAGGTATGAGAAAGAGAGGAGTAAATTGAGTTCCTTATATGCAGGAGAAAAGGTGCATGTCATGTTGATGAAGGAATAATATATCTTCCAAAATGACACTGAAGATAATTAGGGTGACTTGTTACCTTATGAACCACAAGTGACAGCTAGCTATCTAGTTGAAGAAGTGGGGGAGATTCTAGATCAAAAGACATGAATGAATGCTTTTTTATATTCTTCTAAATAATCTTTTTTCCATACAAAGTTTTCTGGTGAGATGAACTCCTAGTGCTCTCTCTATAATCATGGCAGGTCTTAAAATTCATTGAGCAGTGATAATTTTTCTATTCATCTCTAAAAGTTTGATATGAATCTTCAACTAATCATTTAATGCTTTTTAATTTTATTATATTTAATTATTTATTAAATTATTTAAATTTAGAAGGTTTTTCAAAACAATTTACAAACTTTATTCAACTTTTATGATGAATAGATAAGAATTTTCTTTTATAAAGAATTTTTTATCAAAGAGATCGTCACATCGAGATAAAAATAAAATCATAATTTTTCGGTGTGTCAGTCAATTATTAATTGAGTCATATTCTCTTGTCTTCTTCTAAATCATCTTTTCGTGTATCACTACAAGAATATTGTAGTGTATATATAGGAGTAATTCATTGATAAAGTGATCAGAGTATTTTAATGCACATTCTTCTATATTTATACTTATGCATTTTCATGTTTTAGTTTGGTTATTTTTCCCTTTTAATGTGTTTTTATAATTTATCTTATTTTTGCACTTATTTATTTTTCGCAGTTTATTTTCAGCATTTGCAGTCTGCACGAATAAATTCATAACTGGAGCTAGGAGTATCGGATCGAGGCGTGCTACCAATCGTTGGAAAGCTAAGAGAAAGAGATACGACTTTCATGAAGAACTCAGAAGCTAATTCGGACTGTGGAATGGTTGAAAAATCCGTTGAAGCCTTCAGCACTAGATTTATATTTTGTGTTGGGTTATTTAGTTTGGGTCTGGGTTATGTTTCAACCAAATTAGGTTTATTCTACTTTTCCTATAACCTAATTAGCCGAAAACAGTACACGGTATCACTACTCACGAAAATTTGAAAGCTTGTACGAACTCCATGGAGAACTAATCCCTCTGATTCGATCTGCCGTAATTCATGTTCCAAAACTTGAGATTATTATAATGTTAATTTTAGTTTAATTCCTTTCAATGATATTTTGTGCTCTTGTATCCTTAATTCGATTGCATGAAATATATTGATTCAATTTGGTTGATTGTATGATCCTAACATAGGCACGTCACGTTTGCTTAATTCGTTTTTGTGTCTGATCAATCATGTTTGCTTAATCCATGAAAATTTATCCCGTTTGCTTAATTCGGACAATAGGATCATACATCTCACAAACTTCACCGCGCTTGTCATTGAGTTTGTATCCAAATAGGAATAGACAATCCGCTTAGGGTATTAAAATTATATTAATCGATGATAGTAGGAACTGAATCGGTGGATTGAATTATTTCATAATCACTTATTTCATAACAGCTTATTTCAAGAATTGCTTTTAATAATCACTTTTTCTTAATCGAACACCAAACCAAACAAACCCCCTAATTCGATTTACCTTTCCTAATCGAACACCAAACCAAACAACCCCCCTTTAATTCGATTTACCTTTGGATAATAATAATCAAGAATCCTTGTGAGAACGATATCCGAGTTAAAATTGTCGCCCTACTACGTTTTTGAAAAACACTCGTTTTGACCCACGCGCGACAGCGGAACAAATTGGCGCCGTTACCGGGGATTCTTGTAGATTTTAACCATTATTATAGTCTAATTATTATTATAGTCATAGTTGTTTTAACATTTTTTTTTGCCCTAACTTTTTTGTGTTTGGCTGTTTTTGCGTTTTAGGATAAAAAAAATTGTTTTTTTAAGAAAATCGTCTCAAATTATTCCGATTCTTTGTCGATTAACTAGGAAAAAATCAATGATCAAAAGCCTCTATTTAGAAACTAAATAGTGGAAGTCATCCTAAAAATCCGAAATTCCTTATTTTTCTATTTTTTATGATTTTATTTCTGTTTTGATAGTTTTAGAAAATTCCGAAAAAATTCTCAAAAAGTTTAATTGACGTTATTAGATTAACTTTTGTGTTTTTGTATTTTTTCCCTTTTATTTTAATAGTTTCTTTTACGTATTTCAATTGTTTGTTCTTAATAGAGACATTGTCAGTATTTTCCTATTTGTTGCTACATTGCTGAATTAGTTATGTGTTTTGTCATTCTTTGTTGATTTTTTTCTATTCAGTTTAATATGGCTGACCAAAGAACTCTGAGAGAACTTGCTGCTCCTGATATGAATTACAATGGTTTATGTATTGAATATATTGATGCTACGGTTCCTTTTGAGTTGAAATCTGGTTTAATACACTTGTTGCCAAGGTTTAGTGGTCTTGCAGGTGAGGATCCGCATAAGCATCTTAAGGAATTTCAGGTTATTTGCTCTACACCATTGAGACCTGAAGGAATCACCGAAGATCACATCAAGCTGAGAGCCTTCCCGTTTTCACTACAGGGTGCTGCCAAGGATTGGTTATATTATCTTGAGTCGAATTCTATCACGACTTGGAATGATTTGAAGAAAGTCTTCCTAGAGAGATACTTTCCTACCTCCAGGGCTGCATCAATCCAAAAAGATATATGTGGTATTAGACAAGGAAACGAGTCATTGGCTGAGTATTGGGAGAGATTCAAATAATTAGTATCTAGCTACCCTCAACATCAAATTACCGAACAACTGCTTATTCAATATTTCTATGAGGGATTGTTACCAATGGATAGAAACATTCTTGATGCTGCCAGTGGTGGAGCACTTGTTGTTAAGACTCCAGTTGCTGCCAAAGCCCTTATCGAAAATATGTCCCTTAATTCCCAACAGTTCACTACTAGAGACAATTCTGTGCAAAACAAAGGCGTGAATCAAATTCAGGTTTCTTCCAACAAAGCTTTAGAGACCAGATTTGACGAGCTCACTGCCTTAGTCAAACAGCTGACAATAGCAAAACCTCAAACAGCAACAGTGTGTGGTATTTGTACTTCTCATGAGCACCCGGCCGATACTTGTCCTATTCTGAGAGACGAGTCCATTACTGAGCTGCCTCAAGCTTATGCAGCCAACCTTTACAATCAAAACAGGTACAATAATACTCCAGACCTTTCCACCAACAAATACCATCCCAATTGGAGGAACCATCCCAACCTTCGATATGGAAACCCACAACAGAATCCACCTCAAGTGGCTGCCCCTGCACCTTCCGGACGATCCTTAGAAGATCTTGTCAAACAAATGGCCGCCAACAATCTCCAATTCCAACAAAGGACCGATTCTAGCATTCAGACCTTGAACACGCAAATGGGACAACTTGCTACTCAAATAAATAACATGCAAGCCCAAGGGTCGAACCAGCTTCTAGCCCAAACAGTTGTCATTCTAAGGGATTCTAATGCTAATGTGAGTGTGATTTCATTGAGATCTGGAAAGGTTACAGAAACAACCCCTAAAAAAATAAAAAAATTATTGAGGTAACATCTGAACCTGAACCTACTCCATCTGAACCTGTTTCATCTGAAAAAAGTAAAGAAAAGGAGTATGTGCCACCAATCCCCTTCCCACATAGAGTTCTGAAAAATAAAAGAATTGAGGAGGGAGACAAGGAAAGAGAGATATTGGATGTTTTTAGAAAAGTTGCGGTAAATATTCCGTTTTTTGATGTAATTAAACAGGTTCCTAAGTATACAAAGTTTCTGAAGGATTTGTGTACAAATAAGAGGAGGATTAAAGGAAGTGAGAGATTTAACTTGGGAAGGAATATTTCTGCTTTTATTCAGCCCAAGCCTTCATCTGAAAAAGTTACAGGCGAGAAAAATGTTTCAGCCATCACTCAGCTCTTGCCACAAAAGCAGAAGGATCCGAGAACTTTTACTGTCCCTTGTACCATCAGGGATAGTAAATTCGAGAATTACATGCCTGATTTGGGAGCGGGCATTAATGTTATGCCTACTTCTATTTATAATAACCTTAATCTTGGTCCTTTGCAGCATACAGGTTTGATCGTCCAACTGGCGAACAGGAGCAATGCACACCCGACTGACGTAGTGGAAGGTGTCCTTGTCCAAGTTAACGATTTAATTTTTCTTGCAGATTTTTACATTCTGAACATGGAAGGAGAGACTAAGACAAGCAGAGCTCCCATCATTTTAGGCAGACCGTTCATGAAAACGGTGAAGACAAAAATTGACGTTGACGATGGAACCATGTCCATGGAATTTGGCGACATTGTCGCAAAATTTAACATTTTCGATGCCATGAAACACCCCTTGGAGGAGCATTCCGTTTTTCATATGGAATTGATATCTGAGCTGGTTGAGGACACTTGTTCTGATTTATTTTCACTTGATTTTCCATCTTTATCTGGTTTCGATGATATTTACTCATGTGTTGATTGTACTGACACTAACCTTTGTGTTGTGTGTGCTGAGATTGATGCTGCCTTGCAGCCTGATACATTTCCTACAGGTGAAGTTGTTGCCGATGAAACTATTTTTACAGTTGATGCTCTTGACATCCCAGCTTCCCCAAGCATTCCATCCATCGAGCAACCCCCGTCTTTAGAGCTGAAACAGCTCCCTGAAAACCTGAAATACGCTTATTTGGAGACTAATGAAAAACTCCCTGTTATTATTTCTTCTAACCTTGATTTCGATCAGGAAGACAAGCTTTTGCAGGTTTTAAAGAAGCACAAGAAGGCAATCAGGTGGACATTAGCCGACCTCCCAAGTATTAGTCCGTCGATGTGCATGCACAGGATATTACTTGAGGATGAAGCGAAAATAGTAAGGCAGCCCCAAAGGAGGCTTAATCCTTTGATTCTTGATGTTATGAAGAAGGAGGTAACCAAACTCTTGAAAGCATGTGTCATTTATCCTATCTTTGACAGTAAATGGGTAAGCCAAGTGCAGGTTGTACCTAAGAAATCAGGACTCGCGGTGGTAAAAAATGAAAAGAATGAACTTGTTCCCACTAGAGTTCAGAACAGCTGGAGAGTTTGTATTGATTACAGGAGATTGAACCAGGCTACGAGAAAGGATCACTTTCCTTTACCGTTTATTGACCAAATGCTTGAACGACTTATTGGTAAATCACATTACTATTTTCTTGATGGTTTTTCAAGTTACTTTCAGATTTATATTGCACCGGAAGATCAAGAGAAGACCACTTTTACTTGTCCCTTCGGTACTTTTTCTTACAAGAGGATGCCTTTTGGTCTTTGCAATGCTCCTGGCACTTTCCATCGATGCATGATTAGCATTTTTTTCTGTTTTCATTGAAAATTGCATGGAAGTCTTTATGGACAATTTCACTGTCTATGGTTCCTCTTTTGATGCATGCTTGAGCAGTGTAAGCTTGATTTTAGAAAGATGCATCGAAACTGATCTCGTTTTAAATTATGAAAAATTCCACTTTATGGTTGATCATGGAATTGTATTGGGTCACATAATTTCATAAAAAGGAATTTCTGTTGACCCTGCTACAATAGATGTGATTTCTACACTGCCTTACCCTTCTTGCGTTCGCGAGATTCGTTCTTTTCTTGGTCATGCAGGTTTTCACAGGCGTTTCATCAAGGATTTCAGCAAGATAGCTCTTCCACTGTAAAACTTGTTGAAGAATGATGTCACTTTCAACTTTGATGACAAATGTAAACAAGCGTTTGACTTCTTGAAGAAAGCATTGACCTCCGCTCTCATAATCCAGCCACCGGACTGGACCCTCCCTTTTGAGATTATGTGTGATGCATCTAATTATGTTGTTGGGGTTGTCCTTGAACAAAGGGTTGACATGGCTGCCCATGTTGTTTACTATGCTTCTAGAACTTTAGATTCTGCACAGTCAAATTACACTACCACTGAAAAAGAACTGCTAGCTATTGTTTTTGCTCTTGATAAATTCAGATCATATTTGCTAGGTTCCAAGGTTGTCGTTTTTACTGACCATGCAACATTAAAGTACTTGTTGAAGAAGCCGGATGCAAAACCGAGATTGATTCGGTGGATGTTGTTGCTCCAAGAATTTAATATAGAGATTAAAGACAAAAGTGGAGCTGAGAACTTAGTGGCTGACCACTTGAGCAGGATAGAGAGAGATGCAGATCCTTTTCCTATTCAGGATGACTTTCCTGATGAGCAGTTTTTTCTTTTGCATGGGATTACACCTTGGTTTGCTGATATTGTTAATTTTCTTGTTGCTGGTGTTTTTCCTACAGGTGCATCTAGATCACAAATTCACAAACTCAAGAGTGATGCCAAATATTATGTTTGGGATGATCCATATCTTTGGAAGTTTGGTAGTGATCAGGTAATTAGGAGATGTGTCCCCGACTATGAGATTGAATCCATTTTGAAATTTTCTCATGCATCTCAAGTCGGCGGACACTTTGGTCCGCAAAGGACTGCAAGAAAAGTCCTTGATTCAGGTTTCTATTGGCTAACTGTTTTTAAGGATGCCTGTGAGACTTACCGCACATGTAAAGAGTGCCAGATAGCAGGTACAAACATCACTCGCAAGAGTGAAATGCCTCAGCAACCTATGCTTTTCTGTGAGGTATTTGTTGTATGGGGAATCGACTTCATGGGTCCCTTTCCTGTATCATTTGGTTTCCTTTACATTTTTCTTGTTGTTGATTATGTTTCAAAGTGGGTGGAAGCTATCCCCACTAGGACTAATGATTCTAGAGTTATTGCAGATTTTGTCAGGTTTAATATCTTTTGCAGGTTTGGAATACCACGAGCTATCATAAGTGACCAAGGCACTCATTTCTGTAACTGCACCATGGAAGCCTTGCTCCGGAAGCATGGAGTTATGCACAGAGTCTCTACTGCATATCACCCACAAACTAATGGGCAAGCTGAGATCTCAAATAGGGAGATCAAACAGGTTTTAGAGAAAATGGTGCAGCCAAACAAGAAGGACTGGAGCCGTCGTCTAGAAGACGTACTTTGGGCCCAAAGAAAAGCTTTCAAGACATCCATTGGGATGTCTCCTTATCGACTTGTTTTTGGTAAGGCATGTCATCTTCCTATTGAGATAGAACACCGTGCTTATTGGGCGGTGAAAAGTTGTAATTTGGAGATGCAACAAGCAGGTATTGAAAGAAAAATCCAATTACAACAGCTGGAAGAGCTTAGACTAGAGGCTTATGAAAGCTCTAGGATTTATAAAGAGAAAACTAAGCACTTCCATGATAAAATGATTTCTAGGAAGGAATTTTCTGTGGGCCAACAGGTTTTACTGTTTAACTCCCGCCTTAAGCTTATGGCTGGGAAACTTCGATCCAAATGGATTGACCCTTTTGTTATTACTAATGTTTTCCCTTATGGTGCAGTAGAAATAAAAAGTGCAGATACTAACAAGACTTTCAAAGTCAATGGGCAGCGCTTGAAGCTATTCCATGAAAGTTCAATGACTGAAGATGTCAGCATATAGGAGCTTTCTTTGGAAGCACCTAACTACCCTGCAACTTGATCAGGGAATCTTTCTTTCCTTATCTCTACTTTATTAGTAATGTCTTTTCATTGAGGGCAATGCTTATTTTAAGTGTGGGGGAGGGAAATCGTTTGTTTCGTTTGTTTTCCTTGTTTTTCTTAGTGTTTTGTTTGTTTTCAATCATAAGAAAATAAAAAAATGCATCTTCTTGAAAGTTTTAGGCTATAGTCTGACTAATTTGAGATTAGTTTGCGGAGACTTGGAAAAAATTCACAAGATCAGTATCGTCTTAACACCGTAAGTCTCCTGCATATGGAAATTGATTCGAATTCTTATTATGTTTTAGCCTTAAATTCTCATTCTCTGACAGCTCTTGAGTAGTTTATTTCAGCAGTCATCACCATCTCACACACACTCTACGCAGGGAAGCCGATGAATATTGTCATACCCCAAAAATTACCCATCATTTTTCCTAAAAAAAAAAAAAAAAAAAAAAAAAAAAAAAAAAAAAAGAATTTTTTTTTAATTAATTAATTAATTAATTAATTAATTAATTAAATAATTAAAATAAATAAATAAATAAAATATAACAAATTATTTTGGACTTGGGTCTCCCTCATTCCAAGCCCATTACCCACGAAATTAGTCTATAAATACTGAAGTTTCAGTAGGGGAGTTAGACTTGGAGTTAGACTTGGAGTTTACACTGGGAGATTCACTGGAGAAAGAAGGAAGAGAAGCAAAACACTCTGAGGTTTCCTTGGAACAAAACCTTGAGGAAAAAGAAAGAGAGAGAACAGAGAAGGACGGATAGAAACTTTGGCATAGGAACCCTGCCTACCCGGAGAATTCAGAGTAAAGAAACCCTGAAGGCAGCCCATCTGCACCGAAGCCATCGCCGTCCAATTCCCGCTGCCTAACTTATTCCGATACTACAAGTGGTCAATCCCTTCAACCTTGAATTGGCAAACAGGTTTGCGTATCTCTATTGTTTATACTTTCAATTGGCCATATCTACATATATAATGTATCATGATTAAATGTTGATATATAATTTGCTTTCGTATGGGAATCTAAATACGCCTGAATACCCTGAATGTTTGACCATGTTATTCCTGTGATAAAATGCCATAAAATTCAAAGTTCCTAACATGGGGCTGTTTTCAAATTCAAAATCCGTGGCCTTCGCTAGGCGAGGCAGAGGCGAACGAGACAGTACCTGATTCTTCTAGTCTGTTTTTTTTTATGTTTTTATCATAGTCATGCATTATTCATCCTATCCTATTTATTGTTGTGATATTTCTCCGGTGTAATCTTCGATTGCACCCTGATTTGGTGTTCTGACATGTTTCTTTTTTTGAGTTTCGTAAAGGTTCACATATCCCAGGAAAAGGTTATTGGCTAGGTATTCCACTTTATTTGTGGGATACCCTTGTGGAGTTTCACCCTAAATTAATTTTTAATGTATTAATTTCTAATGTATTAATTTTTTAATATATTATTTTTAATAATTTTAATGTGGAGTTTCATCCTAATTATATAATTAATTGTAAAACTTTGCCTTTGAATAAGTGATCTTGGACCTCTCTTTGTTGCCTTACGATTACGATATTACGGTCATGTCCCGCGAACGTGGGGATACCCTTAGCAAAGACCCTTCGGTTAAATCATCATAAAATAAATTATAGTCCCTCGGATGTTGCCTTCGAATATACAACTTTGTCCCTCGATGACCCTCCGATGTTGCCTACGGTTAAAAGATGATAGTCCCTTCGAATGCTAAGGTATCCTCGTAACTGTTGCCTTCAATGACCAATCGATGACCCTACGATGACCCTTTTACATCCAAAGGATAACACTACTTATTTCTCAATAATAAGGACAGTTTTACCCTCATAAGGATAGGAAATACTCATAAAGACCTTGGGTCGGTATAACTCTTAATTGCTGGCTCACAACCTAAAACATTTTTTCACACCTCACACCTTTCAAAATACCTTCAGAAAATTACCACTTGGTATACATTCATACTAGAATCATTACCGAGTTATATTTTTCTAAATAATTTTCAAAACTAAACGAGATAATCACTTTGTATACATTCATACAAGAATCATTACAAAGTTAAATTCTCTTTTCAAAACAATTTTTCTAAACAATTCACAAACACTTTTTTTCAGACAAAAATAATATAAGTGATCGAGCAATTAAGAGCCCATGGATAACCATGGATACAAAGGGTGCTAACACCTTCCCTTTGTATAATGTACCTCCCGAACCCAAAATCTAAATTAAGGTCTTTCCTGTTCTTTTCCACCTTTCCTTATTGGATAAAAGAAAAGTCGGTGGCGACTCTTGCTAACCGCGACATTGCGATAAAAAACACAAAAAGTCCAGTTCACCGTATGACAGAACTGGCGACTCTGCTGGGGAGCCTAAATATTTAAAAAGAGAGGTTACCTTAAAAACAAGATCACTTATTCAATTTGTCTGATTTATTTTTAAGGGATTGCTTGGGTATGTTATGCTTGAGTGAAAGATCCTACACCCGGATCTAGTGTACCTTAGGTAAGTAGCAAGAGATCATCGCGACTGTCCGGCGTATACTGGAATGGTCAAAATGATGGCTACGGTTAATGTGGCACTTTGGATGTCCTGATGTTCCTCATGTTAGTTGAGGAAATATTTGGCATTCGCGTGGTGTCATAAAAGCATTAACCAGACCTTTAGAACCCTAATTGACTCATCCTGGCCATTAGAAAGTAGTGAGATAACTGGCTTCGGTTCCGACTGGAGTTGGTTGAGACTCGATACTACACTCTTTGAGATTGGACTTTAGGGAAGCTTCGGTCAACCACTTGGTGTTGCACTGAAGTGGACTTAAGGAAAGGTCAATGATTTGAGATCCTTCTAGAACCCGGTTACTATTCTAAGACAGGTTGAACCAACCAAACTTCAGTGGGGAGGGTATTTACCTATGGAACTCACGCAAGCCTTAAAACCTAGGAATGATTGTTGTGTGACTTGCTTGTGCTTGTTATTTATCTAACAACATAACATCATAACATCATAACATCATAACATCATGGCATTGTACTAACCATTTCAAGGATTTAGGGATTTAACTCTGCTAAAAAAAACAAAAACAAAAGCAAAAACAAAAGAGAAAAGAAAAAAAAAGCTCTTTTTGGTAGTTTATGCAAAGTTAAATCCCGAAAGTCCTTGAAAACATTTCATACATTGCATTGCATCGCATAACAGGTATTCTAAAGGATCAGTGTTCTCACGATTTTCCTAGCAAACAGATTCCAACAGATTCCAACAGATTCCAGCAGATTCAAACAGATTGAACAATGGCTCTCGAACAAACTGTCAAAGATCTCCAGGCCCAGAATGCTCAATTCCAGGAAATGATACTGAGCTTATCTAAGGGGCAGGAAGAACTGAAAGCTCTTTTGATGGAGAAGAAGAAGGACCAGAAACCTGTGGGTTACATCAACCCGGGGAGAAGGCTTAAGGGACAGGTTACAGGAGTCAAGATTAGAATTCCGAAGGATTCAGAAGAAGAGACCGAGAATGATTCGGAAGATGAGAATCCTAATCTCGTCAATTCTGAGGACGACGATGAAGATTATGAACATGAACAGTACTCTCCGAAGGATGATAAGTACAAGTTGCTGGAAGAACGTATGCTAGCTATGGAGGGGCAGAAAGTGCCCGGTCTGGATTTCGAAAACTTGGGTCTGGTCTCTGATGTGGTCATTCCCCGCAAATTCAAGGTTCCCATTTTCACTAAGTATGATGGTGCCTCTTGTCCTCAGATGCATCTAAGGGCTTATGTGAGAAAGATTCAGCCGCACACTACTGATAAGAAACTGTGGATCCATTTCTTCCAAGAGAGTCTGTCTGGCACACAGTTAGAGTGGTATTATCAGCTTGAGAGCTCTAACATCCGCACATGGACTGATTTAGCAACAGCTTTCTACAAGCACTACCAGTATAATTCTGAGTTAGCGCCTACTCGGCTACAGCTACAAAATATGACTATGGGCTCTAAAGAAAGTTTCAAAGAATATGCTCAAAAGTGGAGAGATTTGGCTGGCAGAGTCAAACCCCCTATGACTGATCGAGAGTTAGTGGACATGTTCATGGGTACACTGACTGGCCCATTCTACAGCCATCTACTGGGAAGTTCCTCGTCAGGTTTCACTGAACTTATCTTGACAGGTGAACGGGTTGAAAGCGGCATTCGAAGTGGAAAGATACAGGCAGCTACTTCTGCAAGCACCAAAAAGTGCTATCAGGGTAAGAGTGAATCAAATGCTGTGTACAGTGAGAGGAAGCATAACAAGAAGAATCGTGACCATACTGTTGGGGCAGTTACAATTGCCGCACCGCCATCTCAGAACTTCCAACACAGACAAGACAGGTCGAGAAGACAGTTTACCAAGATCAATATGACTTTAACCCAAGCACTGCAGAGTATGTTAAAGGCCAATTTGATTACCCTCAGAGGCCCTCCTGCAAATCCCAACACTACTTCTCCTCGTTATAATCCCAACGCCAGGTGTGCCTATCACTCCGATAGCCCCGGGCATGATACGAATGATTGCTGGTTGTTGAAGAACAAGATTCAGGATATGATCGACGTTGGAGAAATTGAATTTGATCCTCCGGCGACCCCCAATGTCATCACAGCACCTATGCCTAATCATGACCAGAATGTTAATGTTGTGGACGACAATTCTCACGTTACTGACGTTGCTGATTTAGCATCTCCTCTCCTGATCGTTAAGAAGAATTTATTGCAAGCTGGTTTATTTCCAGGTTGTGCTGAAGATTGCGATCTCTGTGTACTCCGACCCAATGATTGTTTGAAGTTGAAGAACGGCATTCAACGGCTGATGGATGATCGTACAATTCTATTTGAAAGGGTTCCTAAGGTGGACAACTCTATTGAAGAGGTATCTGTGATTGCTAGGTCCAAAGCTCCAGTGAAGATTACCGCTACTAGAGTGCCTGTGAAGATTACCGCTGAGCCCAAAGTGGCTCCCCTGATTATTACCGCACCTGGCCCCGTGCCATATTCCTCCAGCAAAGCTATTCCGTGGAACTATGGAGGCGACGTTTACATCCATGGCATAAAGCAGGTTGGTAGTTCTGCTAATCCTAATGATATTGTGAGGACTAGTAAAGTTACTCGAAGTGGAAGGATCTACTCCCCAGAAATCTCACCTCCCGCTCCCGAAATTCGAGGAAAAAGACCAGTCAATCCTCCTCAGTCAGAGACATCGGTCGAAGTTACTTCTGAAGATGTTGCCAAACAGGAAATGGAAGAGATGCTGAAAATCATCCGTAAGAGCGATTTTGATGTAGTGGAACAATTGGGGCATACTCCGTCTAAAATCTCAATGTTGTCCTTGTTATTATCCTCTGAATCCCATGCCAATGCATTGATGAAATTCTTGAAGACCGCTCATGTGCCTCAAGAAACATCCGTCGATCAATTCGAACATTATGTTGCTAATTTGACTGTTGACAATGGCCTAGGCTTTTCCGATGCTGACCTGACGCCAGCAGGAAAGAATCACAATAAAGCTCTGCATATCTCCATCGAGTGTGAGGGGATCACCCTGGCTCACGTGTTGATCGACAACGGCTCTTCCTTGAATGTGCTCCCGAAAGCTGTACTCGATAAATTTGACTACAAAGGCATTGAACTGAAACCTAGTGATGTTGTGGTGCGTGCTTACGATGGTGCGAAGAGTGTTGTCTATGGTGAAGTGGTTCTCCCTATCAAGATAGGACCTCAAGTCTTCAACACTACCTTTCACGTGATGGACATTCGTCCCGCCTACTCCTGCTTGTTGGGGCGCCCTTGGATCCATGGGGCAGGTGCGGTAGCTTCGTCGCTTCATCAAAAGCTGAAGTATCCAATAGCAGGCATGGTTGTCACTGTATGTGGAGAAGAAAGTATATTGTCAGTAGTGTGCAAGCCTTCAAATACGTCGAGATGGATGGTGAATTCTTTGAGACTCCTTCTCAGTCATTTGAAGTGGTTCCTCCACCCAGTCCTGTCCTTAAGCCAACTCCCCTTGTGCCCAAGGTTGTTCGTGCTCCCCCTGTCATGATCTCTCTGAAAGATGCTCAAGCCGCGATTGAAAATGGTGATCGTGCTGGTTGGGGTCAACTGATCAATGTACCGTACAAGTCTGATAAAGCTGGCCTGGGGTTTAACTCTGGAAAGATAGTCAAAAATCAGATTAATGCTATGGAAGATGCTGATAGTGATTGCGACTTGGATAGCTGGATTTTCCCAACAATTGGTGACGGACTCAACAATTGGAAGACTGAAGACATTATCCCGATTTCCTTTAGTCAGGAGTAATTGTTATTGTTTATTCTAGAATTGCAAATTTTAATTTTCTTTTACAATCAAACTTCTTAAAGCATTGTGTCTATGCCCGAGGCACAATGGCTAATTTGTTAGGGGTTTGTCATTTTCATAAGCATATTCATATTCAATAGATCAATGGACTTTTTGCATTCAAATATTGCGCTCTTTATCTTTCCTGTCATTTTTCAAACAAGCTATGTTTCTTGCACACACTCACGTAACAATTTGCCGATCCATATCCACTCTGGATCCTGTTGGTAATGACTCTGCTACTGTTCATTATGACTTTGAAAATCCGATCTACCAAGCCGAGGATGGAAGCGAGGAAGATTGTGAAGTCCCTGGAGAACTTGCCCGACTACTGCAAGAAGAAAAGACTATACAGCCGCATGAGGAATCAATTGAAATTGTAAATCTGGGTACTGAAATAAACAAGAAAGAAGTCAGAGGTTTCTTGGGGCACTCGAATTACATTGCCCGATTCATTCCACACTTGACTGCTACCTGCAAACCCATCTTCAAATTACTGAGACAAAATCAAGAGATGGTATGGAATGATGAATGCCAAGAAGCTTATGACAAAATCAGGAAATATCGCCAAGAACCTCCAGTTCCGATGCCACCAGTTGAAGGAAGACCTTTAATTACGTATTTGACCGTGTTAGAAAATTCAATGAGGTGTGTTGGGGCAACATGACGAGTCTGGTCGAAAAGAGCATGCCATATACTGCCTTAGCAAAAGGTACCGACTGTGAAACAAGATACTCACAGCCCGAGAAAGCTTGCTGTGCTTTGGCCTGGGCTGCTCGCCGACTAAGACAGTATATGTTGAATCATACCACCTTATTGACTTCTAAGATGGATTCTATCAAATACCTATTTGAGAAACCTGCTGTCTCCTGAAAGAGTTATCACTGACAATGGTACTAATTTGAACAACAAGATGATTACTGAACTCTGCACGCAGTTCAAAATAAAACACCATAACTCTTCTCCGTACCGGCCAAAGATGAACGGCGCCGTGGGGACTGCTAACAATATCAAGAAGGTCATGCAAGAAATGACAGTAACATACAAAGACTGGCATGAGATGTTACCCTTTACTCTTTACGGTTATCGCACTTCAGTGCGCACTACGACAGGGGCAACTCCGTTCTCTTTAGTCTATGGAATGGAAGCCATCTTACTAGTGGAAGTTCAGATTCCCTCTCTAAGAATCATGAAAGAGGCGGGCTTAGATGAAGATGAATGGATTCAGACTCGACTCGATCAGATAAATCTGATTGATGAGAAGAGACTTGCGGCTGTTTGTCACGGGCAGATATATCAGAAGCGCATGACCAGGGCATTCAACAAAAAGGTCAAGAGACAAGTGTATCAAATTGGCGACTTGGTAATCAAACGCATCATCCTACCACAAACTGACCCCAGAGGCAAATGGACTCCCACATACGAAGGGCCATTTGTAGTTAAGAAGGTATTCTCAGGTGGAGCCATGATACTCGCTACAATGGATGGTGAAGACTTCCCACATCCCGTGAACGCGGACATAGTTAAAAAATACTACGCATAAAAGAGACCCGCTAGATCGACGTATCTAGGCAAAAGTAAGGGCATCCCGGCGAACCAAAAGGGTTCGGGCAAAAATTAGGGATATATAAAAAAAATGTACACCCGGCAAGTCGAAAACCTGAAAAGGCGGCTTGGGCAAAAAAGGGTATCCTGGTGGACTGAAAACCTAAAAGGCGGTCCAGGCAAAAATTAGGGATTAAAGCGTATGACTATGTCCCGTTCTCAGTCAACTTTCATCCAAGTTCGAGGGACTGACCAAGCCAATCACTTCTATCCGACAGCAAGGGATGAGATGCTCGAAGACATAATGACAGTAGTAGGCTTAAAATCAATAGGACTTCTTCCACATAGCTTTCTCTTTGTTTTCGACAATTTCCTCTTACTAGGATTTCTGTCTCCTTGTACACAAATTGCCTGTTTATAGGCCTTCTTTCAAAATCAATACAACCTTCTTTCAAAAGATGCTTTTGTTTTTTCTTTTCTGTTTTGGTTGCGTAAATGTCCATTGATTTAATTTGAATTAATATGTGCATTTGAATATGACTGATGTTTACCAAAAATACATGCATAGAATAGCAATAGCAATTACTACCCGACTTCAGGATCAAGGAAAAGGTCTAATCATGCTTCCAATGAATCCGCTACCAATTCTCTTCCCCAGCAAGCCTGTTTTTTCAGAAAATGGCAGTATCCCCAGGCACAGCCAGTTACTCCCCAACAGAGGTCGGCGTCACCAGACAGATTGATCATCTCATCCATCCCCAGCCAGGCTCTGTTGAATATTTCCACCATCAGACAGAAATCAAGCATCCCCAGCCGAGAAAGGGTCATCGACACAAATGTCTCAAATCAGTAGATGGGGATTTATTTTCCCCAGTAGAGTCCCCAAGCAGAACTTCTCATACGCATAACTCATTCATTACATCCTTTCACAGCATACGCATGCATACAACATTCACATTTATTTTAGCATAACACGAAACATCTCATGCATCATGACATAGCATGAAGCTAACTTTTTCTTTGCAGGTTAATTATCCTCCTGATATAGTCAAAGTAGAAGGTTCATTCAGACAGACACCTTTATCAATCACATTCAAGATTCAGATACATATTTCAAATACAGTTCATGGGAACATTCATTCTGACAACACTTCGATATCCTCCTAACGATGGCATCTCTAAGCCCATCCCAGACATTTATTGCAAGTACAACATATACAGGTTATCAGATACAGCCTAACGTACGGTTCATTCTGATTCAGCCCAACATATGACTTCTTCAGCAACTCCAATGCGGTCTAACGTACGACCCATTTGGACCTTCAAATCCTCAGATGCTGCCTAGCGTACGGTACATTCAGGGGTGTAGTCTAGCGTACGACTACTTTCTTTTTCAGATGCAGCCTAACGGACGGCTCATTCTACAACTCGGATACGATCTAACGTACGATCCATTCTGAACTTCAACAACCCCAACGCGGTCTAACGTACGACCCGTTTGGATCTTACAACCCTCAGATGCTACCTAACGTACGGTACATTTCTGAAGTGTAGTCTGGCGTACGACTACCGCTTTCATCATCAGATGCGGCCTAACAGACGACTCATTCTGCGACGGTCTAACGTACGACCCGTTCGGATGTCCATCCCCTCAGATGCTACCTAACATACGGTACATTTCTGAAGTGTAGTCTAACGTACGACTACCCCTTTCATCATCAGATCCTACCTAACATACGGTACATTTCTGAAGTGTAGTCTAACGTACGACTACCCCTTTCGTCATCAGATTCAGCCTAACGTACGGCTCATTCTGCAACTCAGATACGATCTAGCGTATGGTCCATTCTGATCCTTTATCCCCAACAGCATATGACACACTCCGACTCCCCAGCGAAGTCGGCAGCCTAATGGATGACTCATTATACGGTCTAATGTACGACCCAGTGTGGCACCCATGTCTTCAAATTGGCCTAATGTACGGCTCGATCTGAAGCTTTCGTCATCAAACCTCCCGGATGACATCTTTAAGCCCATCTCCATCAAGACCAACTGTCGATTCTCAAGTGCAAATTTTTGGGGCATTCTAGTGTTCAATAATCTTCCACCTCCAGACCACGAATGGCATACACGCCATCCTAACTCTCTCGGTTCAAGAATATTGAACAGGGGCAGCTGTCATACCCCAAAAATTACCCATCATTTTTCCTAAAAAAAAAAAAAAAAAAAAAAAAAAAAAAAAAAAAGATTTTTTTTTAATTAATTAATTAATTAATTAATTAATTAATTAAATAATTAAAATAAATAAATAAATAAAATATAACAAATTATTTTGGACTTGGGTCTCCCTCATTCCAAGCCCATTACCCACGAAATTAGTCTATAAATACTGAAGTTTCAGTAGGGGAGTTAGACTTGGAGTTAGACATGGAGTTTACACTGGGAGATTCACTGGAGAAAGAAGGAAGAGAAGCAAAACACTCTGAGGTTTCCTTGGAACAAAACCTTGAGGAAAAAGAAAGAGAGAGAACAGAGAAGGACGGATAGAAACTTTGGCATAGGAACCCTGCCTACCCGGAGAATTCAGAGTAAAGAAACCCTGAAGGCAGCCCATCTGCACCGAAGCCATCGCCGTCCAATTCCCGCTGCCTAACTTATTCCGATACTACAAGTGGTCAATCCCTTCAACCTTGAATTGGAAAACAGGTTTGCGTATCTCTATTGTTTATACTTTCAATTGGCCATATCTACATATATAATGTATCATGATTAAATGTTGATATATAATTTGCTTTCGTATGGGAATCTAAATACGCCTGAATACCCTGAATGTTTGACCATGTTATTCCTGTGATAAAATGCCATAAAATTCAAAGTTCCTAACATGGGGCTGTTTTCAAATTCAAAATCCGTGGCCTTCGCTAGGCGAGGCAGAGGCGAACGAGACAGTACCTGATTCTTCTAGTCTGTTTTTTTTATGTTTTTATCATAGTCATGCATTATTCATCCTATCCTATTTATTGTTGTGATATTTCTCCGGTGTAATCTTCGATTGCACCCTGATTTGGTGTTCTGACATGTTTCTTTTTTTGAGTTTCGTAAAGGTTCACATATCCCAGGAAAAGGTTATTGGCTAGGTATTCCACTTTATTTGTGGGATACCCTTGTGGAGTTTCACCCTAAATTAATTTTTAATGTATTAATTTCTAATGTATTAATTTTTTAATATATTATTTTTAATAATTTTAATGTGGAGTTTCATCCTAATTATATAATTAATTGTAAAACTTTGCCTTTGAATAAGTGATCTTGGACCTCTCTTTGTTGCCTTACGATTACGATATTACGGTCATGTCCCGCGAACGTGGGGATACCCTTAGCAAAGACCCTTCGGTTAAATCATCATAAAATAAATTATAGTCCCTCGGATGTTGCCTTCGAATATACAACTTTGTCCCTCGATGACCCTCCGATGTTGCCTACGGTTAAAAGATGATAGTCCCTTCGAATGCTAAGGTATCCTCGTAACTGTTGCCTTCAATGACCAATCGATGACCCTACGATGACCCTTTTACATCCAAAGGATAAAACTACTTATTTCTCAATAATAAGGACAGTTTTACCCTCATAAGGATAGGAAATACTCATAAAGACCTTGGGTCGGTATAACTCTTAATTGTTGGCTCACAACCTAAAACATTTTTTCACACCTCACACCTTTCAAAATACCTTCAGAAAATTACCACTTGGTATACATTCATACTAGAATCATTACCGAGTTATATTTTTCTAAATAATTTTCAAAACTAAACGAGATAATCACTTTGTATACATTCATACAAGAATCATTACAAAGTTAAATTCTCTTTTCAAAACAATTTTTCTAAACAATTCACAAACACTTTTTTTCAGACAAAAATAATATAAGTGATCGAGCAATTAAGAGCCCATGGATAACCATGGATACAAAGGGTGCTAACACCTTCCCTTTGTATAATGTACCTCCCGAACCCAAAATCTAAATTAAGGTCTTTCCTGTTCTTTTCCACCTTTCCTTATTGGATAAAAGAAAAGTCGGTGGCGACTCTTGCTAACCGCGACATTGCGATAAAAAACACAAAAAGTCCAGTTCACCGTATGACAAATATAAGTGAGTGTTCCGAAAAAGAAAAAAAGAGAAAGAAAAGGGAATGTACCTTCTAAGTTTGGTGACCCTCACCTGGTCACTTAACCCAACGGATGTAGAACCTTCAAAAAAAATTGAAAATAAGACTCGTTGTCAGTTGGTTCAGCGGTTTCTGGTGCTGAACTTGGTAGGGCGGATTACAGTCCGATCCCCCGCAACTACAACTGAGTAAGTAAAGGGTTATGCCACGTAAGTACTAGAATCCCGTGCAAAAAGGATCAGAGTCACTAACCGGTCGCCTTGCTATGGGTGTGTGGAGATAACGGGCTTAATGTGATTGCGCCTGAATGAAAAAGAGCAAAAAGAAGGATGAGTAAGTTAGGCTTTAACATAATAACATGATTCGAGTTGATTTGTGTATTCAGGAGGTTTATGACTGAACAATTGTGGATTGGTGTTCCTATGATATCCTTAGTATGCAAGATTAGCACCTATAGATGCAAACTTAACCGAAGAAGACTTGTAGCCTAGGATGAGTAACTAATCATGTGTTTGTGTTTTCTTTGTTTTATTTTAAATTTTGCTCGGAGTGCAAAAGTTCGAGTGTGGGGGAATTTGATAAGTGAATTTTGATGCACATTCTTCTATATTTATACTTATGCATTTCCATGTTTTAGTTTGATTATTTTTCCCTTTTAATGTGTTTTTATAATTTATCTTATTTTTACACTTATTTGTTTTTCACAGTTTATTTTCAGCATTAGCAGTCTGCACGAATAAATTCATAACTGGAGCTAGGAGTATCGGATTGAGGCATGATACCAGTCGTTGGAAAGCTAAGAGAAAGAGCTACGACTTTCATGAAGAAGTCAGAAGCTAATTCGAACTGTAGAATGGTTGAAAAATCCGTTGAAGCCTTCAGCACTAGATTTATATTTTGTGTTGGGTTATTTAGTTTGGACCTGGGTTATGTTTTGACCAAATTAGGTTTATTCTACTTTTCCTATAACCTAATTAGCCGAAAACAGTACACGGTATCACTACTCACGAAAATTTGAAAGCTTGTATGAATTCCATGGAGAACTAATCCCTCTGATTCGATCTGCCGTAATTCAGGTTCCAAAACTTGAGATTATTATAATGTTAATTTTAGTTTAATTCCTTTCAATGATATTTTGTGTTCTTGTATGCTTAATTCGATTGTATGAAATATATTGATTCAATTTGGTTGATTGTATGATCCTAACATAGGCACGTCACGTTTGCTTAATTCGTTTTTGTGTCTGATCAATCATGTTTGCTTAATCCATGAAAATTTATCCCGTTTGCTTAATTCGGACAATAGGATCATACACCTCACAAACTTCACCGCGCTTGTCATTGAGTTTGTATCCAAATAGGAATAGACAATCCGCTTAGGGTATTAAAATTATATTAATCGATGATAGTAGGAACTGAATCGGTAGATTGAATTATTTCATAATCACTTATTTCATAACAGCTTATTTCAAGAATTGCTTTTAATAATCACTTTTTCTTAATCGAACACCAAACCAAACAACCCCCCCTTAATTCGATTTACCTTTGGATAATAATAATCAAGAATCCTTGTGAGAACGATATCCGAGTTAAAATTGTCGCCGTACTACGTTTTTGAAAAACACTTGTTTTGACCCGCGCGCGACAGAGGAACATAAAGATTTATCTATTTTTAAAGTTAATTATTACTCTCTTTGTTCCTTTTTAAGTTCCATTTTTTGACTTTTTACACATACCAAGAAAGTTAATCATTATTGTTACTTTTTCAACAACAATTCTACTTTTACCTATAATACCCTTAATTATTTATTACATTCATTTTACTTTTTCTCTCTCTATAATAATTATCTAGGGGTAATTTTGACAAAATGCAATTAATACTACCTTGAACTTTGTAAGTGACAATTAAAAAGAAACAAAACTTAAAAAAAAACACTTAAAAAGAAACGGAGGGAAGTATGTTTGTTTGATAGTAAATTATTTAAATCTTTAAAAATGAATAATGCTAGATGTACAATTATATATGTATATTAGATTCATTTATACACTTTTTCATGGGTGTCATTGATGGAGTCGAAGCTCCGGCAGTCTCACACGGTGGTAAGTGTTGTAGTGCAAATATACTATTATAAATAATATATTTTATGACAAAATTTTCACTTTATCTTACCAAAAACCGAGATAAAAGTTTAAGGCGTGCCATGTTTTATTTTATCTTTTAATAAATACTATATATTTCTCGGTTTCTAAATTAAATCGAGGGGAAAAATATTTCAGGACGTGCTTCGATCTCAACATTAACGGTTTATGTTTTTATTTCTTTAAAAGTGGTGTCTTTCTTTTTATTTTATTTTGAATTTTTAAATTAATAATTTATTCCTTCGGTTATATTTGATAATCGATGGATTAAATTATCATATTTTATTATAAAAATACTCGTTAATCTGATTTTACCATAAACCTAACTTATATGTAGTCATTCCAAAGTCTTACATATCATTCTTTGAGATGGATTGTAAGATAGGAATAATCTTCAATGTTCTTCAATATTGAATAAAATATTTGTCCTTGCAATTTATCTCACATAATCATGTTGATATTGTTATTAGATTTTTGTAATAACATTCCTATGTTGTCAATCAAAGAAAACATTGAGAAATGTATTGTTTTCCTCGGTTGACAACATTGAGAAATTTATTCTTAAACACAATCATCCATTTCTCATTGATATTATCTTTCATGTGAAAGCATTTGCCATGAAAATATTTGTTTAAGACAGTGAAATCTCTCTATGATGGATTGCAAGTACAAAAAAAAAATTCTCTTAGTTGAAACATATAATTTATCAGAAATTTGAAAAAAATATGTTGTTCTTCAAGAATCTATTGTCAAACTCTTGATTTGTTTAAACATTTTTATTTTAATATTCTGTGTAAACAATGTAAATATTAAACAAAGTTTTTTCCCTCGGTTTTTAATAGAAATCGAGAGATATGTGACGCTTAGGTTGAAACATATTTTATTATTTTTTATTTATTTAAAAAGAAACACATTTTACCTCGGTTTTGAGTAATAGCCAAAGTAAAATATAAGCTTATTTATTTTGTTTCTTCACTGTCCTTAAACAAATCTTTGTGTTTCTTCAACGCTCAAGACACTGCCATTAGTGATCCTCGTGAAACTTAAAACTCTCATTATAAAACATTATGAATATTAAAATTTTATAGTAGTGAATCCACAAGAAACTCAAACGTTGTTAACCCTCTATGTTTAATTAGAGCGCCATGAGATTTTATAAAGTAAAAGTATCAATATGATATATTGCAATAGTAGAAAAACTTTAGGTTTATTTAATATGTGGTTGGTGAGAGTTTATTTACTTTGCCAAAGATTTATGTGATGGATTGCAAGTGCATAAAAAATTTGGTTCAAGGTTTGTGTTCTATCATAATCTCTTAACTGAATATTTACTTTATTTATCTAATATTTTTTATATCAGAAACAAATGAATGCAAAAGTCATAGAGAATATATTGCATCCAACATTTGATCTTCCACGAGATTTAACGAAATAAGGATCCAACATTTGATCTTCCACGAGATTTAACGAAATGAGGATCCAACATTTGTTATTTCTCAAGATATCCAACATTTATTCTTCATTGACAGGATGGATCAGATTCAAAATTTGTTATATATATTTACTTTAATATTTTGTGTAAACAATGTAATGAGTATTTAAAAATATTTATATCTATATCTATCTATCTCTCTCTCTCTCTCTCTCTCTCTATATATATATATATATATATATATATATATATATATATATATATATATATATATTATCCCTCGGTTTTGTTATTAAACCGAGAGGTATATGGTGCTAGCTTGGATAATATAAAAAATATATTGTTAGGGTTGGAATCCATGACCATTTAAACTAACCACTCAGTTATTTTTTAACTGAGGGGTAAAGTTCCCACTTTTCATACTGTAGCGGGGTATTCGTTACCATTAGAGATATTGACTAAATCTAAGGTAAATCATACAAGTTGAGTCGCCACCGCACTTCTATTTATCCAAAGGAATGGTTAGAAAGCGAACAAAAACCTAAAAATTTTATCGAATCAAAAACTAGTAAAAATGTCAGAGATCGGGGTAAGAGAGTTGGTTATGCAATGGGAAGGTTTTAAGCACCCAAAACATCCTAGGTACTCCTAGGGAGCCCTTTTCACACTTGTTGTAAGGTTGGTATTTTTGTGAAAAAAAATTGTTTGTGTAAACATGATTGAAGAGATGAGAAGAGAATATACAAATTATTTACATTTTGTGTTTGGATGGATGAACCCATTGCCTACGTACCATCTTAAGAAAAGATTAGGATCAAAACCTCGTAGTTCGGGGTAAAAATCTCAAAATGAGTTGGTGAATTGATTGGTCCAAAAGCCTTAAGGTCTTTTGTTATCCAAGGGAGAAAACTCAACCTAAAACCACAAATCCACCATGTGAGGATAACTTCAATATGCTAGTAAGGGGTTAACCCTATAATAAGCATGGAAGACTCATTGTCCATCACTAAGGATATAGGTGAATATTACATCTACCTCAAGGATAACTCAAACCTAATAGCTAAAGGTTATGAAAAGTTTTGATTAAGGAAGTGGCCATTGAAACCACAAAAAAACATTTGAATGGGTTATATTTACCAATGAAAAGTATTTACAAAATATGGTCAAAGTTGACTTAAAAGTTCAATTCAAAATAAGTGTTATGAAAAGAAAGTTTGAAAATCAAAAGCATAAGGCTTAGGTTTCTAATGTTTGAAAAGAAGTGTTAATGTTTGCACAAAAGTTTTGGCTTGGGTTAGAGTGGAGGGAAGAAGAAGAATGGCTAAAGTCCTAATCATACAAGAGATGAGGGATAAGAAACAAGACCACAAATGGAGTTCCTCTCTTGAGATCATATTGATGATCCAAGTAGCTCTCATCCTTTGGAATATGCAAGCAAAATAATCGTAAGCTCAAGCAATCATCATAATCAAACAAGCTCTTAGAAGATCCCCAAGGTCTCTTGTATCTTTCACTTTGGATGAACATGACAATGGTTCTTCAATTTGGCTCAAAATAGGATTCCCTAGCACAAAAGCACACACATCAAAGAGTTCCATGAAGTAAATTAAGAAAGGACAAGAGTCAGTTTAGAGGTTTGGTCCTTCTTAACCATATTCAACATTAAGGTCCTTTTACTCCAATTTGCATAGGGAGAGTCCTAGAAACTAAGTCCATTTGTCCATTTCTTTGCATTTGGTACACAACAATCAAAACAAAAACACAAGCACAATAATATATACACAATTATATGCTCAAGTGAGCAAAAGGCAAATTGCATTAACATAAACATGTGCTCAAATGAGAAAAAGGAAATGAATAATATGTACAAGAATAGTAAATTGCATAAATGTAAAGTGCAAGAAGTAAATGTTAATGGTTAATAGTTAGTGTTCCATAAGGCAAATTTAGCGCTATGTTAAGCAATCGTAATTGGACTTATGTAGAAGTCACAACTATCTGAGGCCGGTCAATAATAATGTAGGCAACAACACAAGTTAGAGGTCTTGATTAGTGAATCAAACTCCAAGAACTTTCCATGCCAAAAAGAAGATGAGAAATGATCTTGTATTGATTTAGGTCCTTTGCATGATTTAGGAAGCAATCTATCCTTAATGCAAAGCCATTCACTTGATCCATGATCAAGATGAATTAGATTTGAATCAAGGAAGATTAAACCTCCATGTATCAATGTTAACCATCAACCTTTAACTCATTGATCAAAAAGAAGAAAAAAGAAGAAGAAGGAGAAGATGAAGAATTAAAGTGCATTAATGGAAATGGTATGTACTAATCAACGAGTGTTGACTAAAAATAAAGAAGATCAAGGTCAAACAATAGAAGACAGAAGCAAAATGAGAATTAGAAGTCAAGAAACAAATAAAATATTTTTTAAATTTTTTAATATTAAAATAAAACTTGAATTAAAATAATAAAGAAAGGTCAAACGTCAAACTCACTTCAAATCAACTTTGAAAAGTCCAAGTGAATTATCCCAAGTTCAACATGGTCAAACAAAGTTTGACAAAAAATTTCAGCATTTTTAAAAGTCAGAAACTATTTTAAATCAATTAAAAATGCATGAAAATAACCTAATTGAACTAAAATCTCAAATAAATCTGAAATCAATTAATAAATTGATGAGAATTTTTTTCATAGATTTATCATCATTCAAAGAGGCTAGAAAAATATTTTTGTATTTTTTGAATATCAAAAACTATTTTAAATGAATTAAAAATAACTAGAAAAGAGAAAATTACTAAAAAATATTAAATGATAAAATAAAAAATATTAAAAATCATTTTTAGAAAGTAGAAATTAAAAGAAGAAGAATGAAATTGGTCCCATAATTTTTGGACCAATAATGAAGGAGATATGAATTTTAGAAATAAAATGGAATTAAAAGAAATAAAAGAAAATAGAATTAGAAATTAGAAAAAGAGAAAAAGCGTGAGCCATTGGATCTGAGCTCATTAATTGAGTTGGCAGATCAAAGAGTCCACAAGCGCGCGCCTAACATGTTCCTTAGTCAATGCATCACATGTGGCATTATGGAAAGTCATAACATGACACGGCTGAGATTCAATCTGGAAAATACAATGGACGATCCTGATTGCATCCGGAGACCAGATGGTGGCCAGCGCCACCGTCTTCTCCGGCTAGCTCCGGCGAGGTTAAAAAATTGCAGAGGAAAAAATGGCAACCAAAATGCACGATCCATGCATCATTCGAAAGCTGGGGTGATGTACATCACCCCTGTACCACTCAATTCCATTCTAGATCTCTATATTGAGAAAAATCAGAAGTGGAAATTCTGTGGTGTTCATATGAACTTCATGATTTTCAAAAATTGAAAGCATAGCAATGTTGCCTCTATGCAGAGGACTTCAAATCACACAAGAACAAAGCAAATAGAGCAATATACAAGCTGGTTCGAAGCAAATAACAGTTGAAGTAAACCTTTGAATTGCAAGGACTTGAGTCAAGATCTTTGGATTCTTTGGCAAACAGTTAGCACTATGGATCAAGTAGAGAAGGTTTAGGAACATTGAGATCTAAAGATTGATCAAGGAAATCAAAATTCAGATGTGAAAAAAATGGAAGAGAAATGAGATAGTTCCTTTAGTGATGGCTAGGATTTCAATTCAGCAGTAATTGGGGCGCCTTTAGGTTGCTAAAATGAGAGGCCAAGGCATTGTATTTATAGCTGAAGCAATGCTGAATGCATGAATCAAAACTTGTATGAATGGAAAGGGCCTCCATGCATGGGCCTGTACAGGCGCATGGAGGGCCCAATTCCAACTGGAAATGAAAGCTTATGCATGATGTAAGTAGAATGGACGTGCATATTGGATTGTATGAGCTCATGCATGGAAATTGAAATGATTTTCACAAAATGCACTATTACATTGAAGTCTTCGAAAATGCCATGTCCAAAAATGAAATGCAACCTTATGAGTAATGGTTGGAAAGCTCGTTGCATAAGGAACAAATGTCATGTTGATCAAAACTCCATTTGGGACTTGGAAATTAGTGAAAATTGAACTTGAAGTGTAGGGTGCAAAACATGCATATGTGAAAATTTCAAAATTGGCCAAAGTTCAAGCCCTTTTGTCTCAATGGTTCCAGCTCCAAATGAAAAAATCTTCAACATGAAAGTTGTATATATTTTCAATACAATCAATTTGGACTTAAATTTTGCATCATTTGGATTTTTTATAAAGAAGTTATGGGCACTTTAAGTTGGACTTTTTCAGATTTCAATGCATTTGGTCCAAAGTGACCTATAATGTTTTGCATTATCACATGTATTTCTTTTGAGATTTTGCAATTTTAATAAACATACAATTTGAAGTAGACATCTTAATTTTCTAAATCACTTGGTATAACCTCCAAATCATGAAAAATGAATGAGTTATGTCCTTGGGAAGTTGACCCAAAATTAGGGTTTCAGTCAAAATGACCTATAATGTCTTGGAATGGATGATGACCTATAATGTCTTGGAATGGATGATGACCTTCCAAGCTTCAAATCAATTTTTTATGAACATGAAAGTTGTTTATATGGTTCTTGAGAACAGTTTTTCTCTTGGGGTCATCTCCATTTGACCAATACATAAAAAGTTAGGTCTCAGTGTATTTCAAAATAGCCAGATGAATTGACTGATCAACTTCTCAAGTCCAAACCTCATATCTTGATGAATTGATGAATGAGGACACTCAGATAAGCTCAAATATTTATGAAATGATGAATTAAAGAACTTCCCTTGATTTTATTTGACCATGGGTTGAGGTTGCTTCATGAGCAAGGCACAGTTGATGAACAAATGAATTAGGGTTTCCTTGGGAAACAAGCCTCATACCCTTTGATTTGCTTTGATCAAAATGATGAATTGAGATACTTGGGAGGCATATTTGATGGATGAGAGCTTTGAGAACCATAGCCATGCTTGCCTTCATCTTCTCTTGACCATATCAATGCATAAAGGATCTCCTAGAAGCTTTTGACCTTGTGACTGCTCAAGCTTCAAACAAAAGATGTTAGTAACATATTTTTGTGCTTTTGGTTTAGTAAATGAAATGAAAAATGCAATAATATACAATTTAAGCATGCTTGGTGATCTCAAACCAAATTACAAGAGGTCCCACCCCAAGGCAAAAGGAACCAAGATGCTTATGATCCTTGAGGCTATGCAAATGCAAGGTTATGATGCCATGAGGGATCTTAGGGTCAAACTTAGGGTCTTACACATGCCCCTATTTAAGGTAATTCTAGCCGGAGAAGTGAAGGTTAAAATCTTCGTCTCGACGAGGTAGAATGGGCCTAAATAATAACGGAGAGACGAATTTTGGTCCCTAAGAGACCTCATGATGCAAATGTATGTATGCAAAAGATAATACTCTTTGGAGATCTGTGTCCACAAAAGAGAAAAGAACTCATAAGAGACTGAAAATCCATATGAGTAATACACTCAATGGGACAGAGACTCTGGAGATTCTTATGGGGATAAGAAAGGGAATAAATGGCGTGAACAGGTCACGATTTAGAACTTGGTGAGAGACACAAGAAGAATTCCATGAAAATAAATCAATGGAAAGACTCGAACTGACTCAAATGCGCACGTATTGGGGAACGTGCCAATACAGCAAAATTATCCACACAGGATACTTCGGATGAAAATCCGGACTCAGATGGGGGATATCCACTAAGGGACTCACCGGGGAATGTCCAAAACAGGACTCGTTTGAGAAAATGATAGGATGAGGTATTATCGGTTACTGGGTAATAAGCTCAAGGAGACATGTGATCGAAACACCGGTATAAGGGTGAGAGAACAAAACGCTCAGGGTGAATGAATATCTAAGACCGGTATGAGGGTGAGAGATATCAAACATCCAAAATCAACTGAGGAAGACCTAGGAGGTACATTTCAACTCAGGAAAATCTGACTCCACAGGGGACAAAGTTATAATAGGGAGCAGAAGGGAAGGAACACCAGGGATACCGGTTACTGGGCATATAATAGGTGACCGACCAAGCATGAATTGGGGAATATTTCCAAGACACTCATCATCCAAAAGAGGGCTAAAAGGCAAACTCGATTACAGGATGGACATTCGACTCCGTAAAAGGGGATACGAATCTTACTCGACTAGGGAAGAACAAAAGACTTCGACCAAAGAGCGCATGAGATATATTATCTATTACCGTCAGAACATACATACCATACTCGCATGGAAGATTATCCATAACCGGCTACTGGGTTAATAAAGGATAAATCGACCGAAAGAAAAGGGCATCGGGATACCAAATACTAGGTATAAAAATGATGACCAATCAAAGGGAGGAACAATCATTGCTAACAAAAGGCAAATGAAAGATGACTCGCTGGGGATTCATCGACAAAGGCAATGATCCGGGAGATATATCACCGGTTACTTGGAGATATACTCACAAATGAAGGAATATCGATATCGAATATTGGATAAAGATAACTGTCAAAGAGGGGATTACATCTACCAATATTGGGCAGAAAACCACAGAAGAGTAACCGTCATTGGTGAGGATGAACCAAAAATAAAGTTAACTCTGCAAGGGGATAAAATGGGGATTACAACTACCGGTATAAGGGTAGAAAACCACAGACTCCGTCGGGGAAAAGATGGATAATTACTAGTTACTGAGCAATCATTCATCCAAACTACGGGAAGTGCAGGGAAAATCCCAAGAAGCCAATCTAGGAACAAAACTAGAGAGACACCATGAAACAAGACTCATCCCTATGAGGATATAACCCAGGGGAGAACTCCGTCCCAATATATGTGTTGGGAGGAAACAAAAACGACAATCATCCACGAGGACATAACTCAGTGGGGAATATGGAGGAAAGGATAAACACTTTCTGCTTATGGGGCTGACTCTACATGGGGAGATCAGACGCAAACATCTGCTTGGTGAAATATATACCACTGCATAGCAGGAGACAACAAACAAAGGTATTTATGGCAAATAATGCAACATGAATATTTGAATGTCAAAACTTGAATGCATATATGCATGGTTTATGTATGATGAATGTTGACAAAACAGACATATCTAACACAAACAGGTCTGCAAATTGATGAACAAACAACCGGTACTACATCTCGAGAGAGAAATCCAGGCCCACTGGATAACATCCAATCTGATAAGGGCGAAAGATACTGGGAACCAAAGATCTCTGCAGGGGGATG
Organism: Lathyrus oleraceus; assembly: GCF_024323335.1. Taxonomy (NCBI): domain Eukaryota; kingdom Viridiplantae; phylum Streptophyta; class Magnoliopsida; order Fabales; family Fabaceae; genus Lathyrus; species Lathyrus oleraceus. The sequence continues at coordinate 212,452,676 of NC_066582.1, forward strand.
AGCATCAGCCACCCTAGCTGGGGACAGGATCAACATGTAGAAGCAACTTATTAGGGAAATTATCAAAGGGGAAAATGGACCTCTGTGGGGAACAACCATCAAACCAAAGTTTCCAGGGTCACCACCGTAGACTGTACTACTGACGAAATCACATATGCTGAGGAGGAAGGGGCATCACTCCGCTGAAGGAAAGACAAACCTCTTCACCAACCACCTTGCTTGGGAAGAAACCTCAAAGGCTCTGAAGAAAAGAATACAATCATGCTGGGGATATGAAAAAATGTCTTACCCTGTTGGGAATCACGCCATCTTTGGGAGAGCACTGAAGACATCCCAAGTATCCTTTCATCATTGTGAATGTTCACTTTGTTTAAAACACATTATGAAAAATTTATTTATTTTAAAACAATGATATTTCTCAATTATAATATGCAAAACATTTGTTGAATAGAAACATATAAGAGTGCAAAATAATTGGATAAAGGCTCAAATTTATTTGATGGGATGGTAGTCTGCAAATGGCAGGACTCCATAGATCTTTACAAATTTGAAATTGGTGATATATATTGGAAAAGGGCTACATTGAACATAATGACCACTTCTCCACCAACTCTGAATCCAATGTATTTGAAGCCTCAGTTGACAATGACTGAGCGAGAATCTCTGACAGATGATGGTTTATGGAACAAAGTCTTGTCAGGATACAGTTACTTGCCAAATCCCTAATTTTTTCCTAGATTGCCCCAGGGTGGGGTGCCCAATCTAGCGGGATACATATTCATTTTTTATGTCTCTAACTTTTGCCTGGATCGCCCTTCCGGGTTTTCAATCCACCGAGACGCTCATTTTTGCCTAAGCCGCCCTTTCGGGTTTTCAACTTAGCGAGTTATTCTGTTTTTATTTTAGGCGAAGTATTTCTTGACTGCTTCTGAATTCACAGGACGAGTGAAATTCTCCCCATCCATAGTTGTAAGTATCAAAGCACCGCCTGAAAAGGCTCTCTTAACAACATATGGACCTTCATAGTTTGGAGTCCACTTGCCCCTGGAATCGGGCGCGAAAGACAAGACTTTCTTGAGCACAAGGTCACCTTCTCGAAACACACGAGGCTTGACCTTTTTATCAAAGGCTTTCTTCATCCTTTACTGATATAACTGACCATGGCACATGGCAGTTAATCTCTTCTCTTCTATCAAATTCAGTTGGTCGTAACGACTCTGAACCCATTCAGCATCCATCAACTTGGCTTCCATCAAGACTCTCATTGATGGGATCTCCACCTCTACTGGGAGTACGGCCTCCATGCCGTAAACAAGAGAAAAAGGGGTTGAAGTGCAGATAGATGTACGATATCCATGCAAAGCAAATGGCAGCATCTCATGCCAATCCTTGTACGTAACAACCATTTTCTGGATAATCTTTTTGATATTCTTATTAGCAGCTTCAACAGCCCCATTCATCTTAGGTCTGTAAGGGGAAGAATTATGATGTGCGATCTTGAACTCGCTACACAACTCTTTCATCATCTTGTTGTTCAAGTTAGATCCATTGTCAGTAATGATCTTATCAGGCACACCATAACGGCATATGAGTTGATTCTTGATAAACTTCACAACCACCTGTCTGGTCACATTTGCATATGATGTCGCTTCAACCCACTTGGTGAAGTAATCAATTGCTACGAGAATAAATCTGTGACCGTTAGACGCTTTTGGCTCTATCATGCCAATCATGTCGATTCCCCACATGGAGAAAGGCCATGGTTATGAAATCACATTTAGAAGTGTCGGGGGAATATGAATCTTATCCGCATAAATCTGACACTTATGGCATTTCTTCACATATTTGCAGCAATCAGACTCCATTGTTATCCAATAGTAGCCTGCTCTCAACATCTTTCTAGCCATGGCATGTACATTGGAATGAGTACCAAATGAACCCTCATGTACCTCAGTCATTAACAGGTCTGCTTCGTGTCTATCCACGCATCTGAGCAGAACCATGTCGAAATTCCTCTTATAAAGCACATCACCATTGAGGTAGAAACTGCTTGATAATCTCCTCAAAGTCTTTCTATCTTTCATAGATGCCCCAGGCTGGTAAATCTGGCTCTGAAGAAAGCACTTGATATCATAATACCATGGATTATCATCTTGCACCTCCTCTACTGCAAATACATGAGCTAGTCTGTCAAAGCGTATCACAGTGATATTAGGAACTTCATTCCAAAGTCTAACCACAATCATTGAAGCAAGTGTAGCAAGAGCATCTGCCATCCGATTCTCGTCTCGAGGAATATGATGGAAGTCAACCTCAGTAAAGAATGTTGAAATCCTCCTCGCATAATCTCTATATGGGATGAGGCCGGGCTGATTCGTCTCCCATTCACCCTTAATCTGATTAACAACAAGGGCCGAATCACCATAAACATCGAGATGTTTGATCCTAAGATCAATACACTCTTCTCAACCCATAATACATGCCTCATACTCCGCCATATTATTCATGCATTTGAAATTTAGCCTTGCTGTAAAAGGAAAATGCGTGCCCTGAGAAGTAATAATCACTGCCCCAATACCATTTCCATATTGATTTACAGCGCCATCGAACACCATGCCCCATCGGGAACCAGGTTCTGGCCAAGCGCATGAGCTAGTCTGTCCAAGCGCATCACAGTGATATACAGAATCTCCTCATCAGGGAAGTCGTACTGAACTGACTGATAATCCTCAATTGGTTGATGAGCCAAGTGGTCAGCTAAGATACTACCTTTAATAGATTTCTGAGCTCGATACTCAATATCATACTCAGATAACAACATCTGCCAACGGGAAATCCTCCCAGTTAAAGCAGACTTCTCAAAGATATACTTGATTGGATCCATTTTGGATATCAACCAAATCGTATGATTCGACATATACTGGCGTAAACGCTTAGCAGCCCAAGCCAAAGCACAACATGTCTTCTCAAGCATTGAGTATCGAGACTCACAATCAGTGAACTTCTTACTCAGATAGTAGATAACATACTCTTTCTTCCCTGATTCATCTTGCTGACCTAATACGCAACCGATAGAGTCTTCAAGAACAGTCAAGTACATAATCAAGGGTCTCCCTTCCACAGGAAGAGACATAATCGGAGGCTCAGACAGATACTCTTTGATACTGTCAAAGGCTTTCTGGCAATCCTCGGTCCAATCATGACGCTGATCTTTCTGAAGGAGCTTGAATATTGGCGCACATGTGGCAGTCATGTGGGATATAAGTCTGGAAATGTAATTCAAGCGGCCAAGAAAACCTCGGACTTGCTTCCTAGTTTTGGGCGCATGCATCTCTTATATTGCTTTGACCTTGGCAGGGTCAACTTCAATACATCTTTCACTGACAATAAAGCCCAATAACTTGCAGGAACGGACTCCAAATGTACACTTGTTAGGATTCAGGCGGATTTTATACTTCCTCAAACGCTGAAAAAGCTTCAACAAGTGCTCTACATGTTCAACTTCCGTTCTCGACTTCGCGATCATATCATCAACATATGTAGCACCTCAAATTTGCACATCCCATTTGTATGTACATTTCATTTTTAGGTCATTAAGATTGCATTAGCATTACATAGTCCATTACATCTCATCAGTCAAGACTGGTCAGGAGATTCAACTGTGCAAGAGAGCAAGAGCATTTTCCATGAGATGAAAGCCCTATGGTGGTTCCAATGAGCTTACATGACCCAAGGATCATTTTGAAGCAGCTTGGCCAAGTGTTGAAGGCTTAGATTCATCAGTGCATGCCCAAGTCATCTGAGGCCCATAAAAGTCAACTGCAAAGTCAAATGTGGATTTGGAGGTGGGAAGTGGTTAGATATACTTAATTCATGTTCAAACAAGTCTCATTTGACATTGCAAACACTCACATTGAAGAATTTGAAGTCAAGTCAAGAATTTCCCAAAATAGAAAGTGACCCATAATTTGAAATTTCCAAAAAATGGCAAGTTTTTGGACCAACTTCAACTCAACTTTCCAACATCAAAGAAGCTTCAAATGAAATTTTGTCAAACATGAAAGTTGAATATCTTTCTCTCCCATTTCCAAAAAGTCCAAGAACATGGATTTATGATGTGTGGTTAAGGAGATATGATCCAATCATGGCAAAGTGTGCTTAAAAATTCAAATGGCCATAACTTTTGAACCAAGGCTCTAATTTTGATGGTTCTTTTTGCATTTTGTTCATCATGACATGCACTTTCCAAACATCTCATTACATGACATGAATTTCACTTGCATGATCATATGCTCATTCATGAAGTTTTTTGAAGGAAAATTAGTAAAATCAATTTGGTTGATCATATGCATGAAATACCAATTCCAAAGTGTGCATGGGCTATTTTTAAGTGGATTTGGGCCAGCTTTGAGCACTGTTCACGCATGCACCTCATGCATGAGGTGAAAATCCAATTTTTTGCACACACCTTGCAACTTGTTAATCTCAATTAGCTTTGGCTTAAACATGTTTTCAGAATGATTAGCAAGGCATATATAATGATAATCACAACTGCATTTGGCATTAAGAACAGTTTTCAGATCTAGATCTTGAAATCAATCAAATTTTTCTCTCACCAAGAACTTCCAATTTCTTCACACAAAGGCCATTTCTCTTGATGGATTCATGAATATGAAGTGTTTTTGAGGCAAGTTGAACGTGGATTTGTAAGGATTCGTGCCATACTTGACCATACATGAAGCTTGAAGCATTAATGGAATTTTCAAATTCTACTGGATTCGTGCTTGTTTGAGCTTCAATCTCTCCATCAATCATCTCACCAAGCATTGTAGAAGAGTTTTGGACCATTGCTGAGCCTGGTAGCACGAGTTTCCACTTGCTGTTCTTCAAGAGGTACCTAAGTTGCTTTAAGTTCATTTGAACTTTGCTTGGCTTGCTTGTGGTTTGCATACCACTAAGGTATAATCTCTTGATCTGCATGTAGTCTGGAAGACCTGTCCTGTTATGTGGGCAGGCACCTGTCTGAAGCCCTCCTTAAGAGGCAATGCTTGTGTTTGTTTAATTTTGGGCCAAGTAGGTTAAGACCTCTTAAGAGGCAATTGGCAGATAAAAGGGATGTGCAATCCATCCCCTGCTATTCAGTTGTGTCATTCACTTTGCTCACACACCGTGTGTTGATGCATTGTGAATCAGAACCCAAGATCTTGTTGTGTCAGTCATCTGTGGAGAAGAGATCCTACATTCTGAACTCCCACACTTTCTATTTTGAGTCAAGCTCTCCCAGGCCAGGGATAAGAGCTGTGAGGCATAACCCTCATCTCCATTTCATTTGCTTCACCCTAACTCTCAATGTTAGGGTTAAGAGCTAAAAACACCCCATTCCAGTTGGCTTGTTTCTACAGCCTAGCCTTGTATGAGCCAATTGTTTGCATATAGTGTGTGTGCTTGCTTTATTGTGCTTGTATTTGCTTGATTGTGATGTTTAGGATAGCTTGCTTCCTGTGCAAGTTAGGATAGAGACCTCAACATAGGGATCACATGCATGACAACTTCTAGGCTCGAGTCGTAGTCTCCCTAGTAGTCTGTTATCTCCCTTTGTCTCTGGTTAGGTTAAAAGTTCTTTCCCTGTTTAGGGGAACTACATTGCCATGATCCTCATACCAGATGAGGTATGTAGGCAGGAGATGAGCTGATCTCTCCGGGCGCCTTTTTTCTTTTTCAACCCCTGTGTGTGTGTGTTTGGAGTCTGACGTAAATCCAGTGATTGGCATTCGGTTTCCATGTTTGCCTGTTTGTGTGGAGTCTGACGTAAGTCCAGCGATTGGCAGTCGGTTTCCTGTTTGTGTTTGTGTTTTGTTTGGCGTGCGTTAGCCGAGCTACGAGTGCTCCGATTCTTACTCTGGTTAGAGAAGATACGTATGCATAGGATGCGACATCCTAGCAATCACGTTTCCCGTTGTCCCCGAACTACGTCGACTCTGATGTCTGTGTCTGACAGACTACGTAGGCCCAGGATGCAATATCCCGCCGAGTCCCGTTTCTTTTATCTTTCGGTGTTTCCTTCCAGCCTTGTGCAGTTTGTGAGAAGTCTTTAGCAACCTTTCTTCTATTCTTTCTGAGCGTGGATCCCGTCGAGTACGACGGATGCGTAGGGGTGCTAATACCTTCCCTTCGCATAACCGACTCCCGATCCCATCTTTCTCTGGTCGCGAGACCATGTCTTTTCCAGGTTTACTTCGAGCGTTTCCTTTCCCTCCTTTGGGATAAATAACGCACGGTGGCGGCTCTGTTGTTTCGTTTTCCCGCTGGTTTTTCGCATAATGCGACAGCTGGCGACTCTGCTGGGGATAAAGAGAAGTTGACCTCTTGCTGGTCCATCTTCCCTAAGCGAGTCACTCCTAGCGCTCTTTAGGATAGTTTTGGTTGCTTTTACTGTTTCATTTATTGCATTTATTTGTTGATGTTTGTATTTATGTTTGCATTTATGTTTGCATGCATCATATTTCCGTGTTGGCTGTGTGTTTGTCTCTCTGTGGGGTGGGAGTTACAAGAGGTAAAAGGCCCAATACCCAGGCTATGAGTGAACTTTAGGACACCTAGGAATAGAGTGATTCATGGGAAGCGGGTGGTATTGCGCCACTTAGCGGAACATGATATCACGAGCAGTTCAGATCCTGATGGGGTATTATCGGTGCATATATCTGGTGTATACATGATGATATTCTATGAAAGGGTTGTTTATCCTGCGTTTCTCTTGACCTTACCCTGGCCTAGACAACACCCGTGAGTGGGGAGGGAATGAATCATTTTACAGGTACCGTTGGTGACTTGTTGGTGACTCTTGGCTCCTGTTGGTGACTTGGTTCAGAGATATATGGGTTCCAGATGACTTTGGGTCTCAGATGACTTTGTGGTTCCGAATTCAAGCCGAAGCTTTGAACCTGTGCTCTGTGATACACAGCCAACCAGTCGTGTTTGCATCATTTGCATCATAGCATGTTTATTTTCGAAAAAATAATGCGAAAAAAAATGAAAAAATGAAATAGAAAAAAAGCTAATCTCCTCATGCATATCATTTCTCAGGTTCATTCAGGAGTCTGTTCACTGTGAGAGATGGCAACCGTTCCAGAGTTGAAGAGGAAGACGTACACCTACAGTTTTCACCGTGAGCCCTTGACATCTTTGATAGAGTTGAGCAACTTTGTGACCGATAGTAATCAGAAGGTGTTTGTTGATCAGTATGGGGATTTGTTGACACTGTTGAAGATGGTGGTAGATCCAGTGCCGTTGCAGACTCTCCTACAGTTCTACGATCCAGAGCTCCGTTGTTTCACTTTCCAGGATTATCAGTTAGCGCCCACTCTTGAGGAGTACTCCATTCTGATGAATGTCCCGATCAGATATCAGGTTCCCTTCTTAGATGTGCCAAAGGAGGTTGATTTCAGAGTCATTGCCAGAGCTCTTCATTTGAGTATCAAAGAAGTGAGTGACAATTGGAAGTCAAGTGGTGATGTTGTGGGTTTGTCTTTGAAGTTCTTGGTGAGCTTGGCTAAAGAGGAAGTAAAGAAAGGAAATTGGGAAGCGTTCAACGCTCAATTGGCTATCATGATCTATGGGATTGTGTTGTTTCCGAGTATGCCTAATTTTGTGGACTTTGCTGCTGTCACTATTTTCATTGGAGGAAATCCAGTTCCTACATTGTTAGCTGACACTTACTATGCTATTCACAGTAGGCATGGTAAGGGTGGAGCTATCAGATGCTGTCTCCCTTTATTGCTCAGATGGTTCTTGTCTCTTCTGCCAACCAGTGGACCTTTTGTGGATACTCAGAGCACTCGTAAGTGGACTCAGAGGATTATGTCTCTTACTTCCTATGATATCAGGTGGCAATCTTACCGGATGGATGTGCGTAATGTCATCATGAGTTGTGGAGAGTTTCGTAATGTGCCACTCGTAGGAACTAAGGGTTGCATCAATTACAACTCGGTTCTTTCTCTTCGCCAGTTGGGGTTTGTGATGAATGGAAGACCACTAGATGTTGAGATAGCTGAAAGTGTGTATTTTGAGAAGCGGAGTGACCCTGCTAGATTGGAGCAAGTAGGAAGAGCTTGGAAGGCCATTGGTGTCAAGGATGGAGCTGTGTTAGGGAAGAAGTTTGCAGTTGCTATGCCTGATTACATTGATTGGGTCAGGAATAGAGTTGAGACCTTGTTGTTGCCCTACGATAGGATGGAGCCATTGCAAGAGCAACCACCTCTGATCCTTGCTGAGAGCGTGCCTGCTGAGCACTACAAACAAGCCTTGATGGAGAATCGTCGGTTGAAAGAGAAGGAACAAGATACCCAGATGGAGCTTTACAAAGCCAAAGTTGATAAGTTGAACTTGGCTCATCAACTCAAAGGCATGCAAGGTGAGGATGCTAGTAGATTGAAGAGCAAGAAGAGGTCTTATAAGGAGTTAGAGACATTGTTGAATGAAGAACACCGTGATTGCTTGAGGTTACAAAGAGCGGAAGCCAATTACCAGAAGAAGATAAGAGACCTGGAAAAGCAGCTCAAAGACAAAGATGTTCAGTTGAAGAAGGAGGTAGACTTGAGACGTGCATCAGAGAGCCAACTTGGAGGAGAAGTTGTGGAGCTCAGGAGGCAACTGAAGGAGAAGCTCACTCCTTTGCCTGAGTGTTCAGAATGTGACCTGTTGATAGACCAGTGCCAGTATCTGAAGACTCTCATTCCAGGAGGACATCTTTCCTAGCTTGTATCTGCTGTTTATGTTGAGAGTCACCTCCATGCCTGTTGGAAGGGATTCATTGTTATACTCTGATCATTTGGATCTTTGCTTGATTTGTTGTATGACCCTTGTTGCTCATGTCTATAGATGAGATTGTTGATGTTTTACCTTGTGCTCATTATTCTGTGTAGGTTGCTTCTGTGTTGTCTGTATTGCAGGTTGCCATTTCTTGTAAGATGAATTAGGCTCTTGAATGCCTGAGGAATGAACATATCATGTGCATCATACGCATCATAAGCATCATACACATATCATTTTGCATTACAGGTGTTCTTGATCGAGACTTCTCACTCTGGTTCCTGTTTTAGGCAGGATTGCTGATCAATGTCCGCACCGCTACTCTACGAGGTTGAATCAACAGAGGAATATGGATCAAGTGCAAGCTGAGTTAGTAGAGATGAGGGCTAACATGGCCCAGTTCATGCATATGATGCAAGGGGTTGCGCAAGGTCAAGAAGAACTTTGAGCCCTAGTCTAGAGACAAGAAGCTGCAATTCCACCGGTCAACCATGCTTTGCCAGAGGGGGTCCCTGTTAATGACCAAGTTACTGCTGATGTTCCCATCAATAACTATGATGTGGGTGATGAGTTGAGGGGTATCAGAATCAACGGTCAACCTATTGCTCCAGAGACAGCTAATGCCAGAGTGACTCGTGCTCCAGTTCGCCATCCTGCTCCATTGGTTGATAGGCAGGAGGATATGTTTACTCTCCTCAGTGAGGATGATGAAGTTGTGGGAAGAACTGACGAAAGGGATAGGAGGGTTGATGCCTTAGCTGAGAAGATCAGAGCCATGGAGTGTCAGAACTCTTTGGGGTTTGATGTTACAAATATGGGATTGGTTGAAGGATTGAGAATTCCTTATAAGTTCAAAGCGCCTTCTTTTGATAAATACAACGGTACTTCTTGTCCTCGCACCCATGTGCAGGCCTATTACAGAAAAATCTCCGCATACACTGACGACGAGAAGATGTGGATGTACTTTTTCCAGGATAGCTTGTCTGGAGCGTCCTTGGACTGGTACATGGAGTTGAAAAGAGAATCCATTCGAAGTTGGAGGGACTTGGGTGAAGCCTTTCTGAGGCAATACAAGCATAATATGGATATGGCTCCCAGCCGAACTCAGTTGCAGAGCCTGTGTCAGAAATCAGGCGAAAGTTTCAAGGAGTACGCCCAGAGATGGCGGGAATTAGCTGTGAAGGTGCAACCTCCTATGCTGGAAAGGGAGTTGACCGATATGTTCATCAGAACTTTGCAAGGAGTGTTTATGGACCGGATGGGGAGTTGCCCTTTCGGTAGTTTCTCTGATGTTGTGATCTGTGGAGAGAGAACAGAGAGCCTCATTAAAGCCGGAAAGATTCAGGATGCTGGTTCTTCGTCGTCAAAGAAGCCATTTTCTGGGGCACCTCGCAGAAGGGAGGGTGAAACTAATGCTGTGCAACACAGGAGAAATGTGAACAGAGGGCAATACCGCCAGGTTGCTGCTGTGACTATCCCAGCACGTCAACAACGTCAACCTCAACAACAACAAAGGGGACCATCGCCACAACAACAACAACAACAACAACAGCAACGCCCATTTCAGCCGAGACACAGAATGCCGGATCGTCGCTTCGACCCGTTACCTATGACATATGCTGAATTGCTGCCCGAATTGCTCAGATTAGGGTTTGTTGAGTTGCGTACAATGGCTCCGTTGACAAAGATACCTACGGGGTATGATGCCAACGTTCGCTGTGACTTCCATTCTGGTGCACCGGGGCACCATATTGAAAATTGTCGGGCTTTTCATCATAAGGTCCAGGACTTGATTGACGCTAAAACAATCAATTTTGCTCCTGTGCCTAATGTTGTGAACAACCCTATGCCTCAGCATGGTGCGCATAGGGTGAACAATGTGGAAGATGGAGAAGCTGTGGATTTGGTGGCTAACGTTGATGAGGTTCAGACACCATTGCTGGTTGTGAAAGAGCGTCTGCTAGATGGAGGAGTATTCCCGGGTTGTTATGAGGGCTATTCAGACTGTGAAGGTTCAGAGAATGGTTGTATGCAGTTGAAGACCGGTATCCAGGGTTTGATTGATGAGGGCTGTTTGCAGTTTGCTAGGGCCGTGAAAGAACGTGGGATGGTGTCAACTGTCACCATTTATTTCAAACCGTCCAAGGGACGTGGCCAGAGAACTGTTAATGCACCTACAACCGTTAGTGCTCCTGTTACTATATCTGCTCCAGTAACTGTCAGTGCTCCCACTACTGTTGCTGTGTCTGGTAGAAGGGCTGTTGAGAACAGTAGGGCTGTGCCGTGGAAGTATGACAATGCTTACCGCAACAACCGAAGGTAAGAAAATCATATCGGGCCAGTCAATCAAGCTCCAGTGACTATTGGTGTGCCAATCAAAGCTCCTGTGACTGTTGGTCCGGTTGTGGACAATGTAGGGGGACCAGGAGGGTTTACCAGAAGCGGTCGTCTGTTTGCACCGCAGCCTTTGAGAGACAACAATGCTGAGGCTCTCGCCAAAGCAAAGGGGAAGCAAGCTGTTGTTGAGGAAGAGCCTGTACAGAAGGAAGCGCCTGAGGGGTCGTTTGAGAAGGATGTGGAGGAGTTTATGAAGATAATTAAGAAGAGTGACTACAAGATTGTAGATCAGCTGAATCAAACTCCATCCAAGATTTCTATCCTCTCATTGCTATTGTGCTCTGAGGCACACCGTAATGCCTTGCTGAAAATGTTGAATTTGGCTTACGTGCCTCAGGAGATTTCTGTCAATCAACTTGAGGGTGTTATTGCGAATGTGAGCACAAGGCACGGTTTGGGGTTCACAGACTTGGATCTGACACCTGAGGGTCGCAATCATAATAAAGCCCTGCATATTACTATGGAGTGCAAAGGCGCAGTATTGTCACATGTGTTGGTGGATACTGGCTCATCTTTGAACGTGTTGCCCAAGAAGATTCTGAGTAAGATTGATGTTGAAGGGGTTGTCCTCACTCCAAGCGATCTCATTGTTCGTGCATTTGATGGATCCAAACGGTCTGTTTTTGGAGAAGTCACGTTGCCAGTGAAGATTGGCCCAGAGGTATTTGATATTATCTTCTATGTGATGGACATCCAGCCAGCATATAGTTGTTTATTGGGGCGTCCCTGGATACATGCGGCTGGGGCAGTTTCGTCAACTCTCCATCAGAAGCTGAAGTATGTCTGGAACGGTCAGATTGTCACTGTGTGCGGCGAGGAGGACATTCTGGTGAGTCATTTATCCTCTTTCAAGTATGTGGAGGTGGATGGCGAGATCCATGAAACTCTGTGCCAGGCGTTTGAGACCGTTGCTATTGAAAGAGTGGCTTTTGCTGAGCAGAAGAAGCCAGGTGCCTCAATTGCATCCTACAAGCAGGCTGTGGAGGTTGTCAACTCAGGCAATGCAGAAGGCTGGGGCAAGATGGTGGACTTGCCCGTCAAAGAAGACAAGTTCGGTATTGGTTATCAACCGCTGCAGGCAGAGCAGGGTGAGCAGAAAGGGCCGAGTACCTTCACCAGCACTGGGCTGATGAATCATGGTGACGTCTTTGCAGCCAGTAGTGAAGACGGGGACAGTGACTACGATGTGGAAAACTGGGTTCGACCGTGTGCTCCAGGGGAGTCGATCAACAATTGGACAGCTGAGGAAGTGGTCCAAGTTACTCTTCAAACAGAGTAATTTTCTTTTGATTTTCATCTTGCACAAAACCCTACGTTCTGCCCAAGGCGTAGTGGTTCATTGTAGGGCCTCATCATGTTTTTCAATGATATCATTAATAAAGGACGTTTTGCAAACAACTTTGGGATCCCTGTCTTTCTGTTTTGTTTTTCATTTTCAAAAGTAAAAATGGCAATGTTTTTGTTTTTGTGACTTTCTTGAACTCTTTTTCTAAAATAAAGCATTAAACATGCAGAATTGATCTTACGGACTCCACTATAAACAGTTCTGTTATGGCTCAGTATGATTTCAATAATCCCATCTACCAAGCTGAAGAGGAGAGTGAGGAAGATTGTGAACTCCCTAAAGAACTGGTCAGATTATTGAAGCAGGAGGAAAGGATTATCCAACCTCATCAGGAGGAGTTGGAGATTATTAACCTGGGTACTGAGGATGCCAGAAGAGAGATCAAGATCGGGGCTGCTTTGAAGGAAGATGTCAAGAGAAGGTTGATTGAAATGCTGAGAGAATATGTGGAGATATTCGCCTGGTCGTATCAAGATATGCCTGGGTTGGATACCGATATTGTGGTGCATAGGCTACCTCTCAGGGAAGATTTTCCTTCAGTCAAACAGAAGCTTCGGAGAACTAGTCCTGATATGGCTGTCAAGATCAAGGAAGAGGTTCAGAAGCAGTTGGATGCGGGTTTCCTGTCAGTTACTACTTATCCCCCGTGGGTGGCCAACATCGTTCCCGTGCCGAAGAAGGATGGTAAAGTCAGGATGTGTGTCGATTACCGGGATTTAAACAGAGCTAGTCCGAAAGATGATTTCCCATTACCTCACATTGATGTATTGGTTGATAATACGGCTCAATCCTCGGTTTTCTCTTTCATGGATGGTTTCTCTGGCTATAATCAGATCAAGATGGCGCCAGAAGACATGGAAAAGACGACATTCATTACACCTTGGGGCACGTTCTGCTATGAGGTGATGCCCTTCGGGCTGAAGAATGCCGGTGCTACTTATCAGAGGGCTATGACGACTCTCTTGCATGACATGATGCACAAAGAGATTGAAGTGTACGTGGATGATATGATTGCGAAGTCTTAGACAGAAGAGGAGCACTTGGTAAATTTGCAGAAATTGTTTGAAAGGCTCAGAAAGTTCAAATTGAGGCTGAATCCAAACAAGTGTACGTTTGGGGTTAGATCCGGTAAGCTGTTGGGTTTCATTGTCAGTGAGAAAGGGATTGAGGTTGATCCAGCAAAAGTCAAAGCTATACAAGAGATGCCTGAACCAAAAACTGAAAAGCAGGTTCGTGGGTTTTTAGGGAGATTGAACTACATTGCACGGTTTGTATCTCACCTAACTGCCACGTGTGAACCGATATTCAAATTGCTAAGGAAGAATCAAGCAATCAGGTGGAATGATGATTGTCAGAAAGATTTTGACAAGATAAAAGAGTATTTGCAAAAACCTCCAATCCTTATACCTCCAGTTCCTGGGAGACCTCTGATAATGTACCTGTCAGTGACTGAGAACTCGATGGGGTGTGTATTGGGGCAGCATGACGAGTCTGGTCGAAAAGAGCATGCCATATACTACCTTAGAAAAAAGTTTACCGACTGTGAAATAAAATATTCGCAGCTCGAGAAAACTTCCTGTGATTTGGCCTGGGTTGCTCGCCGACTGAGGCAGTATATGTTGAACCATACTACCTTGTTGATTTCTAAGATGGATCCAGTAAAATACATCTTTGAGAAGCCGACTCTCACCGGACGTGTTTCCCGTTGGCAGATGATCTTAACAGAGTATGATATTCAGTACACGTCACAGAAGGCCATCAAAGGTAGTATTCTGTCAGACTACCTTGCCGAGCAACCGATTGATGATTGTCAGCCGATGATGTTTGAATTCCCTGATGAAGACATCATGTATCTGAAGATGAAAGATTGTGAAGAGCCTCTTGTCGAGGAAGGACCGGATCCTGATGACAAGTGGACACTGATGTTTGATGGGGTTGTGAATGTGAATGGCAACGGTGTTGGGGAAGAGTTGATTAATCCTAAAGGTGCTCATATACCTTTTTCTGCCAGACTGACTTTTGATGTAACCAACAACGAGGCTGAGTATGAGGCTTGTATCATGGGGATAGAAGAAGCCATCGATCTAAGCATCAAAACTTTGGACATCTATGGAGATTCCGCTCTAGTGATTAACCAGGTCAATGGAGATTGGAATACCAATCAGCCGCATTTGATTCCTTACAGAGATTACACCAGAAGGATCCTGACTTTCTTCAAGAAGGTGAAGTTGTATCATGTCCCCCGAGACAAAAATCAGATGGCTGATGCCTTGGCTACTTTGTCGTCTATGATCAAAGTGCATTGGTGGAATCATGTGCCACATGTGGCGGTGAATCGACTCGAGAGGCCTGCGTATGTGTTTGCAGCCGAGTCTGTTGTGGATGAGAAATCGTGGTACTTTGACATCAAGAATTTCCTCAAGAGTTAGGAGTATCCTGAAGGTGCGTCAAAGAATGACAAGAAAACCCTGAGAAGGCTAGCTGGAAGCTTTTATTTGAATCAGGATGACGTGTTGTACAAGAGGAACTTTGACATGGTTCTGCTCAGATGCGTGGATAGACACGAAGCAGACATGTTGATGCAGGAAGTGCACGAAGGATCTTTTGGTACCCATGTTGGTGGTCATGCAATGTCCAAGAAATTGTTGAGAGCCGGTTATTATTGGATGACTATGGAATCCGATTGTTTCAAGTACGCTCGGAAGTGCCATAAATGCCAGATCTATGCTGATAAGGTGCATGTACCACCAAGCCCTCTGAATGTCATGAGCTCGCCTTGACCATTCGCGGTGTGGGGCATTGATATGATTGGGAAGATTGAGCCTACTGCTTCTAATGGACATCGCTTCATCCTGGTTGCGATTGATTACTTCACCAAGTGGGTGGAAGCAGCTTCCTATGCTAATGTTACCAAACAAGTGATTGCCCGATTCATCAAGAAGGAAATCATCTGTCGTTATGGGGTTCCTGAGAGAATCATTACTAATAATGGTTCGAATCTCAATAACAAGATGATGAAAGAGCTTTGCAAAGATTTCAAGATTGAACATCACAATTCTTCTCCTTACAGATCGAAGATAAATGGTGCTGTAGAGGCGGCAAACAAGAATATTAAGAAGATTGTGCAAAAGATGGTCGTGACGTACAAGGATTGGCATGAGATGCTACCTTTCGCTTTACATGGGCACCGTACTTCAGTACGTACATCGACTAGGGCAACCCCTTACTCCCTTGTGTATGGTATGGAAGCAGTCCTACCTGTTGAAGTGGAGATTCCTTCTCTGAGAGTCCTGCTGGATGTCAAGCTAGATGAAGCTGAATGGATTCGAACAAGGTTTAATGAGTTGAGCCTTATCAAAGAGAGACGGTTAGCAGCTATGTGCCATGGGCAGTTGTATCAGAGAAGGATGAAGAAGGCCTTTGATCAGAAAGTGCGTCCTCGAAGCTATCAGACTGGTGATTTAGTTTTGAAGAGGATCCTTCCTCCCGGTACAGACAACAGGGGCAAGTGGACTCCGAATTACGAAGGTCCATATGTTGTTAAGAAGGTTTTCTCCGGTGGAGCCTTGATGCTTACAACTATGGATGGTGAGGATTTTCTGTCCCCTGTGAATTCAGATGTAGTCAAAAAATACTTCGCATAAATTGACCCGCTGGACAAAAAGAATAAAAGAGTCCAGGCAAAAAAGGGCATCCCGTCGAACCAAAAAAAAAAGAAAGGTTCGGGCAAAAGTTAGGGATAAAAAATGAAAAGATCGTACACCCGGTAAGTCGAAAACCCGCAAGGGCGGCTTAGGCAAAAATGGGTATCCCGGTGGATTGAAAGCCCGAAAGGGCGATCCAGGCAAAAGAGGGATTAAAGCGAAGACTACAGTCTGAGTTATCTGTACTTCATCGTGCTTCAGTGTTTACCATCTCGAAGGATATGATCGGTCCAGTCATTCTTCTCAGAAAGCAAGGAATTTGGGGAGAAATTGATGATCTGTGAGTCATAACAGAATTGGGAAATAGAGGATGCCGTATTCACATTGCCATTAGGATGGATTTTTCCTTTTGTGCGCAATTACCTCTTCCTAGGAATTGCTTCCTGATGTATTTGCCTTTATAGGCCCATTTTCAATCAATAAAAGTCGTTATTCAGATAAATTGCTCTCTTGTTTTTATTTTTACTGTTTTGTTTGCAAAAGCGTCCGAATTTTTGATAAACATTGCATATAAAAACATGAAGGCTAGACAATAACGTGCAGAAAGATAAAACATTTGAAAATCATTTTGAATGTTGAGTACACTTGAGTGTATTTTGTCCATACAATCCCCTGGGGCATGTATGTCTCGTTGGTTGCAGGTTGTCACCTTTGGTTCCGGGCTGAAGCAGATAAGCCACGGATTGTTCAGGGATGTTGTCAGCACTGTCCAGTAGTGTGAGAGGATGGGGATCTTCCCCAGCAGATGAAGCAAGTTCAGGACTTGTCTACCCAGCATAGTCAAGATCAGGGATTCCTCAGCAGGATTGAGGATGTTTCCATAGCAGGCTTGGAAGTGGCATCTTCCCCAAGCAAGTCTGAAAGCTATAGTAACTGTTCTTCCCTGGCAGAAACGTTTGTGGGTAGTGTGTCCCTCAGCAGCAAGTTCAAAGGCTGTTGGTCCCCAGCTAGTCTGAAGGCTGTTGATCCCCACTGAGTCTGAAGGATGTTGTATCCCCAGCGGAGGTATCAGTGAGTAGTTTATTCCTCAGCAGTCGGGTATGGAGTACTGTAATCCTCAACAGGGCTGTGAATGCCTATCCCCATCAGGGTTGTGAACGTTTTCCCCTAGCAGATCTCCCCAGCAGAGGTTTGTGTTGATGGTTTTCCCCAGCGAGTTCCCCAAGTGGATCAGGGTCGGTGAAAATTATCCCTAGTAGAGTTTATCCTACCTGTGGATTGGCCTCAATCCTCAGCAGAGGTGAGCATTGGTTGTTTCCCTAGCGGAGTTCCCAAGCGGATTGGATTCAACGAAGTTGTCCTTGGTGGGATCCTTTCTCCAGCAGCAGTGTTATTCCCCAGCCAGAGACCCCCCAGTTGAGTTGGTTTCTCTGTCGTCCCCAGAGTATCAGATCAGCAAGGCACCACCGGCAGTGTGTCTCCCCACAGAATTGGAGAATCTAATCAGATTTGTGTGCTCAGCAGAGCGATCCGTTTGCTCCTTAGCAGGAGTTTTCATCATTTTGCATCTTGCATATAGTAATCATTGCATCCTCAAATCGCGTAGCATTTCCATTCAACATGGAGCATTACGCCATAGAAAAATTCAAACATATGCATTCATGTGTTAAACCTAATCAGACCATATCCCCGGTAGAGGCGGATCGTTGTTCAACGTCTGTATGGCACATTTGCTATAGTTGCTCTTGACAGACAGCATTCAGGGTTGATAATCCCCCAGAGAGGTTTATTTCCTCACCCGCTGGTGAAAGGAAAGGTTGATTCTCCCCAATGAGATCCCCAGCAAGTGTTTAGCCTTGCCTTGACATATGTAGATGTCATCCCTGTGATACCGGTAAGTGTCATGTCAGCACCCGTGTGTGTTCTTTCTTTGGTGTTGGTAAACACCATTGTTTCGGTGTCGGTAAATATCGAGTCTCACTCCAGTCATCGGTAAATGTCTGGTCATTCTTTTTTTGGTGTCGGTAAACACCATTGTTTCGGTGTCGGTAAACATCGAGTCTCACTCCAGTCATCGGTAAATGTCTGGTCATCCTTTTTTTGGTGTCGGTAAACATCTTTGTTTCGGTGTCGGTAAACATCGAGTCTCACTCCAGTCATCGGTAAATGTCTGGTCGTCCTTTTTTGGTGTCGGTAAACATCATTGTTTCGGTGTCGGTAAATATCGAGTCTCACTCCAGTCATCGGTAAATGTCTGGTCGTCCTTTTTGGGTGTCGGTAAACATCATCTTTCGGTGTCGGTAAACATCGAGTCTTTCTCCCAGTTCATTCGTTGATGTCTGGTCACCTCTCCGTTGGTTTCGATAAACGTTGAGTTTTTCCCATGCGTCCGTTGACGTCTGGTTGTATCTCTTTCTTCCCAGTTCATCTGTTGATGTCTGGTCACCTCTCCGTTGGTTTCGATAAACGTTGAGTTTTTCCCATGCGTCCGTGGACGTCTGGTTGTATCTCTTTCTTCCCAGTTCATCTGTTGATGTCTGGTCACCTCTCTGTTGGTTTTGATAAACGTTGAGTTTTTCCCATGCATCCGTGGACGTCTGGTTGTATCTCTTTCTTCCCAGTTCATCTGTTGATGTCTGGTCACCTCTCCGTTGGTTTCGGTAAAAGTTGAGTTTTTCCCATGCGTCCGTTGATGTCTGGTTGTATCTCTTTCTTCCCAGTTCATCTGTTGATGTCTGGTCACCTCTCCGTTGGTTTCGATAAACGTTGAGTTTTTCCCATGCGTCCGTTGACGTCTGGTTGTATCCTTTCATTGATAAAAATCAAAATCCCCAGTGATAAATATCAATTTCCCAGTTGAAGCCACCATCGGTAAATGGTCCTGCTTCTTTTGGATGTTGTTTCCCAGCCGCCATCGGTAAATGGCCTCGCTGACGTTGATATCGGTAAATATCAAGTTTCCAGTAAAGTAACCATCGGTAAATGGCCTCGCTTTCCTGAAGTTATTGTGCAGCCGCCATCGATAAATGGCCTCGCCTTTCTTTGTATCATCTCCCGCAGAGTGCAAATTTCTACGGTTCTTTGGTATTCAATCTCTGTGTACCTTGAAGGTCTGACAGCCGTTGCTCTCATCCGTTCAGGTTCCCAGTTGATTGAATAGGGGCAGCTGTAGCACCTCAAATTTGCACCTCCCATTTGTATGTACATTTCATTTTTAGGTCATTAAGATTGCATTAGCATTACATAGTCCATTACATCTCATCAGTCAAGACTGGTCAGGAGATTCAACTGTGCAAGAGAGCAAGAGCATTTTCCATGAGATGAAAGCCCTATGGTGGTTCCAATGAGCTTACATGACCCAAGGATCATTTTGAAGCAGCTTGGCCAAGTGTTGAAGGCTTAGATTCATCAGTGCATGCCCAAGTCATCTGAGGCCGATAAAAGTCAACTGCAAAGTCAACTGTGGATTTGGAGGTGGGAAGTGGTTAGAGATACTTCATTCATGTTCAAACAAGTCTCATTTGACATTTCAAACACTCACATTGAAGCATTTGAAGTCAAGTCAAGAATTTCCAGAAATAGAAAGTGACCCATAATTTGAAATTTCCAAAAATGGCAAGTTTTTGGACCAACTTCAACTCAACTTTCCAACATCAAAGAAGTTTCAAATGAAATTTTGTCTAACATGAAAGTTGAAGATCTTTCTCTCCCATTTCCAAAAAGTCCAAGAACATAGATTTATGATGTGTGGTTAAGGAGATATGATCCAATCATGGCAAAGTGTGCTTAAAAATTCAAATGGTCATAACTTTTGAACCAAGGCTCCAATTTTGGTGGTTCTTTTTGCATTTTGTTCATCATGACATGCACTTTCCAAATATCTCATTACATGGCATGAATTTCACTTGCATGATCATATGCTCATTCATGAAGTTTTTTGAAGGAAAATTATTAAAATCAATTTGGTTGATCATATGCATGAAATACCAATTCCAAAGTGTGCATGGGCTATTTTTAAGTGGATTTGGGCCAGCTTTGAGCACTGTTCACGCATGCACCTCATGCATGAGGTGAAAATCCAATTTTGTGCACACACCTTGCAACTTGTTAATCTCAATTAGCTTTGGCTTAAACATGTTTTCAGAATGATTAGCAAGGCATATATAATGATAATCACAACTGCATTTGGCATTAAGAACAGTTTTCAGATCTAGATCTTGAAATCAATCAAATTTTTCTCTCACCAAGAACTTCCAATTTCTTCACACAAAGGCCATTTCTCTTGATGGATTCATGATTAGGAAGTGTTTTTGAGGCAAGTTGAACGTGGATTTGTAAGGATTCGTGCCATACTTGACCATACATGAAGCTTGAAGCATTAATGGAATTTTCAAATTCTACTGGATTCGTGCTTGTTTGAGCTTCAATATCTCCATCAATCATCTCACCAAGCATTGTAGAAGAGTTTTGGACCATTGCTGAGCCTGGTAGCACGAGTTTCCACTTGCTGTTCTTCAAGAGGTACCTAAGTTGCTTTAAGTTCATTTGAACTTTGCTTGGCTTGCTTGTGGTTTGCATACCACTGAGGTATAATCTCTTGATCTGCATGTAGTCTGGAAGACCTGTCCTGTTATGTGGGCAGGCACCTGTCTGAAGCCCTCCTTAAGAGGCAATGCTTGTGTTTGTTTAATTTTGGGCCAAGTAGGTTAAGACCTCTTAAGAGGCAATTGGCAGATAAAAGGGATGTGCAATCCATCCCCTGCTATTCAGTTGTGTCATTGACTTTGCTCACACACCGTGTGTTGATGCATTGTGAATCAGAACCCAAGATCTTGTTGTGTCAGTCATCTGTGGAGAAGAGTTCCTACATTCTGAACTCCCACACTTTCTATTTTGAGTCAAGCTCTTCCAGGCCAGGGATAAGAGCTGTGAGGCATAACCCTCATCTCCATTTCATTTGCTTCACCCTAACTCTCAATGTTAGGGTTAAGAGCTAAAAACACCCCATTCAAGTTGGCTTGTTTCTACAGTCTAGCCTTGTATGAGCCAATTGTTTGCATATAGTGTGTGTGCTTGCTTTATTGTGCTTGTATTTGCTTGATTGTGCTGTTTAGGATAGCTTGCTTCCTGTGCAAGTTAGGATAGAGACCTCAACATAGGGATCACATGCATGACAACTTCTAGGCTCGAGTCGTAGTCTCCCTAGTAGTCTGTTATCTCCCTTTGTCTCTGGTTAGGTTAGAAGTTCTTTCCCTGTTTAGAGGAACTACGTCGCCCTGATCCTCATACCAGATGAGGTACGTAGGCTGGAGATGAGCTGATCTCTCCGGGCGCCTTTTTTCTTTTTCAACCCCTGTGTGTGTGTTTGGAGTCTGACGTAAGTCCAGCGATTGGCATTCGGTTTCCATGTTTGCCTGTTTGTGTGGAGTCTGACGTAAGTCCAACGATTGGTAGTCGGTTTCCTGTTTGTGTTTGTGTTTTGTTTGGCGTGCGTCAGCCGAGCTACGAGTGCTCTGATTCTTACTCTGGTTAGAGAAGATACGTATGCATAGGATGCGACATCCTAGTGAGCACGTTTCCCGTTGTCCCCGAACTACGTCGACTCTGATGTCTGTGTCTGACAGACTACGTAGGCCCAGGATGCGATATCCCGCCGAGTCCCGTTTCTTTTGTCTTTCGGTGTTTCCTTCCAGCCTTGTGCAGTTTGTGAGCAGTCTTTAGCAACCTTTCTTCTATTCTTTCTGAGCGTGGATCCCGTCGAGTACGACGGATGCGTAGGGGTGCTAATACCTTCCCTTCGCATAACCGACTCCCGATCCCATCTTTCTCTGGTCGCGAGACCATGTCTTTTCCAGGTTTACTTCGAGCGTTTCCTTTCCCTCCTTTGGGATAAATAACGCACGGTGGCGGCTCTGTTGTTTCGTTTTCCCGCCGGTTTTTCGCGTAATGGGACAACATACACCTCGATCTCCTTGTGCATCATATCATGAAACAAGGTAGTCATAGCTCGTTGATACGTGGCTCCGACGTTCTTCAAACCGAAGGGCATCACTCGATAACAGAATGTTCCCCAAGGTGTGATGAATGTTGTCTTCTCCATATCCTCGGGTGCCATTTTGATCTGATTATAATCGGAAAATCCGTCCATAAATAAGAAGACATTGAATTTAGCAGTATTATCTACCAACATATCAATATGTGGTAGAGGAAAATCATCTTTTGGACTAGCTTTATTCAAGTCTCTATAGTCCACACACATTCGGACTTTTCCATCTTTCTTAGGCACGAGTACAATATTGGCCACCCATTGAGGATATGTAGAAGTCACCAGAAACCCCGCATCAATTTGCTTTTGAACTTCTTATTTAATCTTCACTGCCATATCATGATGAGTTCTTCTGAGCTTCTGCTTCATAGGCACACACTCAGGCTTCAAAGGCAGGAAATGTGGCACGGTATCAGTATCTAGACTAGGCATGTCTTCATATGACCAGGCAAAGACGTCGACATATTCTCGTAGAAACCCAATTAACCCCTTCTTCACAGACTCTTCAAG
This sequence comes from Lathyrus oleraceus, assembly GCF_024323335.1. Lineage (NCBI taxonomy): Eukaryota > Viridiplantae > Streptophyta > Magnoliopsida > Fabales > Fabaceae > Lathyrus > Lathyrus oleraceus. The sequence continues at coordinate 212,475,426 of NC_066582.1, forward strand.
GAGTGCTCCAATCTTCACTTTGCAAACACAATCCTCAGAGCCCAAGTTGACTGTTTCCAGATTCTCAAGATGCGGCTGAATGATCTTCTCTTCGCGCTCAAGTAGACGGGTAATCTCATCAGGAATCTCTTCAACATCATCTTCTTCGGCCTCAAATATAGGGAACTCAAAGTTGGGAGATGGTGTTGGATCATTATGTTCAATGGGTTTAATCAACCTGCATAATGATTTTGGATATAAAAGAGATTTTAGAATTCAAACAAAGCAAATCATTATGCAGATGAAAAGATTGATTTTATTTTCTTTTTAGGGTTTTATGGTAAACAAAATGAACATTACGTGGACTTATGGACAACTGTTGGAACATCAACAGCGACCCAATTATTGCAGATTCCTCCAGGGATGAAAAAATTGCCAGAATCTTCCTCTGCATCATCTTTCACTATAGCAGCAGCTTCCTGGTCTTCGACCGTGTGGATGAAACCACCACTCTGAAACAAACCGCGCTCGTTGAAAGTGCCTGAAGAGTACCCTATGCCAGCCCGGGATTTATTGTCTGCCAGCTTAATCATTTGTCCTAAACCAGTAGTTGCGTCATGCTCAATGGCCAACTTCGCATCATTGTAGGACGCAAATGAAGAAGTTCCTTTCTTAGAAGGTTCAGCAATAGATAAGGCTTAGAACGGCGTCCCAACCTCATCCTCAGCATCTATATAAGAAAAGGAAGACAAATGGCTTACCAAGAGAGACTTCTCTCCCCCTACCACCACCAACTCCTTGTTCTTCACGAACTTTAACTTTTGGTGTAGGGTGGATGTCACGGCGCCTGCCTCGTGAATCCATGGTATGCCAAGCAAGAAGCTATATGATAGGTGGATATACATGACCTGAAACGTGATCTGGAAATCACTAGGTCCAATCTTGATTGGGAGCTCAACCTCGACAATCACTGCCTTTTTGGATCCATCAAAAGCCTTCTCAACCACTCCACTCTGCCTCATGGGAGGCCCCTGATAAGAAAGTTTCGCCAGAGTGGATTTTGGCAACACATTTAGCGATGATCCCGTGTCTACCAGCACATTAGACAAGGCATCATCCTTGCAGTTCATGGAAATGTGTAGAGCCAAGTTGTGGTCTTTTCCCTCCTCGGGAAGATCAGTATCGCAGAAGCTCAAGTTGTTACAAGCAGTAATGTTTGCAACAATGCTATCAAACTGTTTTATTGTGACATCGTGATCCACGTATGCCACATCCAACACCCTCTGCAAAGCTTCGTGGTGTGGCTCAGAGTTTATCAACAAAGACAGCACAAATATCTTTGATGGAGTTTGTAGCAGCTGATCTACAACATTATATTCGCTCCTCTTGATGAGCCTCAGCATCTCATCACAGTCCTATCTCAATATGCTATTCTGGACAATAGGGACATGAGCTCTAGCAACGACGACAGGTCTATCAACAACAAGTGTCAGATTCGGAGAAGAAGAAGAAGTTCCCACAGGACGGGCTGCACTATCAACAACATCCGTTCTTCTCATGTCAACCTGGGGTTTCGGTGGCACCGAGAAAACACGACCACTGCGGGTCATACCACTGACATCGGACATACTTGTAACAGAAGTGGAGGGCAAAGGCACCTCCTTCCCATCTTCTAATGCAACCACATTATATCTGTAGGGAACTGCTCTGTCTGAAGAGTAAGGGACAGGGCCAGCTGGCTTAATAATAAGAGTAGGAGAGACCTTCTGCTTGCTGCCATCATATCTGACAACAGCGAGCTCAGGTATTCTGAAGACAGGGGATATAACATTAACTTCATCCTCATCACGATTCTGAAGTATCTCGATCACACCCTGATCCAGTATTTCTTGGATGTCTCTCCTGACTTGTCGACATCCTCTCTCATTGACAGTGCATACATGGCAGCTATCATGGTCATGCTCATGATGACTGTATCCACATAACAGTCCATGCATCTCGACCAATGATTGTCTGATATGGCTGACATATCGGACCTTGTACTTGTCAGGGCAACCCTGAACCATATTAACAACAGATTTCCCATGCTCGGGCAATGGGTTCTTCTTTACATTAGGACCTACGTCCTCGAAAAACAAGATACCACTTCTGAAAAGGTCTTGAACCTTGGTCTTGAGAGGGCAACAGTTCTCCACATCATGTTCGGGAGCACCAGAATGATAAACACAGTGAAATCCGGGCTTGTACCACCACTGAGGGTTGGTCGGTATAGCAGGTGGGTCACGTGGAGTAATCAGCTTCCTTTCGATCAATGAAGGATATAGCTCTGCATAAGTCATTGGAATAGGATCAAAAGTGATCCTCTTCCTATCATAGCTAGTGCTGGTTTAATTGTTGTTTCGAGGCTGGTAGGCCTGCTGTTGCGAACGATGCTGTTGATGTTGATATTGTTGATGTTGCTGTTGCTGGTTCTGATGTTGATAATGTTGATTTTCCATGAATGCAGGTGCTATATGAGCCACCTGGTGCTGGTTACTGGCGGGACGCACAGTCTTCCTCTTCACAGAGGGTTTTCTTTGTTTGACATGGGAGGACATAGCATGTGCCTCACCATCTTTCTTCTTGGCAAACGCCCCATAACGTTTGGCAGAAGAGCCTTCTTCTCTGGTCAGGCGTCCTTCCCTGACTCCTTCTTCTAGTCACATCCCCATGTTCACCATCTCGGCGAAGTCAGAGGGAGCACTAGCGATCATCCGCTCGTAGTAGAAAGAGCTTAAAGTCTTGAGAAAGATCTTCTTCATGTCTTTCTCTTCGAGTGGGGGCACAATCTGTGCAGCCAATTCACGCCACCTCTGGGTGTACTCCTTGAATGTTTCCTTCTCCTTCTGGGACATAGCCCTCAATTGGTCCCTATCGGGAGCCATATCAACGTTGTACTTGTACTTCTTGACGAAAGCTTCGCCAAGGTCGTTGAAGGAGCGAATATTCACACTATCCAAGCCCATATACCATCTCAATGCGGCACCGGACAGGCTGTCCTGGAAGTAGTGGATCAGGAGTTGATCGTTGTCAGTCTGAGTCGACATCTTATGTGCGTACATCACAAGATGGCTGAGCGGGCAAGTGTTTCCTTTATACTTTTCAAAGTCAGGCACTTTGAACTTGATAGGAATCTTGACATTTGGCACGAGGCACAACTCAGCAGCAGATTTACCGAAGAGGTCCTTCCCTCTTAGAATTTTCAGTTCCTTGCGCGGCTCAAGGAATTGATCATTCATAGCATCCATTTTCTCGCACACATTTAGGCCCTCAGACGGCTCAGAATGATAAATGGTGTCATCAACTCTCTGCAAAGTATGCACAACTGGAGGTGGCACAACAAGGACCGGGCTAGATGCCGGCAAAGAAGCAAATGTAGGGGCGAGACCCTCTGGAACAAAATTCGTGGGCATCCCCCAGGGAAACCTGGCTGGCATAGAAGACGGAGCAAAATGAGCACTGGCAGCAGGCATGGTAGAGGAAGCTACCTCTAAAATGACCGTCCTTTGGGGAGGAGTTGAAGGCGTTGGAGAAGACTGGCTTTGGGCGGCCAAGAATGAGTCCATCAGGGTAGTCAATCTTGCCACTTCCTCCTTGAGTTCTCTGTTTTCTTGCTCGAGGTGATCCATTAGCTTTGAAGAGTTGGCTCTACTGTAGTACCGGTGCGTCAGCTTGTCTTCAAAATAAATGAAGAACACGGAGTTAGACCACTAATCAAGAAGCCCTGAACAAAACCTGCTTATGCATATGATGCATGCAATGCTTGTGCATATGATTTTTTTTATCAAAGGAACCTTTTGAGATCTATTTGCAAATAATTGGAAAATATTAATCATTTTAGACATATATGGAATAATCATATCAATAATATCTGGAAAATTTTTACACCAAAGAAGTACAGTCTTGGTAACCAAATACAATACAAGAGAGAAGGAAAATGAACATCCTATGGAACCCTAGAAACAATCGTCCAAAGCTCTCGAGACCGGAAGATAAGCTGCACGAAGCCTCTTCACCTCTCTCTCATAGGCTGCCTCCATATCTGCCTTCTCCTTGGCGAGTCGATCATACTTCCTCTTCCAAAACCTAGATGACTTAGGAAGAAGAGAAGTAACCATATCATCAGGCTCGTCGATAACCTGATGCTCCAAAAACTATATCAAAGCATCCTTATCTCTGAGTTACTGAAGTAGCTCCTCTCGCTCACGGACCCAAGTACGCGAACAGTCTTCATCTCTCAACTCCTCTACTCCTTGGTTAGGGAGGGTTGAAGGCCCAACCATAACCATAAGTGTAGGTCTCGGATAGTCATAGGGCATGCGGTACTCAGAAGCTCTCTTCCTCACCCAAGAGGTGTAGGGTTCCAAAGCAATACAATTCTTAGGACCAACCTCTTTCCTTCCCTTCCTATGAATCTTGCGCCAAGCACGGACCATCCTGCCCTTCAAGTTTTGGGGATCTTTACCCTCTTGAAAGAACACACCTTCTAACAAAATGTTTTTAGGTTTATCCTTTAAGGGGAACCCAAGCTGACGGCGTGCCAAAACAGGGTTGTAGTTAATTCCACCACATGTACCAAGAAGAGGCACATTGGAGAATTCACCACAAGAGTCAATAATCTGCACACCATCATATACACAGTTATACCAAAAGATATCATTATTAGTGAGAGACATAAGTCTCGTGGACCACCGTAGACATCCTTTGTTCTCCTTGAAGGTGAGCGTTTGTGGCAAGTGCGAAATAAACCACTTGTACAACAGAGGCAAACAACACACAACGGTACCACCACACTTTGCATTCCTCATATGCAAAGAAAAATAAGTGTCACCCAACAGAGTAGGAACGGGATTAAGAGTAGAGAAAATCCTAATAGCGTTCACATCCACAAAATTGTCGATGTTGGGGAATAACACTATCCCATAGATGAGAAGTACAAATATGGCCTCAAAGGCGTCCTCACTCATGGCCTTCCCAAAATAAGTGACTTGAGCAATGAGGAAATCAGATGGGAGACCTTGAATTCCATCTTTGGTAGTCATATGAGCACCAATAACAGATTCATCTATGTGCAACAGATCAGCAATCTCTTGGGAAGAAGGAACTCTCTCCAAGCCACTGAACGGCAACTGATCTAGGATAGGTATACCCACAAGATAGGCATACTCCTCAAGCGTAGGTGTAGCGGGGTATTCGTTACCTTTAGATTTATTGACTAAATCAAAAGTAAATCATACAATTCGAGTCTCCACCGCACATCTATTTATCCAAAGGAAAGGTTAGAAAGCGAACAAAAACTGAGAAGTTTTATCAAATCAAAAACTAATAAAAATGTCAGAGATCTGGGTAAGGGGGTTGGTTATGCAATGGGAAGGTTTTAAGCACTCAAAATATCCTTAGTACTCTAAGGGAGCCCTTTTTACAAATGTTGTAAGGTAGGTTGGTATTTGTGAAAATTATTTGTGCAAACATGATTGGAGAGATGGGAAAAGAATATACAAATTATTTACAATTTTGTGTTTGAATGGATAAACCCATTACCCACGTACCATCTTAAAAAAGATTAGGATCAAAACCTCGTAGTTCGGGGTAAAAATCTCAAAAGAAGTTGGTGAATTGATTGGTCAAAAGCCTTAAGGTCTTTTGTTATCAAAGGGAGAAAACTCAAGGATATAGGACTTATAGTCCATCACTGAGGATATAGGTGAGTATTATATCAACCTCTAGGATAACTCAAACCTAATAGCTAATGTTTATGAAAAGCTTTAACACAAATGGTCATTGGAACCACAAAAACAATTGAATGAGTTGTATTTACAAATGAAAAGTATTCACAAAATAAGGTCAAAGTTGACTTAAGATTCAATTCAAAATAAGTGTTATGAAAAGAGTTTGAAAAATCAAAAGCATAGTCTTAGGTTTCTAATTTTGAAAACAATGTTAATGTTTGCACAAAAGTTTGGCTTGGGTTAGAGTGGAGGGAAGAAGAGAATGGCTAGGTCCTAAACATGCAAAGATGAAGTAAGAGAAATAAAACCACATGGAGTTCCCCTCTTGAGATCATAAAGATGATTCAAGTTGCTCCTTCCTTTGGATTTAGCAATCAATAAGCAAATAACTCAAGCAATCAAGCAAACAATCAATCAAGCTCCTAGGAGTCTTCCAATTGGCTTTTGTATCTCTCACTTTGGATGCTCATGACAATGGTTCCTCTTATTGGCAAGTTTAGGATCCCCTAGCACACAAGAACACACATATCAAAAAGTTCCACAATGCAATAAAGAATGGACAAGAGTGAGTTTAGAATTAGGTACTTTCGATGTCTTCTTCAAGATTAAGCATTCTAAAGGTATGAGACCTAGTTGTTCTTTGACAATTTTTCTTTGTTTAGCATTCTAAAGGCATGAGGCCTAGTTGCTCTTCAAACTCCATTAGCATAGGTAAGGTCCTAAATCTAAGTCCTTTGTCCATTTGTATTGGGTTCACACAAACAAAACAAAACAAGCACAATAGTATATACACAACAATGTGCTCAAGTGAGCAAAAGGCAAGTTGCATTAACATAAACATGAGCTCAAGTGAGCAAAGGGCAAAGGCAAATGAATTAATGTGCAAGAAATTAAATTGCATTAAAGTAAATTGCAAGAATTAAATGCTTGAATTCAAAGTTAGTCATTAGTAGTTAGTGTTAGTGTGCCATAAGGAAATTTAGCGCTATGTTAAGCACTCGTAAGTGGACTAATGTAGTAGTCACACCTATCTGAGGTCGGTCAATAAAACTATAGGCAACAAACACAACTTAGAGACCATGACTAGTAAGCCAAGTTCCTACAACTTGCCATGCCAAAAGAAAAGAAGACCGATCTTGTATGGATTTAGGTTTTTTGCTTAACCAAGAAGCAACCTATCTCTAATGAAAAGTCATTCACTTGATCTTTGATCAAGATGAATTAGATTTGAATCAAAGAAGGTTAAGCCCCTCATATGTCAAGGCTAACCACCAATCATTAACTCATTGATCAAAAAGAAAAAGAAGAAAAAGAAGAAGAAATGGAAATGTACATAATTGAAAGTCAAATGACATAAGAAAAATACATTGACCAAATGTAAATGGAATCAACATCAATCAATGGTAAACAGAAGCAAGATGAAGCTTAGAAATCAAGAAACAAATAAAATATTTTTGGTATTTTTGAGAATTAAAATAATACTTGAATTAAAATAAACAAATAAAGGTCAAACTTCAAATCCAGTTCAAATCAACTTGGAAAAGTCCAATTGGATCATCCTAAGTTCAACATGGTCAAACAAGGTTTGACAAAAATTTTCATCACTTTTTGAAAACAAAAACTAATTTTAAACAATTAAAAATGAAGAAAATATAGCATAATTGAACTAAAATCTCAAATCAATTAAGAAATTGATGAGAATATTTTTCATAGATTCATCATCATTCAAAGATGTTAAGAAAATATTTTTGCATTTTTTGAATATTGGAAACTATTTTAAATGAATTAAAAATAACCAGAAAAGAGAAAATTCACAAAAAGTATTAAATGACATCACAAAAAATATTAAAAATAATTTTCAGAAATTAGAATTAAAAAGGAAAATAATGCAATTGGTCCCATATTTTTTGGATTTAAAATGAAAGAGTTATGAATTTTTGAAATAAAATGAAATAAAAGAAAATAGAATAGAAAATCAGAAATTAGAAAAATCCTGGCGCGTTGGATCACATTCATTAATTGACGTGTCCAATCTGAGGGTTGTGAGGCGCGCGCGTATGATGATCCAAAGTCAAATGAGAAACACATGGCATTAATAAAAGTCATAACATTTGATGGACCAGATTAGATCGGAGTCAAAGCATCCAAGGGCTGGGAACTCAGCCACGTGGGGCCGGTGGTGGAAACCACCGTCTTCTCTGGTGAGCTTCACAGTTCCGGTGGAATTTGCAGGTTTTGAAAACTTAACCAAAATGGACGATCCTCATATCATTGGAAAGCTGGGGTGATGTACATCACCCATGTGTCATTGGTTTCTACTCTAGACTCTCATGGAAGGAGAAATCTGAGCTAGAAATTCATGGTGCTCAAATTGAACTTGATCAATTCATGAAATTAAATACACAGATCAATTGCCTCTCACATGAGGACTTCAGAGGAACCAACAAACACAAGAAATGAGCAAGATCCAGGGAGTTTCGAATCAAAAAAGTTTGAACAACAATCTTTGAAGTGCAGCTTTACAAGGCACAATCTCTTCCAATTCTTTGGTGCAGTGTGATCTTGAGATGGCAAAGGAGCTAGGCTAAGGACTTAAAGCTCAATAATCAACCAAGGAAGTTGAAAATTGAACTGAAAAAATTGAAAGTGAAAAGAAAAAATTCCTTTGAGTGAAGGGTGGGGATTCAGTTCTGCAGCAATTTAGGTGCCTTTAGGTTGGAAATGAATGAAGCCAGGCATCTGTATTTATAACAAATGATGATGCAAGTCATGGAAAATTCGTGTGCATGTGGAATGAGGGCCTCCATGCATGGGCCTGTACAGGCGCATGTGAGGCCCAAGTGCCATTGCAAATGCAAGCTAAACATCAGCCAAGTGAATTTGGACGTGAAGATCTGATGGAAATGGCTTGTGCATGGAGTTTCAACATGTTATGCATAAATGGACATAAATCTTCTCCTCTTCGAAAATGCACTTTGCTAAATTGAAACATAGCCATGTGGGTAATGGTTGGAAAGGTCTTGACAGGAGGAACAAATGTTATTGTTGAACAAAAATTCATTTGGAGTTGGGAAATTAATGAAAACAGGCCATGAAGTTCAAGGTACAAAACATGCATATGGAAATTTAGCCCAAATGGACCAACTTCAAGCCCTTATGTTTCAATGATGAAATCCTCAAATGACAAAACCTTCAACATCAAAGTTGTAGATCTTTTTCAAGGCAATATATTTGGACTTAAGTTTTGCATCATTTGGATTTTTTATGAGAAAGTTATGGGCACTTGAAGTTGGATTTTTTCGCATTTCAATGACTTTGGTCCAAAATGACCTATAATGTTTTGTATTATCACATGTGTTTATTTTAGGATTATGAAAATTTGTTTAACATAAAAAATGAATTATACATCTTAAAATTTCCAATTCATTTGATCCCACCTAAAAATCATGAAAAATGAGTGAGTTAGGTCCTTGGGAAGTTGACCCAAAATTAGGGTTTCAGTCAAAATGACCTATAATGTTTTGAAATGAATGATGACCTTAAAAGTTTCAAATCAATTTTTGATTAACATGAAAGTTGTGTATATGGTTCTTAAAAACATTTTTTCTCTTGGGGTCATCCTCATTTGACAAACACATCAAAAGTTAGGTCTCAGTGGATTTCAAAATAGTCAGATGAATTGACTGATCAAATTCTCAAGTCCAAACTTCAAATCTTAATGAATTGATGATTAAGGACACTCACATAAGTTCAAATATGCATGAAATGATGAATTAAAGAACTTTCCTTGATTGTATTCGATCATGGGTTGAGGTTGCTTCATGAGCAAGGCACAATCAATGCACAATTGAATTAAGGTTTCCTTGGGAAACAATCCTCAAGCCCTTTGGTTTATCTTGATCAAATTGACAAATTGAGATACTTGGGAGGCATACATGATGATTAAGATCTTTTTGAACCATTATCATGCTTGCTTTCAACTTCATCTGGCCAAATCAATGAGCATAGGGGTCTCCTAGGAGCCTTGGGTCACATGATTGCTCAAGCTACAAAACAAAAGATGTTAGTGATATATTTTTGTGCTTTTGATTAGTAAACAAAATAAGAAAATCAATAATATACAATTTAACCATGCTTGGTGGTCTCAAACCAACTCACACAAGTCCCAACCCAAAGGTTAAGGAGTCAAGATGCTATGATCCTTGAGGCAAATGCAAATGAGCAATGATATGATGCCATGAGGGATCTTAGGGTCAAAATTAGGGTCTTACAGATGCCCCTATTTAAGGTCATTCTAGCCGGAGATATGAAGGTTAAAATCTTCGTCTCGACGAGGTAGAATGGGCTTAAATAATAACAAAGAGACGAATTTTGGTTCTTAAGAGACCTCATGATGCAAATGTATGTATGTAAAAGGTAATACTCTATGGGGATATATGTCCACAAAGGAAAGAGAAATCAGAAGAAACTATAAATCCATATAAGTAACATACTCATAAATGGGACAGAGACTCTGGGGACTTTATTGGGGAATAAAGGGGATAAAATGCATGAGCAGGTCACGACTTGAAACTTGCTGGGAGACACGAGGGGATTCCATGAAAATAAATCAATGGAAAGACTCGAGCTGAAGCAAAGATGCATGTATGGGGGAATATGCTAATACATCAAAACTATCCACAAAGGATACTTCGGATAAAAAATACGGAGACGGATGGGGAAAACCCACTAAGGGACTCAGGAGGGGATATCCATGAAGGACTCCGCTGAGGAAGAAATAAATGAGGTATTACCGGTTACTGGGTAATAAGCTCAAAGAGACATGTTACCAAAACACCGGTATAAGGGTGAAAGAACAACATTCTCAGGGAGAAAGAATATCTAAGACTGGTATAAGGGTGAGAGATATCAATCATCCAAAACATTTGAGGAAGATCTAAAAAGGTATATTTCAACTCAGGAAAATCTGACTCCACAGGGGACAAAAGTCATGATAGGGAGCAGAAGGAAGGAACACCAGGGATATCGGTTACTGGGCATATAATAGGTGACCAACCAGGTGTGAATTGGGGAATATTTCCAAGACACTCATCATCCGAAAGGAGGGCTGAAAAAAAAAGCAAACTCGATTACAGGATGGACATTCGATTCCATAAGGAAATACGAATCTTACTCGACAGGGGAAGAAAAAACTTCGACTGAAGAGCGCATGAGATATATTATCTATTACCGTCAGAACATAGATAACATACTCGCATGGAAGATTATCTACAACCGGTTACTGGGTTAATAAAGGATAAATCGACCGAAAAGAAAGGACATCGGGATACCGACTACTGGGTATAAAATGATGACCAATCAAAAGGGGAGAAACAATCATTACCAAACAAAGGTAAATGAAAGATGACTCGCTGGGGATAAGTTGCTTGATCATAGCATTTATCCAAGAGATATATCACCGGTTACTGGGATATATACTCAAAATGAAGGAATATCAATACCGAATATTGGATAAAGATAACCAACAAGGAGGGGATTACATCTACCGGTTACTGGGTAGAAAACCACAGAAGAGAAAACCTGTCATCGGTTAGGATGAACAAAATCAAGGGTTAACTCTGCAAGGGGACAAAATGGGGTTTACAACTACCGATTTATCGTGTAGAAAACCACATAAATAGGACTTACAACTACCGGTTACATGGGTAGAAAGCCACAGACTCCGCGGGGGAAAAGATGAACAATTACTGGTTACTGAGCAATCATTCATCTAAACTACGGGGAAATGCAAGAGGAAATAACAAGTGGAGTCATTCTAGGAACAAATTAGAGAGACACAATGAATTAAGACTCAACCCAATGAGGATATAACTCAGGGGAGAAATTCCACCCCAATACATGTTTTGGGAGGAAACAGAAATAATGATCATCCACGAGGACATAACTCAGCAGGGAATATGGAAGAAAGGATAAACACTTTCTACCTATGGGGATGACTCTATATGGAGAGATCAGACATCAATATCTTCTTGGGGAAATATGTATCACCAAATAGCAGGAGACAACAAACAAAGATATGTGGCAAAGAATGCAACATGAATATCTGAATGTTATAATTATGCATGTATATGCATGGTTTATGTATGATGAATGCTGAAAAACAGAAATATCTAACACAAACAGGTCTAAGGATCAATGGATAGGACATCCGGTACTACGTCTCAAGAGAGAAAGCCAAGCCCACTGGGGAAACTCCCAATCTGATGGGGGCAACAGATACTAGGAAACACCAATCTCTACAGGGGAATAAAGGCCAAAGTTGAGGATCAAACAGAGTCGCTGCCGGGAACAAAGACTACTGCTAGGAGAACAAGTAGAGGATCACCGGGGATCAGGGACCGCTGTTGGGAATAAGCAAGGGATCACCATCACCAAAGCTGGGGATCTTCCAACAGTACGCAGAGCCAAGGATAAGATCAGTCAGAGAAGAAATCTACTGGGGATCTTATTAGGGGGAGATGTAGACTTTTGTGGGGAACTACCACCAAACAGAAGCACATCAAACAACATTCACTTCTAATCACGGAAGGAAATATCTCTACTAAGGAGAAGGAGAGCCAGTCACTCCACTAGGGAAGGAATCAACACATCTTCCTCGAAGTTCTAACACCAAACTGAAATTAGGAAAAGCCTTAGCTGGGGAAGCTAAGCACAGATAAGATCCATCGTAGAAGCAACTCTACTGGGGAAATTATCAAGGAGATGACATGAAACTCTGTGGGGAATAACCACCAAACAAAAGGTTCCAGAACCATCACATTTCCTCATACTGCTGGAGAAACAATCTCTTTCGAGGAGAAAAGAAACAACACTCCGCTGGGGATAGAAAATAAACATTTTCATCACCCACTTTCCTAAGAGGAAAATTATCTGAGAAGGAGGAAGCAACAACAGTCAGACTCCGATCATGCAACCCTACTAGGGGAACAACTGCTGATGACTGAACCGGGAATAACCTGTAGGTGATCAGCTGGAGATAACCTGCTGGTGACCGTACTGCATATTAATGTAGGCGAATCCACAGGGGATAAGCTACAAACCAACTGCTCATGAAGAGAGTTCCTGCTCACTCTACGGGGGGCTTCCAACCTGAATGAGGGAATACCGACTTTCTTGAAAAGATAGCATATTAATTTATCAATCTATAAGGGATTTTAGGTCAATCCACACAAGGGATGACAACCGTATAATTGATAACACAGATGCTAGATCTCAGGGGATCTGGTGGTATATCACTTTCTCTGCGCTCACTGAGGAGACAACCTGAAAGATGATGAAGAGGATAACATATATGCTAGGAATATGAACAAATGCCTTACCCTTTTAGAAATCATACTATCCTTGGAAGAGCACTGAAGATGTCCCAATTATCCTTTGAGTCACTGTGAATGTTCACTTTGTTTAAAAAACAGTTTTTATAAACACTTTAATTGTTTAAAACAATGATATTCGTCAATTAAAACATGCAAACATTTGTTGAACAGAAACAAGTAAGAGTGCAAAGAATTGGATAAAGGCTCAAATTTATTTGATGGAATGGTAGTCTGCAAATGGCAAGACTCCATGGATCTTTACAAATTTGAAATTGGTGATATATATTGGAAAAGGGCTACATTGAACATAATGACCATTTCTCCACCAACTCTGAATCCAATGTATTTAAGGCTTCAGTTGACGATGACTGACTGAGAATCTTTGACAGATGATAGCTGAAAAACAAAGTCTTGTCAGGATGCAGTTACTTGCCAAATCCCTAATTTTTGCCTAGATTTCCCCAGGGTGAGGTACTCAATCTAACGGAATATATATATATATATATATATATATATATATATATATATATATATATATATATATATATATATATATATATATATATATATATATATATATATATATATATATCTATATATATATATTTTCATGTCTCTAACTTTTGCCTGGATCGCCCTTTCGGGTTTTCAATCCACCGAGACGCTCATTTTTGCCTAAGTCGCCCTTTCGGGTTTTCAACTTAGCGAGCTATTCTATTTTTATTTTAGGCGAAGTATTTCTTGACTGCATCTGAATTCACAGGACGAGTGAAATCCTCCCCATCCATAGTTGTAAGTATCAAAGCACCGCCTGAAAAGGCTCTCTTAACAACATATGTACCTTCATAGTTTGGAGTCCACTTGCCCCTAGAATCGGGCGGTAAAAACAAGACTTTCTTGAGCACAAGGTCACCTTCTCTAAACACACGAGGCTTGACCTTCTTATCAAAGGCTTTCTTCATCCTTTGCTGATATAACTGACTATGACACATGGCAGTCAATCTCTTCTCTTCAATTAAATTCAGCTGGTCATAACGACTCTGAACCCATTCAGCCTCAGTCAACTTGGCTTCCATCAAGACTCTCATTGATGGGATCTCAACCTCCACGGGGAGCACAACCTCCATGCCATATACAAGGGAGAAAGGGGTTACCCCTATTGAAGTGCGGACAGATGTATGATAACCATGCAAAATAAATGGCAGCATCTCATGCCAATCTTTGTACGTAACAACCATCTTCTGGATAATCTTCTTGATGTTTTTATTAGCAGCTTCAACAACTCCATTCATCTTAGGTCTATAAGGAGAAGAATTATGATGTGCAATCTTGAACTCGCTACACAGCTCTTTCATCATCTTGTTGTTCAAGTTAGATCCATTATCAGTAATGATCTTTTCTGGCACACCATAACGGCATATGAGTTGATTCTTGATAAACTTCACAACCACCTGCCTGGTCACATTTGCATATGATGTCGCTTCAACCCATTTGGTGAAGTAATCAATTGCTACAAGAATAAACCTTTGACCGTTGGACGCTTTTGGCTCTATCATGCCAATCATGTTAATTCCCCACATGGAGAAAGGCCATGGTGAGGAAATCACATTCAGAAGTGTCGGGGGATATGAATCTTATTCGCATAAATATGACACTTATGGCATTTCTTCACATATTTGCAGCAATCAGACTCCATTGTCAGCCAATAGTAGTCTGCTCTCAACATCTTCTTTGCCATGGCACGTCCATTGGAATGAGTACCAAATGAACCCTCATGGACTTCAGTCATTAACAGGTCTGCTTCGTGTCTATCCACGAATCTAAGTAGAACCATGTCGAAATTCCTCTTATAAAGCACATCACCATTGAGGTAGAAACTGCCAGATAGTCTCCTCAAAGTCTTTTTATCTTTAACAGATGCCCCAGGCGGGTAAATCCGACTCTGAAGAAAACACTTGACGTCATAATACCATGGCTTATCATCTTTCACTTCTTCAACTGCAAATACATGAGCTGGTCTATCCAAGCGCATCACAGTAATATTGGGGACTTCATTCCAGAATTTCACCACAATCATCGAAGCAAGTGTAGCAAGAGCATCTGCCATTCGATTCTCATCTCGAGGAATATGATGGAAGTCAACCTCAGCAAAGAAAGTTGAAATCCTCCTCGCATAATCTTTGTATGGGATGAGGCCAGGATGATTCGTCTCCCATTCACCCTTAATTTGATTAACAACAAGGGCCGAATCACCATAAACATCAAGATGCTTGATCCTAAGATCAATACACTCTTCCAATCCCATAATACAGGCCTCATACTCCGCCATATTATTCGTGCATTTGAAAGTTAGCCTTGCTGTAAAAGGAAAATGTGTGCCTAAGGAGTAATAATCACTGCCCCAATACCATTTCCATATTGATTTACAACGCCATCAAAACCATGCTCCATCGGGAACCAGGCTCTGGCCCTTCATTGAGCGTAGGCTCATCGCAATCTTTCATTTTCAAATACAAAATCTCCTCATCAGGGAAGTCATACTTAATAGACTGATAATCCTTAATTGGTTGATCTGCCAAGTGGTCAGCCAAGATACTACCTTTAATAGCCTTCTGAGCTCGATACTCAATATCATACTCAAACAACAGCATCTGCCAACAGGCAATCCTCCCAGTTAAAGCAGGCTTCTCAAAGATATACTTGATTGGATCCATTTTGGATATCAACCAAGTCGTATGATTCAACATATACTGGCGCAAGCGCTTAGCAGCCCAAGCCAAAGCACATCAGGTTTTCTCAAGCATTGAGTATCGAGACTCATAATCAGTGAACTTCTTACTCAGGTAGTAGATATCATACTCTTTCTTACCTGATTCATATTGCTGACCCAGTACACAACCCATAGAGTCTTCAAGAACTGTCAAGTACATAATCAAGGGTCTCCCTTCCACAGGCGGAGACAGAATCAGAGGCTCGGACAGATACTCTTTAATACTGTCAAAGGCCTTCTGGCATTCCTCAGTCCAATCATGACGCTGATCTTTCCGGAGGAGCTTGAATATAGGCGCACATGTGGCAGTCATGTGGGATATAAATATGGAAATATAATTCAAGCGGCCAAGAAAACCTCGGACTTGCTTCTCAGTTTTGGGCGCAGGCATCTCTTGTATTGCTTTGACCTTGGCAGGATCAACTTCAATACCTCTTTTGCTGACAATAAAGCCCAATAACTTGCCGGAACAGACTCTAAATGTACACTTGTTCGGATTCAGGCGAAGTTTGTATTTCCTCAAACGCTGAAAAAGCTTCAACAAGTGCTATATATGTTCAACTTCCGTTCTCGACTTTGCAATAATATCATCAACATATACCTCGATCTCCTTGTGCATTATATCGTGAAACAAGGTAGTCATAGCTCGTTGATACGTGGCTCCGACGTTCTTCAAACCGAAGGGCATCACTCGATAACAAAATGTTTCCCAAGGTGTGATGAATGTTGTCTTCTCCATATCCTCGGGTACCATCTTAATCTGATTATATCCGGAAAATCCGTCCATAAATGAGATGACATTGAATTTAGCTGTATTATCTACCAACATATCAATATGTGGTAGAGGAAAATCATCTTTCGGACTAGCTTTATTCAAGTCTCTATAGTCCACACACATTCAGACTTTTCCATCTTTCTTAGGCACGGGCACAATATTGGCCACCCATTGAGGATATGTAGAACTCACCAGAAACCCAACCTCAATTTGCTTATGCACTTCTTCTTTAATCTTCACTTCCATATCAGGATGAGTTCTTCTGAGCTTCTACTTCACAGGCACACACTCAGGCTTCAAAGGCAGGAAATGTTGCACGATATCAGTATCCAGACCAGGCATGTCTTCATAGTACCAGGCAAAGACGTCGACATATTCTCGTAGAAATTCAATCAACCCCTTCTTAACAGATTCTTCTAGGAGTGCCCTAATCTTTACCTCACGAACATAATCCTCAGATCCCAAGTTGACTGTTTCCAGATTCTCAAGATGTGGCTGAATGATCTTCTCTTCGTGCTCAAGTAGACGGGTAATCTCATAAGGAATCTCTTCAACATCATCTTCTTCGGCCTCAAATACAGGGAACTCAAAGTTGGGAGATGGTGTTGGATCATTATGTTCAATGGGTTTGATCAACCTGCATAATGATTTTGGATGTAAAAGAGATTTTAGAATTCAAGCAAAGCAAATCATTATGCAGATTAAAAGATTGATTTTATTCTATTTTTAGGGTTTTTTTGGTGATCAACAATTTTATGCAAAAAGCAAAAAGTGAAAATAATTTGGAAAAACAAACATTTAACATGAATTTATTAAATGAATATCATTGTATTTATGTGCCAACAATTTATCACTTCTCCTTTTGGCATGGGAGAAGGGTTTTTAAACAAAAATGAACATTACGTGGACTTATGGACGACTTTTGGAACATCAACAGCGACCCAATTATTGCAGACTCCTCAAGGGATGACAAAGTTGCCAAAATCTTCCTCTGCATCATCTTCCACAATAGCAGCAGCTTCTTGGTCTTCGACCGTGTGGATGAAACCACCACTCTGAAACAGCCCATGCTTGTTGAAAGTTCCTGAAGAGTACCTTATGCCAGCCCGGGATTTATTATCTTCCAGCTTGATCATTTGTCCTAAACCAGTAGTTGCGCCATGCTCAATGGCCAACTTCGCATCATTGTAGGATGCAGATGAAGAAGTTCCTTTCTTAGAAGGCTCAGAAATAGACAAGGCTTGGAACGGCGTCCCAACCTCATCCTCAGCATCAATATAAGAAAAGGAAGACAAATGGCTAACCAAGAGAGCCTTTTCTCCCCCTACCACCACCAACTTTTTGTTCTTCACGAACTTCAACTTTTGGTGTAGGGTGGATGTCACGGCGCTTGCCTCATGAATCCATGGTCTGCCTAACAAACAACTATATGATGGGTGGATATCCATGACCTGAAAAGTGATCTGAAAATCACTAGGTCCTATCTTGACTAGGAACTCAACCTCACCAATCACAGTCTTGCGGGATCCATCAAAAGCTTTGACGACCACTCCACTTTGCCTCATGGGAGGCCTCTGGTATGAAAGTCTGGCAAGAGTGGATTTTGGCAACACATTAAGTGATGATCCAGTGTCTACCAGCACATTAGACAAGGCATCATCCTTGCAGTTCATTGAGATGTGAAGTGTCAAATTGTGGTCTCTTCCCTCCTCGGGGAGATCTGTAATAACCCAATTTTTTTTATTTAATTCTTATATTATTATTATTATATTATATTTTATTTATTTGGAGTGTTAATTAATTAATTGGTGGTTAGGTGGTATAATAATTGATTATATTTATTAATTTGGTGTGTTAATTAATTATTCAGTTGGTATGAGATATAATGAATAATTGAATTAATTAACTTGGTGTGCATATTGTGTTAGTTTAATTTAATTGAACTAATTAGAGATATTTAAATATTAGGTCTTATTGGGCCTATTAATTAAATTAGAGGTATCATGCTTTAAGCCCAAATAGAATACTAGTATATAAGATGTGAGGAGAGTGAGAATTAGGATTCATTTGATCATTTGAAGGCAATAGAGAAAGAGAAGAGGAAAAGTAAGGAGAGAAGCTAGGGTTTCCAGAAAATTGAAGAGGTAAGGGGGGAATCTTTATTATTATGGGTTAGTATGATTGGGTCAATGGGTAGAAATATGTTTACGTTGAATTCCCTAAAACCTAACAATTTTGATGAGTATTCTTGATTTGTGGTGATTTAATTGTGTTAAAACTGCCAATTAACGTGATATACTTAGAGTATTGTATGAGTTATAATTTTCTGAGCGTTTGGCTTTTTACTGAATCGAAATCGGAGGTCCGAAAGTCCTCCAGCGATGAAAAACGCAGAAAATTCTGCATTTTGTTTTGTGTTAATGCAGGAATAGCATTCGGTTTTTGCGTTAATTGGTTAACACTGTTGAAAATATGTTAGAAAGTGTATTCTGTCTTGCGTTAACCGGTTAACCAAAGGCGTTAACCGGTTAACACTGTTGAAAATTGCCAGGGAGTGCGTTTTGGTTCGCGTTAACCGGTTACCCATATGCGTTAACCGGTTAACACTGTTTGAAAAGTGAAAAATTGAGATTTTAAATGCTATATTCGTTTTGGAATGAAATCTAATTGTGCGTACTTGATAATTAGTTTATATATGGTGATATGTGGAATGTTAATATAGTAGAGATGATCTTAATTGCATATTTGTGAATGATATATTGTTATGAATGTGTATATGTACCATTGGTGGATAATTCATAGAGTTGAATTATGGTGATATGTGGAATGTTAAGATGGTAGAGATGATCTTAATTGCATATGTGTTGGTATTTGTACATTCATTCATGACATGGTCGGCTTCATGGTGGAAGCGGTGAAACTGTGGGTTCACATGGTAATTGTAACACCTCAAAATTTGCCCTCCTCTCTTGGGACTGGCTTAACATATTTGCATTGCATTTTTAGGTCATTAGGCATTGCATATTGCATACCATGTGGTTACATTGTGCAAATCATTCTCCTAAGTCTTGGTCAGAAGATGAGAGGTTATGATGCAAGCCTAGGATTTTATTGACTGATCATTAGCCATCTGAGGATTGGGCTATGAATTAGGGTTTTGGTTCTCAAGGAGATTGGTTTTCATCTTGGTTAAAGTGGTACATCATCATCATCATGATATCATCCAGAAGATTCAGAAGATTGATCAGATACCTTGAGATTAGGGTTTTGACCACTGGTCAACCCTAATCAGTTGCATTGGGCCAATCAGGGCATGGCAAGGAGATGGGGTCTACAATGGATATGGGGATCATAACATGATTATATTGAGCTTATTGAGGCTAGGGTTTCATCCTTGAGCCATTTCATCAGAAGATTGGGGCTCAGTTTGATCAGTGCATTGCCAAATTCATCTATCAGTTGAAAAAGTCAACTGTGGTCAACTGTGCTTGATTTTATGGATTTGGAGGTAGGAGAGAGTTGGATATACTTCATTCATGTTGAAACAAGTTTCATTTGACATGTCAAAGCTCAAGAATGAAGAAAATAAAGTCAGGACAAAAATTTCCAAAAAATAGAAAGTGACTTGTAATGGAAGTTTCCAAAAATGGAAAGTTTTTCACCACAAAATTACGTGTCCAAAAAAGCTTCAAATGAAAATTTGTTCAACATTAAAGTTATAAATCTTGTTCTCACCTTTCCAAAAAGTCCAAGAACTTGAAATTCCCATGTATGGTTGACAAGTTATGCTCCATTCATTTTCCAAAAATGCCTATAATCAAAGTGGCATAACTTTCACATGGAATGTCCAATTTGAGTGATCTTTTTATGAGCAAACTCCATTTCACATGTACTTTCATGGTGTATGATCAAAATTCATCAAAAATGGTCAATGCCAAAAGTCAAAATTCAAGTGGATTTAAGTGCATTTTTGGTGTGAACATGTGAATTTGAGCAATACAAGGCCAATTGACATGAGAACCATTCCAACACACTCCAAATGCCAAATAGAAGTTGTTTGAGCTGTCATCTTGCTGTCACATGGCTTAGTTAGGAATGGACCATTTTGCCCTTGCACTTAAAAATCACATTATGCTAATCCAACTCATTTTTGGTAATTATGATTAACAAAGTGATTAAGGATGGAGTATATATCATTAATTGTAACAGAATGTTAATCACAATTGCACATTCCAAGAAATCTAACAAACTTTCCCTCCATTTTCTCCCAAATTCTCCAAGAACCTCATCAACATTTTTCATCAAATCTTCATCAATTCTCAACCAAATTGGATAATTCTTTTTGATTCGTGATCCACAAGCCAAGATCTACAACTGTTTTGGTGAATCCATGCAAGAAACCTCAAGGATCGCAATTGTTCATAATGAGCACAACAATGGCAACTTGATGATTCTTCCATCTGGAGCAACCTTGAGCTAAGATAGCTTCTCCAATCATCTTCCTATACCTCAATCATCATCTGTTTTGGAAAATTACGCGCAAAAGCATCAAGAACAACATCTGCCATCTCCAAGGTGCAAAAATTCGAAACTCTTCTTTGCTTAAATTATCATATGCGTTTTGAAGATCGTTGAATGTAGAACATCATGATATGTGTAGTTTTTGAATTGGTTAACCGTGGAGAGAGTTATCGTGTTTGGAAGTTTTGTGACCATTTCTTTTTTTGATCGATCCGTGTTGTATGTTTAGAGTTAGGGAAAATAGAGTGCATATTCGTGATGTGTGTGGAGAGACGGTGAGAACGGTGTGCCATTTGCCAATTTTTGTTGAGATTCGTTGTTCTTCAAATCTGGAAATTCTGGTGTTGTAGTTGCTCAAGAACGCTTCAAAAACGAGTGTAGATCTTCAATTCCATTGGACTGGTTTGAATAAGTGTTTACCGCCAAGCTTAGCCAATAGAAACGCGCCATTGCTTTAAAACAAAACTACGTCGTTTTGGATTAGTTGTTTAATATTACAACATTGTCATTTTCGTATTTAATTAATTATTTTATTTCATTTGTTTTTCATTTCAATTACATTTTGTTACATGAACTTCAAAAATTCATATCTCACTCATTTTGCATCCAAATTTTGTGAAATTTTTTGCATAATATTCCTGATGATGTGTAGAATTTGATTATGATTTTTGTGGATTTTTTGCACGTGTAGAAAATTAATTGGCCTAGGGCTTGATTGTATGTATGCATTTTGTACATGTTTTGCCAAAACATTCATGAAATGATGATGCTTGCAAAGAAATGATTGAAATTTTTTGTGCTTGTTCTGGACATGTTGATGGTGATTTTCATGTAGAGTTTGTGATTTTTGGATACTTGGTGATGGAGATATGATTTTTTGATTAGAGGTGTGACAGTTTGTGTCACACCAAGCTAGGTCAACTTCTTGGTTTTATTTAAAATGCTTAGGGATGTTGATTGGAGCTGAAATTTTGTGTGGATGATCATTGATATGTCAAGATTACATGAGAATTTTTCTGGAATTGTTGATGGCATTTTCTAATTGATTGATAATTTTCTTCTCTGTTGGCTCATTTTGTGAGTTTGTGTGACACATGTTGGCATTTCATTTGTGAAATTCTCATATTGTATTGGATGAAGATGAAATTTGGTGTGAGCATTGTAGGCACATTATAGGACATTGTGGTTTTGATCCCATTCATTTCTTAATTGTTGTCACTGTTTTATGATTTATGGAAGTTAATGCTTGTTTGGATGCCTTGAATTGGCTTGTATAATTGTGTCTGGACTTCTTGATTTTCATTGACCTACTTTCTTTTGTCCAATTGAGCTGAAAATTGACATGCTATACATTGAATGTGTCCTGTTTAGGTGTGAATTTTTGTGGAATTAATTGAATTGTTTTGATATGGATTTGATTGAGATAGTTCTGTTTGGTCATTTGAAGTTGCAAATTGCATGTTGGATGCTATTTTGTGCATAAAATGATAATGGTGATTGATATGAGCATGGGACCAATTGCATTTGTTTCTAATTTGTTTGAATGTGATTTTGGATAAATTTCACTTGCTGTTTAGGATTTTTTATCTCCTTTGGACCCTAGGCTTGGCCTAGTGGTCTAGTTTCTCACATTTGGTTTGGATTTTCAGGTTAAAAGTGTAAAAGGCTTAAGGAGAAAAATTCAAGTTGTAAATTGAGATTGTTTGATGTTGTAAACTAACATTGGTTTTGTGTTGTAGGTTTGATGCTTGAGCTTGGGCTCATGACTTGCACTTATGTGCATTAACTTGTGTTGTCTGTGTAGATTGACTTTTGCTGTTTATTGTTGGTTTGTCTGAGTACTGATGATACTTGATTGATTTCAGGTACATTTAGTCGCTTACAGTTCTTTAAGAACTTGCTTGCTGCTGCTTGGTTGTATAAACCAGTTGAGGTAGACTCTCTTGTCTTCATGTAGTCTGGAAGACCTGGCTTGTTATTTAGCCAGGCAACTGTCTGAAGTCCTCCTTAAGAGGCGATGATTGTGATTGTTTACTATTGTGCCAAGCAGGTAAAGACCTCTATGAGGCAATTTGCGGAACCCAAGGGATATGCAATCTATCCCCCGCTATTCTGTTGAGTCGTCCCTCTGCTCACACCACTATGTAGATGCATTGGGGCACAAACCCAAGATCTTGTACTTTGTACAGTTGTGTCAGAGTCTTGAGCGTAGAAGGGTCCCTCAATTCTGGACCCACGCTCCTTTGTCTGAAGCTCTCCCTGGCCAGGGATAAGAGCTGTGAAGTCTAATCTTCACTCACCTTTCATCAGCTTCACCTTAGCCTCTCAATGGCAAGGTTAAGAGCTAACTCTACCTTGTACAGATGACTTGCCACGGCAGTCCACCCTCGTTTGAGCCTCACTTGACTGGATATAGTGTGTGCTTTGTGAATATTTGCTTGAAATGTTTGTTTTATTTTGATTGATGCTTGCATGCTTGCTTTCTTCCTGGATAGGATTAGCTTGCTGTTGTGCAAGTAGGTAGAAACCATAACATAGAGCAATGATGCATGATAACACTAGGCTCGAGTACAGCTCCCTGGTAGTGTGTCTCCCCTTGGTTTCTGGCTAGAATTTCTTTCCCTTTCAGGGGAACTACATCACCCTGATCCTCGTTCCAGACGAGGTATGTAGGCAGGAGACCGTGCGAGGTCTCTCCGGGCACTTTTTTTTTCTTTTTGTGTGTGTGCTTGACAGTTATAGGCTCGAGTTCCCGACTCCCTGTTAACTTGTTTGGTTGTTGTGTGCTTGGAAGCTGATGTAAGTCCATCGAGTGGCCTTCGGGTTCCGGTGTGCGTGTGTTTGGTTCGGATGCCGATGTAAGTCCAGTGATTGGCTTTCGGGCTCCACTTTTCTTTCTTTTTGTGTGTGTTTTGGTTCGGATGCTGATGTAAGTCCAGTGATTGGCATTCAGGCTCCATGTTTGCCTGAGTTTGTGTGTGTCTTGTTTGGCGTGCGTGAGCCGAACTACGACAGCTCTGATTCTCGTTCCAGACGAGATACGTAGGCATAGGATGCGATGTCCTATCGAGCCCTCTTCCTCTTAACCCCATTTGTGTTGTCTTCGGTGCGTGTGTGTGTGTGGTGTTTTAGCAACCTTTTCTTTTCTTAGAGCGTGGATCCCGTCGAGTACGACGGACGTGAGGGGTGCTAATACCTTCCCCTTGCGTAACCGACTCCCTTACCCTTTCTCTTTGGTCGCGAGACCATGCTTTTTCCAGGTTTATCTGAGCGTTTCCTTTCCCTATTTTGGGATAAATAACGCACAGTGGCGGCTCTGTGTTGTTTTTGTTTAAGCCCGCCGGTTGTTTTTCGCGGATGCGACAGTAATAGACGTTGATCCTTAATTGGAAATAGGCGTAGCAGACGTTGATCCTTAATTGGAAATAGACATAGTGGCTTGGATTCTAGATATTGAATCGGAAAGTGGTGAAACTGTGGGTTCACATAGACGTTGATCCTTAATTGGAAATAGGCGTAGTGGCTTTGATCTTGTCCGGATCGGAAGCGTGGCTTGGATTCTAGATATTGAATCGGAAAGCGGTGAAACGTTGGGTTCACATTGAGGTACCGCATGTATAGAGTCACATGTCTTGCATTGAGTTACATTAAAGTTATGTGATAATTGAGTGTATGTATTGTTGTGATTGTCATGTGTGTACGAGATATGGTAATTAAATTTGGTGATGTTTGAGTACATAACTTGGCAAAATATGTGATTATGTGATAATTGTAGTTATGTATATTTTTGGGAATATAGTATTGAATTTTAATATTGTACTCCTTGAGTTTTGATGGATGTTTGAAACATGTGAAATAAATGTTGATGAATATTATTTACATGGTTATACAAAGTGTGATGAATTCCTTTAATTGTTGATTTAATCATTGTGCCTTATTATACTTCTTCATAATGATTTGAATTCTCACCCTTTCTGTTTGAATGTTGCCTTTACATGGGCATCGTACAGATACTCAGGAGTAGTATCGCTGAAGTAAGTGGAAGGTACCTCATTCGAGATTTAGTCGGAGAGCTTGCGTATTTTAGTTTGGAGACTAGGTAGTGAGTCAATGCTCTGGTCATGTAACGCTGGGTAGATTAGTAGTATTGAACTCATATCTTATTTGGATATGCATTATGTTATTACTTGTTTTATTTTATCTTGAGGTGATTATTGAGAGATGATCATGGTATGGGACATGGATCATTTTATAAAATACATGAGTATTCATCATTTTCCGCTGCGAACGCATATTCTTGAATATTCATGATAATTGAAATGTGTTATTTTAAATGACCAGGTGTATTGTATATTGATGATGAATGATGTTTGGTTTTTGAAAGCTTTTAGTTTTTGAAAACGTCGATGTGACGACCTTTTATTTATATGCGTGCTTATTTACTCTTATTATATGTTAAGCATTTTGGGGTAGAAAAAGGGGTGTTACATTAGTGGTATCAGAGCAGGTCGGTCCGTCCGGCCAGGTTGTTTAATTATGTTTGTTCCCTAGTATGCGACATGTGTGTATGAACACTGTCGATGCTTGTTTTATTTTCCATTGGAAGGTTGGGAATGAAATAAGTGGGGGAGAAGCATCTGCTTCTCTTGGATGTCCCAATTGTATCGAGCTTGGACATTATGTTGTTGCATGCGAGAGTGCAGTGTTGGCTAGTTAACCTGTTTCGAGAAGACGGTTATTTTTCCTGAGGATGGTGCGAAGGAAGATTGGTTTGTGTCTGCTAAGCAAGTTAATGAATCGGTGCAAGATGGTGCCGAGTTGTTTATGTTGTTGGCAACTTTGGATATTTGTGAGAAGAGGACGATTGAAGAATTTCCAATAGTTTGTGAGTTTGCGGAAGTATTTCCGGAAGATATAAGTGATTTACCGCCGGAACGTGAGGTGGAGTTTTCGAATGATTTAGTTCCTGGAACTAGTCCTGTATCGATGGCTCCCTATCGAATGTCTGCTTCTGAGTTGAAAGAGTTGAAGAGTCAACTTGAAGACTTGCTCGAGAAGAGGTTTATTCGTCCTAGTGTGTCGCCGTGGGGTGCACCTGTTCTGTTGGTCAAGAAGAAAGAAGGTTCTATGAGATTATGTGTTGATTATAGACAACTAAACAAAGTGACGATTAAGAACAAGTATCCACTTCCGAGGATTGACGATCTGATGGATCAGCTGGTTGGAGCTTGTGTGTTTAGCAAAATTGATTTGAGGTCTGGGTATCATCAGATTCGTGTAAAGGCTGAGGATATTCAAAAGACTGCTTTTCGGACAAGGTATGGTCACTACGAGTACTCCGTGATGCCTTTTGGTGTGACTAATGCACCTGGTGTATTTATGGAGTATATGAATAGAATTTTTCATGATTATCTGGATAAGTTTGTCGTTGTGTTCATCGATGATATATTGATTTATTCTAAGAGCGAAGAGGATCATGCCGAGCATTTGAAGGTTGTGTTATCGGTGTTGAAAGAGAGGAAGTTGTTTGCTAAACTCTCTAAATGTGAGTTTTGGTTGAGTGAAGTAAGTTTTCTTGGACATGTGATTTCGAGTGGTGGTATTTCTGTGGATCCTACGAAGATTGAAGTTGTATCTCAATGGGAAACTCCTAAGTCTGTTGCTGAGATTAGAAGTCTCCTTGGTTTGGCTGGTTATTATAGGAAGTTCATTGAAGGATTTTCTAAGTTGTCGTTACCATTGACGCAGTTGACTAGGAAAGGTCAAGCTTTCATTTGGACTTCGCAGTGTGAAGCGAATTTTCAAGAGCTTAAGAGAAGATTGACTACAGCTCCTATTTTGATTTTACCGGACCCGTTAGAAACTTTCGTTGTGTATTGTGATGCTTCTTTGTTGGGTTTGGGAGGTGTTCTGATGCAAAAAGGGCAAGTGGTAGCTTATGCTTCAAGGAAACTTAAAGTTCATGAGAGGAATTATCCGACGCATGACTTAGAGTTGGCCGCCGTTGTGTTCGTGTTGAAGCTTTGGAGACATTATTTGTTTGGATCACGATTTGATGTGTTTAGTGATCACAAGAGTTTGAAGTACTTGTTCTATCAGAAAGAATTGAATATGAGGCAAAGGAGATGGTTGGAATTCTTGAAAGATTATGATTTTGGTTTGAATTATCATCCTAGAAAGGCGAATGTTGTAGCCGATGCATTGAGTAGGAAGTCATTGCACATGTCTATGTTGATGATTCGAGAATTTGAATTGTTGGAGCAATTTAGAGATTTGAGTTTGGTTTATGAAGCGACGTCTTCGTGTGTTAAGCTTGGTATGTTGAAGCTTACGTGTGGCATTCTTGACGAGATTAGAGAAGGTCAGAAGTCAGATTTGAAATTAGTCGATGTTATGACATTGATTAATCAAGGCAAAGGTGGTGACTTTCGGATTGATGAGAATGGTATCATGAGGTGTCGTGATCGAGTTTGTGTTCCGAATGTTGCGGATTTGAGAAAGAGGGTTCTTGAGGAAGGGCATAGAAGTGGTCTGAGTATTCATCCTGGTGCTACTAAAATGTATCAAGACTTGAGAAAGATGTTTTGGTGGCAAGGTATGAAGAAGGATGTAGCGGAATTTGTGTATTCATGTTTGACTTGTCAAAAGTCAAAGATTGAACATCAAAAGTCGTCTGGTTTGATGCAACCGTTATCTATTCCCGAGTGGAAGTGGGATAGTATCTCTATGGATTTTGTTTCGGGTTTACCGAGGACATCGAGTAATTGTGAGGCGATTTGGGTCGTTGTGGACAGGTTGACGAAATGTGCTCATTTTATTCCGATGAGGATGGATTATTCGATGGAGAGACTTGCGAAGTTGTACATCAAAAGGATTGTGTGTTTGCATGGTATTCCGTCGAGCATTGTTTCGGATAGAGATCCGAGGTTCACTTCGAGATTTTGGGAAGGTTTGCAAAGTGCTTTGGGTACGAAGTTGCGTTTGAGTTCGGCATATCATCCGTAAACTGATGGTCAAACGGAGAGGACTATTCAGTCACTTGAAGATCTTTTGAGGTCTTGTGTTTTGGAACAAGGAGGAAATTGGGATAGTTTCTTGCCTTTGATCGAGTTTACGTATAACAACAGTTTCCATTCGAGTATTAGAATGGCACCTTTTGAGGCTCTTTATGGTAGAATGTGTAGAACTCCTTTGTGTTGGTACGAATTGGGAGAGAGTGTTGTGGTTGGACCCGAGTTGATTCAAGAGACTACAGATAAGATTAAGATGATTCAAGAGAAGATGAAGGCTTCTCAGAGTCGTCAAAAGAGTTATCATGATAAGAGGAGGAAGGCTCTTGAGTTTGAGAAAGACGAGCATGTGTTTCTTTGAGTTACGCCAATAACGGGTGTTGGTAGAGCTTTGAAGTCGCGTAAGTTGATGCTGCATTTCATTGGTCCTTATCAAATTTCCGAGAGGATAGGTGAAGTGGCATATCGGATTGCATTACCACCGTCACTTTCTAATCTTCATGATGTGTTCCATGTGTCTCAATTGAGGAAGTACACTGCGGATCCATTGCATGTTGTTCCATTAGATGATGTTCAAGTGAGGGATAATTTGACGGTCGATACATCACCTATGCGAATTGAAGATCGAGAAGTGAAGAAGCTTCGTGGTAAGGAGATTGCTTTGGTGAAAGTGATATGGGGCGGAGTCGCCAATGGCAATATCACTTGGGAACTCGAGGATAAGATTAAGGAATCGTATCCAGAGTTGTTCGTTTGAGGTGAATTTTCGAGGCCGAAAATCTTTTAAGTGGGGGAGAGTTGTAACAACCTAATTTTTTATATTTAATTCTTATATTATTATTATTATATTGTATTTTATTTATTTGGGGTGTTAATTAATTAATTGGTTGTTAGGTAGTATAATAATTGATTATATTTATTAATTTGGTGTGTTAATTAATTATTCAGTTGATATGAGATATAATGAATAATTGAATTAATTAACTTGGTGTGCATATTGTGTTAGTTTAATTTAATTGAACTAATTAGAGATATTTAAATATTAGGTCTTATTGGGCCTATTAATTAAATTAGAGGTATCATGTTTTAAGCCCAAATAGAATACTAGTATATAAGAGGTGAGGAGAGTGAGAATTAGGATTCATTTGATCATTTGAAGGCAATAGAGAAAGAGAAGAGGAAAAGTCAGGAGAGAAGCTAGGGTTTCCAGAAAATTGAAGAGGTAAGGGGGGAATCCTTATTATTATGGGTTAATATGATTGGGTCAATGGGTAGAAATATGTTTACGTTGAATTCCCTAAAACCTAACAATTTTGATGAGTATTCTTGATTTGTGGTGATTTAATTGTGTTAAAACTGACAATTAACGTGATATACTTAGAGTATTGTATGAGTTATAATTTTCTGAGTGTTTGGCTTTTTACGGAATCGAAATCGGAGGTTCGAAAGTCCTCCAACGATGAAAAACGCAGAAAATTCTGCATTCTGTTTTGCGTTAACGCAGGAATAGCATTCAGTTTTTACGTTAACCGGTTAACCAAATGCGTTAACCGGTTAATACTGTTGAAAATATGTTAGAAAGTGTATTCTGTCTTGCGTTAGCCGGTTAACCAAAGGCGTTAACCGGTTAACACTGTTGAAAATTGCTAGGGAGTGCGTTTTGGTTCGCGTTAACCGGTTACCCATATGCGTTAACCGGTTAACACTGTTTGAAAAGTGAAAAATTGAGATTTTAAATGTTGTATTCGTTTTGGAATGAAATCTAATTGTGCGTACTTGATAATTAGTTTATATATGGTGATATGTGGAATGTTAATATAGTAGAGATGATCTTAATTGCATATTTGTGAATGATATATTGTTATGAATGTGTATATGTACCATTGGTGGATAATTCATAGAGTTTAATTATGGTGATATGTGGAATGTTAAGATGGTAGAGATGATCTTAATTGCATATGTGTTGGTATTTGTACATTCATTCATGGAATGGTCGGCTTCATGGTGGAAGCGGTGAAACTGTGGGTTCACATGGTAATAGATGTTGATCCTTAATTGGAAATAGGCGTAGCAGACGTTGATCCTTAATTGGAAATAGACGTAGTGGCTTGGATTCTAGATATTGAATCGGAAAACGGTGAAACTGTGGATTCACATAGACGTTGATTCTTAATTGGAAATAGGCGTAGTGGCTTTGATCTTGTCCGGATCGGAAGCGTGGCTTGGACTCTAGATATTCAATCGGAAAGCGGTGAAACGTTGGGTTCACATTGAGGTACCGCATGCATAGAGTCACATGTCTTGCATTGAGTCACATTAGAGTTATGTGTGTTAGACGGTGTGGCTAGTGATCGAGAGGGGGGGGGGGTGAATAGATCACCTCTTTGAAAATAAACGGATTTAAAATTTTATCAGAGCTATTGATACTTAGCGGAAAATTTCAGTCCCGAATCGACTTCCGTCTATTCTGAACCGCTACTAGAAAACCGGACACGCGAATTTATTGCTTGATTTTGAATTAGAATGACAGAAAATATTAACACTAGAATCTTATCAAATTGAATGCACTTATCACTAAATCCTAATTCCAATGAATAAAACTCAGCTAACAGTTTTGTCAAACAGTTGGTGTGTATGTGATCAATGATGAACAACAGTGGAGTTTAGTTAAAGAAGTTTTCTTGCCACTGCTGTATAGCAAAAAGTACAGCCACAACACACTAACTGAAATTGCGAAACTGTTGGAAACGTAAAGAGAAGTAAGGAAAGAATACGATACGCAGAGATTTGGTAAGGAAGTTCCCCACGTCGTCCTCGTGTGTGGGTACGTCTCCCTCTCAATTTCAAATGAAATTGAGAACTTTGATTATCAATAATGCCGAATTCGTTGATACAAGGTTACGATACAAAGACAGAATTCTAAATCCCAAGAACTTCTTCTTGTATGAAACCTCCACTTGATCTGAGCATGATCAAGAATTTCCTGCACGAAATTGCAAACAATTCACCGGTTCCACGACCTGTTTGCGAAATCCCCCGATCTCCAAACGCAACGCTGCGGCTGAATCTGTTCTGCAAACGTGACTGACAAACCCGCAAGAACACTCCAGTTCTTGAAGGACAAACCAATTGGTTTTTCCTCGAAACCCCCTTCAATCTTCAACTCAGCTAGATCCTTGATCGTTACCACTGAACGTTATCTCTTTGATCCTTTAATCCGAAGAACAAGAATGATTATGTGTTGATGTTCTTGAAGAAAAGAGATTGAGAAGATGGAGAAGATGAAGTCTCTTTCAGGTTTCTAATTGCTCAAACAATTGCTGCTACACACTCCTTTGATTGGTGTCTCAACTGGTTTTCCCTCTCAGAATTCGTACCTTTCACTGCTGTCACAAATACTACTTATATATGAAAAACATAAGCTGTTAGTAGATAAAACAGACTTATGTATTGATACATGAAGTTATGTATCGATACATACTGTAAGTTTGATGAATTTGTGGAGAATTTATGTAAGCATGGATCGATACAAAATGCGTATGTATCGATACATGGATCATTTCAACTAACATGGATCGATGCAAGGCTCGTATGGATCGATCCATAGAGCATTTTGCCTGTCCATGTATCGATACATGAGTCGTATGGATCGATACATACTGAACAAAAGTGTTTTGTGGTTTTCAACATATGTTATGGATCGATGCATAGGAGTATGTATTGATACATACTGATACAAAATAGTTTTTATGAGTTCTTTTTAAGAGATGTATCAATGTGGATCTTTATGTACAACCATGAAACAATAGTATGGGATAAAACACAAACGAGTCATGTAAAATAATGCACAGCCAACACTTGGATGATGATCACACAATTTGCTATCATTCAAAATTTATTCAAAGTAAAGAATTTGCTCACAAACTCCCCCTTTTTGATGATGGCAAATTTTTGGCAAGATGTGTGATACTCCCCCTGAGTTTGTGCATATTTGTCAACATATATGCATTTCTCCCCCTTTGTCAACATCAAAAAGAAGAAGAAACAGGTTTATCAAGGCAACATGGTGTAGCAGGACATGGCAGCAAATGATAAAGAAGCTAACAATCACAAAGAAGGAAGCTTAAAAGTAAAGAATCACTCACAAAGAATGACAAATAAGGGCAATAACATCAGAAGTAAACAGAAAGTGATAAGCATTTAAGTAGTAGAACGTGTTTAAGAATTACATAAGCTGAACCATATATTGTGCAACAATTAAAAAAACTTAAGCAACATGAAATGAAATGCAGTGAAATGAAATGATGATGGTTTAATGTGGATTGTAGCCACCACAGGACTCCTCATCATCTCTATCAGGATCTCTGAAGCTTGGCGGAGGCGGAGGAGGAGGCATTGTGTCTGGATTTTGGCCCATGAAGGAGTAGTTCCTAAACCGGTTCTGAACTTCAACACTTCTAAATCTGTCCATAATACCAGGATTGGCACGGCAGTCGTCCATAAAGCCAGACATTTCATTGTAGAAGACTTGGTGCCACTTAACCAAGTCTTGGTGCCAAGAGTGTTGGTTATGGTACATCCATGTATGCTCATCATGCCACTCACGGTGCTCCTTATGCCACTCATTTTGTTGTACATGCCAGGATCGTGCCTCGTCGTGACGTTCCTTGTTGGCAAGCTCCATATGTTGAAGCATTTGAGTGAGGTGCGCAGTAGGTGTTGAAGATGAAGCACCGCTGGAGAACGGAGGAACCGTAGGTTCAGGTACATAGTTGGTTGGAGACCACCTTTGTGGCACCCAATCACCCCAACCAGCATTGTCCTCAGCTGGAGGCACATCTGCTTCTTGCGCATCATGCATTTCTTCATCAGGTTGGTCTTCAACAACATGGATTCGTTCAGACGGCACATCAAAATTGTAGATCCTTGTTTTGGATTTTCTTTCAAAGAAATAGAAACATTTACGGTCCTTGTCCCACCGATATCCCATATGAGATAAAGTGGAAGAGTCAAACTCTTGTGCAGCAGATGGAGATATAAGAGGAACTAGAGGGATTGCAACTTTCCAAAACTTTAGAATTCTCATTATTTGAGAAGCATAACCAAGAGCGACATTCTTGGAGCTGTTACGCACGAAAAATAGACGCTTCACAAAGTAATTAGCCCAATTCAAGGGAACCTTATTTTGCAGAATATACAGGAGATGTATGCTTGCCCTGTCTAACCGAGAATGTCCACTGTTTGCTGGACGCAGAATGTGCGAAATAATCCAGTGAAGAATGCGCAGAGTTTTCTTAATCATGCCAGACGTGACGTGTTCATCTTCACTAAGCGGTCTGTCTAGTTTCAATATAGATGGAGTAAACTCCTTCATGTTAAATTCAGTATCAAAATGCAGGTCATGCCAGGACTTGAATTGAAGTGACAGAGACGGAATTTGAAACACTGTTTCCCAATCAGCAGCTTCAAAAGTATATGTTCTGACACCGATAGAACACTTAAACAAATATCCTCTACCAGGTTGTAGGCCAGCATAAAATGGTCGGATAAAATCCTCATGATAATCATCCTTTGTAGACAAAAATGACCCAAGTCTTTGTGCATGTAGAAGTTCAACCACATCATTGAGATGCAGATGAATAGCATCATGTTTATCAAAGATATGGGGTCTCATAACTAACCTTGTTTTGAAGGAATCCTCAAACTCAATAGTAATTGCAGGATGAAGCAAGTCTAAGGCATTTGGAGGAATGTCTGGTAGCTGCTGAGAAGTACCAACCGGTTCCTTTCCTTTTCCTTTACCCTTTGCTCTAGCTGGAATGGTTCGTGGAGGCATGGCGATGAGAGGTTGAGGGAAAGTGAAATGAATTTAGGGTTTTGGACAGAGTGATGATGAGGGAAATTAGGGTTAGCCGCTGGTTTTGGGAGGTATGGGGACTGCTGATATGAAGTCTTGAGATAGGATATGATAAGAGTGGCTGATGTGTCGATCCATGAGAGAGAGAAAAATGCATTAAATCCAAGTAGCAGTCAGTATGTGTCGATACATATGGCCATGGATCGATCCATATCATGCATTTTTGTTTTTAAAAGGTCTATGTATCGATACATACGACGGATGGATCGATACATCCTGAACCAGTTTTGACAAATTTGAAATGTAGAAGATATGAATCAATGCATACATGTTTGGATCGATACATGCTGATGCCAAACCAGATTGTAATGAATTTTTATGCAGTATGTATATGCATTATGAAGTATGTCATGATAATTATGCCCAAGTATGATTCACAAATCAGATTTTTAATGTGCAAACAATATATGCAAACAAATTTACATCAACGAGAGTAAGAACTTTTGTTCTAACATACACAATCACTTAGTTGTAAAAGAGTTATAGAAAGGAGTGATATTACCTCTGCTGACGTAATCTTGTGATGGATAAATGACATCTAAAACAAATCTCATCAACCAAGGTGAGGCATAATATAAATAAGAACCAACATGCTTAAGACATCAATTGAGAAAGATCTAAGATCCCTAATTCACGACGAATGTTGAAGAACGGTTCCGTTGCCAAAGGTTTAGTGAATATATCAGCAAGTTGATTTTTGGAGTCAACATGCTCAAATACAACGTCTTCTTTTTCAACATGGTCGCGAAGAAAGTGATGTCTAATCTCTATGTGTTTAGTGTGTGAGTGTAAAACAGGGTTTTTAGTAAGGTTTATGGCACCGTGTTGTCACATTTTATTGGAATACGTTTGAGTTGAATGTTAAAGTCTTGTAGTTGTTGCTTTAGCCACAAAATCTGAGCGCAACAACTACCGGCTGCAACGTATTCAGCCTCTGCAGTTGACAAAGCCACAGATACCTGCTTTTTGCTATGCCAACTTACCAAGGAGTTAGAAAACAGGTGACATGTACCACTCGTGCTTTTCCTATCTGATTTGCAGCCAGCAAAATCAGAATCGGAGTAACCTACTAAACTACAATCACTTCCTTTGGAATACCACAACCCATATTTAGGTATTCCATGAAGATATCTAAATATGCGCTTAACAGCTTTTAGGTGTGATTCCATAGGATTTGATTGATATCGTGCACACATACAAACACTAAACATGATGTCAGGTCTAGAAGCAGAAAGATACAGAAGAGATCCAATCATACCTCTGAACTTTTTGACATCTACGCACTTACCATGCTCATCCTTATCCAAATTTCCGTTGGTAGGCATAGGGGTGTCAATTGATTTTGAGTCATTCATTCCAAAGCGCTTGAGTAGTTCTCTGCAGTATTTTGTTTGACATACTGTTGTACCCTCATCAAGTTGCTTTATCTGTAGTCCTAGGAAGTAGTTCAGCTCCCCCATGAGACTCATCTCAAATTCACCCTGCATAACCTTAGAAAATTCTTCGACCAAGTGTATGTTAGTTGAACCAAAAATTATATCGTCTACATAAACTTGAACTAAAAGGATGTGCTTTCCCTTATGTTTAATAAAGAGAGTATTATCCACTTTACCTCTTGAATATCCATGATCAATTAGAAATTTGCTAAGCCTTTCATACCAAACCCGAGGGGCTTGTTTGAGACCATACAAAGCTCGTTTTAATTTGTAAACATAATCTGGATTTTCAGCATTCTCAAAACCAGGAGGTTGTGAGACATATACCTCTTCATTTATGACACCATTTAGGAAAGCACTCTTTACGTCCATTTGGTAAAGCTTAAAATTGTTAGAACAAGCATAGGCAAGCAAAAGACGTATAGCTTCAAGGCGAGCAACAGGAGCATAAGTTTCCTCATAATCTATGCCCTCCTCTTGATTATATTCTTGTGCTACTAACCGTGCCTTGTTCCTAGTTATCACTCCGTTTTCATCAAGCTTATTTCTAAAAACCCATTTAGTACCTATGATATGATGATCTCGCGGACGAGGGACAAATTCCCAAACGTCATTTCTTTTAAATTGATTAAGCTCTTCTTGCATGGCCATTAGCCAAAATTCATCAATCAAGGCCTCTTTGGCATTTTTAGGTTCTACTTGGGAAACAAAAGCGAAGTGAGAACAAAAATTACTTATCTTAGAACGAGTCATTACTCCCTTGGAAATATCTCCCAAGATGTTGTCGATAGGGTGGTCTTTTGAAGATTTCCAAGCTGGTGGAAGGTCATTCACTTCAGCTGTCCTTTCTTCCTCATCTTCTTCATGACTAGTATCTTCCTCCTTCTCATGGGCAGCTGTTCTGGACTGATCAGTTTCCGCAACAGCTTCCTTGAGTATGTCTTCTGTAGATACACCTGCGTCATCAAAAGAAATACCTTTTCCGACACTTTTCGGATAAGACTCATCAAAAGAAACATGGACAGATTCTTCTACGGTAAGTAAACGCTTATTATACACTCTATATGCTTTACTTGATAGTGAGTATCCAAGAAAGATACCTTCATCCGCTTTTGCATCAAACTTCCCAATATTTTCCTTACCATTATTCAAAACAAAACATTTACAACCGAACACGTGAAGATGTGACAAGTTTGGCTTTCTTCCTTTTAAAAGCTCATAAGGGGTTTTGTTTAAAATAGGACGGATTAAGATCCTGTTTAAAACATAGCAGGTTGTGCTAACTGCATCAGCCCAAAAGTATTTTAGTAATCCACCCTCATTTAGCATTGTTCTTTCCAACTCCTCTAAAACACGATTTTTACGCTCCACAACGCCATTTTGTTGTGGAGTTCGAGGGGCTGAAAAGTTATGCCCAATACCATACTTGTCACAGTACTTATCAAAGTGATAGTTTTGAAATTCACCACCATGATCGCTACGGATTGTAACTATTTTGGAATTCATTTTGTTTTGGGACAGATTTGCAAAATTCTTAAAGGCAGAAAAAGTTTCATCTTTGCTATGAAGGAATATAGTCCAAGTAAATCTAGAATAGTCGTCAACAATTACAAAACCATAATAATTTCCACCTAAGCTCTTTGTCCTAGAAGGTCCAAAGAGATCCATATGGAGAAGCTCAAGGGGTCGTGAAGTTGAAATTACATTTTTAGATTTGAAAGAGACCCTTGTTTGTTTTCCCATTTGGCACGCGTCACATAGGTGGTCTTTTGAAAATTTTATTTTTGGAAGACCGACTACTAGATCCTTAGATACAACCTTATTAAGCAAATCGAAATTAACATGCGC
This sequence comes from Lathyrus oleraceus, assembly GCF_024323335.1. Classification (NCBI taxonomy): domain Eukaryota; kingdom Viridiplantae; phylum Streptophyta; class Magnoliopsida; order Fabales; family Fabaceae; genus Lathyrus; species Lathyrus oleraceus. The sequence goes on from NC_066582.1 coordinate 212,512,823, forward strand.
TAAACGTCTATGCCAAAGCCAAGAATCATCATTCAAGGTAACTAGACATTTAGTACTTGTTAAAGATACATCAAAAAGGTCAAGCATATAGATATTGTTTACTCTTACACCCTTAAACACAACGTTCTGTTCAGCATGTTCAATTATGCAGCAAGTTTTTGTGAAAGATATTTTATAGCCCTTGTCACACAATTGACTTATGCTTAACAAATTGTGTTTAAGTCCCTCTACTAGATGGACATTAGAAATAGTAGTGGTAGAGGGATTACCTACACTACCTTTGCCGAGTATGGCTCCTTTGTTATTGTCTCCATAAGTAACATATCCCTTCTTCTTTGCCTTGAAGTCTATAAAAAGCGATATGTCACCGGTCATGTGCCTTGAGCAACCGCTGTCAAGAAACCACCTTCTATCTACGGAAGCAAGGCACTCATCCTACAATATCAAAAGAGAGAAGTTGGTACCCAATTTTCATTGGGTCAAAGTGGGTAAGTGCTAACATGGTTGCCTTTTGGCTTCCATTGATAAATACCTTTAGGAACAAGAAATCTCCTAAACTTGCATTTCTCAATGGTATGGCCAGCACGACAACAATAATGACATAAACCATGATGATGTGGTTGTTTATTCTTGTTCATTAAATCTTTTGGAATGAAAGAGTATTTTGCATATGGTGGATTTAACGACTTCTTAAACAACCTAGAGTCAACGGCATAAGTAACCTTAGGTTGTAACGCTTTTTCTAATTTGACCTTGAGAGTGTTTACCTCTTTTTGCCAAATATGACAAGCGTCACAATACCTAACTTTACTACATCCATCAATGTCAATATCTTTTGAATTTTCTGCAATACTAGCTTTTAACGATTCTAAATCATTTTCAGCTTTGTATACTTTACCTTCCAGAAATGAAAAATTTTGTTTATCGGAAGATAGTCTTTTAAAAGCATCTACAGCTTCGTTATGCAGTTTTTCAAAAGCTATTTTCAGTTCAGAAAAAGACATAGAAGAGAAATTATTATAATAGGCTTGTTTTACCTTTTTGTCATTGATTTTCTTCTTGTGGTAGGACAGATTTTTGGTGTGAGCCATAAGGCACAGATTTGCGGTTTCATCACTATCACTTGAGCTTTGTGTGCTTGATGAATCACTATCACTTTCCCATGCAATGTAAGCTCTTCTTTGTTTGTTGTACCCTTTTGGTGAAGCTTTTTTTGATCCTTATATTTCATAGGACAGTCTGTTTTATAATGTCCAGATTTACCACAATTAAAACAAGATCCTCTTCCTCTACTCTTCTTATTCTCTTCCTGTTTCGCATCTGTAGATTGTCTTCGAAAATTCATGAGGTTTTTGTCGGAATGCTTGACTCCATTCCTTCGAATGAATCTATTATATCTCCTTACAAACAGTCCCATTTCCTCATCATCCGAATCTTTGTCACTACTAGAATCATTGTCACTTTGCTCTTTTCGTGAGGACTTAGAGCTAGAGGCCACAAGAGCTATTGGCTTCTTCTCTCCCTCTTTGTCTCTTTTCTTCTCCTTTTCCTTCTTACTTTTGTTCTCATATTTTTCAAGACTTTCCAATGCTTGCTGATGTTCTTCCAGCTTTCCAAACAGAGTTGTAATCGTAAGTCTCGTTAGATCGTTGGCTTCCTTAATTGCTGTTACTTTAGGTTGCCATTCCCTGCTAAGACACCTGAGAATTTTATTAGTAGCAATTTCATTGGAAACAGGTTTTCCAAGTGCATTCAACCTATTAGCGAGATGAGTGAATCTCTTTTGCATGTCGGAGATAGATTCTCCTTGTTTCATGGGAAAGAGCTCAAACTCTTGATTTAGAGTGTTAATGCGGGACTGTTTTACTTCAGTAGTACCCTCATGGGCAACTTCTAAAGCATCCCATATTTCTTTAGCTGTCGTGCAATGAGATACTCGATAATACTCATCAACACCAAGTGCTGAAATTAGCATATTTCGAGCTTTCCAATCACACGACCACTTTTTCTCATCTTTCTCATTCCAATCGGCTTCTGGTTTAGGAACTATGGCGCCAGCCGCATTTGTCATAGTAATTTGAAAAGGATCATTTTCAATGGCAGCCCATACTAGCCTATCCACAGAATTTATATGAACTCGCATGCAGTCTTTCCAGTAGCCGTAATTTTCACCGTTGAAAATAGGCGCTCTATTATACGCCCCCTTTGGTTCAGAATCCATACTGTTACAGGCAGTCACAGAGCACCAGCGAACCGGCGCTCTGATACCACTTGTTAGACGGTGTGGCTAGTGATCGAGAGGGGCGGGGGGGTGAATAGATCACCTCTTTGAAAATAAACGGATTTAAAATTTTATCAGAGCTATTGATACTTAGCGGAAAATTTCAGTCCCGAATCGACTTCCGTCTATTCTGAACCGCTACTAGAAAACCGAACACGCGAATTTATTGCTGGATTTTGAATTAGAATGACAGAAAATATTAACACTAGAATCTTATCAAATTGAATGCACTTATCACTAAATCCTAATTCCAATGAATAAAACTCAGCTAACAGTTTTGTCAAACAGTTGGTGTGTATGTGATCAATGATGAACAACAGTGGAGTTTAGTTAAAGAAGTTTTCTTGCCACTGCTGTATAGCAAAAAGTACAGCCACAACACACTAACTGAAATTGCGAAACTGTTGGAAACGTAAAGAGAAGTAAGGAAAGAATACGATACACAGAGATTTGGTAAGGAAGTTCCCCACGTCGTCCTCGCGTGTGGGTACGTCTCCCTCTCAATTTCAAATGAAATTGAGAACTTTGATTATCAATAATGCCGAATTCGTTGATACAAGGTTACGATACAAAGACAGAATTCTAAATCCCAAGAACTTCTTCTTGTATGAAACCTCCACTTGATCTGAGCATGATCAAGAATTTCCTGCACGAAATTGCAAACAATTCACCGGTTCCACGACCTGTTTGCGAAATCCCCCGATCTCCAAACGCAACGCTGCGGCTGAATCTGTTCTGCAAACGTGACTGACAAACCCGCAAGAACACTCCAGTTCTTGAAGGACAAACCAATTGGTTTTTCCTCGAAACCCCTTCAATCTTCAACTCAGCTAGATCCTTGATCGTTACCACTGAACGTTATCTCTTTGATCCTTTAATCCGAAGAACAAGAATGATTATGTGTTGATGTTCTTGAAGAAAAGAGATTGAGAAGATGGAGAAGATGAAGTCTCTTTCAGGTTTCTAATTGCTCAAACAATTGCTGCTACACACTCCTTTGATTGGTGTCTCAACTGTTTTTCCCTCTCAGAATTCGTACCTTTCACTGCTGTCACAAATACTACTTATATATGAAAAACATAAGTTGTTAGTAGATAAAACAGACTTATGTATTGATACATGAAGTTATGTATCGATACATACTGTAAGTTTGATGAATTTGTGGAGAATTTATGTAAGCATGGATCGATACAAAATGCGTATGTATCGATACATGGATCATTTCAACTAACATGGATCGATGCAAGGCTCGTATGGATCGATCCATAGAGCATTTTGCCTGTCCATGTATCGATACATGAGTCGTATGGATCGATACATACTGAACAAAAGTGTTTTGTGGTTTTCAACATATGTTATGGATCGATGCATAGGAGTATGTATTGATACATACTGATACAAAATAGTTTTTATGAGTTCTTTTTAAGAGATGTATCAATGTGGATCTTTATGTACAACCATGAAACAATAGTATGGGATAAAACACAAACGAGTCACGTAAAATAATGCACAGCCAACACTTGGATGATGATCACACAATTTGCTATCATTCAAAATTTATTCAAAGTAAAGAATTTGCTCACAAACTCCCCCTTTTTTATGATGGCAAATTTTTGGCAAGATGTGTGATACTCCCCCTGAGTTTGTGCATATTTGTCAACATATCTGCATTTCTCCCCCTTTGTCAACATCAAAAAGAAGAAGAAACAGGTTTATCAAGGCAACATGGTGTAGCAGGACATGGCAGCAAATGATAAAGAAGCTAACAATCACAAAGAAGGAAGCTTAAAAGTAAAGAATCACTCACAAAGAATGACAAAGAAGGGCAATAACATCAGAAGTAAACAGAAAGTGATAAGCATTTAAGTAGTAGAACGTGTTTAAGAATTACATAAGCTGAACCATATATTGTGCAACAATTAAAAAAACTTAAGCAACATGAAATGAAATGCAGTGAAATGAAATGATGATGGTTTAATGTGGATTGTAGCCACCACAGGACTCCTCATCATCTCTATCTGACAACAACAGGCTCAGGTATCCTGAAGACAGGGGATATCACATTAACTTCATCCTCATCACGATTCTGAAGTATCTCTATCACACCCTGGTCTAGCATTTCTTGGATGTCTCTTCTAACTTGATGACATCCTCTCTCATTAACAGTGCAAACACGACAACTGTCGTGGTCATGCTCGTAATGACTGTATCCACACAACAGTCTATGCATCTCGACCAGTGATTGTCTGATATGGCTGACATATCTGACCTTGTATTTGCCAAGGCAACCCTGAACCATATTAACAACAGATTTCCCATGCTCGAGCAATGGGTTCTTCTTAATGTTAGGACATACGTCCTCGAAAAACAGAATACTACTTCTAACAAGGTCTTAAACCTTGGTCTTGAGAGGGTAATAATTCTCCACATCATGTTCGGGAGCACCGGAATGATAAACACAATGAAGCTCGGGCTTATACCACCACTGAGGGTTGGTAGGTATAGCAGGTGGGTCACGTGGAGTAATCAATTTCCTTTCAATTAATGAAGGATATAGCTCTACATAGGTCATTGGAATAGGATCAAAAGTGACCCTTTTCCTATCATAGCTTGTATTGGTTTGATTGTTGTTTCGAGGCTGGTAGGCCTGCTGTTGAGGACGATGTTGTTGTTGCTAATATTGTTGATGTTGATGTTGCTGGTTCTGATGATGATAGTGTTGATTCTTTCTGAATGTAGGTGCTATATGAGCCACCTGGTGCTGGTTACTGGCGGGACGCACAGTCTTCCTCTTCACAGAGGGTCTTATTGATTTAACATGGGAGGAAACAACATGTGCCTCACCATCTTTCTTCTTAGCAAACGCCCCATAATGTTTGGCAGAAAAGCCTTCTTCTCTAGTCAGGTGCCCTTCCCTGACTCCCTGCTCTAGACGCATCCTCATATTCACCATCTCGGTGAAATCAGAGGGAGTGCTAGCAATCATCCGCTCATAATAGAATAAACTCAAGGTCTTCAGAAAGATCTTGGTCATCTCCTTCTCTTCTAGCGGAGGCACAATTTGTGCAGCCAATTCTCGCCACCTCTGGGGGTACTCCTTAAAAGTTTCTTTCTCCTTCTGGGACATAGCGCTCAGCTGGTCCCTATCGGGAGCCATATCAACGTTGTATTTGTATTGCTTGACGAAGGCTTCGCCAAGGTCGTTGAAGGAGCGGATGTTCGCACTATCCAGACCCATGTACCATCTCAAAGCGGCACCGGATAGGCTGTCCTGGAAGTAGTGGATCAGGAGTTGATCGTTGTCGATCTGAGTCGACATCTTGCGTGCATACATCACAAGATGGCTGAGCGGGCAAGTGTTTCCTTTGTATTTTTCAAAGTCAGACACTTTGAATTTGACAGGAATCTTGACATTAGGCACTAAACAGAGCTCAGCAGCAGATTTGCCAAAGAGGTCCTTCCCTCTGAGAGTTTTAAGTTCCTTGCGCAGCTCAAGGAATTGATCATTCATATCATCCATTTTCTCATAGACATATGGGCCCTCAGATGGCTCAGAGTGATAAATGGTGTCATCTACTCTCGGCAAAGTATGCACGACTGGAGGTGGCACAACAAGGACCGGGCTAGATGCCGGCAAAGAAGCAAAAGTTGGGGCGAGACCCTCGAGAACAAAGTTCGCGGGCATCCCCCAGGGAAAACCGGTTGGCATAGCAGTAGGCGCAAAGTGAGTACTAGCAGCAGGCACGGTAGAGGAAGCGACCTCTGAGATGACCGCCCTTTGGGGAGGAGTTAAAGGCGTTGGAGAAGACTGGCTTTGGACGGCCAAGAAAGACTCCATCAGGGCAGTCAATTTTGCCACTTCCTCCTTCAATTCTCTGTTCTCTTGCTCTAGGTGATCCATTAGCTTTGATGAGTTGGCTCTGGTGTAGTACCGGTGCGTCAGCTTGTCTTCAAAATAAATGAAGAACACAGAGTTAGACCACTGAACAAGAAGCCCTGGAACAAAACCTGCTTATGCACATAATGCATGCAATGCTTGTGCATATGATTTATTATTTTTTATCAGAGGAACTTTTAGAGTTCTATTTGCAAATATTGGAAAATATTAATCATTTAGACATATACAAAATAATCATATCAATAATATCTGGAAAAAATTTTACACCAAAGAAGTACAGTCTTGGTAACCAAATACAATACAAGAGAGAAGGAAAATGAACATCCTATGGAACCCTAGAAACAATCATCCAAGGCTCTTGAGATCGGAAGATAAGTTGCACGAAGCCTCTTCATCTCTCTCTCATAGGCTGCTTCCATATCTGCCTTCTCCTTGGCGAGTCGATCGTACTTCCTCTTCCAAAACCTGGAAGACTGAGGAAGAAGAGAAGTAACCACATCATCAGGCTCGTCGATAACCTGATGCTCCAGAAACTCTATCAAAGCATCCTTGTCTCTAAGCTGCTGAAGTAGCTCCTCTCGCTCATGGACCCAAGCACGCGAATGGTCTTCATCTCTCAACTCCTCTACTCCTTGGCCAGGGAGGGTTGAAGGCCCAACCATAACCATAGGTGTAGCTCTAGGGTAGTCATAGGACATGCGGTACTTAGAAGCTCTCTTCCTAACCCATGAGGTATAGGGTTCTAAAGCAATACAATTCTTCGGACCGAGCTCTTTCCTTCCCTTCCTATGAATCTTGCATCAAGAGCGGACCATCCTGCACACCATCATATACACGATTATACCAAAAGATATCATCATTAGTGAGAGACATAAGTCTCGTGGACCACCGTAGACATCCTTTGTTCTCCTTGAAGGCGACCGTCTGTGGCAAGTGCGAAATAAACCACTTGTACAACAGAGGCATACAACATACAATGGTACCACCATCCTTTGCATTCCTCATATGCAAAGAGAAATAAGTGTCACCCAACAGAGTAGGAACGGGATTAAGAGTAGAGAAAATCCTAATGGCGTTCACATCCACAAACTTGTCGATGTTGGGGAACAACACTAGCCCATAGATGAGAAGTACAAATATGGCCTCAAAGGCGTCCTCACTCATGGCCTTCCCAAACATAGTAGCTTGAGCAATGAGGAAATCAGATGGGAGACCTTGAATTCCACCTTTGGTAGTCATATGAGCACCAACAATAGATTCATCTATGTGCAACAAATCAACAATCTCTTGAGAAGTAGGGACTCTCTCCAGGCCACTGAACGACAACTGATCTAGAATAGGTATACCCACAATATAGGCATACTCCTCAAGTGTAGGCAAAAGCTGGAAATCCAGAAAAGTGAAGAAACGGTACAAGGGATCATAGAACTGCACCAACACACTCATCAGACCTTCATCCACCTGAGTAGAAAGAATAGACAAAAGTTTCCCATGACGAGCCTTGAACTCCAAGGGATCTAATACATAGGATGTCAAACTCCTTAACTCTTTCAAGTCAGATTGTCTGAAACTGTACCTCTTCGTATTCCTTCTTTGCTTATCCATGTCTGAAAATTTGCAAATAGACCTCTTATGTTCCTTGAAATTTTTCTCATTGTAGATGATATGCATGTGTATGAATGCAACAATCACACTCAAGGATCATGCAAATCACACCACACAAAGGTCATGGGATGGATCAAGTCATCCTTAATATCAATCATCCGTTTTGGTGGATTATGGTTTACACCTTATCAACACCCAAGTTCCATTGATATTAAGGATATACAAGAACGGATCAACCATGAATCAAGGGTTTGTTGCAAGTCACAAGCATGGAGTCTTGGTTAAGAACCACCCAAAGGGAGTGTACTATGGTTAAACCTGACAATCATGTTCTACAAGAGGTTCCCATAGTCATCATCCCATCTTTCGGATATTATCGGATAAACGACTACTCGTATTCCAAAAATCTTCTCAAGAGAGACTCTTATGAGTGTAGTATCGCGTAACAATCGTATCAAATCTTACACTTGAACGATCTTCACACTATGTCCTAAAATAGGCCAATATGGGCTTGGTAAACTAAGGTCCTTGGCTTCTAAAGCATATATTGGAAAGAGTAATGCCTAACCACGACTACTCGTGTGACATTATTGATCCCAACATAACCTCCACCATGTGAATGGGCTTGCAAGTCAACTTGCTAAGAAATAACTCCACACAAGTCAACAAGACTATGCCATTCTCCTATCATAAATGCACTCGAGTTTGGGTATAGAACTCATCTCACAAGAGACCACCAAGCACACAAGCAATTAATATATCAAGCAATTCATACATTACAAACAATACAGTAATCCCAAATTTGCACAAAAATATATCACAAATAATATAAACATACAATACAACAAAGGTAAAAAGTAGGCTAAACCCACTAGGCAAATTATTCCCCAGTAGAGTCACCACTTTTCTATAGCGTGGTATTCGTTACCTTTAGATTTATTGACTAAAACAAAAGTAAATCATATAATTCGAGTCGCCACCGCACTTCTATTTATCCAAAGGAAAGGTTAGAAAGCAAACAAAAACCGAGAAGTTTTATCAAATCAAAAACTAATAAAAATGTCAGAGATTTGGGTAAGGGGGTTGGTTATGCAATGGGAAGGTTTTAAGCACCCAAAACATCCTTAGTACTCTAAGGGAGCCCTTTTTACAAATGTTGTAAGGTAGGTTGGTATTTGTGAAAATTATTTGTGCAAACATGATTGGAGAGATGGGAAAAAGAATATACAAATTATTTACAATTTTGTGTTTGAATGGATAAACCCATTACCTACGTACCATCTTAAAAAATATTAGGATCAAAACCTCGTAGTTTGGGGTAAAAATCTCAAAAGAAGTTGGTGAATTGATTGGTCAAAAGCCTTAAGGTCTTTTGTTATCAAAGGGAGAAAACTCAACCTAAAACCACAAATCCACCATGTGAGGAGAGATTCAACAGCTAGTGAGGGGTTAACCCTACAATAAGCATGGAAGATTTATAGTACATCACTAAGGATATAGGTGAGTATTATATCAACCTCTAGGATAACTCAAACCTAATAGCTAATGTTTATGAAAATCTTTAACACAAATGGTCATTGGAACCACAAAAACAATTGAATGAGTTGTATTTACAAATGAAAAGTATTTACAAAAAAAGGTCAAAGTTGACTTAAGATTCAATTCAAAATAAGTGTTATGAAAAGAGTTTGAAAAATCAAAAGCATAGTACTTAGGTTTCTAATTTTAAAAACAATGTTAATGTTTGCACAAAAGTTTGGCTTGGGTTAGAGTGGAGGGAAGAAGAGAATGGCTAGGTCCTAAACATGCAAAGATGAAGGAAGAGAAATAAAACCACATGGAGTTCCCCTCTTGAGATCATAAAGATTATCCAAGTTGCTCCTTCATTTTGATTTAGCAATCAATAAGCAAATAACTCAAGCAATCAAGCAAATAATCAATCAAGCTCCTAGGAGTCTTCCAATTGGCTTTTGTATCTCTCACTTTGGATGCTCATGACAATGGTTCCTCTTATTGGCAAGTTTAGGATCCCCTAGAACACAAGAACACACAAATCAAAAAGTTCCACAATGCAATAAAGAATGGACAAGAGTGAGTTTAGAATTAGATCCTTTCAATGTCTTCTTCAAGATTAAGCATTCTAAAGGCATGAGGCCTAGTTGCTCTTTACCAATTTTTCTTTGTTTAGCATTATAAAGGCATGAGGCCTAGTTGCTCTTCAAACTCCATTAGCATATGTAAGGTCCTAAATCTAAGTCCTTTGTCCATTTGCATTGGGTTCACACAAACAAAAAAAAAACAAGCACAATAGTATATACACAATAATATGCTCAAGTGAGCAAAAGGCAAATTGCATTAGCATAAACATGAGCTCAAGTGAGCAAAGGGCAAATGCAAATAAATTAATGTGCAAGAAATTAAATTGCATTAAAGTAAATTGCAAGAATTAAATGCTTGAATTAAAAGTTCGTCATTAGTAGTTAGTGTTAGTGTGCCATAAGGCAATTTACCGCTATGTTAAGCACTCGTAAGTGGACTAATGTAGTAGTCACACTTATCTGATATCGGTCAATAAAACTATAGGCAACAAACACAAGTTAGAGACCATGACTAGTAAGCCAAGTTCCTAAAACTTGCCATGCCAAAAGAAAAGAAGACTGATCTTGTATGGATTTAGGTTTTTTGCTTGACCAAGAAGCAACCTATCTCTAATGAAAATCCATTCACTTGATCTTTGATCAAGATGAATTAGATTTGAATCAAAGAAGGTTAAGTCCCTCATATGTCAAGGCTAACCATCAATCATTAACTCATTGATCAAAAAGAAAAAGAAGAAGAAGAAGAAGAAGAAATGGAAATGTACATAATTGATAGTCAAATGACATAAGCAAAATACATTGACCAAATGTAAATGGAATCAACATCAATCAATGGTAAACAGAAGCAAGATGAAGCTTAGAAGTCAAGAAACAAATAAAATATTTTTGGTATTTTTGAGAATTAAAATAATACTTGAATTAAAATAAACAAATAAAGGTCAAACTTCAAATCCAATTCAAATCAACTTGGAAAAGTCCAATTGGATCATCCTAAGTTCAAGATGGTCAAACAAGGTTTGACAAAAATTTTCATCACTTTTTGAAAACAGAAACTAATTTTAAACAATTAAAAATGAAGAAAATATAACATAATTGAACTAAAATCTCAAATAAATCTCAAATCAATTAAGAAATTGATGAGAATATTTTTCATAGATTCATCATCATTCAAAGATGTTAAGAAAATATTTTTGCATTTTTTGAATATTGGAAACTATTTTAAATGAATTAAAAATAAAGAAAAAAGAGAAAATTCACAAAAAATATTAAATGATATCGTAAAAAATATTAAAAATCATTTTCAGAAACTAGAATTAAAAAGGGAAATAATGCAATTGGTCCCATATTTTTTGGATTTAAAATGAAAGAGTTATGAATTTTTGAAATAAAATGAAATAAAAGAAAATAGAATAGAAAATTGGAAATTAGAAAAATCCTGGCGCGTTGGATCACATTCATTAATTGACGTGTCCAATCTGAGGGCTGTGAGGCGCGCGCGTATGATGATCCAAAGTCAAATGAGAAACGCATGGCATTAATAAAAGTCATAACATTTGATGGACCAGATTAGATCGGAGTCAAAGCATCCAAGGGCTGGGAACTCATCCACGTGGGGACGGTGGTGGAAACCATTGTCTTCTCCGATGAGCTTCACAGTTCCGGTGGAATTTGCAGGTTTTGAAAACTTAACCAAAATGGATGATCCTCATATCATTGGAAAGCTGGGGTGATGTACATCACCCCCGTGCCATTAGTTTCTACTCTAGACTCTCATGGAAGGAGAAATGTGAGCTAGAAATTCATGGTGTTCAAACTGAACTTGATCAATTCATGAAATTAAATACACAGATCAATTGCCTCTCACATGAGGACTTCAGAGGAACCAACAAACACAAGAAATGAGCAAGATCCAGGGAGTTTCGAATCAAAATAGTTTGAACAACAACCTTTGAAGTGCAACTTTATAAGGCACGATCTCTTCCAATTCTTTGGTGCAGTGTGATCTTGAGATGGCAAAGGAGCTAGGCTAAGGAATTGAAGCTCAATAATCAACCAAGGAAGTTGAAAATTGAACTGAAAAAATTGAAAGTGAAAAGCAAAAATTCCTTTGAGTGAAGGGTGGGGATTCGGTTCTACAGCAATTTAGGCGCCTTTAGGTTGGAAATGAATGAAGCCAGTCATATGTATTTATAGCAAATGATGATGCAAGTCATGGAAAATTCGTGTGTATGTGGAATGAAGGCCTCCATGCATGGGCCTGTACACGCGCATGTGAGGCCTAAGTGCCATTGCAAATGCAAGCTAAACATCAGCCAAGTGAATTTGGACGTGCAGATCTGATGGAAATGGCTTGTGCATGGAGTTTCAACATTTTATGCATAAATGGACACAAATCTTCTCCTCTTCGAAAATGCACTTTGCCAAATTGAAACATAGCCAGGTGGATAATGGTTGGAAAGGTCTTGACATGAGGAACAAATGTTATGTTGAACAAAAATCCATTTGGAGTTGGGAAATTAATGAAAACAGGCCATGAAGTTCAAGGTACAAAACATGCATATGGAAATTTAGCCCAAATGGACCAACTTCAACATAAAAGTTGTAGATCTTTTCAAAACAATCAATGTGGACTTAAATTTTGCATCATTTGGATTTTTTATCAGAAAGTTATGGGCATTTGAAGTTGGACTTTTTCACATTTCAATGACTTTGGTCCAAAGTGACCTATAATGTTTTGTATTATAACATGTGTTTATTTTAGGATTATGAAAATTTGTTCAACATAACAAAGGAAGTAGACATCTTAAAATTTCCAATTCATTTGATCCCACCTCAAAATCATGAAAAATGAGTGAGTTAGGTCCTTGGAAAGTTGATCCAAAATTAGGGTTTAAGTCAAAATGACCTATAATGTTTTGAAATGAATGATGACCTTCAAAGTTTCAAATCAATTTTTAATGAACATGAAAGCTGTTCATATGGTTCTTAAGAACAGTTTTTCTCTTGGGGTCATCCTCATTTGACAAACACATCAAAAGTTAGGTCTCAGTGGATTTCAAAATAGTCATATGAATTGACTGATCAACTTCTCAAGTCCAAACTTCAAATCTTAATGAATTGATGATTAAGGACACTCACATAAGCTCAAATATGCATGAAATGATTAATGAGAGAACTTCCCTTTATTGTATTTGATCATGGGTTGAGGTTGCTTCATGAGCAAGGCACAATCAATGCACAATTGAATTAGGGTTTCCTTGGGAAACAATCCTCAAGCCCTTTGGTTTATCTTTATCAAATTGACAAATTGAGATACATGGGAGGCATACATGATGATTGAGAGCTTTGTGAATCATTCTCATGCTTGCTTTCAACTTCATCTGGCCACATCAATGAGCATAGGGGTCTCCTAGGAGCCTTGGGTCACATGATTGCTCAAGCTACAAAACAAAAGATGTTAGTGACATATTTTTGTGATTTTGGTTAGTAAACAAAATAAGAAAAGCAATAATATACAATTCAAGCATGCTTGGTGGTCTCAAACCAACTCACACAAGTCCCAACCCAAAGGTTAAGGAGCCAAGATGCTATGATCCTTAAGGAAAATGCAAATGAGCAATGATATGATGCCATGAGGGATCTTATGGTCAAAATTAAGGTCTTACAGTAGGCAAAAGCTGGAAATCTGGGAAAGTGAATCAACGGTACAGAGGATCATAGAACTGCACCAACACACTCATCAGACCTTCATCCACCTGAGTAGCAAGAATAGACAGAAGCCTCCCATGGCGAGCTTTGAACTCCAAGGGATCTAATACATAGGATGTCAAACTCCTTAACTCTTTCAAGTCGGGTTATCTGAAACTGTACTTCTCCGTATTCCTTCTTTGCTTATCCATGTCTGAAAATTTGGGAATAGATCTCTTAAGTTCCTTGAAAATTTTCTCATTGTTGATGATATGGATGCAAATGAATGCATGAATGCATGGATGCAACAATCACACTCAAGGATCAATCAAATCACACCAAACAAAGGTCACGGGATGGATCAAGTCATCCTTAATATCAATCATCCATTTTGGTGGATTATGGTTTGCACCTTATCAACACCCAAGTTCCATTGATATTAAGGGTATACGAGAACGGATCAACCGCGAATCAAGGGTTTGTTGCAAGTCACGAGCATGGAGTCTCGGTTAAGAACCACCCAAAGGGAGTGTACTATGGTTAAACCTGACAATCATGTTCTACAAGAGGTTCCCATAGTCATCATTCCATCTTTCAGATATTATCGGTTAAACGACTACTCGTATTCCAAAAATATTCTCAAGAGAGACTCTTGTGAGTGTAGTATCGCGTAACAATCATATCAAGTCTTACACTTGAACGATCTTCGCACTACGTCCTAAAAATAGGCCAAGATGAGCTAGGTAATCTAAGGTCCTTGGCTTTTAAGGTTTATATTGGAAAGAGTAATGTCTAACCATGACTACTCGTGTGACATTATTGATCCCAACATAACCTCCCCCAAGTGAATGGGCTTGCAAGTCAACTTGCTAAGGAATAACTCCACACAAGTCAACAAGACTATGCCATTCTCCTATCATAAGTGCACTCGAGTTCGGGTATAGAACTCAACTCACAAGAGACCACCAAGCACACAAGCAATTGATATATCAAGTAATTCATGTATTACAAACAATACAGTCATCCCAAATTTGCACAAAAACATGTCACAAATAATATAAGTGATAACATGAAATTATATCACATTTTAGGACTTAATTCAATTAAATTATATTATTATTTACTTTAATTTATTTCATTTTATCAGATATTACGCGGTATTTCCTTTCTATTTATCTCAGGTATCTATTTGAAGAAAAAGTAAAAAAAAAGTAAGAAAAGGAGGTGCAAAAAGAAGTTTTTGGAAACAAATAGCAAAAGCCAAGCCCAGCCCAAAGAAGGCACAGGCGTTGTGCCTGTGACGAGCGTCACGCTATATGCACTTGTGTGACGAGCGTCACACATGGTGTGACGGACGTCACACCATTCCCCTATATTTGAGGCACAAGGAACGCTTCAGAGAAGTTGAGTCCTATTTCCACGCCCAACTATTCTGCACGTTGAATACTTTTGACGCGGAAGGCAGTTGCAGGAGGTAGCATATAAATAGTAGCTTTTTGGAAAGCTCTAGGGTCCACGCTTTTTCCAGATTTTTGCCGTTTTTCGCATTTTTTCTTCTTCCAGCAGCTTAGGCATATTTTTACAGTATTACTTTTACAAATTTCTATATTGTTTTCTTTTGCAATTCTATTTTCTTTTCTAGCTCTTAATTAATTTTTCGCACAATAGTTTCTACACCGGAAACTATTGTGTACCTTTTACCGGATCTAACCTTACGTTAGAATCTAGTTTTTTTTATTCCTTCGTTTTATTTTTCTGCCTGATTGAAGAACTCAAGAACAAATCCAACCGGTCTGTGGTGGAGTGTTCAAGACTGCTATTTAATTATTCAGGTTCTTTATTTATTTGTTGAATTTATATATGCTTGTTTTATTATTAATTTTTGTTGCTTGCCTGTGATGAATCTGTTTATGCATGTTATTTATTTAAGTCTGTTTAGCATGTCTGGCTGATTTATTTAGGTATCGGTATGTAAAGTAAGCAGAATGAAGGAATCAAAACTAAGTTGGTTTAATTAAGTTTAAAATTAAAATCACTCTTTTTACGGTCTCAATTTACAGGTTTAATAACAAAGTTTTTGTATGAAAGTAAAAGACATAAAGAAGTTAAAATCAATAGAGCGAGAGTTTGAGGTTTTGACTGGACAGTGTAAATTGGACATTAATTCTAGATCAGGGCGAGAGCAATTTTTAGAGTTAATTAAATTCTAACCTTTTTCAAAAAGTATTTTTAAAGATTGGATGTGAGGACGAGAGTTAAGCATTTGAATTTAATTATATAACCTAAGTCAACAGAGCGAGAGTTTGAGATAAGGGTGTTTAAACGATTAGTGTTTCTTAAAAAGAGTTTCTACGGATTCTATTGTTTTCAAAAAGTGGTTTTTGACTTAACTATAAGTGACAGCTACGTTAATATAAAATCATAGTTTATTCAACAGAGCGAGAGTTTGAGATAAAACTTTTAACCAATAGCGTCAACTGAAAAGATTTACTTTAAAACCAAGAAACCAATAAAGGATTGATTCCCTAATTACGACAATTACATACCGATATCCACTTATTAGATATTAATTTTAGATCTTATTTTAGTTTTAGCCTTTTCCCCCAAAAATCAAAGTATTACCTGCCTTAGCTTTACGAAGTAACCTTAGATAACGGTATATCGATTCATAAGTCCCTGTGGGATCGATATCTTTTAAAACTACGCGATAGAACTGTGCACTTGCAGTTTGTACCCCAAATTCGACTCATAAAGTCGCGATCAAGTTTTTGGCGCCGTTGCCGGGGACTTTTATTTAGTCGATATCGTAACTCTTCTGTTACGTTGTAGAGACTAAGGCAATTTTCTTTTCTATTACTATGTATCACCCAAACTTTCTCTACGATTATCACTCCCAGTATTTTGAGGAATCGCAAGATTCCTATAAATTCAACCTGAAAATATTAATGGAGGATTTCATTGAGACGCAAACTCACTCAAGGATAGAATCTATGATGGAACGCTTTGTGGCTACACAAACTCTTCAGAATGAAGAATTTAGAAAACAAAGTCTCTATACCAATGAAACCCTTACGCAACTGAACATTGTGGTCGAGTCCCTCGTCACTCACAATGAGGCATTGGAGACTCAAATCTCCCTACTTGCGCAGACACCTCTAGGACCTTTCCCTGAGAAACATGCGGATATGGTAACAACCACCAGTGAAAGATTTACCGAAAATCCTAAGGATAGTGATAATGAGGAGAGTTCAGGTGAGAAAAAAATAGAGATTGAGAAAGTTCCACAAACACCACCCGAGAGGGAGGTTGTCAAAAAGGTAGAGAAGGAAGAGCTATGTGTTGTCCCTCCTCCCTATAAATCACCAATTCCTTTCCCGCAAAGGTCTGTGGAAGTTAAGGTAGACCCCAAATCCGAAAGAAATGAGGAGCTATCAGAAAATATCCACACCAATGCACCTTTATTTGCCACCCTGAACAAGAAGAGAGAATTTGAAGCCCATGAAATTCGGGAACTAATTAGTATAAAAAGGGGCAAACCAAACTTTGAGGTGGTGTTTTCAAAAATTGAACCTAAACCTGAAAAGCTAGCTCTCAGAATAGAGCCAGAACCACCACCACAAGCTCAGGAGGATAAACTACCTCGCAGAAGAAAAAGAAGAAAAAGTGACGGTTATGAGAGATGGATTGATAAGTGGCCATGGAAATCAAGGATAATTAAAAGTTTGACCGATGATTCATCCTCGAAAGAACCACCATGAGTACTTACACTCCTAAGTCGCCGCGCTATCGACGTAAAACATAGCGAATATTTCCAGTTCTATTAATGTCAATTTTTCTCTCTATCCACATTTTTTTTCTTTTCTTTTTCTATTCATTTTCTTTTGTTTTTCTTTTGAACCATTAGGGACAATGTTTCATCTAAGTATGGGGGAGGGAAAACTTTGTTGCAGTTATTATTATTCCTCCTTCAATGTTTCTTTTTCAAGAATGTTATTTTCCCTTCATTGTTATTTCCCTTTCATAATTTAAAAAAAAATATATATATATATATATATATATATATATATATATATATATATATATATATATAATATATATATATATAATAAGAATAATTTATTTTAAGTCAAGTCCCGAGTGTGAAAATTTCGTATTATCTACTCCCCTCAATTTTCTTGAGTCATAACAAAAATTTAACACACCCAATAAGTATAAAGGTCGCTTATTTTATAAAATTTGAGTGAAATCAAGACAAAAATTATTACCATAACAACGCTCTAAGAACCTCAACATGTTAGATCAGGATAAGTACCTATTATACCAATCCCTTGAACTTTTAGTTTTATAGTAACCCCGAGTAGTTTATACGAGAAGTCAGCACCATCTTAATAGTAAACTACGTGGAGAGCCGATGAATATAAGTGAATGACTCCCAAAGTAACATAAAAAATATATATATATCAGGAAATGCACTAATTAAGTTAGGTGATCCTTACCAGATCATTTAATCTAAAGGTTGCAGATCATACAAAAGCATAATACGAGAGATCCATTATGAGTTGGTTCAGTAGGTATCTGGTACTGAACTTGGTAGGGCGGACTACGGTCCGATCCCCCATAATTTGCAATGGACTGAATAACGAAGTTATCCGACTTATGTACCAGAACTTCTAGATAAAAGGGGATCAGAATCACTAACTGGTTACTCCACTATGTGCGCGAAAAGATAAAGGGCTTAATGTGATTTCGCTAGAATGAAAACGGGTGAAATAAGAGTAAAGGAACTAGGACAGCTATAATGGCATTACTTGAACTGGTTTGCATGAGGTGAGGTTATCTGGGGTTGTGACGTGGTTGTCGATGTCAAGATTAAACTCAAGTCACTTCTAAACAAGGTTTACATGCAACCTAGTACGAATTGATGTCTGTTTTGAAATTTCATCTGGCTAAAATTTTAAGTTCTATACCGTATTTTGCTTGAGGACAAGCAAAGATCTAAGTATAGGGGAGTTTGATAACATGAAATTATATCACATTTTAGGACTTAATTCAATTAAATTATATTATTATTTACTTTAATTTATTTCATTTTATCAGATATTACGCGGTATTTCCTTTCTATTTATCTCAAGTATCTATTTGAAGCAAAAGTAAAAAAAAGAAAGAAAAGGAGGTGCAAAAAGAAGTTTTTGGAAACAAATAGCAAAAGCCAAGCCCAGCCCAAAGAAGGCACAGGCGTTGTGCCTGTGACGAGCGTCACGCTATATGCACTTGTGTGACGAGCGTCACACATGGTGTGACGGACGTCACACCATTCCCCTATATTTGAGGCACAAGGAACGCTTCAGAGAAGTTGAGTCCTATTTCCACGCCCAACTATTCTGCACGTTGAATACTTTTGACGCGGAAGGCAGTTGCAGGAGGTAGCATATAAATAGTAGCTTTTTGGAAAGCTCTAGGGTCCACGCTTTTTCCAGATTTTTGCCGTTTTTCGCATTTTTTCTTCTTCCAGCAGCTTAGGCATATTTTTACAGTATTACTTTTACAAATTTCTATATTGTTTTCTTTTGCAATTCTATTTTCTTTTCTAGCTCTTAATTAATTTTTCGCACAATAGTTTCTACACCGGAAACTATTGTGTACCTTTTACCGGATCTAACCTTACGTTAGAATCTAGTTTTTTTTATTCCTTCGTTTTATTTTTCTGCCTGATTGAAGAACTCAAGAACAAATCCAACCGGTCTGTGGTGGAGTGTTCAAGACTGCTATTTAATTATTCAGGTTCTTTATTTATTTGTTGAATTTATATATGCTTGTTTTTATTATTAATTTTTGTTGCTTGCCTGTGATGAATCTGTTTATGCATGTTATTTATTTAAGTCTGTTTAGCATGTCTGGCTGATTTATTTAGGTATCGGTATGTAAAGTAAGCAGAATGAAGGAATCAAAACTAAGTTGGTTTAATTAAGTTTAAAATTAAAATCACTCTTTTTACGGTCTCAATTTACAGGTTTAATAACAAAGTTTTTGTATGAAAGTAAAAGACATAAAGAAGTTAAAATCAATAGAGCGAGAGTTTGAGGTTTTGACTGGACAGTGTAAATTGGACATTAATTCTAGATCAGGGCGAGAGCAATTTTTAGAGTTAATTAAATTCTAACCTTTTTCAAAAAGTATTTTTAAAGATTGGATGTGAGGACGAGAGTTAAGCATTTGAATTTAATTATATAACCTAAGTCAACAGAGCGAGAGTTTGAGATAAGGGTGTTTAAACGATTAGTGTTTTCTTAAAAAGAGTTTCTACGGATTCTATTGTTTTCAAAAAGTGGTTTTTGACTTAACTATAAGTGACAGCTACGTTAATATAAAATCATAGTTTATTCAACAGAGCGAGAGTTTGAGATAAAACTTTTAACCAATAGCGTCAACTGAAAAGATTTACTTTAAAACCAAGAAACCAATAAAGGATTGATTCCCTAATTACGACAATTACATACCGATATCCACTTATTAGATATTAATTTTAGATCTTATTTTAGTTTTAGCCTTTTCCCCAAAAATCAAAGTATTACCTGCCTTAGCTTTACGAAGTAACCTTAGATAACGGTATATCGATTCATAAGTCCCTGTGGGATCGATATCTTTTAAAACTACGCGATAGAACTGTGCACTTGCAGTTTGTACCCCAAATTCGACTCATAAAGTCGCGATCAAGTTTTTGGCGCCGTTGCCGGGGACTTTTATTTAGTCGATATCGTAACTCTTCTGTTACGTTGTAGAGACTAAGGCAATTTTCTTTTCTATTACTATGTATCACCCAAACTTTCTCTACGATTATCACTCCCAGTATTTTGAGGAATCGCAAGATTCCTATAAATTCAACCTGAAAATATTAATGGAGGATTTCATTGAGACGCAAACTCACTCAAGGATAGAATCTATGATGGAACGCTTTGTGGCTACACAAACTCTTCAGAATGAAGAATTTAGAAAACAAAGTCTCTATACCAATGAAACCCTTACGCAACTGAACATTGTGGTCGAGTCCCTCGTCACTCACAATGAGGCATTGGAGACTCAAACCTCCCTACTTGCGCAGACACCTCTAGGACCTTTCCCTGAGAAACATGCGGATATGGTAACAACCACCAGTGAAAGATTTACCGAAAATCCTAAGGATAGTGATAATGAGGAGAGTTCAGGTGAGAAAAAAATAGAGATTGAGAAAGTTCCACAAACACCACCCGAGAGGGAGGTTGTCAAAAAGGTAGAGAAGGAAGAGCTATGTGTTGTCCCTCCTCCCTATAAATCACCAATTCCTTTCCCGCAAAGGTCTGTGGAAGTTAAGGTAGACCCCAAATCCGAAAGAAATGAGGAGCTATCAGAAAATATCCACACCAATGCACCTTTATTTGCCACCCTGAACAAGAAGAGAGAATTTGAAGCCCATGAAATTCGGGAACTAATTAGTATAAAAAGGGGCAAACCAAACTTTGAGGTGGTGTTTTCAAAAATTGAACCTAAACCTGAAAAGCTAGCTCTCAGAATAGAGCCAGAACCACCACCACAAGTTCAGGAGGATAAACTACCTCGCAGAAGAAAAAGAAGAAAAAGTGACGGTTATGAGAGATGGATTGATAAGTGGCCATGGAAATCAAGGATAATTAAAAGTTTGACCGATGATTCATCCTCGAAAGAACCACCATGAGTACTTACACTCCTAAGTCGCCGCGCTATCGACGTAAAACATAGCGAATATTTCCAGTTCTATTAATGTCAATTTTCTCTCTATCCACATTTTTTTCTTTTCTTTTTCTATTCATTTTCTTTTGTTTTTCTTTTGAACCATTAGGGACAATGTTTCATCTAAGTATGGGGGAGGGAAAACTTTGTTGCAGTTATTATTATTCCTCCTTCAATGTTTCTTTTTCAAGAATGTTATTTTCCCTTCATTGTTATTTCCCTTTCATAATTTAAAAAAAAAAATATATAATATATATATATATATATATATATATATATATAATATATATATATAATAAGAATAATTTATTTTAAGTCAAGTCCCGAGTGTGAAAATTTCGTATTATCTACTCCCCTCAATTTTCTTGAGTCATAACAAAAATTTAACACACCCAATAAGTATAAAGGTCGCTTATTTTATAAAATTTGAGTGAAATCAAGACAAAAATTATTACCATAACAACGCTCTAAGAACCTCAACATGTTAGATCAGGATAAGTACCTATTATACCAATCCCTTGAACTTTTAGTTTTATAGTAACCCCGAGTAGTTTATACGAGAAGTCAGCACCATCTTAATAGTAAACTACGTGGAGAGCCGATGAATATAAGTGAATGACTCCCAAAGTAACATAAAAAATATATATATATCAGGAAATGCACTAATTAAGTTAGGTGATCCTTACCAGATCATTTAATCTAAAGGTTGCAGATCATACAAAAGCATAATACGAGAGATCCATTATGAGTTGGTTCAGTAGGTATCTGGTACTGAACTTGGTAGGGCGGACTACGGTCCGATCCCCCATAATTTGCAATGGACTGAATAACGAAGTTATCCGACTTATGTACCAGAACTTCTAGATAAAAGGGGATCAGAATCACTAACTGGTTACTCCACTATGTGCGCGAAAAGATAAAGGGCTTAATGTGATTTCGCTAGAATGAAAACGGGTGAAATAAGAGTAAAGGAACTAGGACAGCTATAATGGCATTACTTGAACTGGTTTGCATGAGGTGAGGTTATCTGGGGTTGTGACGTGGTTGTCGATGTCAAGATTAAACTCAAGTCACTTCTAAACAAGGTTTACATGCAACCTAGTACGAATTGATGTCTGTTTTGAAATTTCATCTGGCTAAAATTTTTAAGTTCTATACCGTATTTTGCTTGAGGACAAGCAAAGATCTAAGTATAGGGGAGTTTGATAACATGAAATTATATCACATTTTAGGACTTAATTCAATTAAATTATATTATTATTTACTTTAATTTATTTCATTTTATCAGATATTACGCGGTATTTCCTTTCTATTTATCTCAAGTATCTATTTGAAGCAAAAGTAAAAAAAAGAAAGAAAAGGAGGTGCAAAAAGAAGTTTTTGGAAACAAATAGCAAAAGCCAAGCCCAGCCCAAAGAAGGCACAGGCGTTGTGCCTGTGACGAGCGTCACGCTATATGCACTTGTGTGACGAGCGTCACACATGGTGTGACGGACGTCACACCATTCCCCTATATTTGAGGCACAAGGAACGCTTCAGAGAAGTTGAGTCCTATTTCCACGCCCAACTATTCTGCACGTTGAATACTTTTGACGCGGAAGGCAGTTGCAGGAGGTAGCATATAAATAGTAGCTTTTTGGAAAGCTCTAGGGTCCACGCTTTTTCCAGATTTTTGCCGTTTTTCGCATTTTTTCTTCTTCCAGCAGCTTAGGCATATTTTTACAGTATTACTTTTACAAATTTCTATATTGTTTTCTTTTGCAATTCTATTTTCTTTTCTAGCTCTTAATTAATTTTTCGCACAATAGTTTCTACACCGGAAACTATTGTGTACCTTTTACCGGATCTAACCTTACGTTAGAATCTAGTTTTTTTTATTCCTTCGTTTTATTTTTCTGCCTGATTGAAGAACTCAAGAACAAATCCAACCGGTCTGTGGTGGAGTGTTCAAGACTGCTATTTAATTATTCAGGTTCTTTATTTATTTGTTGAATTTATATATGCTTGTTTTTATTATTAATTTTTGTTGCTTGCCTGTGATGAATCTGTTTATGCATGTTATTTATTTAAGTCTGTTTAGCATGTCTGGCTGATTTATTTAGGTATCGGTATGTAAAGTAAGCAGAATGAAGGAATCAAAACTAAGTTGGTTTAATTAAGTTTAAAATTAAAATCACTCTTTTTACGGTCTCAATTTACAGGTTTAATAACAAAGTTTTTGTACGAAAGTAAAAGACATAAAGAAGTTAAAATCAATAGAGCGAGAGTTTGAGGTTTTGACTGGACAGTGTAAATTGGACATTAATTCTAGATCAGGGCGAGAGCAATTTTTAGAGTTAATTAAATTCTAACCTTTTTCGAAAAGTATTTTTAAAGATTGGATGTGAGGACGAGAGTTAAGCATTTGAATTTAATTATATAACCTAAGTCAACAGAGCGAGAGTTTGAGATAAGGGTGTTTAAACGATTAGTGTTTTCTTAAAAAGAGTTTCTACGGATTCTATTGTTTTCAAAAAGTGGTTTTTGACTTAACTATAAGTGACAGCTACGTTAATATAAAATCATAGTTTATTCAACAGAGCGAGAGTTTGAGATAAAACTTTTAACCAATAGCGTCAACTGAAAAGATTTACTTTAAAATCAAGAAACCAATAAAGGATTGATTCCCTAATTACGACAATTACATACCGATATCCGCTTATTAGATATTAATTTTAGATCTTATTTTAGTTTTAGCCTTTTCCCCCAAAAATCAAAGTATTACCTGCCTTAGCTTTACGAAGTAACCTTAGATAACGGTATATCGATTCATAAGTCCCTGTGGGATCGATATCTTTTAAAACTACGCGATAGAACTGTGCACTTGCAGTTTGTACCCCAAATTCGACTCATAAAGTCGAGATCAATAAGCATACAATACAACAAAAGCAAAAAGTAGGCTAAACCCACTAGCAGATTGTCCCCAGCAGAGTCACCACTTCTCTGCAGCGGGGTATTCGTTACCTTTAGATTTATTGACTAAATCAAAAGTAAATCATACAATTCGAGTCGCCACCGCACTTCTATTTATCCAAAGGAAAGGTTAGAAAGGGAACAAAAACCGAGAAGTTTTATCAAATCAAAAACTAATAAAAATGTCAGAGATCTGGGTAAGGGGGTTGGTTATGCAATGGGAAGGTTTTAAGAACCAAAAACATCCTTAGTACTCTAAGGGAGCCCTTTTTATAAATGTTGTATTGTAGGTTGGTATTTGGAAAAAAATATTGTGCAAACATGATTGGGGAGATGAGAAAAGAATATACAATATTATTTATAATTTTGTTGTTTGAATGGATAAACCCATTGTCTACATACCATCACAAAGGTAGGATCAAAACCTCGTAGTTCAGGGTAAAAATCTCAAAAGAAGTTGGTGAATTGATTGGTTCAAAATCCTTAAAGTCTTTTGTTATCAAAGGGAGAAAACTCAACCTAAACCACAAATCCACCCTGTGAGAAGAGCTTCAACATACTAGTGAGGGATCCACCCTATAATAAGTATGGAAGACTTATAGTCCAATCACTAAGGATAAGGTGAGGTTTACATCAACCACTATGATAACTCAAACCTAATAGCTAATGTTTATGAAAAGCTTTGGCAAAGATGGCCATTGGAACCACAAAACATTTGAGTGAGTTGTATTTACAAATTAGAAGTATTCACAAAAGGAAGTCAAAATTGACTTAAAGATCAATTCAAAATAAGTATTATGAAAAGAGTTTGAAAAATCAAAGGCATAATGCCTAGGTTTCTAATTTTGAAAACAATGTCAATGTTTGCACAAAATAAGTTTGTCTTGGGTTAGAGTGGAGAGAAGAAGAGAAGGGCTAGGTCCTAAACATGCAAAGATGAGAGAAGAGAAATAAAACCCTTGGAGTTCCTTCCTTGAGATCATAAAGATGATCCAAGTTACTCCTTTCCTTTGGACTTAGCAAGCGATTAACTCAAGCAATCAAACAAATAATCAATCAAGCTCCTAGAATCTTCCAATTTGGATTTGTCTCTCTCATTTTGGATGCTCATGACAATGGTCTTTCTAGTTAGCTCAAGTTTTGGTATCCCTATCACACAAGAACAAACAAATAAAAAAGTTCCACAATGCAATAGAAAGAATGGACAAGAGTGAGTTTAGAATAAGGGTCCTTTCAATTCATCTTTCAAGATTAAGCATTCTAAAGGCATGAGGCCTAGTTGCTCTTCAACATATTTAGAATTCTAAAGGCATGAGACCTAGTTGCTCTTGAAACTCCATTTAGCATAGGTAAGGTCCTAATTCTAAGTCCTTTCTCCTTTTTGCATTGGGTTCACACAAACAAAAACAAAACAAGCACAAGGCAATAGTATATACACAATAATGTGCTCAAGTGAGCAAAAGGCAAATGACATAAACATAAACATGAGCTCAAGTGAGCAAAGGGAAAAAGACAATATGAATAAATGAGCAAGAAATTAAAGTGCATTAAAGTAAATTGCAAGAATTAAATGCTTGAATTAAAAGTTAGTAATTAGTAGTTAGTGTTAGTGTGTCATAAGGCAATTTAGCGCTATGTTAAGCAATGGTAAGTGGACTAATGTAGTAGTCACGCCTATCTGAGACCGGTCAATAAAACTATAGGCAACTACACACAAGTTAGAGACCATGACTAGTAAGCCAAGCTCCTACAACTTGCCATGCCAAAAGAAAAGAAGAATGACCTTGTATGGATTTTAGGTTTTTTGCTTGACCAAGAAGCAACCTATCTTGGACACAAAGCAATTCACTTGATCTTTGATCAAGATGAATTTGATTTGGATCAAATAAGGTTAAGCCTCTCATATGTCAAGGCTAACCACAAATCATTAACTCATTGGTCAAAAGAAAAAGAAGAAGATGAATATGGAAATGGAATGTACAAAATTGAAATTCAAAAGACATAACCAAAACACAATGATCAAACATGAATGGAATCAACATCAATCAATGGTAAACATAAGTGAAATGAAGATTAGAAGTCAATAAAGGTCAAACATATTTTTGGTATTTTTTTGAAATTAAAATAATGCATAAAAAAATGAACAAATAAAGGTCAAACTTCAAATCCAATTCAAATCAACTTGGAAAAGTCCAATTGGATCATCATAAGTCTAACATGGTCAAACAAAGTTTGACAAATTTTCTCAACATTTTTTGAAAACAAAAACTATTTTTAAATAATTAAAAATGGAGAAAAATAACATAATTGGACTAAAATCTCAAATCAATTAAGAAATTGATGAGAATGTTTTTCATAGATTCATCATCATCCAAAGATGTTAAGAAAATATTTTTGGCATTTTTGAATATCAAAAAGTATTTTAAATGAATTAAAAAACAATCAGAAATGAAATAATTCACAAAAAATATTAAATGGAATCACAAAAATTCATAAAAATCATTTTATGAAACTAGAATTTAAGAGAATTTTTTTGCAATTGGTCCCATATTTTTGTGATTCCAAATAAAGAAATTATGAATTTTTAAAATAAAATGGAATAAAAGAAATTAAAATAGAAATTAATAAAAGAGAAAAATCCTGAGGCGTCAGATCATAGCTCATTAATTGACGTGGCTCATCAGATAACCAGGAAGCGCGCGCGTATGGTGAGTGTTAGTCAACAGCGTGGCACAATGCATTAAAATAAGTCATAACATTCAACAACCAAGATTAGATCTGGAGATCATCATCCAAGGGCCAAGGTTTGGACGCGTGGGGACGGTGGTGGAAACCACCGTCTTCTCCGGTGAGAAGGCCTTCTCTGGCCACCAGTTGCAGGTTTTGAAACCTCAACTAAAACACACGATCCATATACCATTCGAAAGCTGGGGTGATGTACATCACCCCTATAACCTTAGTTTCTTCGCAAGATTCTTATGGAGGAAGAAATCTGAGATTGAAAAATGAGGTGTTCAATCTGAAGTTGTCAAATTCTCAAAATTAAAACCACAAATCAATTGCCTCTCACATGAGGACTTTAGAAATCCCAACCAAACCAAGCAATGCACAAAATTCAAAGAGATTCGAAGGAAAACAGTTGGAGAATAAACCTTTGTAGAGCAGCTTTTGTGAGCAAAATCCAATCCAACTCTTGATTGCAGCTTGATCTTGAAGTAACAATGAAGCAAGGCTAAGGAATTAGAAGCTGAAGATCAACCATGGAAGTTGAAATTCAAGCTTGAAAAGTGAAGTGAAATTTCAAAGTTCCTTTGAGTGAGAGGTTAGGGAAGCAATCCAGCAGGGTTTCAGGCGCATTCAGGTTGAGAAATGAGCAAGGCAAGGCATTCTATTTATAGCCACAGCTGATGCAAGGCATGATCAAACTCGTGTGTGCATGAACTTGAGGCCCAAAAACAATTGCAATTGAGTGATGAACACTAATGAATGAAGTTTGGACGTGCAGATGGTAATGCATTAGAGTGTGCAAGAAGATTTAACATGTTATGCATAATTGGTCACAAAACTTCACCTCTTTGAAAATGCCATTTGGAAAATTGAAACATAAGTATGTGGGTAATGGTTGGAAAGGTCTTGACATGAGGAACAAAAGTTATGTTGAACAAAAGTTATGTTGAACAAAAGTCCATTTGGAGTTTGGAAAATATTGAAAACAGGCCATGAAGTTAAAGGTACAAAACATGTATTTGAAAATTTGCCAAAAATAACCAACTTCAAGCCCTTCTGTTTCAATGATGAAAGCCTCAAATGGAACAACCTTCAACATAAAAGTTGTAGATATTTTCAAGACAATAAATTTGGACTTAAATGTTGCATCATTTGGATTTTGGATGAGAAAGTTATGGGCACTTGAAGTTGGACTTTTTCACATTTCAATGACTTTGGTCCAAAGTGACCTATAATATTTTGTATTATCACATGTGTTTATTTTAGGATTATGAAATTTTTTCCAACATAAAATTTGAAGTAGACATCTTAAACCTTCCAATGCACTTGGTCTCACCTCAAGATCATAAAAAATGAAGGAGTTAGGTCCTTGGGAATTTGACCCAAAATTAGGGTTTCAGTCAAAATGACCTATAATGTTTTGAAATGAATGATGACCTTCCAAGTTTCAAATGGATTTTTGATGAACATGAACTTTGTTCATATGGTTCTTAAGAACATTTTTTTTCTTGGGGTCAACTTCATTTGACAAACACATCAAAAGGTAGGTCTTAGTGGATTTCAAAATAGTCAGATGAATTGACTGATCAACTTCTCAAAGCCAAACTTCAAATCTTGATGAATAAATGATTGAGGACACTCACATAGGCTCATATATGCATAAAATAATGAATGAAAGAACTTCCCTTGATTGTGTTTGACCATAGGTTGAGGTTGCTTCATGAGTAAGGCACAGTCAATGCACAGTTGAATTAGGGTTTCCTTGGGAAACAATCCTCAAGCCCTTTGGTTTATCTTGATCAAATTGACAAATTGAGATACTTGGGAGGCATATATGGTAATTTAGAGCTTTGTGAACCATTTTCATGTTTGGTTTCAACTTCATCTAGCCATTTCAATGAGCATAGGGGCCTCCTAGGAGCCTTGAATCACATGACTGCTTAAGCTTCAAAACAAAAGATGTTAGTGACATATTTTTTGTGCTTTTGGTTAGTAAAAAAATAAGAAAATCAATAATATAAAATTCAAGAATACTTGGTGGTCTCAAACCAACTCACACAAGTCCCAACCCTAGGGTTAAGGAGCCAAGATGCTATGATCCTTGAGGCAAATGCAATGAGCAATGATATGATACCATGAGGGATCTTAGGGTCAAAATTAGGGTCTTACAATCTGCATCAAAAATAATACCACTCTTTAGTAATCATACTCTTATGGGTCCTTTGAAGTTAGTTTTACTAGGCCTTCTCTTATTTTGAGCCTTTGCTTTGTAATGAAGTATTGAATTATTCAAGACTTTTGATTTAAAAGTTTATTGTATTGAATGAATCTTATACTTAGGTTTGGACCTTTCAGAACCTTGTAACCATATGTCTTAGGTTTTATCTTCTTCAGAACCTTTGACTTTGACGTCTCAGGTTCTGACTCTTTTAGAACCTTTGACTTAAGAATCATTGATTCTTATTTCTTCAGAACCTTTGACTTTGAGATCTTAGGTTCTAATTTCTTTTGAACTTATGACTCTACAGTTATATGCTCTGATTGATTTAGAACCTTAGCATTAGCAACAGGCACAAACTGATAGTACAACCCTTTTTTAGCAGAGGTCGAAGAAGAAGGGTTTGATGGTTTAATCAAGGTTTAAATCCTTTAACTAAAAAGTTTTCTATGACAACCAAGACCTTCTCCTTTGCTCTTACTTAATCCATAAATCATTGAAGCAAGTTTAGTTATTTCAAAACAGGTTATGATAAACTCTTGAAGAGCCCTTTCATGCTAACTCGAGGGTTTATCTGACACTTTACTTACTTAAGCAATATGATCTCTTTCATGAGATTCAATTTTCTTTTGAGATGGTTTTAGTTCATCTTTCAAAATATCATTATGATTTTTCAATATTTTCATGTGTTTAGATTTTAGCTAACATATATCCATAAGATCTTGACAAAAGGTAATTAAATCAGATCTAGAGTTTAGAGAATACCTCATTTACACCCTCTAAATCTGAGTCAAAATCAGCTTCTGATTCTGAGTCTGAGAATGTTGAAGCCACCAAAGCTAGATTGGATTCTTCTTTATTCTCATCAGCTTCTTCTTCATTATCACGTCCATCCCATGTTTCCATGAGACTTTTCTTGAACTTGCTTCTGAAGTTATTCATTTTGAAGCTTCCCATGAGGCTAGATCTACTTCTAGAGAACCTCATATTCTTGTGAGCCATATGTTGAAACCTTTTGATGATAAAGTCCACTTCCTCATCATCAGTGTCACCATCAGAATCTTCTTCATCAGAAGCTTCTTCTAGTTTCCAAAGCTTTGAGAATCTGATAACTTTATCACCAGATTTCTCTATCACTAACTTCAAAGCTAGTGATTTAGATTTTTTTACAGGATCATCTCCATTAAACTCCATCTCATGGATATGGATATTACTAATAAGACTCTTAAGACTTAATGTGTTTAAGTCTTTAACCTTCTAGATTGTTGTTACCTTGGGTCTGTATCTGACAGGAAGTCTCCAAAGAATCTTCTTGATATGATCAAAGGTAGTATAGCTCTTATTTAGAACCTAAAGTCCAGACATAAGAATTTGAAACCTAGAAAACATGGTTTCAATATCTTCATCTTCCTTCATTCTGAATAGCTCATATTGCTGGACCAGAAGGTTAGCCTTTGCTTCCTGAACTTGTTGATTCCCTTCATAAATAGCACATAGGGATTTGAAGATGGTTTGGGCAGTAGATTTGTCAATGATATTGATGTACTCATAATGAGGTAGAGCACCAACCAATATGCCTCTAACACTATGGTGTTTTTTGTAAATCTTTTTTTGACCAGGTGTGAGAGATTTTCTACCAAACACCATTCTAACACCATTGACTTAAATGTCAATGCCATCTTACAATATATCCCACAACTCATCATCAAGACCTATGATGTAATTATTCATCTTGCTTTTCCACCATTAAAACTCAGTGGAATCTCCATTGAAAGTAGGAGATCTAGTTGTATAATTGTTTCTCTTAGAGGTAATGTAATTATGATTAACACTAGCAAAAGGATTAGGAGTACCCCCACTTAAACCAATTCCAGAATCATCAGCCATGAGAGAATAAATATTTTTCTCAGGATATTTTATGCATCACTATTAAGTATTTTAGCACGGACATTGCTCTGATGCCAACTGAAGGTGAGAAAAACACAAGAGAAAGGGTGTTGAGTTGTGTTGGCTTTTCTCAAACTTTTTTTTGTATTTTACTTCTGATTGATCTTAGTCAGATTATGAACACTTAGTTTAGGGCATGAATTAGAGTCACTCAGAGACTGAAATCTTGAATATCTTTATTAGATTCTGCAACAGAATCTGACTCAGACGTAAACAAATGATATCATTGGAATAAAGTTAAGAAGTAAGTAAAGTAAAGCAAGAGACATAAGCAATTATCCTGGTTCCTCTCACAACTTGAGAGTAGTCCAGTTCCCTTATAATTTCAATGGATTTCCACTATAACCAAACTGATTATAATTGCTCAAGCACACAAACAAGATACTTCTTTTCTTATACACACAAGTATAAGACTTCCTTGCTCAAATATATAAGTCTTAAAATTACTTTCTCAAGAACACAAACTCAAGACTTCCCTGCTCTAGCACACAATCTAAAGACTTCCTTTGCTAAAACACACAAGTTAGAGACTTCAAATGATCAGACACTAAAGTAAAAGACTTTTGACTCTATAACAAATTGTTAAGAGATTTGGGTAACAACTACACTTGATATAAAATCAGAGGTGTAGAAAGAATACAACTTATAAAGACTCTAAGACTTAAGAACTTATAAAATATGAAAGTGTTAAGATGCTATAAGTATTTTAAATTTGAAAAAGCAACTTCACTTTTATTGTCAAGGTTTAGAGTCCGTAGTAGTGTGTTGTATTGTAGCTTGGTAGTCTTCTTCTTCTCATCTTCAGCTCCTTATATAGAGAGGGAGAAAATAGATGTTGAAGACTTTCACCAAAAGGTCGGGATAGTTTTTTACTTGATTGCACATATTGACAAAGCACCTTTCTGCAAGAGGAATTATCTGTTGAA
This sequence comes from Lathyrus oleraceus, assembly GCF_024323335.1. Taxonomy (NCBI): domain Eukaryota; kingdom Viridiplantae; phylum Streptophyta; class Magnoliopsida; order Fabales; family Fabaceae; genus Lathyrus; species Lathyrus oleraceus. The sequence continues at coordinate 212,544,906 of NC_066582.1, forward strand.
ACTCAGACATTAAAGGATATATTTTTCCTTAAGTTTTCATGTGATAAAAAAGTATATGAGTTTGTCAGAGTTACCTCGATTGAACAAAATCTACTTTAGAGGTTGAATTCCTTCAGACTTCACTTTTTAGAGACTGTTCACATCATAGTCCATTTCTTGGCTTTAGAAGCTTCAGAGTAAAGATCACCAGAGGCTGACTTTCTTTAGAGTTGACTTCTTCAAAGTCTGGATCTTCCATCAGAGTTAGAGTCTTCAGAAGTGATCTTCAAATCCAGAGTCTGATCTTTAGATGCAGATTCCTCAAGCTTCTCTTCATCTATTTTTAATCATATAATCCTGCATACTTGAACAAATGTTAGACTACCCAATTATTCTTCGAATATTTTTTTATCATCAAAACCCAAGGGATCTAGTATCAATCAATTTTGTTCCAAAATATATATATGTGTGCAAGGTGTCCTTCTTACCAGGTGTGACCCCGATAAGAATGATCATGGCGGTTGGTTGTCTTTTCCTTGTGGTGAACGGGAGGTGAATACCTTGCACAAGTCAATATAGAAATATATTCTTCCATTTGGGAGAGACTTATACTAGGCTTATGCATATTTGATTAAGATTAGTACAAAGAGCTTGTGTTTCTCGTCTCTGTTGGTGTGGTAGTAGTCTAGTCGATCATCCACATGCTCAACACGCAAGTTTGGTTCTCCATTTCCTTTGTAACTCTGGAGCTTATTAGGCTTTTCCAAAGAATCTAGAATCTTGTCCTCTAATATATGAACTGTTAGAGGGTTCCTTCTTCTGTGGTTGAGCAGGGGCCTCTTTTTCATTCCTTTCTCTACCCCTTGGTTGGCAAACTCTAGGAAGAGTTTGGATGTCCCTCCATCCTTCGGGATCAGGGGAAGGGGTATGATGCATCTATCATTGGTGGCTTGTATAATTTTTGATGTGCTTTGGACCCTTCATTGGTTCGACAGTTTTATATGAAGACGCCTCCTATAAAGTGTAGTTTTTTCAAATAGTGTTGTGCATACTTTTTTCTATACGAGTTAGTATATCTACAAAGGCCTGTGAGTTTTGTTGTTGAACCATCTAGTATACGTTATTCAAAAATTCATTAGCTCCTTGTTGGTAAAGATTAGCCTGCAAGAGCTGGAAATAGGGGAATGATTTGCGTATAGTTACAATAGGAAGTAACATAGGTCTCAAGGAAGGTTCAACTTATTGGAATTGTGGAGTGGATCTGAAAAGCCAAGGTAAGAACGAAGAGTAACCCTAAGGTAACTTAAGATAAATGTATTAATAAATCTTGTATACTTAGAGGTATTTCGGGATAGTTAGCATACATGAACATTGGTTTCAAAAAGGAATCAATTGGTGCACATGTGATAAATGTTGAGACTCCCTGCACATACTATGAGCGTAGCTAAGAATTAGTATGGTAATTTAGGAAAAGGTGGTAGGTTGCACCGTAAAACCAACCTTAGTGTAAATGATTAGTAGGAAGTTCCATATCCCTTAAAGCTAGGCTTGATATGAGAAGTGCTAGTAGAAAGTGGATGTTCTGCGAGGCTAACCGTCTCCTGAAGTGTACATGGTATATTTGAGCGAATGTATTGAAATTTATACCTTTACAAGAGTCCTTGTTATTTTATGTATATCACACTATGTTTCAGTAACTTGGCGTATTTATAGATTTGTCTAGTTAAGTTGTAAAATCAACATCTTTATGTACACCTCTATGTTTCAGTAGCTTAGAATATAAGGTTTGTTTAGTTGAGTTGTAATATTCAACATTGATAATTGGGTTAAACACCAATCACTAAGTTTTAGTGATTGAGAGAAAGTGAGAGGGCTTATCATATTTAGGGGGAATCCTAAATAGAAAGTTATTAGGTAGTGTTAGGAAAAGGCATTGAACAACATAGAGTTAGTTGTTGCTTGTAAGACTAATTATACTAAGGCACTAATATTGAATTTTCTTGGGTTGGAATCCAACCCTTTAGACGTAGGTGATGTTTGCATCGAACTGGATTACCAATTGTTAAGTTCTCTATTTCTTGTCTGCTCCATCATCTTCTACAACTTGTTATTTATGATGATTCTAGTTCAACTTGTCGAACTAGTTCTCTAGGACATCATATTCGACTTCTATCCGTTGAGGAACATAATTTCACTCTTTATTTTCAAAACTGTAAAAGTATTTTTGGGAAGAACCATATAAATTGTCATCTCATCGAGTTTTTTCTCATCAACATTTAATTGAACCATAATAATATGGTCTTCTAACTTTCGATCAAAGTCATGATTATGTACCGCACACACAACTGTAAGATTCCAAACATTTAAATACAAGTAGTACCCACTTAACTTGAATGGGAATCTACATTTTATTGATCAGGTGCCATCGTGTTTCAACTTTCTATTATTTCCTTATACACACAATATCTTTTAGAACCCAACACAATAAATTGGTTTTTTCCTATTAGAATTCGAATTAGATCTCCCGCTAATTATAATAAAACTTAACTTAACAACTTACCGTGAATCCAATTCAACATATAATTTCATAAGATAAATTTTTGTTCAATCCTACCATTTTTACCTGCATATATTTTCTCAACAATTTATTTGACAACATCGAGTAGCTAAGTATCTGGTCGAGCACCAACATGTGCCTCAACCCCTAGGCTGAAAATTTCAATGGCGTCGTAGCTATAATTGTTGCTTAAAAATTAAAAAGAAAATTTTAAAAATTAAAAGTTATATTTTAAAACTATAGAAAGGATCTTTCCTAAACTGATTTTCCATCGACCAAAGTGATATTTCCCAAATATTTTTGCATTTCAATTTTGGGAAGAATACATAAAAAATAACAATGAAAATAGATATTGATAGCAATATAATTAGGTTCAAAGAGGTTTACAAAAAAACCTCTTAGGCTTAGAGATTGTGTTCCTCAATTATTTTCTACATTTTCTCATTATTGCAATTGTTTTTGAATTCCTTCAAGTGAGCTTAGTCTAGTGGTTTTATAACAAAACCCACTAGGGAAAAACTAGTATTTAAGTGTATCTTTCTTCCATTATTAAACAAGAATATTCATATGTTATTTTTATTTTATTTTATTTTCTTCTCTCAAGTGTATCCACCTTCATTGGTGTATTCACTCCCTTCTTCAATGCTTAAAAAACCCACAAACCCTACACCAAATGATTGTGATGATTCTCTGCAAGTTACAAACTACCATCTTGATGGTATCTTTAACCACAACCACAATCTTGAAACACCCATGGAAGATAACAACCAAACCATCTCTATGAAGTTGACTCAGTTGGAAAACAATAATCAGAATCTCTATATATAGCTGGATCAGTTGGATAGCAGTATTAATGACTGCTTATAAGTGCCAAAATTAAGTAAAATATATAGGCACTTATTAACGTATTTTACAATTAATTAATATAAAAATCTTGGTTTATCAATAAAAAGTCATAAAAATACCTATTTGAAATTTTTATTTGCAGATTAACTAAAAATAGATGAAAAGAACTGAAAACCCACCAAACAACATGCAAAGATCTTTCTGAAGACTCTTTCCAACAAGCAAGGCTCGCTAGACCAATATCATAGGAATACTGGACGAGCACATGCGATTGAAAAGTTCAAGGCTAAGTTACTTCATGGTGACTGAAGGGTTTGTGCACTAGATGAAGATGGGAGGTTCTCCTAGACAGTAAAGACGGCTAGCGCAAGTTGCGGGACACCTGATATTACTTAACAAGGAAGAAATTAGGGGCTCTAGGAAAAGATGAGTGGTGTTACTAGTGATCTTACGTTTCTTAAGCCTATAAATAGGGGTGTCATGTTCAATTCAAAGAGAGTTTCGTAGGTTCACCTTAAATCTCAACATGAGAGAATAAGGAGAGAAAGGTCAAAGGCAAAAGTGTTGCTCGAGGGATTGTTTCAGATGTTGTTCAACCTCTTTCTTCTAGGGTTTAACTGTAAAGCTACAATGAGTAAGCATAACTAATTCTCTTTTATTGGGGTTAGGTGTAGTCATCATTATACTCATGTATTAATTACGATCATGGTTCTTTATGTAATTCTACTTAAGATTTAATATTGGTGATTTTTCATTCTAAATGCTTGTTTTGGATTAGCTACCTAAAATATGTTCTCATGGTACGACTTGATATTTGAGAGGTATTGGTCATTACTAGATCCAAGTCTCTATCTATTTGTGTTAATGCCTAGAGATAAGGTTAGATTTAATATTTTGACAAATATTAATAATTGATATATTTACTCTATGTTGGAACTTAATGTTAATGTATTGGTTAATAAGGTGATATACTATCTATCAGGTAATAAGATTGATCTCAAGTCGTTGACTCAGAGATGAGTTGGATGAGAGCGACATGTGGGAGTATTAATAGACAGGTAGACAAGCATATTACTGACCAATAGTTATACATGAGGATAAGAATGATGAAGTCTAACCACAAGAAGTTTTCTCAACCAAACAAATCTATTTTCTCAACCACAAGAAGTCTAACCACAAGAAACATATTACTAAAATCTCTATTTTCTATCATTTTATTTTCCGCAACCAAACAACTCTAAAGAACCCTTTGGTTGGAATCATAAAAACCGTTGAAAAGACTTTAAAACACAACCAGCCTTTGTAGATACGATAACATTGCACTTTCTATTTGCACTACAACAACTGCATGAAATCCAAATTTGCAGAACTCACCTCTCTCATGACTGTTATTATGGAAGCTTCCTCCACCCATAACAGATTTTCTGCAGGTATAACTTCCTAACCCTTGAACCATACTAGCTCTGAAAATATTGTCATTAATACATCTTTCCCACTTGTGCATATACCCCTACCCATTTCCCCCACTCACGCAAGGGGAAGCATACCCATAGTTCAACAATCCACTCCACCACCACACTCTTTTTTCCCAACTCCAACCTATCTTAACTTTGCACACTCACTTTTTACAATTGTTCCAACCACCCAATTTCAACCATATTACACTCAACAAAATCACTTATTTATTCCTTTTCTTCAGAATAAAAATGCCTTACAAACCTATTTTAGAACTCCCAAAATTGAGTTAGGTATTTTTTTATGGAACTGATGTTTTATAATGGTCATTTCAAGCAGAACAAGTTTTTGTTTGTTATAACATTCCCTAAGAAAATTGACTACCAATGGCTTCCTTTTATATAAAAAGGTGAATCCCTAGGATTGTATAAGTTGATGTTTCAAAACCACTTTTTAACTGATTGGAACACATTTTCTAGGTCTCTTAAATTGCATTTTGGCCCCTCAACCTATGAAAACCACCAGACTCAACTCTTTATGCTAAGACAACATGGTTCTGTTTCAGAATACCAAGAAATTTTTGAAAAGTTGGGAAATAAAGTACTAGGGTTATCAGTTGATGCAACTAATAAATGTTTAATATGAGTTTTAATCCTATAAATTCAAAATTAAATAGCTATCCAACGCCTTTACTTTATTTCACAAGTTGTAGGACTTGCCAAACTGATTGAGGCCAAGCAGAAAAATTCAAAACCTAAATTCACTAGAACCTTAAACCAAAACCCTACCCCCTCTTATACCCAACAACATTATCAAAAAACACCTTACCCTCGCCCAAACACTACAACACCATCTAAACCTATAACGACTCCTAATTCAAACATACCCCAAGTTATTTACCTATGTGACAAATTACCTCAGCCCAAAGAGAAGAACACATAGATCAAGGTTTATGCTTTAATTCTGATGAAGAGTTTGTTCCCAGTCACAAATATGCAGCAAGAAAGTTTCTCCTGTTCATAGAAGATGATGATAATCCTATTGAAACTCAATAGACTAATTAAATTTCAGATGTAGAGGAAGTTGAATCTGAATAAGAGGAAACATATTTTCAACTTTCACCACAAGTTGTTAGTGGCCAATTTTCTCCAAAAACCTTGAAGTTTAAACGATTTCTTGATGACTTATTAGTAAATGTTCTCATTGATACTAGCATCACTTACAATATTCTCCAACCACGCATAGCTCAACATCTCAAAACTACCATCAAACTCATACCCAATTTATCTGTAATGGTTGGAAATGGATCTTAGTTACTATGTTCTGGACTATGCACTTAATTTCCATCATATTTCAAAACTGTCTCTTTTTTATACCATCTATTTGCTTCCCATTGAAGGAGCATGTGTGATCTTATGAATGGAATGATTGAGAACACTTGGTCCCCTTTTGGCTAATTTTTCAATCCTTAAAATATCATTCACCTATAACAATAAACACATCACTATTACAAGTAACCTTAAAACCTCCTAACACCTTCAACCTACAATCAACTCTACCACCTACTCAATACATACTCCATTTCTGCAATGCATCTTTTGTTGTAACAACCTATCCAAGACATACATTCAAATACCATAATTGAATCAAAGCAAATCTTAGACACCATCCCCACTTCTTTACCCAAATAAATCATATTGTGAAACCATATTCTTCTATTTTCCAAAACTTTCAAGACATATTCTCCTTCCAAAACCCACACGGTTTCCCAACACATCCCATCTAACTTAATTTTTTCAAACTTTCCTCTTTCCAGCTTTTTCCATATGCCAACACCCTCATATCAACACATATTTTCTCCTTCCAACACCAATCCATCTCCACCCTTGATTAAACAAACCAACATCATCAAGAAATCTCAACCATAAAATACCTCATCAATATATGTACTGCCCATGCCACCCAACCAGATCATGCCACGTGCCACCAACAACCCAATCCATAATGAAATTTTCAATTGGGCCACAATTTTCAACCCACCTGATCCATCTCATCTCACTAACCTTGAAGACAATGTTCTTTCTTAGTGGACCTGACAGAAGTGATAGCAACATAATTAAGCTCTAAGAGAATTAAAAAAAAAATTATGTGTTCCTTAATTAATTTTCATATTTTCTTATTATTGCAATTATTTTTGAATTCCTTAAAGTGAGTTTAGTTGTAGTCTTTTAAGAGACCCAAAAGAAACAAGTTATTGTATTTAAGTGTAACTTGTTTTATTAGTTTTTTCGTTCTTGTTTAAATGTCGTTTTCTTGAAAAAAATTATTTTCTTTTAAATTATCCTTGGCAAAATTTAAGTTAAATTATCCTTAGATAATTATTACAAAGAGAAAAATTAAAATGAATGTAATAAATAATTAAAGATATTATAGATAAAAGAAGAATTATTATTTGAAAAAGTAACAATAATGATTAACTTTTTTATATACGTAAAAAGTCAAAAAATAACACTTAAAAAAATGCGGAGAGTATTAAACAAGAATATTTTGATGTTATTTTTTTTTCTTTTTATTTCTTTCTAGTCTAATGGTTAGACCATAATTTGATAAATCCACCCTATCTTCTTTGTAGTGCCTATAGAAAGTTTAATTATATACTGAATATCAAATTTAAAAAAAGAAAAGAAATTAAGAGTGAAAATTTTTGAAAAATTGTATTGGTCGGTTGGTCTTATTTGTTCTTAAATACTTAAGAACGAGAGAGATGCTATAAGAAACAAGGTGTATCTAGCAGTCACGACCACCTAAGATTTGAATTCCTTACTTTTATTATATTTTAACCCCTTGTTTCACTTTCAGAACAAACTTTTAATGTACTACTCCCATTGACTCGTATCTATGTCGCATATTTTCTTAATTTAGATAAGGTGCTCCTTCGCACCATAGTACCCACTTTTTCGGTTCCAAATTCCATTCCCTCTAATAACAACATTACCCTATCATATGGTTTTGTTCTCGGAATATAGAACAATTCAGTTAAGCCATTCGTTTCACTTACCTAATGGAGAAAATTTATGAATAAACAAAAGAACATTATTCAGGCTATTTTATTATTGCTATGTCCATTTCTACAACCTTCTTTTAAAAAATGGGTTCAAGGTGTTTTGAACTAGTACCATGTTAGCAAGTTTTGGTTTAATTTTAAATAAAATTGACCTAATTTTTTAATATAATTTTTTTAAGTCTTACGTATAAAATTGGATTATATGACAAGAGCAAAAACAGAACTAACTTCAAATAGGGAGAAGATTCTCTCCCGTTTTTTCTTCTAAATTTTTTCTCAAATAAAATATGAGCCACATGATTATAAATAGAAAAATAAAATATTAAAAAAATATGAAATGATGAATAGATTGAATTTTAACGGTGGAAATCAGACTGCTCTCCACCCTAAAATACATCGGAGACAATCCATTCCCCTTCAAATAGTAAGACAAAAATTGAACTAGTAAGGAACTATATTAATTTTGTAAAAGAAAGTTGTACAATCAGATTCCAACCGATAGTAAAATTCAAAAGTCTTATATTACATTGATGAAAAGATAATAGGAAGGAAAAGCATTTTAAAATTTATAAGAATGGTATATATTGAATGAGTGAATTAATACATAGTTTAAAAGATTTTTGATATATATATATATATATATATATATATATATATATATATATATATATATATATATATATATATATATATATATATATATATATATATATATATATATATATATATAAAGATTTAGTTAAGTTTTGATCTAATATTTGATCTAATTTATAAAATTGATTCTTCTATTTTAAATTTAAATAATTTTTTTTCTCTCATACTTTTTTTATTAGATATTAGCAATTTTTTAATTTTTAAAACAATAAATTTGTGAAACAAAATAAATTATCGAATATAAATATATTATATTTATGGATTTTTTATTAAAAAAAGTGAAAGAGACTAAAATTAACTGAATTTAAAATAGAGAGATTAATTTTATGAATTGGGAAACAGGACTATAATATACACTAATATAAATTGGTGATATTAAAATATTGGTGAAATGAATTGCATGACTTAAGATCTTTGTCTAGATAATTCATTTTAACGAAAGAATGTATTGTTTTAAGATAATTTAAAATAATTTGAACAAAATTCATAGTTTTAGATAAAAATATGAAGAATTATTAAAATAATAAAAATTTATGAAAGATTTTATCTAACTTAAATTTTATAATTTTGAAATTACATCTAAAATTTCAAAAAAAAATCAAATTTGTCTCAAACTCCATGACATGTGAATGTCAAATTAGTAATGTTATTATTTTAAATTTTACATGTGAATGTCAAATTAGTAATGTTATTATTTTAAATTTTACAAGTTCGTCCCCGGATTTTCCAAAATTTTAAAAATGATATTTCTCAAAATTTTCAAAAAATTATAAATAAGTTTTTAATGATTTTTAAATTTTCCAAATTAGTCCTTTTTAGATTTAAAAATTTGTTAATTAGTCTATATTTTTAAATTTTTAAATTTGACACTAAAATTTTAAAATTTACATAAATGATCTCAAAACAAAAAAATATATTTTAACATAAATGATCTAAAATTTTAGATTTAAAACATATTATTGATCTAAACAATTTAGATCTCAAAACATATCATAGATCTCAAATCATAAATGATCTAAAATTTTAGATTTAAAAATATATTAACAATTTAGCAAAAAAAAATAATTAAATTTCAATTGAATTATTTAAAATTTTAAAATATATTATTGAAGAAATAATAATACCGTTATGTTGTACTAAAATGATATACCGTTATTTTAACCGTAATTAAGTTTCTATAATGGAAGTAGCTTTTGTTGTCATGTATGTCTTGATTATTAGCTTTTGTAGTCATGTATATTCTTAACTTTCTATAACAGTAGGAGTATTAGATACTCCCTCTCTTATTCAACAAAGGTGTGTGACTTTCGCAAATAAACTATTTGACCCAAAAATAAGCTAAAGAAAAATAAATATTTCATCATGAATTATAGATAAATTAATACTGGTTTACACACAAGATTAATTAGTAAATGCATTGCTTCAACAACAACAAAAAATTGTAAATACATAACATAATTAGAAGCTTGCATTGCAGTTGGACTATTTTTCTGTTCACTGCTGTGTTGATACTATTTTCATTTATTTTACTTTATAATTAACTCTGGATATCATCGCGAGTCTTCGATTTTGTTGAATTCTGGATTAACAACCTGCCAATGAAAGAGAGATTGATTCAGGCGCAGTTTATTGTTCGTTTGTCTTTTTTTCATGTATAGATGTTTTTTTTTTCATTTAGAAAAGATATCAAATAGATATGTGAAATTATATACCTTTGAGTCAGTTATTGTTTGTTCTGTAAGGGAATGCAACTTGACCATGTTCAATGCGCCTAACATCTTCTTTGAGGATCTCATAATGTCTTTTAACATCTTCAATTGATTTTCCAACCATGTTAGCAACATTCTGCCACCTATCTGGAGTTTCTCTGTCGTATACAGCCAAAGCTCTTTCAAACTGTTTGTTTTGCCTTGGAGTCCAAGACGATCCCATTTCAGCAACAACAACAACTTGGTTTACAAAAATGGAGCTATGATTGTATGATGAGAAAACAATAACCAAGGTAGAAGGTTATAAGTAGGAGGAAAAGTATTTGGTGTAGCCTATTGGTGAGGAATATATCTTGTAAAAGGACAAAAGATAAAGATACTTGTTCTTAGGGAATTCTCTATATGAATCTGGCAAGTGGGGAACAAGTGGAAGATGGGAATCAAGATCAAATTAAGGACATGCCTTTTTTTGTTCTTAAATCAAATATACTTTCTTCATTTTTATCATTGGCAACTTGGACTTTTCTTTTTAGATACTATGTCAGTGGATTACAGTGTCAAAATATTCAACATGCAATGTTAGACCTGACGATAGTTTGAATATTATCTTCGGTTTTCAACGAGTGGCCAAATGGATTGATGTTTGTGTTCCAAAAAATTTAGAATAAACTCTCCCAAAAACTTAGAGATGATTAAGGCTCATCAATAGGTTTATTACATCTCTAACATAAGCGTGGACAATGCACATGCCAAAGCTTAACATTGGATCATACCAAACAACCATCTTAGAGATGAAGTTCAGTCTGCACAGTTCAAAAGACACAATATTTATGAAATACAATCCTATTTAGCAAGAGCTACTAACTACAAAAATTTGTCCACTCAAGCACGTAAAAAACTGTAGTGTACAACATACCTAGTGATAACTAAGTGTTGTTTTAAGCTTTTGAAAATTTTGTCAATGAAAAAATTATCGGATCGAGTTGCTCACTAGGTCGTTTTCTTTAACACGTTTCGTTGCGCTTTTTTTAATTGTGCAAGATAGACGATCAACCACGTCGCCTCCAGGATAAAATAGTCTAGTTCAACTGTACGATTACTGTTGTGATATATAACTCAAATTATTAGTTAGTTAGTTACTTAGCATGTAAGATACTTGGAGTGCAAGTAACTTACTTGTATATAAACACATTAATGTAATTCGGTTTTAACATTCAATAATACAATTATTTTTCATTTTCTCATTTCTTCCCCACCCAAAACGCTTATGCACTAACAAATTGGTATCTAGAGCTTCTGCTTCGTTCTTCTTGATCGAAAATTCAAGAACTGCACGTCGGTGGTCGTGCTTTAGGGATCGTGAATCGTATTCGCTGCAAAGATGAATGGTAGCAATGGTATTCCTAATTCTCTTCCAATTCTTAATGACAAAAATTAGATCTGATGGAGAAAACATATGCAGTCATTGTTTGGTTTTCATGAACCCCTAGAAATGGTTACTAATGACGTTGTTGAGCTTGCTAACAACGCAAACAATGCTCAGATAATCAGTCACAAAGGAAGTCAAGAAGAAAGATTGCAAGACTGCATTTTGTATTCAATCTGCATTAGATACGACGAATTTTGACTGGATTTCTCATGCTGAATCGGAAAAGGAGGCTTGGGATATTCTTGTCAAGTATTATGAAGGTGGCGAGAAAGTTAAAATTGTCAAGTTGCAGACATTGCGAAGGCAATATGAGTTACTGCATATGTGAGAAGATGAAAAGATTGCAGGCTATGTCTCTAAGGTGCAGATTCTTGTTCATCTCATGAAAAGTTGTGGTGAAGTCCTAACTGATAAGATGATATTTGAGAAGATAATGCGTTCATTGACCTTTCACTTTGATCATGTTATCGCAACCATTCAAGAATCCAACAATCTTGAAACCTTTAAATTAGAAGATTTGGTAGGTTCGGTAAAGACATATGAGTTAAGGATTGTTGAAAGGAAAGGGGTTTAAGCTTTGATACAAGCATTGCATGCCCAGATATGGAATAAACACGGTGGTTTCAACAAGTTCAAGGGAAAATGAGACAAAAGTCGGAGCAAGAAGTCTTGGGTGAACTCTCAAAAGCATAAGGTTGATGATATGTCTTATGAATCCTCAAAAAGAAGAGAAGGAACTCATATCAGAATGACAAACTTGAGACGGAAAGTATGCAGTGTTATAATTGTGAAAAATAGGGTCATTTGGGTAAAAATTATTGGTAAAAGAAAGACAAGGGAGCGACAAATGTAACTCCCTTCTAAACCTCATGTATAATTAACAGAGTTAATTAAACAATCACCAGCACAAGGGTGTCACACTTCACAAAACATAAGCTATCATGCCACGTAACACGGGTTACAACAAACATATTAACCTGTCATCGCATGCTCACCTTCATTTAGGTATCATCGCATCGGAATTCAACATCAACATTCAAAGAAGGTAGAATAACATGCGATATTTAGTCTTAAATTTCAATTTTAATAACATCATAAAGAGTCGTAAACAGTTCAATTCAACAACTTAAAATATTCAACATAATACGATTCATCATAAAATAATATAATTTAATCCAAACGTTCAACCCCAACCCGATGTTACATGATCATAGCAGAATTCCACTACATAACGACAACTAACGGAAGTCACTACAAAGCTTGCTTCCACTTACTTCAACATGTTCTACTCCTGAATATCTGCATGATGGCCACATAAAGGCAACATTTAAACAGAAGGGGTGAGTAATCATAATCAATTATAAATGACATAAGTGAAAGATAGCTTAGAACAAACATGTATAACCATTCACAACAATAACATGTTACTCTACTCACACCCATCACATCATCATCATATACAAGGATATTATATAATCCATAATTCGTCATCCAACATCATGTAGCTTTGAAAGCTTACACTATTTGGGTGAAGAAGAGAGCTTTGGAGTTGAAGATGACGTATGCTTGTGAAAGACCTATATCTATGGTTATGGCTGAGCCACCAACTCTACCTAACCAAGATGTAAAGGAGTTGGAAGACGCACTCACCAATATGAAGCAAGAGAGAGATATGTGGGAAGAGCGATTCTATGCTTTGAGCCGAAAGCATGAGGAGTTGTAGCTTGAGTCGAAAGACAAGGATACGCTTATTGAGATTCTTGAAGACCGAGCCGTAAAGAGACAGAGAGAGCTAGAGGGTCTACCTTCCTCTAGTATGCCTCAACCTTCCGGTGCTTGGGAGACGATTGTTTTGAGAAGGCTCAGATGAAGACATCCTTTGAGTCTAAGATTTGACGCATCTGAAGGAAGTATGCACCCATAGCCAGATCATCTGATGCAGTGGCTAAGGGATCCTTAGGATGGTAGTTTCCTTTTCTCTTGTATTTGTACTTTGGTTTCTGAAATTGTACTCAGTGTAATCCTTCCAAAGTTTATGATTAAAAAGAGATGTTATGGTCAATAAAATTGTTATTATTGTTATTATTTGAATATATATTTGCAAATAGGACTTCATATGTTCCTTGAAATTAAAAACAAATAAAAAACATTGCATTTCATGCATCATTTGTACAATAGGTTTTCTTCCGCCAAATGTCTTATCAGTTCTTCTTCTGTGCATCAACCAAGCTGACTCACCGTTACAATACTCACACCAATAAACTGAAGATAATGGAGCATCTAGAGAAAGAGAACCGAGAGCTGAAGGATGAGATTGTCAGATTAACGACTATGATGGAATTTGTGATTTCTAACCAGAACCAATCTTCACCAACTCCTGCAACTCCTCCCTAACGGACTGTTATTTCTGAGGTTGCTACCTCAATTATTCCTGTTACTTTTGCCAGTCAATCCATTCCCTCTATGCATGCTGGGTTTCCTTGGGGAATACCATCAAATTTTATGCCAAAAGGGTATGCACCCATCTTTGTTTCTCTGCCGGCATCTAGCTCGGTCATGTCAGTGTCTCCTCCGGTTATTCACACTCTTCCTCGTGTTGAGGATAATATCTACCATTCTGATTCGTCTGAGGATCCAGATGTATATGAGAAGATGGATGAGATGAAAGATCAAATCCCCGAGTTGCACAAAGAGTTGAAGACTATGAGAGGGAAAGACTTGTTTGGGAAGAGTGTTATTGAACTCTGCTTGGTCCCCAATGTTAAGATCCCGGTGAAATTAAAGGTCCCAGACTTTGAAAAGTACAAAGGGAATACTTGCCCACTAAGCCATCTTGTGATGTATGCCAGGAAAATGTCTACTCATACTGATAATGATTAGTTGTTGATTCACTATTTCCAAGACAGTTTAACTGGAGCTGCTTTAAGGTGGTATATGGGTTTTGACAGTGCAAGCATTCGTACTTTCAATGACTTAGGCGAGGCCTTTATCAAGCAGTATAATTAAAATATGGATATGGCACCTGATAGAGACCAGTTGAGGCCTATGTCTCAGAAAGATAAGGAGACATTCAAAGAGTATGCTCAGAGATGGAGAGAGCTTGCTGCCCAGATTAGTCCACCTCTTGAAGATAAAGAGATGATGAAGATCTTCTTGAAGACGTTGAGTTTGTTTTATTACAAACATATGATTGCGAGTGCCCCAATGATTTTACCGAAATGGTAAACATGGGGATGAGGCTAGAAGAAGGAGTCCGTGAAGGAGGTCTGTCTAAAGAAGAAGCATCGTCCAGCAAGAAATATGGTGGGAATTTCTCCACAAGGAAGGAGGGAGAAATTAATTTAGTGTCGGTAGGGAGGCAGAGGAGGCCTATTGTCAGAAAAAATTCTCAATCCCGTCAGCATAAACACCAAGTTTCATCAATAATTCCGGTTTTTTTCCAACAATTCCAACAATCAATCGGTTCCAATTCAGCAACAACAACATCATCAACAACCGCAACAAAGAAGCAACACCAACACCAACAATAATAACCAACAAAACTTAGAGAGGAAGAAGGTCTCCTTTGACCCTATTCCTATGACTTATGCAGAGTTGTACCCATAATTGGTTCTCAAAAACCTCATTCAACCAAGAAACCCTTCGCAAATTCCTGAGCCACTACCATGGTGGTTCAAGCCTAGTCTTCATTGTGCTTTTCACCAAGGAGCCCCTGGTCATGACATATAAAACTGTTATCCATTGAAATATGAGGTTCAGAAGGTCGTAAAGAGTGGTATGGTGTCCTTTGAGGACAGAGCATCGAACGTAAAATTCAATATGTTGCCTGCTCATGGTAACGCTTCTGTCAACATGGTGGACGACTATCCAGGGAATTTTAGAGTTTTTGATGTACGACGTATCCAAAGATCTCTGGTGGAGATGCATAAGACTTTGTGTTTAATCAGTGACTGTGAACATGACCATGATGGTTGTGCAATCTGTAGCGTGAACCCCCATGGGTATATGGCCGTCAAGAGAGATATCCAGAAGTTGATGGATGAGAATGTAATCCAGATTCTACAGTCAAGGGATATGGGAGATGTGAATGTTATTATACCAGTGTTTAAGACCCCTGAGCGGGTAGTTATCCAATTTGATAGTAGCAGCAACAATAATGTTAATAGATCGGTATCGCCGTTGGTTATACAGTTAGCAGGCCCTGTCCCGTATGCATCCGATAAAGCTGTGCCATATAAATACAACACAACTATGATTAAAGATGATCAAGACGTTCCTCTACCAGTCGCAAACTCAGTGGTAAATATTGCAGATATTACGAAGGTGGCTCGTAGCGGTCGTGTGTTCAGTCCTGTGTTTCCAATGATAGTAGAAGATGTTGCAGCAAGTAAGAAGGCATTGGCGAATTTGGTTAGTGCTCCAACGTGTCAGTCTGGTGAATCCAGCAAGTTGAAGACTAACGATGATGATGAGGTGCTAAAGTCGATCTAAAGAAGTGAATTCAATGTTGTGGATCAGCTGCTCCAGACTCCATCAAAGATCTTCATATTGTCATTGTTGATGAATTCTGAAGCACATAGGGAAATGTTGCAGAAAGTGCTAGAGCAGGCTTATGTTGAGCATGATGTGACTGTGGATCAGTTTGACCACATAGTTGCCAACATCACTTCTTGTAATAACTCGAGTTTTTGTGATGAAGAGCTTTCTGAGGAAGGCATGAATCACAATTTGGCACTCCATATTTCGATGAATTGTGTAGCGGGGTATTCGTTACCTTTAGATTTATTGACTAAATCAAAAGTAAATCATACAATTCGAGTCGCCACCACACTTCTATTTATCCAAAGAAAAGGTTAGAAAGCGAACAAAAACCGAGAAGTTTTATCGAATCAAAAACTAATAAAAATGTCAGAGATCTGGGTAAGGGGGTTGGTTATGCAATGGGAAGGTTTTAAGCACCCAAAACATCCTTAGTACTCTAAGGGAGCCCTTTTTGCAAAGTGCACTGTAGGTTGGTATTTGTGAAAAGATCATTTGTGCAAACAAGATTGGGGAGATGAGAGGAGAATATACATATTATTTACAATTTTGTGTGTGAATGGATGAACCCATGGCCTACGTACCATCTTAAGAAAGAATAGGATCAAAACCTCGTAGTTCAGGGTAAAAATCTCAAAAGAAGTTGGTGAATTGATTGGTCAAAAGCCTTAAGGTCTTTTGTTATCAAAGGGAGAAAACTCAACCTAAAACCACAAATCCACCATGTGAGGAGAGCTTTAACATGCTAGTGAGGGGTTAACCCTATAATAAGCATGGAAGTCTTATAGTCCATCACTAAGGATACAAATGAGTATTATATCAACCTCTAGGATAAGTCAAACCTAATAGCTAATGTTTATGAAAAGTTTTGGCAGGAGTGGCCATTGAAACCACAAAACAATTGAGTGAGTTGTATTTACAAATGAAAAGTATTCACAAAATAAGGTCAAAGTTGACTTAAGATTCAATTCAAAATAAGTGTTATGAAAAGAGTTTGAAAAATCAAAGGCATAGTGCCTAGGTTTCTAATTTTTGAAAACAATGTTAATGTTTACACAAAAGTTTGGCTTGGGTTAGAGTGGAGAGAAAAAGAGAATGGCTAGGTCCTAAACCTGTAAAGATGGGGGAAGAGAAATAAAACCACTTGGAGTTCCCTTCTTGAGAGCATAAAGATGATCCAAGTCGCTCATTTCCTTTGGAATTAGAAAACAATAAGCAAATAACTCAAGCAATCAAGCAAATGTTCAATCAAGCTCCTAGGAATCTTCCAATTGACTTTTGTATCTCTTATCTTGGATGTCCATGACAATGGTTCTTCTAATTGGCTCAAGTTTAGGATCCCTAGCACACAAGAACGCACAAATAAAAAAGTTCCACAATGCGAATAAAAGAATGGACAAGAGTGAGATTAGAATTAGGGGTCCTTTCAATGTCATCTTCAATATTAAGCATTCTAAAGGCATGAGGCCTAGTTGCTCTTTGACAATTTTAGCACTCTAAAGGCATGAGGCCTAGTTGCTCTTCAAACTCCATTAGCATAGGTAAGGTCCTAAATCTAAGTCCTTTCTCCATTTACATTGGGTTCACACAAACAAAACAAAATAAACACAATAGCATATACACAATATTGTGCTCAAGTGAGCAAAAGGCAAATTGCATTAACATAAACATGAGCTCAAGTGAGCAAAGGGCAAAGACAAATGAATTAATGAGCAAGAAATTAAATTGCATTAAAGTAAATTGCAAGAATTAAATGCTTGAATTAAAAGTTAGTGATTAGTAGTTAGTGTTAGTGTGCCATAAGGCAATTTAGCGCTATGTTAAGCAATCGTAAGTGGACTAATGTAGTAGTCACGCCTATCTGAGGCCGGTTAATAAAACTATAGGCAACAAACACAAGTTAGAGACCATGACTAGTAAGCCAAGCTCCTACAACTTGCCATGCCAAAAGAAAAGAAGAATGATCTTGTATGGATTTAGGTTTTTTTCTTGACCAAGAAGCAACTTATCTCTAATGCAAAGCAATTCACTTGATCTTTGACCAAGGTGAATTTGATTTGAATCAAAGAAGGTTAAGCCCCTCATATATCAAGGTTAACCATCAATCATTAACTCATCGATCAAAAAGAAAAAAGAAGAAGAAAAAGAAGAAATGGAATGTACATAATTGAAATTCAAATGACATAAGCAACACACATTGACCAAATATGAATGGAATCAACATCAATCAATGGTAAACAGAAGTGAGATGAAGCTTAGAAGTCAAGAAACAGTAATATATTTTTGGTATTTTTTGGAATTAAAATAATACTTGAATTAAAATAAACAAATAAAAGTCAAACTTCAAATCCAATTCAAATCAACTTGGAAAAGTCCAATTGGATCATCATAAGTTCAACATGGTCAAACAAGGTTTGACAAAAAATTTCATCATTTTTTGAAAACAAAAACTAATTTTAAACAATTAAAAATGAAGAAAAATAACATAATTGAACTAAAATCTGAAATCAATTAAGAAATTGATGAGAATATTTTTCATAGGTTCATCATCATTCAAAGATGTTAAGAAAATATTTTTGGCATTTTTGAATATTAGAAAGCATTTTAAATGAATTAAAAATAACCAGAAAAGAGAAAATTCACAAAAAATATTAAATGGACTCATAAAAAATATTAAAAATCATTTTTAGAAACTAGAATTTAAAAGGAAAATTTTGCAATTGGTCCCATATTTTTATGATTAAAAATGAAGAAATTATGAATTTTTAAAATAAAATGAAATAAAAGGAAACTAAATCAAAAATTAAAAATAAGAAAAATCCACAGCGCTTGGATCCCACTTCATTAATTGGCGTGGCTGATCACAAGGCAGGGAGATGCGCGCGCATGGTGAACCAAAGTCAACAGCGAAACATGAAGCATTAAAATAATTCAAAATAAAACACGGCCAAGATTAGATCCCAGGGTCCAGATCCAAGGGCTAGGAACTCGTCCATGTGGGGACGGTGGTGGAAACCACCGTCTTCTCAAGCGAGACTCACAGTTCCGGCCAAATTTGCAGGTTTTTAAACCTTCATTAAAATGCATGATCTATACATCAATGGAAAGCTAGGGTGATGTACATCACCCCTGTACACTTGGTTTCCACTGAAGATCTCTATAGAGAGAGAAATCTGAGATGGAAATTTATGGTGTTCAAACTGAGCTTACTCAATTCATGAAATTAAAAGCTCAAATCAATTGCCTCTCACATGAGGACTTCAGAGGTACCAAGCAATGCAAGAAATGATCAATATCCAAGTAGTTTCGAATGAAAACAGTTTGAACAACAACCTTTGAAGTGCAACTTTACAAGACTTGATCCACTCCAATTCTTTGATGCAGTGTGTTCTTGAGATGGCAAGGAAGCAAGGTTAAGGAATTGAAGTTCAGAGATCAACCAATGAAGTTGAAATTTGAGCTTGAAAATTTGAGAGAAAAATCAAAATTCCTTTGAGTGAAGGTTAGGGATTCAATTCTGCAGCAGTTCGGGCTACTTGAGGTTGGATTTTGAAGTGGAATGGAGCTTCTATTTATAGCCAAGCATGATGCAAGCAATGAAAAATCCGTGTGTGCATGAGCTTGGGTCCTCCATGCATGGGCCTGTACAGGCGCATGTGAGGCCCAAATGTAATGGAAAATGCAAGCTGAAGTCACGTGGATCAGGTTTGGACGTGCAGATTTCATTGCAATGGAGTGTGCACAAAGATTCAACATGTTATGCATAATTGGGAACAAAACTTCCCCTCTTCTAAAATGCCACTTGCCAAATTGAAACATAGCCATATGGGTAATGGTTGGAAATGTATTGACATGAGGAACAAATGTTATGTTGAACAAAAATCCATTTGGAATTGGGAAAATATTGAAAACTGATCATGAAGTTCAAGGTGCAAAACATGTATATGGAAATTTTGCCAAAATGGACCAACTTCAAGCCCTTCTGTCTCAATGATGCAAGCCTCAAATGACAAAACCTTCAACATCAAAGTTATAGATCTTTTCAATAAAATCAATTTGGAATTCAATTTTGCATCATTTGGATTTTTGATGATAAAGTTATGGGCATTTGAAGTTGGACTTTTTCACATTTCAATGGCTTTGCTCCAAAGTGACCTATAATGTTTTGTATTATCACATGTGTTTCTTTTAGGATTATGAATTTTTGTCCAACATAACAATTTAAGTAGATATCTTAAAATTTCCAATTCACTTGATCCCACCTCAAAATCATAAAAAATGAAGTAGTTAGATCCTTGGGAAGTTGACCCAAAATTAGGGTTTCAGTCAAAATGACCTATAATGTATTGAAATGAATGATGACCTTCCAAGTTTCAAATAATTTTTTGATGAACATGAACGTTGTTCATATGGTTCTTAGGAACATTGTTTCTCTTGGGGTAATCTTCATTTGACAAACACATCAAAAGTTAGGTCTCAGTGGATTTCAAAATAGTTAGATGAATTGACTGATCAACTTCTCAAGTCCACACTTCAAATCTTGATGAATGAATGATTGAGGACACTCAAATAAGATCAAATATTCATAAAATGATGAATGAAATAACTTCCCTTGATTGTATTTGATCATAGGTTGAGGTTGCTTCATGAGCAAGGCACATTCAATGCACAGCTGAATTAGGGTTTCCTTGGGAAACAATCTTCAAGCCCTTTGGTTTATCTTGATCAAATTGACAAATTGAGATACTTGGGAGGCATATATGATAATTGATAGCCTTGGGAACTATTTTCATGCTTGCTTTCATCTTCATCTGGCCACTTCAATGAGCATAGGAGCCTCCTAGGAGCCTTGGATCACATGATTGCTCAAGCTTCAAAACAAACACAGTTATGACATATTTTTGTGCTTTTGGTTAGTAAACAAAATAGGAAAAGAAATATTATACAATTCAAGCATGCTTGATTGTCTCAAACCAACTCACACAAGTCCCAACCCTAGAGTAAGGAGCCAAGATGCTATGATCCTTGAGGCAAGATGCAATGAGCAGTGATATGATGCCATGAGAGATCTTAGGGTCAAAATTAGGGTCTTACAGATTCCCCTATTTAAGGTCATTCTAGTCGGAGATATGAAGGTTAAAATCTTCGTCTCGACGAGGTAGAATGGGCTTAAATAATAACAAAGAGACAAATTTTGGTCCCTAAGAGACCTCATGATGCAAATGTATGTATGCAAAAGGTTAATACTCTGTGGGGATATGTGTCTGTAATACCCCAAAGTTTACCCTTCATTTTTCCTGAAAGCATGGGATTATGTTTTACACTTCATTAGCATCATATTAGGTCATACTCATTGCATACTGCATTAGTGACATGGAGATCGGGTTTTAATCTATCACTCCTTAACAGAAGGAGCCCACACAAAGCAAGATTGAGATTTGGACTTCATTTTCTAAGTATACAAGTCTCAAGGGTCTCAGGGGGGTCCAAGTATCTTACTATGGTCCTTAGTTCATCAGTGAAGGATTCAAAGCTATCAGAGTGTTCATTTGGATTTAATCAGAAATTAGGGTTTCATGGCTACCTGCAACAGGCAATGTTTGGTTGGAAATAGAGGAGCTCATCCATCTCATGATTAGAGAGGCATCTTGTCCTAGGAAGATTCACAATTATCCCAGAAAGATCCATTGGCAATCAGTGCAATCAGTTCTTGATCATTTTTGCCCTAAACTAGGGTTTGGTATAAAATCAGTTTATTTCTGATTCTTTGGGTGAAACTCTTTTCCATGACCCTCCATATGTCCACAAGGGTCTACATACAAAAAACCAGCTCTTTATTTGAGCTAGAAGTGCTTCAATTGATCAATGGAATCGGGAATCAGACAGTTTAGGAAAAGTCAACTGTGGGGTCAGAAAAGTCTACTCCTGACATTTTGAGAGTGGAATCTCAAAATCCATGCCTAGGGGATCCTACATGTGAAATTTGATCAAGGTTGGATCATGGATTCATCATTTAATCAGGAATTGGAAAAATTACTTAATTTGGAAATGGTTGACTTTCCATTTAGGGCAAGTTTTCATGATCGTTGCACTCACTTTAAGCCCATTTTTCATCAAGATAAAAGCTCCATTTGAAACTTTCTCCAACAGGAAAGTTGTTCCTCTTGTTCCAAGCTTTCTAGAGATATAAAGTTTGCTCCATTTGGATTAGAATTGAGAAAGTTATGCTTAGTCAAAGTGAGACATTTTTTTAGGACACTTAGAAAAATTTCTAAGTCCAAAATCTTCAAAATTTGTCAAGACTTCTTGGCCAGTTTTCTTGCACTTCAAGGAATTATTTGAAAATACTTTCATCACAACATTTGTACCTTGTCATTTCCTCTTTAACATCATTTTGAAATCATCTCATTTGGATCCATGGTTTGAGAGATACATTCATTTAAAGTGGGCACCATGACTTGATTTTCTAGGTAGATTTTGGGCCTAACTGGCCCAATCAGATTTTCTAAGCATGCTGCACAAACCAGTCACGTTTTTTACCTCTTTTGGCCATGCATTGGACATCCATTCACTTAAGTTTGGCCCAAAATAAAACATTTTACACCTCACTTCACACTTTTATTCTTATGGATAAATCACTTATTAAAAAGCCCATGAGAACACCTAATCCACCCTATTTAAGAAGCTGAAACTTTAACCCTAAAGGAGCATTGGAATTTCGTGGCAAGGAGGCAAAGCTTCATCACATATCAGATTCCATTCCACTTCTATTTTCCATTAGGTAATCATCTCTTCCATGACCATGTTTTGATATATCTACGCTTGCTTACCATGTTCATCACCATTAATCCTTCCATTTTCATATTTCCTTTTCTTATTTAAAATATTTTCTTCGTCCATAAAATTACCCAAAAATATTTTTCACTTTTCTTAACGTTTTATTTAATTTTATATAATTTTTATTTTCGTAGTTTTTAATATTAATATTTTATTTTAATTATTTATTCTAAATGGTCCATTTTAACACACTTTTTTTATTGATTTTATTTTTATGACTTAAAATTATTGTTAGCATTTGATTTTTGGGATGAAGGTCTACCACTGTCTCATGGTCAACCTTACCTTTTCTTGGAATTTTATTTCATATTTTCAATTTATTTTGGATTTATTTTTGACCTAGTTTGATTGGTTGACTTTTAATTTGACTTCTATTTTATTTTAATTAATTCACGTACCAACTTTCATTATTTTTAAAATCTTTTTGTGGGATGATGATGTCCTGAACCCACCTTATTTAGTTTAATTTTTCATAATTTTCTTGATTAATTTACTATTTATTCTTGATTTATTTCTAACCTAGTCTTATTAATTGACTTTTGGTTTGATCTATGTTTTGTTTTAATTAATTCACGTGCAAATTTTCATTATTTTAAAAATATTTTTGGGGGATGATGATGTCCTGACCCCACCTTATTTAGTTTAATTTTTCATAATTTTCTTGATTAATTTTCTATTTATTTGTTATTTTTTAAGTTAACTTGAATTTTCAGTTGACTTCTTTATGATCGGTGTTTGACTTAGGGATTGCATATGGCAATTGAATAGATCTTTTTATCCTCCCTTGTTCATCTCATATGCCATGTATTAGAGGCCTTTTACCTTGATTTTATTTGGTCCTTACCTCATTTCCTGATTAAATTATTCAGTGGACCCTTCGTGTGTATATTTTCATCTGTTTGATTCATCTGTGATCTTTTATACTTGTTTCTCTCATTCATGCTTTCTATTGCTTGATTATTTAACATGTTCATACTCCCATGCATTGTTTAAATGCTCCATTATTTGATTATTTGGTTTGATTATATATTGTTGATTTATCCGATCTGGTTGATAACTGTTGCCTACTTGTATGATGTATGAGACATATATTCTTATTGTTTGTTTGCCATGAACAATCCCCATTCATAACAAATGTACCCCTCTCCCCTAAAGTGTATAATATTTATTTCTTTATTTCTTTAGTAACCTGTTAATACAAGAATTAAAACGAACATCCGATAACCATTTCAAAATAAGATCAAAAGCTCGATCCAACATCGAGTAAGCATTTTCAAAACTTAACTGAACCAACACGCATTCATCCATCCTCTTGTAAGTCGATTGCATCTGGAATCGCCATCTACCTGTAAGTCGATTACCTCCGGCATCGCCATCTACCCTTATCCGTAACTCCTCTCCGCGCTCCATCTGTCGACTCTTGTTTCGTTTAGGTAGAACCCTTTGTATGATAACATAGGTAGAATTCCCTTATTCTTTGCATGCTAACATTAGGTAGATGTTCCCCTTTGTAAATCCTAACACATAGGTCCATATTTCATGACAACTCTATAGTAGAGCTTCCCCACTTTTAGACCTTCCGTGCGTCTCCGATCTTGTGGCATATCAGTTCGTTCTATTGCAAAGAGGTAACTGCCTAAGACTCGATTCAGCGAGCTGCGACACCTACTGCTAGGACGTGAACGCATTGCCCACTTTCCTTTGACACAGCTGGTGTCCCCTTTTGTAAGTCCATGTTCAGATGGCAATCCTTAACCCCTAGTTTAGTCGAACTACGACAACTCTGATTCTCATGTTCAGATGAGATGCGTAGGCACGAGATGCGATGTCTTGCCGAGTTTGACTGACGACTAATAACTAATCTTTGTTTGCTTTCTCCCTTGCTGCGATTCTTTTCTCTCGCCCTCGTTACGATCGAGACCTTCCCTTTCTCTTGCCCTAGTTGCAATCGAGACCCTTGTTCCCGTAGTTAGCCGAACTACGTTTTGCTCTGATTCCCATTCCAGATGAGATACGTAGGCATAAGACGCGACGTCTTATCGATCACACTTATCTTTAACCCATAGGTAGCCGAGCTACGAAGACTCTGATTCTCATACTCAGATGAGATACGTAGGCAGTGGATGCGACATCCTTGCGAGTCATTTTCTTTTAACCTTCCTTTTAATAAATAGTTCTTTAGATATACCTACACCCTTTAGACTAGAACAACACTTATGAAAAGGGCTCCCTAGGAGTACCTAGGATGTTTTGGGTGCTTAAAACCTTCCCATTGCATAACCAACCCCCTTACCCAGATCTCTGACATTTTTACTAGTTTTTGATTCGATAAAACTTTTAGGTTTTTGTTCGCTTTCTAACCATTCCTTTGGATAAATAGAAGTGCGGTGGCGACTCGACTTGTATGGTTTACCTTATATTTAGTCAATATCTTTAATGGTAACGAATACCCCTCTACAGTGTCCACAAAGGAAAAAGAAATCAGGAGAAACTAAGAATCCATATGAGTAATACACTCATAAATGGGACAGAGACTCTGGGACTTTATTGGGGAATAAAGGGGATAAAACGTGTGAGCAGGTCACGACTTGAAATTTGATGGGAGACATGAGAGGGATTCCATGAAAGTAAATCAATGGAAAGACTCGAGCTGACGCAAAGATGCATGTATTGGGGGAATATGCCAATACAGCAAGACTATCCACAAAGGATACCTCGGATAAAATCTGGACTCGGATGGGGAAAATCTGCTAAGGGACTCAGACGGGGATATCCATAAAGGACTCAGCTGAGGAAACAACAAATGAGGTATTACCGGTTACTGGGTAATAAGCTCAAGGAGACCTGTGATCAAAACACCGGTATAAAGGGTGAGAATAACACGCTCGAGGAGAATGAATATCTAATACCGGTATAAGGGTGAGAGATATCAATCATCCAAAGACATCTGAGGAGGACCAAAAAAGGTATGTTTCAACTCAGGAAAATCTGACTCCACAGGGGACAAAAGTCATAATAGGGAGCAGAAGGGAAGGAACATCAAGGATACCGGTTATTGGGCATATAACAGGTGACCAACCAAGCGTGAATTGGGGAATATTTCCAAGACACTCATCATCCGAAAGGAGGGTTGAAAAAGCAAACTCGATTACAGGATGGGCATTCGATCCCATAAGGAAATGTGAATCTTACTCGACTGGGGAAGAAAAAAGACTTTGAATGAAGAGCGCATGAGATATATTATCTATTACCGTCAGAATGTAGATAATATACTCGCATGGAAGATTATCCACAACCGGTTACTGGGTTAATAAAGGATAAATCGACCGAAAAGAAAGGACATCGGGATATCGGCTACTGGGTATAAAATGATGACCAATCAAAAGGGGAGCAACAATCACTACCAAACAAGGGTAAATGAAAGATAACTCGTTGGGGATACATTGACAAAAGCAATGATCCGGGAGATATATCACCGGTTACTGGGTGGTATACTAAAAAAGGTGAAGAAATATCAATATCGAATATTGAATAAAGATAACCAACAAAGAGGGGATTACATCTACCGGATACTTGGTAGAAAACCACAGAAGAGAGTAACCGTCATCGGTTAGGATGAACAAAATCACGGGTTAACTCTGCAAGGGGACAAAATGGGGTTTACAACTACCGGTTACTGGGTAGAAAACCACAGAAATAGGACTTACAACTACCAGTTACTGGGTAGAAGGCCGCAACATCCGCTAGGGAAACAATGAACAACTATTGTCTACTGAGCAATTGATCACCTGAACCACAGGGAACTACAGGGGAAATAACAAGGGGAGTCAATCTAGGAACAAACTAGAGAGACGCAATGAAACAAGACTCAACCCAATGAGGATATAACTCAAGGGAGTAATTCCATCCCAATACATTTTTTGGGAGGAAACTGAAATAATAAGCATCCACGAGGACATAACTCAGTGGGGAATACGGAAGAAAGGATAGACACTTTCTGCCTATGGGGCTGACTCTATATGGAGAGATCAGACACATACATCTGCTTGGGGAAATATGTATCACCAAATAGAAGGAGATAATAAACAAAGATATATGGAAAAGAATGTGACATGAATATCTGAATGTTATAATTATGCATGTATATGCATGGTTTATGTATGATTAATGCTGACAAACAGACATATCTAACACAAACAGGTCCAAGAATCAATGGACAGGACATCCGGTACTACATCTCAAAAGAGAAAGCCAGGACCACAGGAGAAATCCAATCGGGTGGGGGCAACAAATACCAGGAAACACCGATCTCTGCAGGGGATAAAGGCCAATGTTGAGGATCAAACAGAGTCGCTGCAGGGAACAAAGACAAATGCTAGGGGAACAAGTAGATGATCACAACCACCAAAGTTGGGGATCTTCCAATAGTACGCAGAGACAAGGATAAGGTCAGTCAGAGAAGAACTCTACTGGGGATCTTATCAGGGGAGTGATGTGGAATTCTGCGAGGAACAACCACCAAACAGAAGCACATCAAACAACATTCACTTCTAACCACAGACGGAAACATCCCTGCTGTGGAGAAGGAGAACCAGTCAATCCGCTGGGGAAGAAATCAACACATCTTCCTCAGACGTTCCAACGCCAAACTAAGATAAGGCAGAGCCTTAGCTGGGGAACTAAACACGGATAAGATCCACCGTAGGAGTGACTCTACTGGGGAAAGACCAAGGGAAGATAAGAAACTCTGCGGGGAATAACCACCGTACAAAAGTTCTAAAAAACATTACATTTCCTCATACTGCTGGAGAAACAATCTCTGCCGAGGAGAGGAGAAACACCACTCCGCTGGGGAAAGAATGAACATTTTCATCACCCACTCTGCTAGGAGGAAAACTATCCAAGAAGGAGGAAGTAACTACAATCAGGCTTCGATCAAGCAACTCCACTAGGGAAATAACTGTTGATGACTGAACCGGGAGTAACCTGTAGGTGATCAGTTGGAGATAACCTGCTAGTGACCAAACTGGGGAAATCTAACATGAGCAACCCTGCCGAGGATGAACAGGAGGCAAACCTGCTGGATATCAATGTGGGCGAATTTACTGGGGATAAGCTACAAACCAACTTGTTGAAAATTCCGCTCATGCCGGGATTTCCTGCTCACTATGCGGGGATTTCCAATCTGAATGAGGGAAAACCAACTTCCTCGAAGAAGATAGCATATCAACTTATCAATCTATAAGGGATTTTAGGTCAATCCACACAAGGGATGACAACCATATAATTGATAACACAAATGCTACATCCAGACTCACTGGGGAGCTAAAAGACTGATACCAAACTTCATACTTTCAGGGGATCTTGGTGGAGTATTACCTTCTTCTGTGCTCGTTGAGGAGACAAATCTAAAAGATGATGAAGAGGATACAAAAATGTTAGGAATATGAACAAATGTCTTACCCTTTTGGAGATCATACTATCCTTGGGAGAGCACTGAAGACGTTCCATTTATCCTTTCCAGTCTTTTGTGAATGTTCACTTTGTTTAAAAAATAGTTTATAAAAGCTTTTAAAATAATGATATTCATCAATTCAAACATGTAAACTTTTGTTAAACAGAAATAAATAAGAGTGCAAAGAATTGGATAAAGGCTCAAATTTATTTGATGGAATGGTAGTCTGCAAATGGCAAGACTCCATGGATCTTTACAAATTTGAAATTGGTGATATATATTGGAAAAGGGCTACATTGAACATAATGACAATTTTTCCACCAACTCTGAATCCAATGTATTTGCAGCTTCAGTTGACGATGACTGAGCGAGAATCTTTAACGGACGACAGCTGTAGAACAAGGTCTTCTCAGGATGCAGTTACTTGCCAAATCCCTAATTTTTGCCTAGATTGCCCCAGGGTGAGGTACTCAATCCAGCGGGATATATATTCATTTTTTTATATGTCTCTAACTTTTGCCTAGATCTCCCTTTCGGGTTTTCAATCCACCGAAACGCTCATTTTTGCCTAAGTTTCCCTTTCGGGTTTTCAGCTTAGCGAGCTATTCTGTTTTTTTAATTTTAGGCGAAGTATTTCTTGACTGCATCTGAATTCACAGGATAAGTGAAATCCTCCCCATCCATAGTTGTAAGTATCAAAGCACCGCCTGAAAAGGCTCTCTTAACAACATATGAACCTTCATAGTTTGGAGTCCACTTGCCCCTGGAATCGGGCACGAAAGACAAGACTTTCTTGAGCACGAGGTCACCTTCTCAGAACACATGAGGCTTGACCTTCTTATCAAAGGCTTTCTTCATCCTTTTGCTGATATAACTGACCATGGAACATGGCAGTTAATCTCTTTTCTTCAATCAAATTCAGTTGGTCATAACGACTCTGAACCCATTCAGCCTCAGTCAACTTGGCCTCCATCAAGACTCTCATTGATGGGATCTCGACCTCCACGGGGAGCACAACCTCCATGCCATATACAAGAGAGAAAGGGGTTGCCCCTGTTGAAGTGCGGACAGATGTACGATAACCATGCAAGGCAAATGGCAGCATCTCATGCCACTCTTTGTACGTAACAACCATCTTCTGGATAATCTTCTTGATATTCTTATTAGCAGCTTCAACAATCCCATTCATCTTGAGTCTATAAGGAGAAGAATTATGATGTGCAATCTTGAACTCGCTACACAACTCTTTCATCATCTTGTTGTTCAAGTTAGATCCATTATCAGTAATGATCTTATCTGGCACACCATATCGGCATATGAGTTGATTCTTGATAAACTTCACAACCACCTGCCTGGTCACGTTCGCATATGATGCCGCTTCAACCCACTTGGTGAAGTAATCAATTTCTACGAGAATAAATTTGTGACCATTGGACGCCTTTGGCTCTATCATGCCAATCATGTCAATTCCCCACATAGAGAAAGGCCATGGTGATGAAATCACATTCAAAAGTGTCAGGGGAATATGAATCTTATCCATATAAATCTGACACTTATGGCATTTCTTCACATATTTGCAGCAGTTAGACTCTATTGTCAACCAATAGTAGCCTGCTCTCAACATCTTCTTTGCCATGGCATGTCCATTGGAATGAGTACCAAATGAACCCTCGTGGACTTCAGTCATTAACAGGCCTGCTTCATGTCTATCCACGCATCTGAGCAGAACCATGTCAAAATTCCTCTTATAAAGCACATCACCGTTGAGGTAGAAACTGCCTGATAATCTCCTCAAAGTCTTCTTATCTTTAATAGATGCCTCACGCGGGTAAATCTGACTCTGAAGAAAACACTTGATGTCATAATACCATGGCTTATCATTCTTCAATTCTTCTATTGCGAATACATGAGTTGGTCTATCCAAGCGCATCACATTAATATTGGGGACTTCATTCCAGAATTTCACCACAATCATTGAAGCAAGCGTAGAAAAAGCATCTGTCATTCGATTCTCATCTCGAGGAATATGATGGAATTCAATCTCAGTAAAGAACGTTGAAATCCTCCTCGCATAATCTCTATATGGGATGAGGCCAGACTGATTCGTCTCCCATTCACCCTTAATCTGATTAACAACAAGGGCCGAATCACCATAAACATCAAGATGTTTGATCCTAAGATCAATACACTCTTCTAAACCCATAATACATGCCTCATACTCCGCCATATTATTCATGCATTTGAAAGTTAGTCTTGCTGTAAAAGGAAAATGTGTGCCCTGGGGAGTAATAATCACTGCACCAATACCATTTCCATATTGATTTACAGCGCCATCAAACACCATGCTCCATCGGGAACCAGGCTCCGGCCCTTCATCGAGCGTAGGGTCATCGCAATCTTTCATCTTCAAATACAGAATCTCCTCATCAGGGAAGTCGTACTGAACAGACTGATAATACTTTATTGGTTGATGTGCCAAGTGGTCAACCAAGATACTACCTTTAATAGCCTTATGAGCTCGATACTCAATATCATACTCAAACAACAACATCTTTCAACGGGAAATCCTCCCAGTTAAAGCAGGCTTCTCAAAGATATACTTAATTGGATCCATTTTGGATATCAACCAAGTCGTATGATTCAGCATATACTGGCGTAAACGCTTAGCATCCCAAGCCAAAGCACAACATGTTTTCTTAAGCATTGAGTATCGAGACTCACAATCAGTGAACTTCTTACTCATATAGTAAATGGCATATTCTTTCTTCCCTGATTCATCTTGCTGACCCAATACACAACCCATAGAGTCCTCAAGAACAGTCAGATACATAATCAAAGGTCTCCCTTCCACAGGCGGAGACAGAAACAGAGGCTCAGACAGATACTCTTTGATACTATCAAAGGCCTTCTGGCAATCGCCGTTCCAATCATGACGCTGAATTTCCGGAGGAGCTTGAATATTGGCGCACATGTGGCAGTCATGTAGGATATAAACCTGGAAATATAATTCTAGCGGCCAAGAAAACCTTGGACTTGCTTCTCAGTTTTGGGCGCAGGCATCTCTTATATTGCTTTGACCTTGGCAGGATCAACTTCAATACCTCTCTCGCTAACAATAAAGCCCAATAACTTGCCGGAACAGACTCCAAATGTACACTTGTTCGGATTCAGGCGGATTTTGTACTTCCTCAAACGTTGGAAAAGCTTCAACAAGTGCTATACATGTTCAACTTCCGTTCTCGATTTTGATATCATATCATCAACATACACCTCGATCTCCTTGTGCATCATATCATGAAACAAGGTAGTCATAGCTCGTTGATACGTGGCTCCGGCGTTCTTCAAACCGAAGGGCATCACTCGATAACAGAATGTTCCCCAAGGTGTGATGAATGTTGTCTTCTCCATATCCTCGGGTGCCATTTTGATATGATTATATCCGGAAAATCCGTCCATAAATGAGAAGACATTGAATTTAGCTGTATTACCTACCAACATATTAATATGTGGCAGAGGAAAATCATCTTTCGGACTAGCTTTATTCAAGTCTCTATAGTCCACACACATTCAGACTTTTCCATCTTTCTTAGGCACAGGCACAATATTGGCCACCCATTGAGGATATGTAGAAGTCACCAGAAACCCCGCATCAATTTGCTTCTGAACTTCTTCTTTGATCTTCACTGCCATATCAGGATGAGTTCTTCTGAGCTTCTGCTTCACAGGCACACACTCAGGCTTCAAAGGCGGGAAATGTTGCACGATATCAGTATCCAGACCAGGAATGTCTTCATATGACCAGGCAAAGACGTCGACATATTATCGTAGCAACTCAATCAACCCCTTCTTAACAGATTCTTCCAGGAGTGCCCCAATCTTCACTTCTCGAACACAATCCTTAGACCCCAAGTTGATTGTTTCCAAATTCTCAAAATGCGGCTGAATGATCTTCTCTTCGTGCTCAAGTAGACGGGTAATCTCATCAGGAATCTCTTCAACATCATCTTCTTCGGCCTAAAATACAGGGAACTCAAAGTTGGGAGATGGTGTTGGATCGTTATGTTCAATGGGTTTGATCAACCTGCATAATGATTTTGGATATAAAAGAGATTTTAGAATTCAAACAAGGCAAATCATTATGCAAATGAAATAATGATTTTATTCTCTTTTTAGGGTTTTATGTGATCACCAATTTCATGCAAAAAGCAAAAGGGAAAATAATTTGGAAAAACCAACATTTAACATGAATTTATTGAATGAATATCATTGTATTTATGTGCCAACAATGTCATCACTTCTCCTTTTGGCATGGGATAAGGGTTTTTAAACAAAAATGAACATTATGTGGACTTATGGACAACCGTTGGAACATCAACAACGACCCAATTATTGCAGACTTCTCCAGGGATGACAAAGTTGCCAGAATCTTCCTCTGCATCCTCTTCCACAACATCAACAACTTCTTGGTCTTCGACCGTGTGGATGAAACCACCACTCTGAAATAGACCGTGCTTGTTGAAAGTGCCTGAAGAGTACCTTATGCCAACCCAGGATTTATTGTCTTCCAGCTTAATCATTTGTCCTAAACCAGTAGTTGCGCCATGCTCAATGACCAACTTCGTATCATTGTAGGATGCAAATGAAGAAGTTCCTTTCTTAGAAGGTTAAACAATAGACAAGGCTTGGAACAACGTCCCAACCTCATCCTCAGCATCAATGTAAGAAAAGGAAGACAAATGGCTTACCAAGAGAGCCTTCTCTCCCCCTACCACCACCAACTTTTTGTTCTTCACGAACTTCAACTTTTGGTGTAGGGTGGATGTCACGGCGCCTGCCTCGTGAATCCATGGTCTGCCCAACAAACAACTATATGATGGGTGGATATCCATGACCTGAAAAGTGATATGGAAATCACTAGGTCCTATCTTGATTGGGAGTTCAACCTCGCCAATCACAGTCTTACGCGATCCATCAAAAGTTTTGACGACCACTCCACTCTGCCTCATGGGAGGCCCCTGGTATGAAAGTTTCGCCAGAGTGGATTTTGGCAACACATTCAGCGACAATCCCGTGTCTACCAGCACATTAGACAGGGCATCATCCTTGCAGTTCATAGAGATGTGAAGTGCCAAATTGTGGTCCTTTCCCTCCTCGGGAAGATCGGCATCACATAAGCTCAGGTTGTTACAAGCAGTAATGTTTGCAACAATGCTATCAAACTGTTCTATGGTGACGTCGTGACCCACGTACGCCACGTCCAACTCCCTCTGCAAAGCTTCACGGTGTGGCTCGGAATTCATCAATAAAGACAACACAGATATCTTTGAAGGCGTTTGTAGCAGCTGATCTACAACATTATACTCGCTCCTCTTGATAAGTCTCAACATATCATCATAGTCCTCTTTTAGTATGCCATTCTGGCCAGCAGGGACAAGAGCTCTAGCAGTCACGGCAAGTCTGTATACAGCAAGTGCCGGATTCGGAGAAGAAGAAGAATTCCCCATAGGATGGGCAACACTATCAGCAGTATCAGTTCTTCTGGTGTCAGCCTGGGGTTTCGGCGGCACCGAAAAAACACGACCACTGCGGGTCAAACCACTGACATCAGCAATATTAACAACAGAAGTGGAGGGAAAAGGCACTTCTTTCCCATCTTCTAATGCAATTGCATTATAACGATAGGGAACAACCTTATCGGAAGAGTATGGAACAGGGCCAACTGGCTTAATGATAAGAGAGGGAGAGGCATTCTGCTTGCTGCCATTATATCTGATGACAACAGGCTCAGGTAATCTGAATACGGGGGATATAACTTTAACTTCGTCCTCATCACGATTCTGAAGTATCTTGATCACACCCTGATCCAGCATTTCTTGGATGTCTTTCCTGACTTGACGACATCCTCTCTCATTGATAGTGCATACACGACAACTGTCATGGTCATGCTCGTAATGACTGTATCCACATAACAGTCTGTGCATCTCGACCAAAGATTGTCTGATATGGCTGACATATCAGACCTTGTATTTTCTAGGGCAACCCTGAACCATATTAACAGCAGATTTCCCAAGCTCGGGCAATGGGTTCTTCTTCACATTAGGACCTACGTCTTCGAAAAACAAGATACCACTTCTAACAAGGTCTTGAACCTTGGTCTTGAGAGGGTAACAATTCTCCACATCATGTCCGGGAGCACCGGAATGATAAACACAATGAAGCTCAGGCTTATACCACCATTGAGGGTTGGTCGGTATAGTAGGTGGGTTAGGTGAAGTGATCAACTTCCTTTCAATCAGTGAAGGATATAGCTCTGCATAAGTCATTGGAATAGAATCAAAAGTGACCCTTTTCCTATCATAGCTAGTGCTGATTTGATTGTTGTTTCGAGGTTGGTAGGCCTGCTGTTGCGGACAATGTTGTTGCTGTTGATATTGTTGATGTTGTTGTTGCTGGTTCTGATGCTGATAATGTTGATTTTCTCTGAATGCATGTGCTATATGAGCCACCTAGGGATGGTTACTAGCGGGACACACAGTCTTCCTCTTCACAGAGGGTCTTCTTGATTTGACATGGGAGGACACAGCATACGCCTCTCCATCTTTCTTCTTGGCAAACTCCCCATAACGTTTGGCAGAAGAGTCTTCTTCTCTGGTCAGGCGCCCTTCCCTGACTCCTTCTTCTATACGCATCCCCATGTTCACCATCTCGGTGAAGTCATAAGGAGCGCTAACAATCATCCGCTCGTAGTAGAAAGAGCTTAAAGTCTTGAGAAAGATCTTTGTCATTTCTTTCTCTTCGAGCGGGGGCACGATCTGTGCATCCAACTCTCGCCACCTCTGGGCGTACTCCTTGAATGTTTCTTTCTCCTTCTGGGACATGACCCTCAGTTGGTCCCTATCGGGAGCCATATCAACATCATATCTGTACTGCTTGACGAAAGCTTCGCCAAGGTCGTTGAAGGAGCGGATGTTCGCACTATCCAGACCCATGTACCATCTCAAAGCGGCATCGGACAAGCTGTCCTGGAAGTAGTGGATCAGGAGTTGATCGTTGTCGGTCTGAGTCGACATCTTTTCAAAGTCAGACACTTTGAACTTGACAGGAATCTTGACATTAGGTACGAGACATAGCTCAGCAGCAGATTTTCCAAAGAGGTCCTTCCGTCTGAGAGTTTTAAGTTCCTTGCGCAGCTCAAGGAATTGATCATTCATAGCATCCATTTTCTCGTAGACATCTGGGCCCTCAGATGGCTCAGAGTGATAAATGGTGTCATCAACTCTCGGTAAAGTATGCACGACTGGAGGTGGCACAGCAAGGACCGGGCTAGATGCCGGCAGAGAAGCAAAAGTAGGGGCAGGACCCTCTGGAACGAAATTAGCGGGCATCCCCCAAGGAAACCCGAATGTCATAGGAGATGGTGCAAAATGGGCACTGGCAGCAGGCACGGTAGAGGAAGCAACCTCTGAAATGACCATCCTCTGGGGAGGAGTTGAAGGCATTGGAGAAGACTGGCTTTGGGCAGCCAAGAATGACTCCATCAGGGCAGTCAATCTTGCCACTTCCTCCTTGAGTTCTCTGTTCTCTTGCTCGAGGTGATCCATTAGCTTTGATGAGTTGGCTCTGGTGTAGTACCGGTGCGTCAGCTTGTCTTCAAAATAAATTAAGAACACAGAGTTAGACCACTGAACAAGGAGCCCTGGAACAAAACCTGCTTATGCATATGATGCATGCAATGTTTGTGCATATGATTTAATTTTTTTAGTCAGAGGAACGTTAGAGCTCTATTTGCAAATATTTGAAAATATTAATCATTTAGACATATATGGAATAATCACATCAATAATATCTGGAAAAATTTTACACCAAAGAAGTACAGTCTTGGTAACCAAATACAATACAAGAGGGAAGGAAAGATAAGCTGCACGAAGCCTCTTCACCTCTCTCTCATAGGCTGCCTCCATATCTGCCTTCTCTTTGGCAAGTCGATCGTACTTCCTCTTCCAAAACCTGGAAGACTGAGGAAGAAGAGAAGTCACCACATCATCAGGCTCGTCGATAACCTGGTGCTCCAGAAACTCTATCAACGCATCCTTATCTCTAAGCTGCTGAAGTAGCTCCTCTCGCTCATGGACCCAAGCACGCGAACGGTCTTCATCTCTCAACTCCTCTACTCCTTGGTTAGGGAGGGTTGAAGGCCCAACCATAACCATAGGTGTAGGTCTCGGATAGTCATAGGGCATGCGGTACTCGGAAGCTCTCCTCCTAACCCATGAGGTATAGGGTTCCAAAGCAATACAATTCTTCGGACCAAGCTCTTTCCTTCCCTACCTATGAATCTTGCGCCAAGCACGGACCATCACTCCCTTCAAGTTTTGGGGATCTTTACCCTCTTTAAAGAACACACCCTCTAACAAAATGTTATTAGGTTTATCCTTTAAGGGGAACCCAAGCTGACGACATGCCAAAATAGGGTTGTAGTTAATCCCACCACATGTACCAAGAAGAGGCACATTGGAGAATTCACCACAAGAGTCAATAATCTGCACACCATCATACACACAGTTGTACCAAAAGATATCATCATTAGTGAGAGACATAAGTCTCGTGGAGCACTGTAGACATCGTTTGTTCTCCTTGAAGGTGAGCATCTGTGGCAAGTGCGAAATAAACCACTTGTACAACAGAGGCAAACAACACACAATGGTACCACTACCCTTTGTATTCCTCATATGCAAAGAGAAATAAGTGTCACCCAACAGAGTAGGAACGAGATTAAGAGTAGAGAAAATCCTGATAGCGTTCACATCCACAAAATTGTCGATGTTGGGGAATAACACTAGCCCATATATGAGAAGTACAAATATGGCCTCAAAGGCGTCCTCACTCGTGGCCTTCCCAAACATAGTAGCTTGAGCAATGAGGAAATCAGATGGGAGACCTTGAATTCCGCCTTTGGTAGTCATATGAGCACCAATAATAGATTCATCTATATGCAACTGATCAGCAATCTCTTGGGAAGAAGGAACTCTCTCCAAGCCACTGAACGACAACTGATCTAGAATAGGTATACCCACAAGATAAGCATACTCCTCAAGCGTAGGAAAAAGCTAGAAATCCGGAAAAGTGAAGCAACAATACAAGGGATCATAGAACTGCACCAACACACTCATCAGACCTTCATCCACCTAAGTAGCAAGAATAGATAGAAGCTTCCCATGACGAGCCTTGAACTCCAAGGGATCTAATACATAGGATGTCAAACTCCTTAACTCTTTCAAGTCGGGTTGTCTGAAACTGTACTTCCTTGTATTCCTTCTTTGCTTGTCCATGTCTGAAAATTTGCAAATAAACCTCTTAAGTTCCTTGAAATTTTTTCTCATTGTTGATGATATGGATGTGTATGAATGCATGGATGCAACAATCACACTCAAGGATCAAGCAAAACACACCACACAAAGGTCACGGGATGGATCAAGTTATCCTTAATATCAATCATCCATTTTGGTGGATTATGGTTTACACCTTATCAACACCCAAGTTCCATTGATATTAAGGGTATACAAGAACGGATCAACCGTGAATCAAGGGTTCGTTGCAAGTCACGAGCATGGAGTATCGGTTAAGAACCACCCAAGGGGAGTGTACTATGGTTAAACCTGACAATCATGTTATACAAGAGGTTCCCATAGTCATCATCTCATCTTTTGGATATTATCGGATAAACGACTACTCGTATTCCAAAAATATTCTCAAGAGAGACTCTTGTGAGTGTAGTATTGCGTAACAATCGTATCAAATCTTACACTTGAACGAACTTCGCACTACGTCCTAAAATATGCCAAGATGGGTTAGGTAATCTAAGGTCCTTGGCTTCTAAGGCATATATTGGAAAGAGTAATGCCTAACCACGACTACTCGTGTGACATTATTGATCCCAACATAACCTCCACCAAGTGAATGGGCTTGCAAGTCAACTTGCTAAGGAATAACTCCACACAAGTCAACAAGACTATGCCATTCTCCTATCATAAGTGCACTCGAGTTCAGGTATAGAACTCATCTCACAAGAGACCACCAAGCACACAAGCAATTGATATATCAAGCAATTCATACATTACAAACAATACAATCATCCCAAATTTGCACAAAAATATGTCACAAATAATATACAATACAATACAACAAAAGTGAAAAGTAGGCAAAACCCACTAGGCAAATTATCCCCAGCAGAGTCGCCACTTTTCTATAGCGGGGTATTTGTTACCTTTAGATTTATTGACTAAATCAAAAGTAAATCATACAATTCGAATCGCCACCGCACTTCTATTTATCCAAAGGAAAGGTTAGAAAGCGAATAAAAACCGAGAAGTTTTATCGAATGAAAAACTAATAAAAATGTCAGAGATCTGGGTAAGGGGGTTGGTTATGCAATGGGAAGGTTTTAAGCACCCAAAACATCCTTATTACTCTAAGGGAGCCCTTTTCATAAATGTTGTAAGGTAGGTTGGTATTTGTGAAAATATTTGTGCAAACATGATTGGGGAGATGAGAGGAGAATATACAAGTTATTTAAAATTTTGTGTTTGAATGGATGAACCCATTGCCTATGTACCATCTTAAAAAAGAATAGGATCAAAACCTCGTAGTTCGGGGTAAAAATCTCAAAAGAAGTTGGTGAATTGATTGGTCAAAAGCCTTAAGATCTTTTGTTATTAAAGGGAGAAAACTCAACCTAAAACCACAAATCCACCATGTGAGGAGAGCTTCAACATGCTAGTGAGGGGTTAACCCTATAATAAGCATGGAAGTATTATAGTCCATCACTAAGGATACAAATGAGTATTATATCAACCTCTAGGATAACTCAAACCTAATAACTAATGTTTATGAAAAGTTTTGGCAGGAGTGACCATTGAAACCACAAAACAATTGAGTGAGTTGTATTTACAAATGAAAAGTATTCACAAAATATGGTCAAAGTTGACTTAAGATTCAATTCAAAATAAGTGTTATGAAAAGAGTTTGAAAAATCAAAGGCATAATGCCTAGGTTTCTAATTTTTAAAAACAATGTTAATGTTTACACAAAAGTTTGGCTTGGGTTAGAGTGGAGAGAAAAAGAGAATGGCTAGGTCCTAAACCTGAAAAGATGTGGGAAGAGAAGTAAAACCACTTGGAGTTCCCTTCTTGAGAGCATAAAGATGATCCAAGTTGCTCCTTTCCTTTGGAATTAGCAAGCAATAAGCAAATAACTCAAGCAATCAAGCAAATGTTCAATCAAGCTCCTAGGAATCTTCCAATTGGCTTTTGTATCTCTTATCTTGGATGTCCATGACAATGGTTCTTCTAATTGGCTCAAGTTTAGGATCCCTAGCACACAAGAACACACAAATAAAAAAGTTCCACAATGCAAATAAAAGAATGGACAAGAGTGAGATTAGAATTAGGGGTCCTTTCAATGTCATCTTCAATATTAAGCATTCTAGAGGCATGAGGCCTAGTTGTTCTTTGACAATTTTAGCACTCTAAAGGCATGAGGCCTAGTTGCTCTTCAAACTCCATTAGCATAGGTAAGGTCCTAAATCTAAGTCCTTTCTCCATAAACATAAACATAAATGAATTAATGAGCTCAAGTGAGCAAAGGGCAAAGAAAAATGAATTAATGAGCAAGATATTTAAATTGCATTAAAGTAAATTGCAAAAATTAAATGCATGAATTAAAAGTTAGTGATTAGTAGATAGTGTTAGTGTGCCATAAGGCAATTTAGCGCTATGTTAAGCAATCGTAAGTAGACTAATGTAGTAGTCACACCTATTTGAGGCCGGTCAATAAAACTATAGGCAACAAGCACAAGTTAGAGACCATGACTAATAAGCCAAGCTCCTACAACTTGCCATGCCAAAAGAAAAGAAGAATGATCTTGTATGGATTTAGGTTTTTTGCTTGACCAAGAAGCAACCTATCTCTAATGCAAAGCAATTCACTTGATCTTTGATCAAGATGACATTGATTTGAATCAAAGAAGGTTAAGCCCCTCATATGTCAAGGCTAACCACCAATCATTAACTCATTGATCAAAAAAAGAAGAAGAAGAAGAAATGGAATGTACATAATTGAAATTCAAATGACATAAGTAACACACATTGACCAAATATGAATGGAATCAACATCAATCAATGGTAAACAGAAGTGAGATGAAGCTTAGAAGTCAAGAAACAGTAAAATATTTTTGGTATTTTTTGGAATTAAAATAATACTTGAATTAAAATAAACAAATAAAGGTCAAACTTCAAATCCAATTCAAATCAACTTGGAAAAGTCCAATTGGATCATCATAAGTTCAACATGGTCAAACAAGGTTTGACAAAAAATTTCATCATTTTTTGAAAACAGAAACTAATTTTAAACAATTAAAAATGAAGAAAAATAACATAATTGAACTAAAATCTCAAATAAATCTCAAATCAATTAAGAAATTGATGAGAATATTTTTCATAGATTCACCATCATTCAAAGATGTTAAGAAATTTTTTTTTGGCATTTTTGAATATTAGAAAGCATTTTAAATGAATTAAAAATAACCAGAAAAGAGAAAATTCACAAAAAATATTAAATGGACTCATAAAAATATTAAAAATCATTTTTAGAAACTAGAATTTAAAAGGAAAATTTTGCAATTGGTCCCATATTTTTATGATTAAAAATGAAGAAATTATGAATTTTTAAAATAAAATGAAATAAAAGGAAATTAAATCATAAATTAAAAATAAGAAAAATCCACAGCGCTTGGATCCCACTTCATTAATTGACGTGGCTAATCACAAGGCGGGGAGATGCGCGCGCATGGTGAACCAAAGTCAGCAGCGAAACATGAAGCATTAAAATAAGTCAAAACAAAACACGACCAAGATTAGATCCCAGGGTCCAGATCCAAGGGCTAGGAACTCGTCAATGTGGGGACGGTGGTGGAAACCACCGTCTTCTCAGGCGAGACTCACAGTTCCGGCCAAATTTGCAGGTTTTTAAACCTTCATTAAAATGCTGATCTATACATCAATGGAAAGCTAGGGTGATGTACATCACCCCTGTACCGTTGGTTTCCACTGAAGATCTCTATAGAGAGAGAAATCTGAGATGGAAATTTGTGGTGTTCAAACTGAGCTTACTCAATTCATGAAATTAAAAGCTCAAATCAATTGTCTCTCACATGAGGACTTCAGAGGTACCAAGCAATGCAAGAAATGATCAATATCCAAGTAGTTTCAAATGAAAACAGTTTGAACAACAACCTTTGAAGTGCAACTTTACAAGACTTGATCCACTCCAATTCTTTGATGCAGTGTGATCTTGAGATGGCAAGGAAGAAAGGTTAAGGAATTGAAGTTCAGAGATCAACCAATGAAGTTAAAATTTGAGCTTGAAAATTTGAGAGAAAAATCAAAATTCCTTTGAGTGAAGGTTAGGGATTCAATTCTGCAGCAGTTCAGGCTACTTGAGGTTGGATTTTGAAGTGGAATGGAGCTTCTATTTATAGCCAAGCATGATGCAAGCAATGAAAAATCCGTGTGTGCATGAGCTTGAGTCCTCCATGCATGGGCCTGTACAGGCGCATGTGAGGCCCAAATGCAATGGAAAATGCAAGCTGAAGTCACATGGATCAGGTTTGGACGTGCAGATTTCATTGCAATGGAGTGTGCACAAAGATTCAACATGTTATGCATAATTGGGAACAAAACTTCCCCTCTTCTAAAATGCCACTTGCCAAATTGAAACATTGCCATATGGGTAATGGTTGGAAATGTATTGACATGAGGAACAAATGTTATGTTGAACAAAAATCCATTTGGAATTGGGAAAATATTGAAAACTGATCATGAAGTTCAAGGTGCAAAACATGTATATGGAAATTTTGTAAGTTGTAAATGCGCCTAAGAGGGGGGGGGGGGGTGAATTAGGTGGTTAAAAATTCTTCGATCGTGTTTCCGGTTTTTGGTTATTTTTCGTTTAAGTGCGGAAAAATAAATTGCGGAAAGTAAAAAGACACCGGAAATTATAGTGGTTCCCTTCACAATCCGAAGGTACATCCACTCCCCTTTCCACACGAAAGAGATTTCACTATAGTTAGAATTATGGTACAGCCTATTCACACAAACGGTGATGCCTACTATCTAACCTATAGGTAAACAAGTGTATGAAGAACAATCCTCTTCAACACCAACCCCTTGTGTCCCACAATCCTGGATCACAAGTCAAACAGAAATAACTCTTTTGATGATATTAACAAAGTGTAGTATTATCAATCTTCTCTTGATTGATCTTCTCCTTAGATAAATAATTCACTCAATGAATAATATACAAGTGTTCAAGAAATAGAATGAGATGAAACTTTGATTATGAACACTTTTAAAAAATTATTGAAGGAAATATGAAAGAGTGATTATCTTAAGTTTGTATGAAAATTCTTGGAGGTGAAAATTCATTTTTGAAAATTTAAGA
Organism: Lathyrus oleraceus; assembly: GCF_024323335.1. NCBI lineage: Eukaryota > Viridiplantae > Streptophyta > Magnoliopsida > Fabales > Fabaceae > Lathyrus > Lathyrus oleraceus. Next base: position 212,587,926 of record NC_066582.1, read on the forward strand.
ATTTATATTGCCAAAACACCTTTTCAAAGAGGTATCATTTTCTCCATAAACATTGATGAAAAGATATAATTTTTCAAAAACATTTTCACTGTAACGAACAGTGTTAACCGGTTAACCAAATGGGTTAACCGGTTAACGCATACAACGTTAACACAGGATTTCAAAAAACTGGGTTGTTAACCGGTTAACCCATATGGTTAACCGGTTAACACTGTTGAAATGCAGAAAAATACTTTAAGAAAATTGTGTCTTGCATTTCAATGTGTTAACAAAAGGTTATGTTTAAAAAATGCAAATGCAGATCATGATTGTTGAACACTTGTATACTAATCTAAGAGTGAGTTAGATATACCTAAGAAGTGAATCAACAATCTTGCAAACGGTTGACTTGAAAAAGAAGCTTGATCAAAATGTTCCTCATGCATATGTGGCTTGATCACTTTGATGCTTGAATTATCTTTGAAGCTCTTCTCTTTTTGCATTGATGCATGTTGTCTTCATCAAAATACTTCTTGGATTGAAGCTTGCTTCTACAATCTCCCCCTTTTTGATGATGACAACCAACTTGAGATAGATGCTTGAAAGTGAAGTTTCTCTAATTTGATTCTCCCCCTAAGTTTAAGAACTCCCCCTAAATGAGAGGCATACAAAATTCTGCATAGAGAAACCATTAGAGAAACAAGTCTTCTCCCCCTTTGGCATTAGCAAAAAGGAAGAGACTTATGAAAAAGGGAAAAGTATACAAGCATACACACATTTTGTGATCATTAGATAAGCATTCAAGCACATATTATGACAGAATAAAAATGGATTAAAAGTTAAGAGTACGGTAAGCATAAGTAGCATAAACATAGTTTAACAACAAAAACAATAGAACAACACATAACAGGAACATAGAAAAACATAGTGCTTTATTCTTCTTCCGAACCATCCTCATCCTCCTCTCCTTCCGCTTCACTACCGGCTTCACCTTCATCATCTTCCACGGGAAGGTTGCGGGAACTTAACACTAGGTTCCGAAGACTTTTGATAGCGCGGGTGGTTTCACGGTGTTGGCTCATCATGGTGGTATAGAGAAACTCATTTGTAATGCCACCTTTCAGAATAGGGAAGTTTGAAGAAGAAGACCCGTCATCGTACTTGTAGGAACCGTCATTGCTTTGGATAATCCCGGTATTCTTCATAATGGTAACGCCGTTGATTTCATTGGCGGTAGTGGTCATAGCCAGAAACGGTTCTCTCCCGATTTCCATGTCTGTTAGTTCCAAAATCCTTGAGATAAGACGACCGTATGGCAGCCTTGTTTTGAGAGAAAGTTGTTGTTTCAGATGATACATCATAGTAGGTAGCCAATTAATTCTTATTTTGTTCTTCACAGCAAATAGAACTTGCATCTCCAAATCATTGATTTGAGAAAGGTTTGAATCCTTTGGTAGCAAGACATGGCAAATAACATAATGCAGCATACGATCATCAACTGACAGGTTCTTAGCATAACAGAGTATGCGAGAAGTGCGCTGTCCCGACACAACAACATCCCTTGGAAATCTACAGATTGAGTAGTAGTATTCCATTTTATCATATTAAGCCCATTTTCCTTCATCATGATTAACACCTTTCCGAAGAAAAAATCCAGAATAGGGAATCTTAAGAGACGCAGCCAACGACCTTAGGTCTGTTACAATTTCACAGTCTCTCACAGTGGCAGACAGCATATGTTGATCATCATCATTCAGATTTAAAGTAAAATGGTTCAGAAAAGATTTTACCAAATCAGTATAAATTTTGCCATTATCAGTTATGAACGCATGCAACCCTTGATATCTCAACAGCTCAGGAAAAGAGAAGGTAGTGAAGGATTTGAGCTTCACATACTTACCCTTAAGCAGATGTCTAACCCTGACTTTGAAATCCATTCTCCTTTTCTTGGCTGTTTCCATTTTCAACTCTTCCTCTTCACTGCTAGATGATGATACAGGAGCCTTTCCCATTCTTGGAGGAGCCATGAAGAAGATGGAGATTCTAGGGTTTTGAGATGGATTTTTCGGAATAGGATTTGAGAGTTAGTAAGTGGGTATGGTTGAGTGGGGTTTAATGGAGCTTTAAAGAAACAACACTCAAGAAGGTTGAAAGTTGAATGAAATGAGATGAAGGGTTTATGGTGAGTAATGAGGGAGGAGAGAGTTATGAGGTGTAGGTGAAAGAGTAAAGCACATGCATTTAACATAAACACACATACCACAATAAAATTTAAAGTTTTAAAAAAAAATTAAAATTAAAAATCTGTATTCAAAACGTAAAGGCAGAAGTGCTGTTTTGGAGGTGTTAACCGGTTAACCTATACCGTTAACCGGTTAACGGACTGAAATTTTCCAAAAATAAAAGAAAAACAGCAGCTCCGTTTTGAAGAATCGGGAAAAGATTTTTACAAAAATTTTACACACAGTATTAGCACTTATCAATACGCAACTTTCGATTTAAAAATATTTTAAAACGGATAATATTTGGACATGCGAAAGTAAGAAAAACGGAAAACGGCGAAAAAGAAGTGCTAGCATTGCATAACATAAAAACTGAAAGTAAACACATTTTTAGCAACTATACCACATAACAAGTAATTTGAAGACAAGGTTAGATGTCACCTTCATCGAGAATACCAAGTTCTCGCCGAATCTTGAAGAATTGCTCTTTAGCCAATGGTTTTGTGAATATGTCAGCGAGTTGGTTATGTGTATCAACGAACGTAACATCTACATCTCCGTTAAGCACGTGATCTCGAAAGAAATGATGTCGGATATCTATGTGCTTTAGGCCTTCAACAAAGAGGACATCTTTGATGATGGTAAAAAGGAGGTGCTCCAATGGTTCCTACTCCAAGGATCTTTCCTTTAGTGTCATCACCGTATGTAACATATCCCTTGGCCTTTAAAGATAGATGTGAAAATTTGTCGATACCGCCCGTCATATGCTTTGAACAACCGCTATCAAGATACCATTGATTCGAGGCTGTCTTCAAGCATACCTACAAAACAAAATCAAGTTTTGTTGGGTACCCAAATTGCTTTGGGTCCTTGGTAGTTAGTACCCTTTTTAACCCACACATAATGCCCTTTTGGAACGCTAGAGTTTCACACATAACAAGCATTAGGTGTGTGCCCTTTGATTCCACAATAAAAGCAAGTAGGTTGAAAATCACTTCTATATCTAGGAACATAATTCTTCTTCTTAGCAATCATTTTCTTTTTATGACTTTGATGCACACATTTCGAGTTGTTTACTTTTTCTTTAACAACTTGTTCACTTGCTTTAACAAAAATGGTCTTATTTGTGCTTGGTTTAGAAAACTTAGAATACCCTAATCCACTTTTATCATTAGAGTACCTTTGGTGCTTAAGAATTTATTCCAAGCCAATTTGACCTTTTTCATATCTTTCTAAAACTCTTTTAAGTTGAACAATTTGAAAAGATAAAGATTCACGATTCTTACATACAAGACTTTGTTTTTCATCCATCAACTTTTGTTTTCCACTTTCAATATATTTTTCCAAAGCAATATTTTTTTCTTCTAAGGATGAAATTTGTTTCTTTTGGGATGAAATACTTTTATACAATGTCTTGCATTCTTTTAAGAGTTCATTTATAACATCTTGTGCGTCATTGTCATAAACTGAAAAATTGCTACTAACCTCATCGATTTCTTCATCGGAGTGATGTGAAGCCATAAGAGCCATGTTCGCACATTCATCGCTTTCCGATTCCGAACTGATCTCATTATCGTCCCAAGCGACGTAAGCCTTTTTGTTTTTGAATTCCTTCTTGCCTTTGAATCCTCCTTTCTTTGCAAGTTTTGGGCAATCCGGCTTTATGTGACCTTGCTGTCCACATTCATAACAAGTGACGTCTTGCATTGATGTGGATGCTTCCTTTTTCCTGAAATGTTTATTATTTTTAGGATAAGAGGAATTTTTATTTTTATTAAAAAACTTACCAAGCTTCTTCACAAGATGCATAAAGTTCTCATCTTCGGACGTCTCATCGTCTTTGTCATTTCTTGAATCAACTTTCAAAGCAATTCCCTTGGACTTCTTTTCTTGACTTTCGTGCTTCTCGAGCCTTCCAAGTTCCAATTCGTGTTCTTGGAGTTTTCCAAATAGAGACGCGGATGTCATCGTTGAGAGACTCTTCTTTTCCGAAATAGCGGTCACCTTCGGTTGCCATTCTCTTGTCAAAGATCTTAGGACTTTCAGGTTGAGATCATCATTGGTGAAAGTTTTACCGAGAGCAATCAAGTGATTTGTTAGATGGACGAATCTCTTTTGTAAGGCAACTATAGATTCACCGGGCTGCATGCGGAACATCTCATATTCTTGACTTAGAGTGTTTAGCCTCGATCTTTTCACTTCGGTGGTTCCTTCATGTATTTCAACCAAGGTGTCCCAAATCTCCTTTGCCGATTTACATTGAGATATACGGAAGAACTCGTCCATACTAAGAGCGCTTTGGAGTATGTTGATTGCCTTCTTCTCATTCAGAATCTTTTTCCTATCATCTTCGTCATAAGTGTTTTTCAACTTTGGGGTACCAACTCCATTCACCACATTCACCGGTTTGTGTGGACCTTCTTCAACTGTTTCCCATATACCTTCCCCTTGGGCTTCAAGATGTGCCTTCATTCTGATTTTCCAGAAATCGAAATATTCTACGGAGAAGAGTGGGGGCTTGTTGCTACTTCCACCGTCTTTGAAAACCGGATTTATGCTTGCGGAAGCCATGCTGGATCTCTAGGAACAAGTTACCTATAACTTGCTCTGATGCCAAATGTAAGTTGTAAATGCGCCTAAGAGGGGGGGGGGGGGTGAATTAGGTGGTTAAAAGTTCTTCGATCGTGTTTCCGGTTTTTGGTTATTTTTCGTTTAAGTGCGGAAAAATAAATTGCGGAAAGTAAAAAGACACCGGAAATTATAGTGGTTCCCTTCACAATCCGAAGGTACATCCACTCCCCTTTCCACACGAAAGAGATTTCACTATAGTTAGAATTATGGTACAGCCTATTCACACAAACGGTGATGCCTACTATCTAACCTATAGGTAAACAAGTGTATGAAGAACAATCCTCTTCAACACCAACCCCTTGTGTCCAACAATCCTGGATCACAAGTCAAACAGAAATAACTCTTTTGATGATATTAACAAAGTGTAGTATTATCAATCTTCTCTTGATTGATCTTCTCCTTAGATAAATAATTCATTCAATGAATAATATACAAGTGTTCAAGAAATAGAATGAGATGAAACTTTGATTATGAACACTTTTAAAAAACTATTGAAGGAAATATGAAAGAGTGATTATCTTAAGTTTGTATGAAAATTTAAGAATTTATATTGCCAAAACACCTTTTCAAAGAGGTATCATTTTCTCCATAAACATTGATGAAAAGATATAATTTTTCAAAAACATTTTCACTGTAACGAACAGTGTTAACCGGTTAACCAAATGGGTTAACCGGTTAACGCATACAACGTTAACACAGGATTTCAAAAAACTGGGCTGTTAACCGGTTAACCCATATGGTTAACCGGTTAACACTGTTGAAATGCAGAAAAATACTTTAAGAAAATTGTGTCTTGCATTTCAATGTGTTAACAAAAGGTTATGTTTAAAAAATGCAAATGCAGATCATGATTGTTGAACACTTGTATACTAATCTAAGAGTGAGTTAGATATACCTAAGAAGTGAATCAACAATCTTGCAAACGGTTGACTTGAAAAAGAAGCTTGATCAAAATGTTCCTCATGCATATGTGGCTTGATCACTTTGATGCTTGAATTATCTTTGAAGCTCTTCTCTTTTTGCATTGATGCATGTTGTCTTCATCAAAATACTTCTTGGATTGAAGCTTGCTTCTACAAATTTTGCCAAAATGGGCCAACTTCAAGCCCTTCTGTCTCATTGATGCAAGCCTCAAATGACAAAACCTTCAACATCAAAGTTGTAGATCTTTTCAATACAATCAATTTGGACTTAAAGTTTGCATCACTTGGATTTTTGATGATAAAGTTATGGGCATTTGAAGTTGGACTTTTTCACATTTCAATGGCTTTGCTCCAAAGTGACCTATAATATTTTGTATTATCACATGTGTTTCTTTTAGGATTATGAATTTTTGTCCAACATAAAAATTGAAGTAGATATCTTAAAATTTACAATTCACTTGATCCCACATCAAAATCATAAAAAATGAAGTAGTTAGGTCCTTGGGAAGTTGACCCAAAATTAGGGTTTCAGTCAAAATGACCTATAATGTATTAAAATGAATGATGACTTTCCAAGTTTCAAATAAATTTTTGATAAACATGAACTTTGTTTATATGGTTCTTAGGAACATTGTTTATCTTGGGGTCATCTTCATTTGACAAACACATTAAAAGTTAGGTCTCAGTGGATTTCGAAATAGTCAGATGAATTGACTGATCAACTTCTCAAGTCTACACTTCAAATCTTGATGAATGAATGATTGAGGACACTCACATAAGCTCAAATATTTATAAAATGATGAATGAAATAAATTCCCTTGATTTTATTTTATCATAGGTTGAGGTTGCTTCATGAGCAAGGCACAGTCAATGCACAACTGAATTAGGGTTTCCTTGGGAAACAATCTTCAAGCCCTTTGGTTTATCTTGATCAAATTGACAAATTGAGATACTTGGGAGGAATATATGATTATTGAGATCCTTGGGAACCATTGTCATGCTTGCTTTCATCTTCATCTGGCCACTTCAATGAGCATAGGAGTCTCCTAGGAGCCTTGGATCACATGATTGCTCAAGCTTCAAAACAAACACAGTTAGTGACATATTTTTTGCTTTTGGTTAGTAAACAAAATAGGAAAAGCAATAATATACAATTCAAGCATGCTTGGTTGTCTCAAACCAACTCACACAAGTTCCAACTCTAGGGTAAGGAGCCAAGATGCTATGATCCTTGAGGCAAGATGCAATGAGCAATGATATGATGCCATGAGGAATCTTAGGGTCAAAATTAGGGTCTTAAAAATTGCAAAGAGGACGCTTTGTCCAATGTGTTGGTTGATATGGGGTCATCTTTGAACGTGCTTCTGAAATCAACTCTGTCAAGACTCTCTTATCAAGGTTCCTCAATGAGATACAGCGGCTTGATTGTTAAAGCGTTTGACGGCTCTAGTAAAACTGTCATTGGTGAAGTGGACATTCTAGTGAAGATAAGTCCGAGTGATTTCTAGATTACTTTCCAAGTAATGGATATCCACCCGGCCAACAATTGCTTGTTGGGAAGTGTAAGAACCCAATTTTGACCCTAAGATCCCTCATGCCATCTCATCATATGCGTTGGCTTTGGGATCACACCTTGGCATCCTCCTTACCTCTCATTCAATGGGTTTGCATTGGGGGAGATCATCAAGAAAATTTGATTGTATCATACTTTGTTTTTCATTATTTACTAACCAAAATGCCAAAAATATGTCAATGTATAGTTTACTTCTTTTGTAGGTAGTATGTGTGTTCACCTATGCTCCATCAAGCTCATATATAGAGTTTGAGACCCTCAATGCAAGAATACTAATCAAGAGATGGTGCACATTGGTTTTATGCATCATATATGGGTCACCATGATCTTCATATATCATTTTGATCAAGAATTCATCAATAGTTTGAAGCTTGTTTGCCTTGGAAGCCTTAATTCATCTAGGTATCTTGTGTGACTTCCTCATCAAGTTTATTCACCATTTGATCAAATATTTCAAAGGATACTTCATATTACATCATCTTACACATATATGATCCTACATGAGTCTCAAATATCAATAGAATGTCAAGTTTGCAAGATGGTTCATGGTGGTTGACCAGAGAAAGTCAACGTGTCAAAACTGGGATTCCCTAGACCCTATCTCCTACAATATTTATCATATGAAAATGATTCCAAGCGAAATGTTACTCCTTATGACACTCCATGCAACTTTCATGTTGAAGTCAAGAGCTAGTTTTGCTTGGAAAGTCATTTTTTATGGTGAAAGATTATAGGTCATTTTGTCTGAACCCTAGTTAGGAGGCCAACTTGCAAGGACCATAACTTGCTCAAATTTTATGAGATGAAATCAATTCAAGTTCCATGATAAAATTCAAGATGTCCTATCCAACTTTTGTTCTTGGAAGAAGTTGAAATTCAACTTGCAAATGCATGTTCCAAGAGGAAACATTATAGGTCATTTTGGGCCATTACCATTGAACAAGTGATTTTCCTCAACTTCTAAAATGAATAACTTCTTCATGCCAAATCCAAATGAGGTCAAATTTGTGACCAAATTGAAGAAGTTTGAAAGGGATACACCTTTTATGAGGGAACCTTTTTCCATTTGAAGCCCATAGAAAAAGTTATTCAAGGTGGAAGAAGTGAAAATTTGACTTGGTACTTCGAATATTTTCAAATATGTTTGATTTTCCAAACTTCCACCTCAAAACTCATCATGATCCAAGATTCAAACATAAAAGTGTTCAACATGAAAGTTATTCCCTTTGATGTCACATTTCCAAAAATTCCATAATCATCTCATTTGGCGAAGAAATGAAGAATTTGCGCATGGGTTCTTTTCAAAGGATCATTTGGATGGTTTTCACATTCACTTTTCAATCTCCATTGCATGAGTACATGACATGATTTCAGCATTGCACATTGGTGATTTTGGACTTGATAACATCATTTGATGGGCATATCACACGCCCATACAAGCATGCAAGAAGATTGCTAATTTTTGCAAAATTTGGAAGTGTGTGAAAATCAAATGCAATGCCTATAAATACAACCCTCTTGGCTCAGAAATTGAGGACCTGATGCCCAAGCTTTGAACCTACAATCCAAACCCTCACCATTAAAGGATAATCTTGAAGGTTTTCATTTGAAAATCAAGCTTCAAATCTCATTCTGTTTTGAGATTGAAACTCCAAGAGTCCAAGCTTTTCCTTGATCCAATTCATCTCCTACAAGCTTCTAAGCTAAGCCAAGGTCAATTGGAAGCAAAATCAAGTAAGTTTGAAGCTCACTCGAAGGTAATTTTCCAGAAGTTTCATCTCTTCGATTCTCTCTCAATTCTTCACTATTCTTTATGATTTTTGGTTGGTCGAAGTCCTACCAATGTAGGTAACAAAATTGAGTTGTTTTGAGGTCAAATTGAAGCAACTCAGTTCATGATCCTCAAAATTCAAATCCTTGTATCTTGTTATATACTTGGAATTGGAGAAAGTTGAGGCCAAATTCGTGCTCCTGAGCATTTTTCCTTTAAATTCGTGTCTTTGTTTTTCATTTCTATGGTGGTTTGTGGTGGACCAGTCTGGAGAGGTCCACCGGAGAAGAAGACCAGAGCCCTAGCTCGGGTGGTGCGTTGGCACCTTCCAAACCATCTTATCCTTTTAAAATGTTTTAATCTTGGCCCTTGGTTCTAGTTACCATTCGTGTGGCGCATTGACTCAGGTCTTTGGTGGAACGCACACGCTTGGCCATCAGATCCGCCGCCTCAATTAATGAGGGAGATCTGATGCCCTTGTTTTTTTGTATTTTCTGAATTTCCATTTAATCCACTTATTTTATTTAATTCATAGAAATTTCATTTTTAATCCAAAAAATACGGGACTTTCACCAAAAATATTTAAATATTTTTCTCTTTCATATTCTGAATTAAAATTATTTTTTGGATTGATTTTGATATTTTTCATGAATTAAATGTTTTTGTGCATATTGTTAATTGTTTAAAAATACTTCTAACTTTTCAAAAATCATGAAATTTTTTGTCTAAGCTCCTTTGACCTTGTTTGACCTAGGATAAATCTCTTGGCCATTTATTTGGTGTTTTGAAGAGACTGTTGGTATTTGGTATTTGGTGTTGGGAAGCTCTTGTCTGTGTTATTTGGTGTTTCGAAGGACTTTTGAGTATTTTGATTCAGTTCTATGATCCTCTCTACCATTGTTTCACTTTTCTTAATTGTCAGCTTATACCTACGTTAGAGGAGTATGCCCATCTCTTGGGTAAGCCCGTATTTGACAAGGTACCTTTTAGTGGGTTGGAAGAGATTCCCAGATCTCATGTTATAGCTGAAGCTCTTCATCAGAAGAAATCAGAGATTGATCCTCATTTGGTGAAAATATGAGGTATTCTTGGGTTGACTTCTGATTTCCTCATTGGAATGGCTATTGTCTTTGCTCAAGCCGGTAGTATGGATGCTTTTGAATCCATCTTTGTGTTTCTCATCTACGGTTTAGCTTTGTTCCCTAACATTGACAGTTTTGTTGATGTTAACGCCATTAGAATCTTCTTGATTGGGAATCATGTTCCTACTCTGTTGGGTGACGTGTATTTCTCTTTGCATTTCAGGAATTCTAAAGGTGGTGGGACTATTGTGTATTGTATTCCTCTTCTGTACAAGTGGTTTATTTCACACTTACCTTAGACGCCTGCTTTCTTAGAGAATAAATAATATCCACTTGCCTCAGACGCCTCTCATTGGTACACAAGGAGGAACCAACTACAACCCTGCTTTGACTCGTCGTCAACTTGGGTTCCCCTTTAGAGATAAACCTAATAATAAGACTCAGTTAGAAGGTCTTTTCTATCAAGAGGGTAACGAACATTTGAAGTAGAGGATGATACATGCTTGGCATAATGTGCATAGGAAAGGAAGATCCGAGCTTGGTCCATGCAACCGTCTAGCTTTGAAAGCTTACACTATTTGGGAGAAGAAGAGAGCTTTGGAGATGAAGATGTTGTACACTTGTGAAAGACCTATGTCTTTGGTTGTGGCTGAACCATCAACTCTCCCTAACCAAGATGTAAAGGAGTTGGAAGACGCACTCATCAATATTAAGTAAGAGAAAGATATGTGGAAAGAGAGGTTCCATGCTTTGAGCCGAAGAGATGAAGAGTTATAACATGAGTCGAAAAACAAAGATGTGCTTATTGAGATTCTTGAAGACCAGGTAGTGAAGAGACAGAGAGAGCCAGAGGGTCTATCTTCCTCTAGTATGCCTCATCCTTCCGGTGCTTCGAAGAAGATTGTTGATTCGCTTGTCCTTGAGAAGACTCAGATAAAGACATCTTTTGAGTCCGAGATTCGACGCATCCGAAGGAAGTACACGCTCATAGCCAGATAATATTATACCGTTGCTAAGGGATCCTTAGGATGATTAGTTTCCTTTTCTCTTGTATTTATATTTTGGTTTCTGAAATTGTACTCAGTATAATCCTTCCAAATTTTATGAATAAAAAGAGATTTTTATGGTCAATCAAATTGTTACTATTGTTATTATTTAAATATGTATATTTTCAAATAGGATTTCATATGTTCCTTGAACTTAAAAACAAAACAAAAACATTTCATTTCATGCATCATTTGCATAGCAGGTTTTCTTTAGCCAGATGTCTTATCGGTTATTCTTCAGTGCTTCGACCAAGCTGACTCACCGATACAACACTCGTGCTAATCAACCAAGGATAATGGAGCATCTAAAGATAGAGAAGAAAGAGTTGAAGGATGAAATTTCCAGGTTAACAACATTGATGGAATTTGTCATTGTTGCGCATAACCAATCTTCACCAACTATTGCAACTCCTCCCTGGAGGACTATTATTTATGAGGTTTCTACCTCAACTGTTCTTGTTGCTACCAGCCAATCCAATCCTTATATGCCTGTTGGATTCCCTTGGGGAATGCCATCCAACTTTATGCCTGAAGAGTATGCACCCACTTTTGTTTCTCTGCCGGGATCTAGCCCGGTCATGTCAGTGCCTCATCCAGTTGTTCACACTCTGCCTCGTGTTGAGGACACTATTTACCATTCTGAGCCATCTGAAGGACCAAACGTATATGAGAAAATGGATGCAATGAAGGATCAGTTCCTCGAGTTGCATAAAGAGTTGAAGACTTTAAGAGGAAAGGACTTGTTTGGGAAGAGTGTTGTTGAGCTCTTCTTGGTACCCAATGTGAAAATCCCGATGAAGTTCAAATTCCCTGACTTTGAAAAATATAAAGGGAACACTTGTCCGCTAAGCCACCTTGTGATGTACGACAGAAAGATGTCTATTCAAACATATAATGATCAGTTGTTGATTCACTATTTCCAAGACAATTTAACTGGTGCTTCTTTGAGATGGTATATGGGCTTAGATAGTGCAAGCATCCGTACTTTCAATGACTTGGGTGAAGCCTTTGTCAAGCAGTACAAGTACAACGTGGATATGGTGCCCGATAGAGACCAGCTGAGGTCTATGTCTAAGAAAGATAAAGAGACATTCCAAGAGTATGCTCAGAGATAGAGGGAGTTGTCTGCCTAGATTGGTCCTGTAATACCCCAATTTTGACCCTAAGATCCCTTATGATATCTCATCATATGCATTAGCTTTGGGATCACACATTGGCATCTTTCTTATCCCTCATTCATTGGGTTTGTATCGGGAGAGGTCACCAAGAACATTTGATTGTATCATACTTTGTTTTTTTATTATTGACTAACTAAAATACCAAAAAAATATGTGAATGTATAGTTTGTTGCTTTTGTAGGTAGTTTATATGCTCACCTATGCTCCATCAAGTTCATATCTAGGGTTTGAAACCCTCAATGCAAGGAGGTCAATCAAGAAATGGTTCACATTAGTTATAGACATAATATATGGACCCCTATGGTCTTCACATATCATTTTGATCAAGAATTCATCAAGAGTTAGAAGCTTGTTACCTTGGAAGCCCTAATTCATCTGGGTATCTTGTGTGACTTCCTCAACAAGTTTCTTCAACATTTGATCAAACATTTCAAGGTATACTTCATATTACATCATATTACACATATATAATCCTCCACGATTCCAAGAGATCAAGAGAACTTCAATTTTGCAAGATGGATCATGGTGGTTGACCAGAGAAAGTCAACTGTTCAAAACTGGGGTTCCCTAGACCCTATCTCCTATAATATTTGTCATATGAAAATTATTCCAAGAGAAAATGTACTCCTTATGACATTAAAAACAACTTTCATATTTAAGTCAAGAGCTAGTTTTTCTTGGAAGGTCATTTTTTATGGTGAAAGATTATAGGTCACTTTGTTTGAACCCTGGTTTGGAGGTCAATTTCCCAAGACCATAACTTGCTCATTTTTTATGAGATGAAAGCCATTCAAATTCCAAGATCCAATTCAAGATGTCTACTCCAACTTTTATGTTTGGAGGAAGTTCAAATTCAACTTGAAAATGCATGTGCCAAGAGGAAACATTATAGGTCACTTTGGGCCATTACTAATGAACAAGTGATTTTCCTCAACTTCTAAAATGCATGACTCCTTCATGCCAAATCCAAATGAGGTCAAATTGGTTACAAAACTTAAGAGTTTTTAAAGATATACAACTTTTATGAAGGAACCTTTTCCATTTGAAGTCCATAGCAAAAGTTATTCAAGGTGGAAGAAGTGAACATTTGACTTGGTACTTAGAAAATTTTCATATATGTTGGATTTCCAAAACTTCCACCTAAACATTATCATGATCTAAGATTCAAATGGAAACGTGTTCAACATGAAAGTTGTTCCCCTTAATCTCACCTTTCTAAAAAGTCTAAAATCATATCATTTGGATTAATATTGAAGGACTTGCGCATCGGTGCAATGCATGGTACCATTTGGAAGGATTTCATGACTAAACTCATTTAAAGATTGCATGACTTAATGCAATTCTTTCAGCATGACCTATGCACGATTTTCGACCTTTTCAAATGATTATTTGGGTTTTGTACACGTCCATGCTAGCTCATGAAGGAAGTTGCCAATTTTGGATATTCAAATGGAAGTGTGTCAAAAGTATATGCATTGGCTATAAATAGAAGTGCAATTTGATCAAAACTTCATCAACACCTTGACCAAGCTTTTCCAGAACAATCCAAACCCTCCATTTCATAGAGTTTTTGAAGATTTCATTTGAAAATCGAGTTGAATTTCATCTTCTGTTTTGGAAATTCAAACTCCAAGAATTCATTGCCCTTTCCATTTCAATTGATCACTACAAGCCAGGGGAAGAGAAATCAAGCAAATCCAGATCAAGATCAAGTGAATTTGAAGCAACTCGAAGGTGATTTTTCTGAAACTTCATCTCTTCGATTCTCTCCCAATTCTTCATCATTCTTTGTGATTTCTGGTTGGCTGAAGTCCTACCAATGTAGCAAACAAGATTGAGTTGCTTTAAGGTTAAATCGAAGCAACTTAGTTCATGATCCTCAAAATTCAAATCCATGTATCTTTCTATATACTTGGAATTGGAGAAAATTGAGGCAAGATTTGAGCTCCTGAGCATTTTTTCTTTAAATCCATGTGCTTGTTTTTTATTTTCATGGTGTATGGTGGTGGACCAGTCCGGTGAGGTCCATCAGAGAATAAGACCGGAGCCCTAGCTCCGATGGTGTGTTGTCACGCCTCTCAACCTTCAGATCTGTTTAAAATGATTTAATCCTGGCCTTCGCTTCTAATTACCATGCGTGTACACACATTGACTAGGGAAAATGATGGAGTGTGCATTTTGTCCATCAGATTTGTCACCTCAATTAATGAGGGAGATCTGATGGCTCCTATTTTTTTTGTATTTTTTTCATTTAATTGCTTTATTTTGTTTAATTCATAATAATTTCATTTTTAATCCAAAAAATATGGGACTTTCACCAAAAATCTTAAAATATTTTCCTCTTTCATTTTCTGAATTAAAATTACTTTTTGGATTAATTTTGATATTTTTCATGAATTGATTGTTTATGTGCATATTTTAATTGTTTAAAAATACTTCTGACTTTTCAAAAATCATAGAATTTTTTATCTAGGGTCCTTTGACCTTGTTTGACCTAGGATAAATCTCTTGGCCATTTATTTGGTGTTTTGAAGAGATTTTAGGTTTTGACCAAATTAAATTGAATTTTAATGCATTTTTAATTTGATTTTTAATTGATTAATTATGTAAAAAATTATGTTGAGTCATTGTTATGGTCTTGTGATGTTTGAATATTTGTTTGTGCCTTGGTCAAGATTGATTTGACTTTTGTTGGGTTAAAATCTTTGGATTTAGGGGATTGATGAAATATATATTTCATCTCCCAAAATGAATGAATGATTTTAATTTGATAAAATTCCTCCCATGACCAATTTGTGTTTCTCTCATCTCCCTTCCCTCTTCATCTTCATTTCATTCTTTCTCATCTCTCTCATTGACCAATGAAATCTCCAGATCCTAAGGCTAATTGGTTCATCAAAAACATTGTGTTAAATGAACCAATACAAGTATAAATGAGATAGGTCAATCCATTTTGATATTTTCTTTTAGTGTGTGGTATGTTTTAGGAGTTTGGTTCATTATACGAAATCTCTAACATGCATTAGCTCCTAAATTTTTATTGCCCGACCTCAGATAGTTGTGACTTCTACATAAGTCCAATTACGATTGCTTAACATATAGCTAAATTTTGACCCTAAAGGCATATCATTCTAGTAAGTGAGATCGTAAGTCTCCCATATATCATGGTATTGTGTGGAAACTTGGCCTTTTTTCCTTCCTTTGGAAGATGTCTGGTTCAAGGATCCATGCTTGTGAATATATGGTCGAGTATTCTCCAAAGAATGACTTAATCAATTGAAAAGCAAAATATCACTAACATACAATTAACCTTAACTAACATTTGACTAACTCTTATTAACTTTGCTTTACTTTCAAGCCATTTACTTTATGTAATTTAATTTCTTATCCTTTACCATTCACCATTTACATATCATTTAACTTGTTTATGTTTATATCATTTTTACTTTACTCATTTGAGCCATATATTGTGATTGTATATATTTGTTTGTGAATTTTGTTTGTGCTTGTGGTCTTAGGACCTTAAAAGACCTAATAAAAAACAAAAACCCTAAAAAACGTTTGTGTGGACTGTTGGGTTTGATCTGAACTTTTAGACTTAGGATTAGGCAACATTCCATATACAAAAGGACTTGGCGAATGCCAACATTTTTTAGACCAAGTTATTGTAATTTGAGTTTTCACCTGATGCAAATCAACTTGAATTTATCTACTACATGGTCTTGATGCAATTGTTATTTTGACCACATGTCTAATGCTCTATTCTGAGTTAATCAAGGAGTATTTCATCTAATACATGAGAAGACAAAGAAGACTACTAGCTATGGGATTTGCTTGCTTGGATGTGGCTATCTTTATTTGATGCCTTGATCTTCATGATTTCTGATATTGATAATTGCTTGTTGATAATTTCTTGATTCAAAGTCCAAAGGGAAAATGGGTTTTCTATATGACACTCTTGTCTGTTGGATTGCATCCCATTGGTCAAATCTTTTCAACTCTTAACTTTTAATTGTATGCTTAGGTTAGCCTCTTCATCTTCTCCCACTTCTTAAATTTCAAAATCTCTCCCCCTTTTAAAAAATAACCTTCTTTTCTTGTGATTTCAAAACTTTGACCCTATTTCAAATTAAAAACTTTGGCCTTATGCCATTGCATTTTCAAACTCTTTTCTTAAATCAAATTTGTAAATAAATCTAATCATATTGACTTAAAATTTCAAAAGACAAAAAGGACTAACACTCATTCAAATTTGTGTCCTCTTCTTAAATTTTTTATTGAAATCAACTCACCCACTTATTTGAAATTTTTACCACAAACTACGAGGTTTTGATCCCTCATTTTTATGGTAGTACGTAAGCACAAGTCTGAAGGTCTTGTCAAACACAAAAATGTAATCAATAAATTATTTTCTCATCCACACACTCTATTTTTTATCAAACATATTTATACCAAAAACACATACACACATAAAAAAGGGCTCCCTATGAGTACCTAGAACATTTTGGGTGCTAACACTTTTCCTCTGTGTAACCAACCCCCTTGCCTGTAATCTCTAGAATTTTATTAGTTTTGATTTGAAAACTTCTTATCTTTGGGTTTTGTTCATACTTTTCCCTTTTCCTTTGGAAACAATAAAAGAGCGGCGGCGACTCTGGTTTTATTGACGTTAAGTTTATCCATAGCGTAATCGTCATGAATTTACCGCTATAGAAATTAAGTGGCGACTCTACTAGGGAGTAGTCCTTAGTGAGTTTAGGCTATTTTTTTATGTGTATATATTTGTATATTTGATGTTTGTATACTTGTTTGTGTGATATAATCTGTCTGTTGTGCAATTAAGATAGGAGGATGGTATAGTCATGTTCAACTTGTGTGGAGTAGTCCTTAACAAGTTGGCTTAAGACCGATCTACTCAGTGGAGACCCTTTTGGAGTTATTGATGTCACACAAGTTATTTGTGGTTAGGCATTACTTTCTCTGATTTGGGGTCCGAGAAGCTGAGAATCATAGAACATTCAACCCAACTTGGCATATTTAGGACGTAGTGCGGAGATTGTTCAGGTGTAAACCTGATAACAGTTGTGACGCGATACTACACTCAGACGAGTTTCTCTTGAGAATATTATGGGTTGATGAGTCATTCATCCTAACCTGTAATATTTGATAGATTAGATTAAGACTCTGGGAACATTTTAGAACATGATCTACAGGTTTTTTATCCTTAGTACACTCCTTTGGGATGGTTCTTAACCTGTCTCCATACTCGTGACTCGCAACAAACCCTTCGATTCTTGTTGATGTGATCAAGTCTTGTCAATATCAATGGAACTTAGGTGTTGATAAGGTGAAAACCATAATCCACCAAAATGGATGATTGATCTTGACAATGACTTGATCCATCCCTTGACCTTTGTTTGTGTTTACCTTGTGTGTGATCCCTTATTTGTAATTGTTGCATTCATGCATTCATGTGCATCATGACATTCATCACACAAAATAACTTCAAGGAACTGAGGTCTTATTTACAAATATTTTCAGACCATGGATTGTAGACAAAGGAACACCAAGAAGTACAATTTCAGATGTCATGATTTGAAAGAGCTAAAGAAGTTGCCATCCATTGTATTAGATCCCTTGGACTTCAGGAAAAATCATGGGAAGATTTTATCTGTGTTGTCTGCTGATGTGGTTGAAGGAGTCCTGAGTGTTTTAGTTCAATTTTATGACCCCCTCTACTGTTGCTTCACTTTTCCTGATTATCAGCTTATGCCTATGTTAGAGGAGTATGCCCATCTCTTAGGAATACTTGTTTTCTGACAAGGTACCTTTTAGTGGATTGGAGGAGATTCCCAGATCTCATATTATAGATGAAGCTCTTCATCTGAAGAAATCTGAGATTGAGACTCATTGGGTGAAGAAAGGAGGAGTGTTTAGGTTGACTTCTGAGTTTCTCATTGGAAAAGCTATTATCTTTGCTCAAGCCGGTAGTATGGATGCTTTTGAAGCCATCTTTGTGTTGCTCATCTATGGTTTAGCTTTGTTCCCTAACATCGACGATTTTGTTGATGTTAACGCCATTAGAATCTTCTTGATTGGGAACCCTGTGCCTACTCTGTTGGGTGATATGTATTTTTCTTTGCATTTGAGGAATTTTAAAGGTGGTGGAACTATTGTGTGTTGTGTTCCTCTTCTGTACAAGTGGTTTATTTCACACTTGCCTCAGACGCCTGCTTTTTTGGAGAACAAACAATGTCTACGGTGGTCTTAGAGGCTTATGTCTCTCACTAATGATGGTATTATTTGGTATGATTCTGCATTAAGTAGCTTGGATATTATTGATAGTTGTGGTGAATTCTATAATGTGCCTCTCATTGGTACACAAGGAGGAATCAACTACAACCCTGCTTTGGCTCGTCGTCAACTTGGGTTCCCCTTGAGAGACAAGCCTAATAACACTCAGTTAGAAGGTCTTTTCTATCAAGAGGGTAAAGATCCCCAACATTTGAAGCAGAAAATGGTGCATGTTTGGCATAATGTACCTAAGAAAGGAAGATCCTAGCTTGGGCCGTGCAACTGTGTAGCTTTGGAAGCTTACACTATTTGGGTGAAGAAGAGAGCTTTGGAGCTGAAGATGCCATATGCTTGTGAAAGACCTATGTCTTTGGTTGTGGTTGAGCCATTAATTCTCCGTAACCAAGATGTAGAGGAGTTGGAAGACGCAGTCGCCAATATAAAGTAAGAAAGAGATATGTGGGAAGAATGGTTTCATGCTTTGAGCCGAAAGCATGAAAAGTTGTAGCTTGAGTCAAGGGATAAATATGCGCTTATTGAACTTCTTGAAGACCGAATAGTGAAGAGACAGAGAGAGCCAGAGGGTCTACCTTCCTCTAATATGCCTCAGCCTTCCCGTGCTTGGAAGAAGATTGTTGATCAGCTTGTCCTTGAGAAGGCTCAGATGAAGACATCTTTTGAGATTGAGATTCGACGTATCGAAGGAAGTACGCACCCACAGCCAGATCATCTGACACTGTTGCTAGGGTATCCTTAGGGTGATTAGTTTCCTTTACTCTTGTATTTGTACTTTGGTTTCTGAAATTGTACTCAGTGTAATCCTTCTAAATTTTATGAATAAAAGAGATTTTTATGGTCAATCAAATTGTTACTGTTGTTATTATTTAATACTTACAAATAGAACTTCATATGTTCCTTGAAATTAAAAATAAAAAAAGCATTGCATTTCATGCATCATTTTCATAGCAGGTTTTCTTCCGCCAGATGTCTTATTGGTTATTCTTTTATGCTTCAGCCAAGCTGACTCACCAATACAACACTCGCGCCAATCAACCCAAGATCATGGAACATTTGGAACAAGAGAATAGAGAGCTGAAGGATGAGATTTCACGGTTGACCGCCATGATGGAGTGTGTTCTTGCTGCGCAAAATCAGTCTTCACCAACTCCTGTAACTCCTCCCCAGAGGACTGTCCTTTCTGAGGTTACTACTTCGACTATTCCCGTTGTTGCCAGCCAATCCGGTCCCTTTATGTCTACTGGATTCCCGTGGGGAATGCCATCAAACTTTGTGCCTGAGGGGTTTGCACCTAGCTTTGTTTCTATGCCGGCATCTAGCCCGGTCATGTATGTGCCTCCTCTAGTTATTCATACTTTTCCTCGTGTTAAGGACACCATCTACCATTCTGAGACATCTGAGGGCCCAGACGTATATGGGAAGATGGATGAAGTTCAAAACATTGAGAGGAAAGGACATGTTTGATAAGAGTGTTGCTGAGCTTTGTCTGGTACCGAATGTGAAAATCCCAATGAAGTTTAAAGTCCCTGACTTTGAAAAGTATAAAGGAAATACTTGTCCACTAATCCACCTTGTTATGTACGCCAAAAAGATGTCAACTCAAACTAATAATGATCAGTTGCTGATTCACTACTTTCAAGACAGTTTGACTAGTGCTGCTTTGAGATGGTATATGGGGTTGGACAATGCAAGTGTTTGTACTTTCAACGATTTGGGTGAAGATTTTGTTAAGCAGTACAAATACAATGTGGATATGGCGCCTGATAGAGACCAGTTGAGGTCTATGTATCAGAAGGATAAGGAGACATTTAAAGAGTATGCTCAGAGGTGGAGGGAACTTGCTGCACAAATTAATCCTCCATTGAAAGAAAAAGAAATGACGAAGATTTTCCTAAAGACCCTGAGTTTGTTTTATTACGAACGTATGATTGCCAGTGTGTAAGACCCCAATTTTGACCCTAAGATCCCTCGTGCCATCTCATCATATGCATTAGCATTGGGATTACACATTGGCATCCTCCTTACCCCTCATTTATTGGGTTTGTATTGGGAGAGGTCACCAAGCACATTTGGTTGTATCATACTTTGTTTTTTCTTTTTACTAACCAAAATACCAAAAATATGTCAATGTATAGTTTGTTGCTTTTGTAGGTAGTGTGTATGCTCACCTATGCTCTATCAAGCTCATATCTAGGGTTTGAGACCCTCAATACAAGGAGTTCAATCAAGAAATGGTTCTCATTGGCTCTAGAAATTATATATGAATCCCTATGATCTTCACATGTTATTTTGATAAAGAAATCATTAAGAGTTTGGAGTTGGTTTGCCTTGGAAACCCTAATTCATCTAGGTATCTTGTGTGACTTCTTCAACAGGTTTATTCATCAATTGATCATATATCTTAAAGGATACTTAACATTACATCATATTACACATATATGATCCTCCATGAGTCCCAAAAGTTAAGAGAATATCAAGCTAGCAAGTTGGTTCATGGTGGTTGACCAGAGGAAGTCAATTGGTCAAAATTGGGGTTCCCTAGACCCTATATCCTACAATTTTTGTCATATAAAAATGATTCCAAGAGAAAATTTACTCAAAATGACATTCCAAAGAACTTTCATATTGAGGTCAAGAACTAGTTTTTCTTGTAAAGTCATTTTTTACGGTGAAAGATTATAGGCCATTTTGTCTGAACCCTAGTTTGAAAGTCAACTTCCCAAGGCCATAACTTGCTCATTTTTTATGATATGAAAGCCATTAAAATTGCATGATTAAGTTAAAGATGTATAATTCAATGTTTATGTTTGGAGGAAGTGAAGATTCAACTTACAAATGCATGTGCCAAGAGGAAACACTATAGGTCATTTTGGACCATTACCATTGAACAAGTGATTTTCCTCAACTTCTAAAATGCATAACTCCTTCATGTAAAACCCAAATAAGGTCAAATTTGTGACCAAATTGAAGAGGTTTGAAATATCTAAAACTTTTATGAAGGAACATTTCTCATTTGAAGTCCATAGAAAAAGTTATTCAAGGTGGAAGAAGTGAACATTTGACTTGGGACTTAGAAAACTTTCAAATATGTTTGGTTTCCCAAACTTCCACCCCAAAATTGCTCATGATCCAAACTTTAAATGAAAAAGTGTTCAACATTAAAGTTGTTCCCCTTGATCTCACCTTTCCAAAAAATCCAAGATAATATCATTTGGATCAAACTTGAGGGACTTGAGCATGGCTTCATTATAGAAAGTGTTTTGGAAAGATTGGATTTCAAATGACCAAATTCTTTTGCATGCTTACACATGATGTATTCAACACACTTTGTACACGAATTGGAGGTGGATTGCATCATCCCTAAGGCCCAAATGATTGCCCATGCACCCATGCAAAGGAGTTTCTAAATTTGTCCAAATTTCAAGTGGTGTAAATATCAAATGCATTGCCTATTTAAACAAGCTTAAGGCTTCAGATTCATCATCACCACATTGCCCAAGCTTTGCTAGACTGATTCAAACCCCCAGTTCCGTAGAATTTCTAAAGGTTTCTCTTGAAATTGAGCTTGAACTTCATCTTTTGTTTGGAAGTTCAAACTCTAGAAATTCACTTCCCTTTTCATCTCATTTGGTTTTTGCAAGCAAGAGGAGGACAAAGCAATCAAATCCAGGTCAATATCAAGTGGAATTAGATCAACTCGAAGGTGATTTTTCCGAAACTTCTTCTCTTTGATTGTCTCTCAATTATCCACTATTCTTGTTGATTTTTGGTTGTCTGAAGTCCTACCAATGTAGGCAAGAAGATTGAGTTGCTTTGAGGTCAAATCGAAGCAACTCAGTTCATGATCCTCAAAATTCAAATCCCTATATCTTTTCATATACTTGGAATTAGACAAAATTGAGGCCAGATTCGAGCGCCTGAGCATTTTTTCTTTAAATTCATGTCTTGCTTTTTCATTTTGGTGATGGTTGAAGGTGGACCAGTCTAGTAAGGTCCACTGGAGAAGAAGACCGGAGCTCTAGCTCCGATGATGTGTTGGCAAACATCTCAACCATAAGATCCAGTTCAAATATTTTAATCTCGTGCGGTGTTTCTGATTACCATGTGTGTAGTTCAGTTAACAAGGGAACATGTGGAACGGGTGCTTGTCACCATCTGATCTGCCACCTCAATTAATGAGGGAGATCAGATGGCTCACATTTTTTTTAAATTTATGAATTTTCCATTTAATTGCTTATTTTTCATTAATTCATATTAATTTCATTATTGGTCCAAAAAATATGGGACTTTCACCAAAAAAATTCAAATCTTTTTCTCTTTCATTTTCTGAATTAAAATTATTTTTTGGATCAATATTGATATTTTTCATGATTTAATTGTTTTCTTGCATATTTTTAATTGTTTAAAAATACTTATGACTTTTCAAAAATAGTGAAATTTTTTCTCAAAGGTCCTTTGACCTTGTTTGACCTATGATAAATCTCGTTGCCATTTATTTGGTGTTTTAAAGAGGTTTTAGGTTTTTGATCAAACATAATTTAATTTAAATTCATTTTAATTTGATTTTTTAATTGTTTAATTGTAAATAAATTGTGTTGAGCCATTTTTATTGACTTGTGAAGTTTGAATATGTGTTAGGGCCTTGGTCAAGTTTGATTTGACTTTTGTTGGATTAAAATCATTGGATTTAAGGGATTTATGAAATGTACATTTCATCTCCCAAAATGAATGAATGATTTTAATTTGATAAAATTCCTCCCATGACCAATTTGTGTTTGTCTCATTTCCCCTCCCTCTTCATCTTCAATCCCTTCCTATCCCATCCCTTCTATTGGCCAATGACATCTCAATATCCTAAGGCTAATTGGTTCATCAATAACTTTGTGTTAGATGAACCAATAAAAGTATGATGAGATTAGGTCCATCCTTTTATGATTTTATTTTTTGTGTGTGGTATGTTTTAGGAGTGTGATTCGTTATAACATATCGCTAACATGCATTAACACCAAAATTTCTATTGCCCGGCCTCAGATAGTTGTGACTTCTACATTAGTCCAATAACGATTGCTTAACATAGCGCTAAATTTTGACCCAAAAAGTAGAGGATTCTAGTAAGTGAGATTGTAAGTCTCCCCCCTTTCATGGTATTATGTGGAAACTTGGCCTTTTTTCCTTCCTTTGGAAGATGTCTTGGTTCAAGGATCCATGCTTGTGAATAGAGGGTTGAGTGTTCTCCAAAGAATGACTTAAACAATTGAAAAGCAAAACTCCACTAACATCTAACCAACTAACATATGACTAACTTTTATTCTTGTTACTTTTAATTTCAAGTCATTTACTTTATGCAATTTAAACTCAAGTCATTTACCATTTTCCATTTTACATGCCATTTAACTTGTTTATGTTTATGCCATTTTTACTTTGCTCACTTGATCCAGATATTATGATTGTATATATTTATTTTTGCATCTTGTTTATGTTTGTGGTCTTAGGACCTTAAAATACTTAATAAACAACAAAAACCCTAAAAAATGTTTGTGTAGACTGTTGGATTTGATCGGAGCTTTGGACTTAGAATTAGGCAACATTCCCTACGCAAAAGGACTTGGCCAATGCTAACATTTCTGAAACCAAGTTCTTGTGATTTGAATTCTTATCTGATGCAAATATTATGATCCACTTGAGTTTATCTGTTACATGGTTTTGATGCAAATGTTACTTTGAATCTGTGTCTAATGCCTTATTTTGAGCCATTCAAGGAGTATGTCATCTGATACATGGGGAACATTATGAAAAAGACTATGAAGTTTCTAGCTTGTATGTGGCTATCTTTATATGACGCATTGTTCTTCATCTTGCTTTCTTATTGATATTGCTTGATTTAAAGTACAAAGGAAAAGTGGGTTTCTATATGGCATTCTTGTCTATTGGATTGTATCCCATTTGTCATATCTTTTCAACTCTTAACTTTTAATTTTATGCTTAGGATTAGTCTCTTCATCTCCTCTCACTTCTTAAATTTCAAATCTCTTCCCTTTTTTAAAACCTTCTTTGCTTGTGATTTCTAAACTTAGACTTTATTGCAAATTAGAAACTTTGGCCTTATGCCATTACATTTTTGAACTCTTTTTCTTAATCAAACTTGTAAATGAACTTAAACATATTGGCTTAAAATTTCAAACTACAAAAAGAACTAACACTCATTCAAACTTTCTTAGGCCTTTTGTGCCTCCCTTAAACTCATTTTTTTGTTAAAAGCAATTCACTCACATTGAAATTGATACCACGAACTACGAGGTTTTGATCCCTCATTTTTATGTTGGTACGTAGGCACAAGTACGAAGGTGTTGTCAAACACAAAAATATAATTAATGAATTCTTTTCTCATCCCCACACTCTATTTATTGCAAACATCATTTTATACCAAAACACATGCGCACATAAAAAAGGGCTCCCTAGGAGTACCTAGGACACTTTGGGTGCTAACACCTTCCCTCTGTGTAACTAACCCCCTTACCTGTAATCTCTGGCATTTTATTAGTTTTGATTTGAAAACTTCTTATCTTTGGGTTTCGTTCATACTTTTCCCTTTTCCTTTGAAAATAATAAAAGTGCGGTGGTGACTCTAGTTTTATTGACGTTAAGCTTATCCATAACTTGATGGTCATGAATTTACCACTACAGAAATTAAGTGGTGACTCTGCTGGGGAGTAGTCTCTAGTGAGTTTAGCCTGCTTTTTTATGTGTATATTTGTATATTTTATGTATGTATATTTGTTTGTGTGATATAATCTGCTTGTTGTGCTTGGTGATCTCTGAGTGGTGAGATACCTTTTAACCCGAACCTGAGTGCAATTAAGATATGAGGATGGTATAGTCATGTTCAACTTGTATGCAGTAGTTCTTAACAAGTTGGCTTGAGACCCATCTACTCAATGGAGACCCTTTTAGAGTTATTGATGTCACACAAGTTATTTGTGGTTAGGCATTATTTTCTCTGATTTGGGGTCCCAGAAGTTGATGAACGTAGAACATTTAACCCAACTTGGCCTATTTAGGACGTAGTGCGGAGACTGTTCAAGTGTAGACTTGATAACAGTTGTTACACGATTGTAAGACCCCAATTTTAACCCTAAGATACCTCATGCAATTTCATCATAAGCATTAGCATTGGGATCATACCTTGGCATCCTCCTTACCCCTCTTTCATTGGGTTTGTTTTGGGAGAGATCACCAAGCACTGTGTGATTGTATCATACTTCTATATTATCATTTCACTAACCAAAATACCAAAAATATGTATTTGCATTTGCCTAACTCTTTGGTTGGTAGGGCATGATCTCCATTGATCTATCAAGTTCATATCTAGGGTTTGAGACCATCATGACAAAGAGCACAACCATGAATTGATCCAAGATTGGTTATGATTATAATATATGAGTTCCATTGATTCCTACATGTTATATTGATCAAATTTTCTTCAAGAGTTTGAGGGTGATTTGCCTTGGAAACCCTACTTTAACTAGGTATCTTGAGTAATTTCTCCCACAAGCTATCTTAACAATTGATCAAATTTCTCAAGGGACACTTAAAAATTTATCATCTTATGCATATATGATCTACCATGAGCTAAGAAAGTCAAGAGAATTGAAGGTTAGCAAGTTGGTTGATGTTGGTTGGCCAGATGAATTCTTCTGATCAAAACTGGGTCTCCCTAGACCCTATATCCTACAATTTTCACCATATGAAAATGATTCCAAGAGAAAATTTACTCTAAATGACATTCCAAATAACTCTCATGTTGCGACCTAGAGTTAGGTTTTCTTGGAAAATCATTTTCTATGTTGAAACATTATAGGTCATTTTGTCTAAACCCTAATTTGAAAGTCAACTTCCCAAGGCCATAACTTGCTCAATTTTTATGAGATGGAATATTTCCATGTTGCACAATCAAATTCAAGATGTCTACTTCAAATTTGATGTTTGGAGTGAGAGCTAATTCAACTTTTATGAGCATGTGATATGAGGTTACATTATAGGTCACTTTTGACCTATACCATTGAACAAGTGATTTTTCCAAACCTCAAAACTGCATAACTCTATCATTTCAAATCCAAATGACATGAAATAGGTGACTATTTTGAATTTATTTGAAAGATGTACAACTTTGATGAAGACACTTTTCTCATTTGAATCTCACATAAAAAGTTAAGCAAGGTGGAATGTTGAGATATATGGCTTGACACTTAAGTTTTTTTTTTTGATATGTTAAAATTTCCAAACTTCCACCTCAAAATTCATCATGATACAAGCTTCAAATGGAAAAGTATTGAACATGAAAGTTTTTTCTATTGATCTAACCTTTCCAAAAAGTCCAATTTCATCCATTTTGGACAAGAATTGCTAGGGCTGCGCATGGCATGAACGTTGCATCATCAAGTGGCAAAGATCAAACTTCAAGTATTCATATACATTTGCCTTGCACCCCAAGTTGATTTTAGACTTACTCACATTCAATTATGGATCAAATGGAATGATTTCAGGTGCCTGTACACTCCCATGCACCCATGCATCACTCATTGCCAATTTTGGAAAGTCATTTGGAATGTGCAAATATCACATGATCCAGCTATAAATAGAGCTCCATATGCTCAGAATTCAGGACACATTCGCGTCAGCTTTGATCCTAAACCCCTAACCCTTCCACTTGAGAGGATAATCCTTAGAATTTCCATTGGAAATTGAGTTGAATTCTCACTGTTTTGAGATTCAAAACTCCAAGGATCCAAGACCTTTTGTTCATTCTAATCCACTTCTGCAAGCATTCTAAGCAAGATCAAGCACAAGCCAAAGCAAGAACAGTTGAATCCAGGCCTACATCGAAGGTATTTTCCAGAAAATTTCATCTCTTCGATTCTCTCTTAATTCCATTCAATTCTCTTGGATCATCGGTTGTCTGAAGTCCTACCAATGTAGGCAAGAAGATTGAGTTGCTTAGAGGTCAAATCGAAGCAACTCAGTTGACACACCTCAAAATTCAACTCCTCATTTCTTTCTATATATGTGGAGTTAGTTAAAATTGAGGTCAGATTCGTGCTCTACGCCATTTTTTCTTTCAGATCATGTCCTCTTTTTTCATTTTTTTATGGTGATGAGTGAACCAGTCCGGCCAGGGTCACCGGAGAAGATGATCGGCCTTTGGACGCCGGTGATGTGTTGGCATGGTTCAAAGCCATTGATCCTTGTCAAATTGTTTTAATCTCGTGCGTTATTTTTAAATACCAAGCCTATGCCGCATTGACTCAAGTCCACAATGGAACGTGTGTTGGTGGCCACTTGATGTGCCACCTCAATTAATGAGGGAGGTCATGTGGTCCATGTTTTTTCTGATTATTTGAATTTCATTTTAATTGCTTTATTTTCATTAGTTCCAATTAATTTTAATATTGATCCAAAAAATATGAGAGTTTCACCAAAAAATTTCAAAAAATTTCCTCTTTCATATTCTGAATTAAAATTATTTTTTGGATCATTATTAATATTTTTCATGATTTAATTGATTTTGCATTTGTTTTTAATTGTTTAAAAATACTTTTAGGTCTTCAAAAATTCTGAAAATTTTTCTCCAAGCTCCTTTGACCTTGTTTGACCTATAATAAATATCATGGCCATTTATTTGGTGTTTTGATAAGGTTTTAGGAATTTGACAGACCATATTTAATTTAAATGTATTATTTTAGTATTTTTAATTTGAATAAATGCCAAATAATTTTGTTGACCAATTGTGATGACTTGTTTGAGTTTGACACTTGTTGTTGGGCCTTGGTCAAGGTTGATTTGACTTTGTCAAGTTAATATCATTGGATTTAGGGGATTGATGGAATGTACATTCCATCTCCCAAAATGAATGGATGATATTAATTTGGTAAAAGTCCTCCTTTGATCAATTTGAGTTTTCATCTATTCCCCTCCCTCTTCATCTCATTTCCCTTCTTTATGCATTCATCTCATTTGGCCTATGATATCTCAAAGTCCTAAAGCTAATTGATTGAAAAATTAGCATGGGTATGGATGAGATTAGGCCACACCTTTTGCATATTCTTTTTGTGTGTGGTATGTTTCATGAGCATAGTCCATAATACTATGTCTCTAACATGTATTAACACCAAAATTCTATTGCCCGACCTCAAATAGTTGTGGCTTCTACATAAGTCCAATTACAATTGCTAAATTTGTGACATAAAAGGCATAGCATTCTAGTTAGTGAGATTGTAAGTCTCCCCTCTTTCATGGTATTGTGTGAAAACTTGGCCTTTTTTCCTTCCTTTGGAAGATGTCGTGGTTCAAGGATCCATGCTTGTGATAAGTGGGTTGAGTATTCTCCAAAGAATGTCTAAAAAAAATGAAAAGCAAAAGCAAAACAATACTAACCTCTAACTTATTAACAACTAACTTTTAATTTCAAGTCATTAACTTTACTGTCATTTAATTCTTGCCTTTATTCATTTGCCATTGTTCATATCATTCTAATTGTTTATGTTAATGCAATTTTCAATTTGTCCACTTGGACCATATTGTGTGATGCTTCTTATTTGTATATACTTTGTTTGTTTGTGTGTGTCGCATTACGCGAAAAACCGGCGGGAAAACGAAACAACAGAGCCGCCACCGTGCATTATTTATCCCAAAAGAGGGAAAGGAAACGCTCGAAGTAAACCTGGGAAAGACATGGTCTCGCGACCAAAGAGAATGGGATCGGGAGTCGGTTATGCGAAGGGAAGGTATTAGCACCCCTACGCATCCGTCGTACTCGACGGGATCCACGCACAAAAGGAAGGATAAAGGTTGCTAAACACTGCTCAAACATCAAACACTGGCTGAAGGAGACACAGAAAACAAAAGAAACTAACTCGGCAGGATATCACATCCTGGTCCTACGTAGTCTATCAGGCATAGACATCAGAGTCGACGTAGTTTAGACTAGGGGAAAACGTGCTCGCTAGGATATCGCATCCTATGCATATGTATCTTCTCGGACTAAAGAAGAATCAGAGCACTCGTAGCTCGGCTGACGCACGCCAAACAAAACCACACGGGAAATCGACTGCCAATCGCTGGACTTACATCAAACTCCACACAAAAAGGCAAACACGGAAACCGAATGCCAATCGCTGGACTTACATCAGACTCCGAATCAAACACACCCACACTGGAAACCAAATGCCAATCGCTGGACTTACATCGGACTCCAAGCACACGACAAGAGGATACGGAATGCCAATCGCTGGGCTTACACCAATCTCCTAACACACGTAAGAAACAAAACAAACGAGGCGCCCAGAGAGATCAGCTCATCTCCTGCCTACGTACCTCATCTGGTATGAGGATCAGGGCGACGTAGTTCCCCTACGCAGGGACAAAGGACTAGCCTAACCAGATACAAAGGGAGACACAACTAGGGAGACTACGACTCGAGCCTCGATGTTATCATGCAAATCATCCCTAAGTTAAGGTTGCTATCTAACTTGCACAGGGAGCAAGCTATCCTATACAGCACAGGCAAAACAATCAAACAATCACAAATAGCACACACTATATACACACAAAGTGGGCTCACACAAGGGTTAGGCTGTGAAACACAAGCCAACTGTATCAGGGTGATGTTAGCTCTTAACCCTAACATTGAGAGTTAGGGTGAAGCAGATGAAATGGGAAGTGAGGGGTGTGCCTCACAGCTCTTATCCCTGGCCTGGGAGAGCTTCATGACAAATGAAAGTGTGGGTTCAGAAAGTTGGAACCCTTCTACACTTATGACTGACTCAACATGGATCTTGGGTTAATATCCACAATGCATCAACATGTAATGTGAGCAAAGGGATGACACACTGACTAGCAGGAGATGGACTACACATCTCTTTTATCTGCCAATTGCCTTATCAAAGGTCTTTTCCTGCTTGGGGACAAAAATAAACAATCACAAGCATTGCCTCTTAAGGAGGACTTCAGACAGGTGCCTGGCCAAATAACAGGCCAGGTCTTCCAGACTACATGAAGTTAGAGACATTATACCTCAATGCTCAAGCTATCAAGCAAAGCAAAAGCAAGTTCACAATGAACTATAGCAACTAAGGTACCTGAAAACAATCCAACATAATCAGTACACAACTCAAAAAGTCAAATAGGCAGACTAAGAGTCAACAGTTAACTGTACAAACAGACAAAAGCAATGCGTCAAGCAAAGCACAAGCTCAACTCAAAGGAGCTAATCCACCTACAAAACAACTTAATGTTAATCAACATCAATCCAATATCAATGCAAATGAGCAAATGAATCACACTCCTCAAGGCCATATGCTTCTTGTCCTGAAAACACAACCCAAACATAAGCACTAACCACTAGGACAAGGCCTAGGGTCAAAGAGGTAGCAATAAACCAAAACAGAACATGAAAATTGACAATAATCAAGCTTAATCATATAAGAACAATGTCCAAGTGGTCTCACATTCATATCATCAACCAATTTCATTTCATAAAGCATTTAGTGCAAAGCACGCAAGTTCAAAGCTCATAGAACCAAACAGAATGAATCAATCCACATTAACTCAAAACTAATTCAATAAATCCCAAGAAAAATCATGGCTAAACATCATTCATCAAATGATCATCATACCAAAGTTCAAGTCATTTGGACAAGTGGAAGCATGTCAAATAAATTCCCTAAGGCAAGGTAAGGCAAAACAAGCTCAATTAGGGCACAAACTCATGCATCAACTTGACACAAACATAAAACAGAATCCACACATGATAAATGAATCAAACCAAAGCCATGGCAAACCTCAAAGTGACTAGAATACATTTGAAAAATTTCAGGTCCATCCAATAAACATCAAGCATTTCACAAATCTTTTAAATTCAACACTCATCAAAAGTCCAAACATGACAAGCCAGAAGAGAAAATCTCAAACAAATTGGAAATGCATTCAAAAATTCCAATAAAATTCACAAGCAATCCTAACATCCAGAAGAATCAACATGCAAAAAATCATATTAATTGGCATAGAATTGGCATGGCAAATAAAATTCATAAGTCAAGCAAGCAAAGGTGTGACACACATTGTCACACCTACCTTAATCACATCATATCTCAACATCCAGGAATAGGAAAAATGCACACTCTATACCAAAATGACCATTGGGATGTCTATTTTAAGCACACAAAATTTCAAGAGTGTTAGATAAAATCTCATCATTTCACAAGCAAAACGGAAAGGCATGTCAAGAAAACACATGCACACACAATCCCTAGCCAAAATTAAAATCCAGGCGTGCACAATTTTTGTAAAAATCATCAAAAAATACTAGAGATCATGAGGAACACAATGAAAAAAATCTCACATCAATTGGACAATCCATCAAGGAGTTATGAATTTTTCAAATGGATGAAAAAATAAAAATCACATGGAAAACATACATGAATATGGAAGCATATAATGAAAAAAATGCCAAGGCCTAAATGTGAAATTGATTGCGCCCGGACTCGAACCACGTTGCTATTTAAATCTGGCGCTACTTAAGTGAAACGCCGCGTTTCACTTAAGCCTACATGGCAATTGGAAACGCTTGTGGCCAATGAAAACGACACGCTGGACTCAATCAACCAATACATGCGCATAAACAGAAAATCACATGCAGCAAGCGAGGAAATGGATCAAACTTCTTTCTGGAAACACAAACCCTAAACCTTCATCGTGTTCTTCAACAAATTTCCAGATCATGAACAAATATGCCAGAAATCGAAAACGAATACATCATCACACTCGTCTTAGCACGCACATCATTAATCTGAACTCGGTTTATCCTAATTCTCAATAACATGTCCAGATCGAGCAAGATAAGTTTTGCACATCAATCTTAAAATCAGCATATCTTTCTTAATTCTTGATGGAAATACACGATACAAAGCTCAGCATACTCCACATGGACAGATCTATCAAAAGCACATCAACATTTCAAGAATTATAGAATTCGAGATCTGACCTCTATGAAGATGCAGAGCTGGATTTGTGCAATTCAGGCTTTGTAATGTTGAAACAGATGATCTACAACTCTTAAATGGATGAATGTATGAAGATCCAATGCTCAGTCTTGCTTGATCTTGCTCAAATCAACAGCTGCCATGGAAGATGCTAGCTTCAACAGTTCTTGATTCAGCTTCGAAATGATGATTCCTTGCTTGCAGAAGATCCAATAGCACTTGTGGATGATGAATCAATGAAGAAAATAGCAAAGGATTTGAAGAATTTTGCAGAAAAAGTGAGAGCAAAAATTTGTGAGATTTGCAATTTTTGATCTAGATCTGAACCAAATGGAATGCTAATGGTGTTTTCTGTTATGATTATCAATATATATGACCTGTTAATCATGTTTGCTAATCAAGATTAAGCCAAGCCAAAGTGATTAATGAAAATGCAAGCGTGATGCAAATTAGCCAAACCACCTCATGTGCATGGAAAATGTTGCTACAGTGCACGAATTGCATGTTAATTCACCTCAGAATGCTGTTTAAGACCAAATGCAAGTGATTGGAAGTGTGGAAAATGCTTAATTTTCAAATTGGACTTTTTCCCTCCAAATTTCAAATTCAATTCAAGTAAAAATGCCAAAATTTTGTAATGAGGATTGATGAAATGTGATGCATGATTATGGTAGCTCATGTTAAAACAAGATTGTGGCAAAAAATCCCACTTCCTTTGGCCTTGTGGTGTGAAAGTTATCCTCTTTTGAATTTCAAATTTGCTTGACAAAGATCAATCCATAATTTCTCAACCACACATGGGAAATTCATGTTCTTGGACTTTTTGGAAAGGTGAGAGCAAGATATTCAACTTTCATGTTGGACAAAATTTCATTTAAAGCTTGCTTGGACATGTAATCTTGAGGAGAAGACCTTTCCATTTTTGGCAATTTGAAATTACAGGTCACTTACTATTTTTGGAAACTTTTCATCTGACCTCAAATTCTCCAATGTTGATCTTTGAAATGTCAAATGAGACTTGTATGGACATGAATGAGGCCTTTCAAACCATCTCCCACCTTTAAATCCATGATTTCATGCACAATTGACTTTGTTTGACTTTCTAGGGTTTCAGATGAATTGATCAATGACTGATGACTTCTGAACATCCTACCTTTGGCCAAACCACTTCAAATGGTCCCTAGGTCATATGAACATGTTGAACCAACCTTAGGGCTTTGCTTCAATAGAGAATGCACTTGCTTGCTTGCTTGACTGGATCTCCTGACCAGTCTTGACTGATGAACTGATGGCTTGCACTTGGGCAATGGACAATGCAATGCTATGCAGTGGACAATGTAATGTTAATGACCTAATATGAAAATGAATGTACAAAATGGGTGGTGCAAATTTGAGGTGCTACAGCTGCCCCTATTCAATCAATTGGGAACCCGAACGGATGAGAGCAACGGCTGTCAGACTTTCAGGGTAAACAGGGATTGAATACCGAAGAACCGTAGAAATTTGCACACTGCAGGGATCCACCAGCGGAAACGTCCACTGGGATCTGATACTTATCACTGGGGATTTTGATTTTTTTTCAAAGGTATAGCCACATCCAGACATCGAATGACGATGAATGGGGAAAGAAATCACAACTAGACGTCAACGGTCGACCAGGAAAAACTCGACGTTTATCGAAACCAACGGAGAGGTAACAGACATCAATGGATGACTAGGGAAAATACAACTAGATATCAGCGGACAACTAGGAAAAACTCGACGTTTACCAAAACCAACGGAGAGGTAACTCTACTGGGGACAACCAGGAAAAACTCGGCATTTACCAAAACCAACGGAGAGGTGACCAGACATCAACGGATGAATGGGAAGACTCGACCAGACGTCAACGGACGAACGGGAGAAGCTCGACGTTTATCGACACCAACGGAGAAGGAGAAGACTCGACCAGACGTCAACGGACGAAAGGGAGAAGCTCGACGTTTATCGACACCAACGGAGAAGGAGACCAGACATCAACGGATGAATGGGAAGGACTCGACCAGACGTCAACAGACGAACGGGAGAAGCTCGACGTTTATCGACACCAACGGAGAAGGAGAACACTTCACTACGGAAGGGATATAACAACCGAAAACTGAATAGGACGTCCACCGACGACTCTACTGGGGATTCTGGCTGGGAATCGACCAGACATTAATGAATGACTGGGGAATAGGATATACAATCAGACGTCAACGGACGAATGAGAAAAACTCAACGTTTATCGAAACCAACGGAGAGGTAAATCCACATGGGGAAGGGTACAACTAGACGTCATCGGACGAATAGGAAAAACTCAACGTTTATAAAAAACAACGGAGAGGTAACTCTTCTGGGGAGAGGAAATATAACTCAACCAAACGTCAACTGACGACTGGGAAAAACTCGACGTTTATCGAAACCAACGGAGAGGTGATTCTTTGGGGAAAAGTGAACACAACCAATCATCAACGGACAATTGGGAAAAACTCATCGTTTATCGAAACCAACGGAGAGGTAACTCTGAGGGGAATCAACAGCCATTAACCAATGATCTGTGGGGAACAAGCAACTATACGTCAACGGACGCATAGGAAAAACTCGACGTTTATCGACACCAACGGAGAAAGGTGACTCTTATTGGGGATAATTCGACAAGACGCCCACGGACGACTAGAAAAAACTCAACGTTTATCGACACCAACGGAGAAAGGTGACCTCTGGGGAGGGTACTACGAACATCGACAGATGATGTTTACCGACATCAAAAGAAGACCAGACGTCAACGAATGACTGGGAAAGACTCGAAGTGTACACCGAAAGATGGTGTTTACCGACACCAAAGAAATACGACCAGACATTAACGAATGACTGGGAACTACGACTCGATGTTTACCGACACCGAAAGATGGTGTTTACCGACACCAAAGAAATAACACACGCGGGTACTGACATGACACTGACCAGTATCACAAGACGACATCTATATATGTCGGGGCAAGGCTAAACACTTGCTGGGGATCTCACTGGGGAGAAAACAGGCTTTCCTTTCACCAACGGATGAGGAAATAAACCTCTCTGGGGGTACCAATCCTGAATGCCGTCAGGAGCAACTGTAGCAAATGTGCCGTACAGATGTTGAACAAAGATCCGCCTCTGCCGGGGATATGGACTGATTAGGTTTCAACACATGAATGCATATGTTTGAATTTTTCTATGGCGTAATGCTCCATATTGCATGGAAATGCTACGCGTTTCGAGGATGCAATGATTACTACATGCAAAATGATAAACTCTGGCTGGGGAACCAGAGGCTCAGATACTCCAACTCTGTGGGGAGACTCTGCTTGAGGAATACTCTGTGGGGAGAGCACTTCTCACTCGTGCTGGCGAAATAACACTGATGCTGGGGAAAGGATAGACTCCACTGGGGACATCCTTCATAGGACCCAATCCACTCGGGGACTCCGCTTGGGGAATAATCAAAGCAACTTTGTTGAGGACTACCCAACGGCGACTGCGCTGAGGAACCATCAATACTACTCCACCGGAGAAAGTAAACAAGGCAACTTGCTGGGGGGAGTAACAAATCGAATTTGCTAGGGATAATCAGGCGACTTCACTGGGGAAAGCCAACCAATCCACAAATAGGATAAACTCTGCTTTGGGAAATAAATGCTACTCTGCTGGGGACGACCCACCCAATCCACAGGTAGGATAGACTCAGTTTGGTGATGCAGATATCATTCCGCTATGGAAAACTCATCCAATCCATAGGTAGGATAAACTCTGCTGGAGATAAATTTCTTTGAACCCGCTCCACTCGGGGACTCACTGAGGAAAATCATCAACACCAACCTCTACTCGGGAGATCTGCTAGGGAAAACAACTCTGTCGGGGATAACACACCAACTCTGCTGAGGAAGAGCAAAACGCTGGTGGGGAAAGTAATATACCAGACTCTGTGCTGGGGAGAGACATACATAACCCTGCTAGGGATGAGCGCTCACGACCACGCTGAGGATAATAGTACTTCAAACCCGACTGCTGGGGAACAACACTCCACTGACATCTCCGCTGGGGATACCACATCCTTCATACTCAGTGGGGACCTCAACCGGGGAAATATTTGCTGGGGAATACACCCACTTCCAGGCCTGCTGGGGATAGAAGACAATATCCAAAGGCGTCTCTACAGGGGAACATAGCTCTGACGGCTTCCATACTTGCTTGGGAAATAACTGCTGTGGAAACATCCCTACAGATGACAACCTGTAAAACAGCACAACAAAATGCCCCAGGGGATACACGGACAAGATATGCTCAAGTGTCCTCAACATTCAAAATGATTTTCAAATGTTTTATCTTTCTGCAAGTTATTGTTTAGCCTTCATGTTTTTATATGCAATGTTTATCAAAAATTCGGACGTTTTTGCAAACAAAACGGTAAAATAAAAACGGGAGAGCTATTTATCTGAATAATGACTTTTATTGATTGGAAAATGGGCCTGAAAAGGAGAATACATTGGGAAGCAATTCCTAGAAAGAGGTAATTGCGCACAAAAGGAAAAATCTATCCTAATGACAATGTGAACACGGCATCCACTATTTCCCAATTCTGTTATAACTCACAGATCATCAGCTTTTCTCCCAACTCCTTGCTTTCTGAGAAGAATGACTGGACCGATCACATCTTTCGAGATGGCAGACGACAAAGCACGATGAAGTACAGATAACTCGGACTGTAGTCTTCGCTTTAATCCCTCTTTTGCCTGGATCGCCCTTTCGGGTTTTCAATCCACCGGGATACCCATTTTTGCCTAAGCCGCCCTTGCGGGTTTTCGACTTACCGGGTGTACAAATTCTTTTCATTTTTATCCCTAATTTTTGCCCGAACCTTTTCTTTCTGTTTTTTGGTTCGCCGGGATGCCCTTTTTTGCCTCGACTATTTATTCTTTTTTTTGTCCAGCGGGTCAATTTATGCGAAGTATTTTTTGACTACATCTGAATTAACAGGGGACGAAAAATCTTCACCATCCATAGTTGTAAGCATCAAGGCTCCACCGGAGAAAACCTTCTTCACAACATATGGACCTTCATAATTAGGAGTCCACTTGCCCCTGTTATCTGTACCGGGAGGAAGGATCCTCTTCAAAACTAGATCACCAGGCTGATAGCTTCGAGGACGCACTTTCTGATCAAAAGCTCGCTTCATCCTTCTCTGATATAACTGCCCATGGCATACAACTGCTAACCGTCTCTCTTCGATAAGGCTCAACTCGTTAAACCTTGTTCGAATCCACTCGGCTTCGTCCAGCTTAACATCTAACAAAACTCTCAGAGAAGGAATCTCCACTTCAACAGGTAGGACTGCTTCCATACCATACACAAGGGAGTACGGGGTTGCCCCGGTCGACTTACGTACTGAGGTACGGTACCCATGCAAAGCGAAAGGCAGCATCTCATGCCAATCCTTGTACGTCACGACCATCTTCTGCACAATCTTCTTGATGTTCTTGTTTGCCGCCTCTACAGCACCATTCATCTCCGGTCTGTAAGGAGAAGAATTGTGATGTTCAATTTTGAAATCTTTGCAAAGCTCTTTCATCATCTTGTTATTGAGATTCGAACCATTATCAGTGATGATTCTCTCAGGAACTCCATAACGACAGATGATTTCTTTCTTAATGAACCGGGAAACCACTTGTTTGGTAACATTAGCATAGGAAGCTGCTTCCACCCACTTGGTGAAGTAATCAATCGCAACCTGGATGAAGCGATGTCCATTAGAAGCAGTAGGCTCGATCTTCCCAATCA
The DNA here is from genome assembly GCF_024323335.1 of Lathyrus oleraceus. Taxonomy (NCBI): domain Eukaryota; kingdom Viridiplantae; phylum Streptophyta; class Magnoliopsida; order Fabales; family Fabaceae; genus Lathyrus; species Lathyrus oleraceus. The sequence continues at coordinate 212,626,517 of NC_066582.1, forward strand.
TATCAATGCCCCACATGGCGAACGGCCAAGGCGAATTCATGACATTCAGAGGGCTTGGTGGTACATGCACCTTATCAGCATAGATTTGACACTTATGGCACTTCCGAGCGTACTTGAAACAATCGGATTCCATAGTCATCCAGTAATAACCGGCTCTCAACAATTTCTTAGACATTGCATGACCACCAACATGGGTACCAAACGAACCTTCATGCACTTCTTGCATCAACATGTCTACTTCGTGTCTATCCACGCATCTGAGCAAGACCATGTCAAAATTCCTCTTATACAGCACATCATCCTGATTCAGATAAAAGCTTCCAGCTAGCCTTCTCAGGGTTTTCTTGTCATTCTTCGACGCACCTTCAGGATACTCCTGGCTCTTGAGGAAGTTCTTGATGTCAAAGTACCACGGCTTCTCATCAACAACAACAGACTCGGCTGCAAACACATACGCAGGCCTCTCGAGTCGATTCACTGCAGCATGTGGCACATGATTCCACCAATGAACTTTGATCATAGAAGACAAAGTAGCCAAAGCATCAGCCATCTGATTTTCATCCCGGGGGACATGATACAACTTCACCTTCTTGAAGAACGTCAGTATTCTTCTGGTGTAATCTCTATAGGGAATCAAATGCGGCTGGTTAGTATTCCAATCTCCGTTGACCTGATTGATCACTAGAGCGGAATCTCCGAAAATGTCAAGCGTTTTGATTCTCAAATCAATGGCTTCTTCTATCCCCATGATACAAGCCTCATACTCAGCTTCATTATTGGTGACGTCGAAAGTCAATCTAGCAGAAAAAGGTATATGAGCACCTTTAGGATTGATAAGCACTGCACCAACACCGTTACCATTCACATTCACAGCCCCATCAAACATCAATGTCCACTTGTCATCAGGATCCGGTCCTTCCTCGACAAGAGGTTCTTCACAATCTTTCATCTTAAGATACATGATGTCTTCATCAGGGAATTCAAACATCCTAGGCTGATAATCCTCAATCAGTTGCTCGGCGAGGTAGTCTGACAAAACACTACCTTTGATGGCCTTCTGCGACGTGTACTGGATATCATATTCTGTTAGAATCATCTGCCAACGGGCAACACGTCCGGTGAGAGCCGGCTTCTCAAAGATGTACTTCACTGGATCCATCTTAGAAATCAACAAGGTAGTATGGTTCAACATATACTGTCTCAGTCGGCGAGCAGCCCAGGCCAAAGCACAACAAGTTTTCTCAAGCTGTGAATATTTGATTTCACAGTCGGTAAACTTTTTGCTAAGGTAATATATGGCATGCTCTTTTCGACCAGACTCGTCATGCTGTCCCAATACACACCCCATCGAATTCTCGGTCACTGATAGGTACATTATCAGCGGTCTCCCAGGAACTGGAGGTATAAGGATTGGAGGTTTTTGTAAATACTCTTTTATCTTGTCAAAAGCTTTCTGACAGTCATCATTCCACCTGATTGCTTGATTCTTTCTTAGCAACTTGAATATTGGTTCACACGTGGCAGTTAGGTGAGATACAAACCTTGCAATGTAGTTCAATCTCCCTAAAAACCCATGAACCTGCTTCTCTGTCTTCGGTTCAGGCATTTCTTGAATAGCTTTGACTTTTGCTGGATCAACCTCAATCCCTTTCTCACTGACAATGAAGCCTAACAGCTTCCCTGATCTCACACCAAACGTACACTTGTTTGGGTTCAGCCTCAGTTTGAACTTTCTCAACCTGTCAAACAACTTCTGCAAATTTACCAGGTGCTCCTCTTTTGTCTGCGACTTCGCAATCATATCATCCACGTACACTTCAATCTCTTTGTGCATCATGTCATGAAAGAGAGTCGTCATAGCCCTCTGATATGTAGCACCGGCATTCTTCAGCCCAAATGGCATCACCTTATAGCAAAACGTGCCCCACGGTGTAATGAATGTCGTCTTTTCCATGTCCTCTGGCGCCATCTTAATCTGATTATACCCAGAGAAACCATCCATGAAAGAGAATACCGAGGATTGAGCCGTATTATCCACCAATACATCAATGTGAGGTAATGGGAAATCATCTTTCGGACTCGCTCTATTCAAATCCCGGTAATCGACACACATTCTGACTTTGCCATCCTTCTTCGGCACTGGAACGATGTTGGCCACCCACGGGGGATAAGTTGTCACCGACAAGAAACCAGCATCGAACTGCTTCTGAACCTCTTCCTTGATTTTAACTGCCATATCAGGACTCGTTCTACGAAGCTTCTGCTTGACCGAAGGACAATCTTCTCTGAGAGGTAGTCTATGCACTACAATATCAGTATCCAACCCAGGCATATCTTGATAAGACCAGGTGAATATCTCCACATACTCTCTCAGCATCTCAATCAACCTGCTCTTGACCTCTGTCTTCAAAGCAGCCCCGATCTTAATATCCCTTCTGGCGTCCTCAGTACCAAGATTAACAATCTCCAACTCTTCCTGATGAGGTTGGATGACCCTTTCCTCTTGCTTCAATAATCTGACCAATTCTGCGGGGAGTTCACTGTCTTCCTCACTCTCCTCTTCAGCTTGGTAGATGGGATTATTGAAATCATACTGAGCCATAACAGAACTGTTCATAGTAGATGCCGTGAAATCACTTTTGCATGTTTAATGCTTTGTTTTAGAAAAAGAGTTCAATAAAGTCACAAAAACAAAAACATTGCCATTTATATTTTTTTTGAAAAATGAAAACAAAAATAGAAAGACAGGGATCACAAAATTGTTTGCAAAACGTCCTTTATTAATGATAATCATTTGTAAAACATGATGTGGCCCTACAATGAACCACTACGTCTTAGGCAGAACGTAGGGTTTTGTGCAGAATGAAAAAACAAAAGAAAATTACTCTGTTTGAAGAGTAACTTGGACTACATCCTCTGTTGTCCAATTGCTGATCACTTCCCCTGGTGCACACGGGCGAACCCAGTTGTCGAGATCACAATCACTGTCACCATCTTCACTGCCGGCCGCAAAGACGTCGCCGTGATTCATCAGCCCAGCGCTGGTAAAGGTACTTGGACCTGCTTATACGCTCTACTCCGCTTGCAAAGGTTGATAGCCAATACCGAATTTATCCTCCTTGACAGGAAAATCCACCATCTTGCCCCAGCCTTCAGCTTTGCCAGAGTCAACAACCTCCTTGGCCTGCTTGTACGAAGCAATCGAAGCACTTGGCTTTCTCTGATCAGCAAACGCCACCTTCTCGAGAGCAATAGTCTCAAATGCCAGGCATAAAGTTTCATGGATCTCGCCATCCACCTCTACATATTTGAACGAAGACAGGTGACTCACCAGAATATCTTCTTCGCCGCACACGGTCACAATCTGACCGTCCCAGACATATTTGAGCTTTTGATGGAGAGTCGACGAGACTGCCCCTGCTGCATGGATCCATGGACGTCCTAACAAGCAACTGTAGGTGGGCTGGATGTCCATAACATAGAAGACGATATCGAAAACCTCCGGACCTATCTTCACCGGCAAGGTAACTTCACCAAACACAGAACGTTTGGATCCGTCGAATGCACGGACAATCAGGTCACTAGGAGTAAGCATAACCCCTTCGACAGATATCTTCTTCAGAATTTGCTTGGGCAAGACATTCAGCGACGAGCCGGTGTCGACCAACACGTGACATAACACAGCACCCTTGCATTCCATGGTGATATGCAAGGCCTTGTTATGATTACGTCCCTCAGGCGTTAAGTCTAGGTCAGTGAACCCCAAACCATGCCTGGTGCTCACGTTGGCAATCACACCCTCCAGTTGATTGACGGAAATCTCCTGAGGTACATACGCCATATTCAACATCTTCAGCAAGGCGTTACGATGTGCCTTAGAGCACAACAGCAAAGATAGAATGGGAATCTTGGACGGAGTCTGATTAAGTTTATCTACGATCTTGTAGACACTTTTCTTAATGATCTTCATAATCTCCTCCACATCCTTTTCGAACGAACCCTCAGGCACCTCCTTCTGAGCCGGTTCCTCATCAACAACAGCCTGTTTGCCCTTCGACTTAGCAGAAGCCTCAGCATTGGCATCCCTCAATGGTTGAGGAGCAAACAGTCGTCCACTGCGAGTAAACCCTCCTGGTCCACCAACGTTGTCCACAACGGGACTCACAACCACAGGAGTTCTACTAACTGGCACACTGATTGTCACAGGCGCTTGATTGGTCGGCCTGACCCGATTCTCAGCCCTTCTGTTGCTACGGTAGGCATTATCATATTTCCAGGGCACAGCCCTACTGTCCATAGCCCGTCTGACCGGCGCAACGATTGTTGTTGGACTACTGGCAGTAACTGGTGCAGATATGGTGACTGGAGTACCACTGGTTGTAGGCGCATTAACAGCCCTTTGCCCACGTCCTTCAGGCGATTTGAAATATATAGTGACAGTTGACACTGAACCCCGATCTCTGACAGCCCGACTGAATTGCAGACAGCCCTCATCCATCCTACCCTGGATACCGGCCCTTAACCGTTCACAACCATTATCTGACTCAGCACAATCAGCACAATCTTGATCACAGTCCAGGTATTCCCCTCCATCCAACAGACGACCCTTGACAACAAGCAGAGAAGTCTGAACATCCTCAACTCTAACAACAAGATCTTCAGCTTCAACCCCTTCAATGCTATTCACCCGGTGAGCACCATGCGCAGGCATAGGGTTATTTACAACATTAGGTACAGGAGCGAAATTGATAGTCTTGGCATCAATCAAGTCCTGGACTTTATGATGAAAAGTCGTGCAGTTTTCAATATGGTGTCCCGACGCACCAGAATGAAAGTCACAACGCACATTGGCATCATACCCAGGTGGTATTTTTGTCAATGGCGTCATCGTCCTCAATTCCACGAACCCTAGTCTGAGCAACTCAGGCAGTAACTCAGCGTAGGTCATTGGAAGTGGGTCGAAACGTCTATCAGGCATCCGCTGCCTCGGCTGATACGGACGTTGTTGCTGTTGTTGTTGTTGTTGTGGCATCTATTGTTGAACTCTCTGTTGTTGCGGTTGTTGACGTTGTTGAGGTGCAGGGATAGTCACTGCGGCAACCTGACGGTATTGATTTCTGTTCGGAGTTCGGCGGTGTTGAACATCATTCTCACCCTCTCTTCGGCGAGGTGCCCCAGCAAAAGGTTTCTTTGAAGACGAGGACCCAACATCGTGAATTTTACCAACCTTAATCAGGCTCTCTGTCCTCTCTCCACAGATGACCACATCCGAAAAACTACCGAATGGGCAGCTTCCCATCCGGTCCATGAACACACCCTGAAGAGTACCGATGAACATATCAGTTAACTCCCTTTCCAGCATAGGGGGTTGAACTCTTGCAGCCAGTTCACGCCACCTCTGAGCATACTCCTTGAAGCTTTCTCCAGATTTTTGACAAAGACTCTGCAGCTGAGTCCGGCTCGGTGCCATATCCATGTTATGTTTATATTGCCTCAAGAAGGCCTCACCCAGGTCTCTCCAGCATCGGATAGAATCTCTCTTTAGCTCCATGTACCAGTCCAAAGAAGCCCTAGATAGACTATCCTGGAAAAAGTACATCCACATTTTCTCATCATCGGTGTATGCGGAGATCTTCCGATAATAAGCCTGCACGTGGGTGCGAGGGCAGGAAGTGCCGTTGTACTTATCAAAAGAAGGTGCTTTGAATTTATAAGGGATCCTCAACCCCTCTACTAGCCCCATATTAGTAACGTCAAAACCCAGGGAATTCTGACATTCCATGGCTCTTATCTTCTCAGCAAGGGCATCGACTTTCCGATCCCTATCCTCAACTCTTCCAACCACTTCATCGTCTTCACTCAGCAGTGTGAACATGTCCTCTTGTCTGTCGACAATAGGAGCTGGATGACGAACCGGAGCCCGGGTAGCTCTGACATTGACAGTCTCTGCAGCAAGAGGCTGTCCATTAATTCTTATTCCTCTGAGTTCATCCCCCACAGCATAGTCGTTAGCGGGAGCAGCAACATTAACGTTCTCATGAGCAGGTGCAACAACAGGTGAAGCACGGTTGGACGTCTGAATCACGGTCTCTTATCTCTGAACCAGGGCCCGAAGCTCCTCCTAACCTTGCGCAACCCCTTGCACCATCGTCATAAACTGGGCCATGTTCGCCCTCATCTCAGCCAACTCTGTCTGAACCTGATCCTACTTCTCTGTTGATTGAGTCTGGTTGAATACCGGTGCGGTCTTCGATCAGCTATCCTGCCTGACACAGGAACCAGAGTGAGAAGTCGCGAGCAAGAACACCTGTTATGCAATATGATATGAGTACGATGCTAATGCATATGATGCACATGATATGATCATTTCTCAGGCATTCAAAGAGCCTGATTCATCTTCGAAAAATGGCAACCTGCAGCAAGAACAACACAGGAAGCACAGGATCAACATACACAAGAGCAATGAATACAGAGTGAAACCAACAACCTCATCTATAAATGAGCAACAAGATCAAACAACAATGTCAACAAAGATCCAGATACATCAAAGTACAACAATGAATCCCACCCAACAGGCCTGGGGGTGATTCTCAAACATAAACATCAAGAATACGAGCTAAGACAAATGACTTCCATGAATGAGCGTCTTCAAGTAGTGACACTGGTCTATCAACAAGTCACACTCCGAACATTCTGGCAAGGGAGTGATCTTCTCCTTCAACTGTCTTCTAAGTTCTACAAGTTCTGCTCCAAGTTGGTCTTCTGATGCAAGTCTCAAGTCAACTTCCTTCTTCAACTGGACATCTTTGTCTCTGAGTTGCTTCTCCAAGTCTTTGATCTTTTTCTGATAACCGGCCTCAACTCTCTACAATCTCAAACACTCTCTGTGCTCTGCATTCAGCAAGTTCTCCATCTCTTCATAAGATCTCTTCTTGCTCCTTACTCCACCAACCTCGACACTCTGGATGTCTCTGAGTTGACGAGTCAGGTTCAACCTATCAGCTTTGGCTTGGTACAACTCCATCTGGGCATCTTGCTCTTTCTCCTTCAACCTGCGATTCTCCATCAGGGCTTGCTTGTACTGCTCAGCAGGTACACTCTCAGCAAGAATCAAAGGTGGTTGCACTTGCAAAGGATTCATCCTATCATAGGGCAACAACAAAGTTTCCACTCTCTTCTTGACCCACTCAGTGTAGTCAGGCATAGCAATGGCAAACTTCTTCCCTAAGACAAATCCATCCTGGACACCAATAGACTTCCAAGCTCTTCCTATCTGCTCCAATCTAGCAGGGTCGCTTCGCTTCTCAAAATACACACTCTCAGCTATCTCAGCATCAAGTGGTCTTCCACTCATCACGAACCCCAACCGGCGAAGAGAAAGAACTGGGTTGTAGTTGATGCAACCCTTAGTCCCTACAAGTGGCACATTCCGGAATTCTCCATAACTCATGATAACATCACGCACATCCATCCGGTACGACTGCCATCTGATATCATAAGAGGTAAGAGACATAACCCTCTGAGTCCACCTATGCGTACTCTGAGCATCCGCAAAAGGTCCACTGACTGGAAGGAGCGACAAGAACCATCTGAGCAACAGTGGGAGACAACATCTGATAGCTCCACCCCTATCATGCCTACTGTGGATAGCATAGTAAATGTCAGCTAACAGAGTAGGAACCGGGTTTCCTCCAAGAAAAATGATGACTGCAGCATAGTTCACAAAGTTGGGCATACTCGGGAACAAAACAATCCCATAGATCATGATTGCTAGCTGGGCATGAAAAGCTTCCCAATTCCCCTTCTCTGCTTCTCCTCTAGCAATCCTCAGCAAGAACTTCAAAGGCAACCCTACAACGTCCCCACTGGACTTCCAACGATCACTGACTTCCTTGATACCCAAATGGAGAGCTCTAGCAACAACTCTGAAATCAACTTCCTTAGGCACGTCCAAGAAAGGCACCTGATGCAAGATAGGAACATTCAACAGAATGGAGTACTCCTCGAGAGTAGGCGCCAACTGATAATCCTGAAAAGTGAAGTAGTGAAGCTCTGGGTCGTAGAACTGAAGAAGAGTCTGTAACGGCACTGGATCAACTACCATCTTCAACAGTGTCAGAATATCCCCATACTGATCGACAAACCCCTTCAGATTACCACTGGTCACAACGTTGCTCAACTCTATCAGAGACGTCAAAGGCTCACGGTGAAAGCTATAGGAACAAGTCTTCTGCTTCGGCTCTAGGACTGTTGCCATCTCTATCAGTGAACAGACTCTGGAATGTACCTGAGAAATGATATGCATGCAGAGATTAGCTTTTTCTTTTTCTTTTTTTCTCAATTCTTTTTTTTTTATTGCGTATTTTTTTGAAAATAAATATGCTATGATGCAAATGATGCAGACAAGACTAGCAGGTTGTGCATCTCAGAACACAAGATCGAAGCTTTGGCTTGAACTCGGAACCACAAGTCATCTGAAACCCAAAGTCATCTGATAAACTGTCATCTGAACCCAATCTGAGAAACCAAGTCACCAACAGGACCACAAGTCACCAACTGTACCTGTAATAATGATCATTCCCTCCCCACTCACGGGTGTCATCTAGGCCAGGGTAAGGTCAAAAGAAACGCAGCATAAATAATCTTTCGCAGAATATCATCATATACACACCCGAAGTATGTAACGATAATATCCCACCAGGGTCTGAACTGCTCGTGATATCAATGTTCCGCTAAGTGGCGCATACCACCCGCTTCCCATGAATCATTCTATTCCTAGGTTTCCTAGATTCACTCATAGCCTGGGTATTGGGCCTTTTACCTCGAGTAACTCCCACCCCAAACAGAGAAACGCAGCACAGCCAGCACAGATGAATATGAATGAATGCAAACATTAATGCACACATAAATGCAAACAATAAATAAACGAATGCAATAAATAAAGCAGCAAACAACAACCAAAACCCTAACCTAGAGAGCGCTAGGAGAGACTCGCTTAGGGAAGATGGACCAGCAAGAGGTCAACTTCTCATGTCCCCAGCAGAGTCGCCAGTTGTCGCATTACGCGAAAAACCGGCGGGAAAACGAAACAACAGAGCCGCCACCGTGCGTTATTTATCCCAAAAGAGGGAAAGGAAACGCTCGAAGTAAACCTGGAAAAGACATGGTCTCGCGACCAAAGAGAATGGGATCGGGAGTCCGTTATGCGAAGGGAAGGTATTAGCACCCCTAGGCATCCGTCGTACTCGACGGGATCCACGCACAAAAGGAAGGATAAAGGTTGCTAAACACTGCTCAAACATCAAACACTGGCTGAAGGAGACACAGAAAACAAAAGAAACTAACTCGGCAGGATATCACATCCTGGGCCTACGTAGTCTATCAGGCATAGACATCAGAGTCGACGTAGTTCGGACTAGGGGAAAACATGCTCGCTAGGATATTGCATCCTATGCATACGTATCTTCTCGGACTAAAGAAGAATCAGAGCACTCGTAGCTCGGCTGACGCACGCCAAACAAAACCACACGGGAAATCGACTGCCAATCGCTGGACTTACGTCAAACTCCACACAAAAAGGCAAACACGGAAACCAAATGCCAATCGCTGGACTTACATCAGACTCCGAATCAAACACACCCACACTGGAAACCAAATGCCAATCGCTGGACTTACATCGGACTCCAAGCACACGACAAGAGGATACGGAATGCCAATCGCTGGGCTTACATCCATCTCCTAACACACGCAAGAAACAAAACAAACGGGGCGCCCAGAGAGATCAACTCATCTCCTGCCTACGTACCTCATCTGGTATGAGGATCAGGGCGACGTAGTTCCCCTACGCAAGGACAAAGGACTAGCCTAACCAGATACAAAGGGAGACACAACTAGGGAGACTACGACTCGAGCCTAGCTGTTATCATGCAAATCATCCCTAAGTTAAGGTTGCTATCTAACTTGCACAGGGAGCAAGCTATCCAATACAGCACAGGCAAAGCAATCAAACAATCACAAATAGCACACACTATATACACACAAAGTGGGCTCACACAAGGGTTAGGCTGTGAAACACAAGCCAACTGTATCAGGGTGATGTTAGCTCTTAACCCTAACATTGAGAGTTAGGGTGAAGCAGATGAAATGGGAAGTGAGGGGTGTGCCTCACAGCTCTTATCCCTGGCCTGGGAGAGCTTCATGACAAATGAAAGTGTGGGTTCAGAAAGTTGGAACCCTTCTACACTTATGACTGACTCAACATGGATCTTGGGTTAATATCCACAATGCATCAACATGTAATGTGAGCAAAGGGATGACACACTGACTAGCAGGAGATGGACTACACATCTCTTTTATTTGCCAATTGCCTTATCAAAGGTCTTTTCCTGCTTGGGGACAAAAATAAACAATCACAAGCATTGCCTCTTAAGGAGGACTTCAGACAGGTGCCTGGCCAAATAACAGGCCAGGTCTTCCAGACTACATGAAGTTAGAGACATTATACCTCAATGCTCAAGCTATCAAGCAAAGCAAAAGCAAGTTCACAATGAACTATAGCAACTAAGGTACCTGAAAACAATCCAACATAATCAGTACATAACTCAAAAAGTCAAACAGGCAGACTAAGAGTCAACAGTTAACTGTAAAAACAGACAACAAGCAATGCGTCAAGCAAAGCACAAGCTCAACTCAAAGGAGCTAATCCACCTACAAAACAACTTAATGTTAATCAACATCAATCCAATATCAATCCAAATGAGCAAATGAATCACACTCCTCAAGGCCATATGCTTCTTGTCCTGAAAACACAACTCAAACATAAGCACTAACCACTAGGACAAGGCCTAGGGTCAAAGAGGTAGAAATAAACCAAAACAGAACATGAAAATTGACAATAATCAAGCTTAATCAAATAAGAACAATGTCCAAGTGGTCTCACATTCATATCATCAACCAATTTCATTTCATAAAGCATTTAGTGCAAAGCATGCAAGTTCAAAGCTCATAGAACCAAACAGAATCAATCAATCCACATTAACTCAAAACTAATTCAATAAATCCCAAGAAAAATCATGGCTAAACAGCATTCATCACATGATCATCATACCAAAATTCAAGTCATTTGGACAAGTGGAAGCATGTCAAATAAATTCCCTAAGGCAAGGTAAGGCAAAACAAGCTCAATTAGGGCACAAACTCATGCATCAACTTCACACAAGCATAAAACAGAATCCACACATGATAAATGAATCAAACCAAATCCATGGCAAACTTCAAAGTGACTAGAATACATGTGCAAAATTTCAGGTCCATCCAATAAACATCAAGCATTTCACAAATCTTTTAAATTCAACACTCATCAAAAGTCCAAACATGACAAGCCAGAAGATAAAATCTCAAACAAATTGGAAATGCACTAAAAAATTCCATAAAAATTCACAAGCAATCCTAACATCCAGAAGAGAGTTAGATAAAATCTCATCATTTCACAAGCAAAACAGCAAGGCATATCAAGAAAACACATGCACACACAATCCCTAGCCAAAATTAAAATCCAGGCGTGCACAATTTTTGTAAAAATCATCAAAAAATACTAGAGATCATGAGGAACACAATGAAAAAAATCTCACATCAATTGGACAATCCATCAAGGAGTTATGAATTTTTCAAATGGATGAAAAAATAAAAATCACATGGAAAACATACATGAATATGGAAGCATATAATGAAAAAAATGCCAAGGCCTAAATATGAAATTGATTGCGCCCGGACTCGAACCACGTTGCTATTTAAATCTGGCGCTACTTAAGTGAAACGCCGCGTTTCACTTAAGCCTACATGGCAATTGGAAACGCTTGTGGCCAATGAAAATGACACGCTGGACTCAATCAACCAATACATGCGCATAAACAGAAAATCACATGCAGCAAGCGAGGAAATGGATCAAACTTCTTTCTGGAAACACAAACCCTAAACCTTCATTGTGTTCTTCATCAAATTTCCAGATCATGAACAAATATGCCAGAAATCGAAAACGAATACATCATCACACTCGTCTTAGCACGCACATCATTAATCTGAACTCGGTTTATCCTAATTCTCAATAACATGTCCAGATCGAGCAAGATAAGTTTTGCACATCAATCTTAAAATCAGCATATCTTTCTTAATTCTTGATGGAAATACACGATACAAAGCTCAGCATACTCCACATGGACAGATCTATCAAAAGCACATCAACATTTCAAGAATTATAGAATTCGAGATCTGACCTCTATGAAGATGCAGAGCTGGATTTGTCCAATTCAGGCTTTGTAATGTTAAAACAGATGATCTACAACTCTTAAATGGATGAATGTATGAAGATCCAATGCTCAGTCTTGCTTGATCTTGCTCAAATCAACAGCTGCCATGGAAGATGCTAGCTTCAACAGATCTTGATTCAGCTTCGAAATGATGATTCCTTGCTTGCAGAAGATCCAATAGCACTTGTGGATGATGAATCAATGAAGAAAATAGCAAAGGATTTGAAGAATTTTGCAGAAAAAGTGAGAGCAAAAATTTGTGAGATTTGCAATTTTTGATCTAGATCTGAACCAAATGGAATGCTAATGGTGTTTTCTGTTATGATTATCAATATATATGACCTTTTAATCATGTTTGCTAATCAAGATTAAGCCAAGCCAAAGTGATTAATGAAAATGCAAGCGTGATGCAAATTAGCCAAACCACCTCATGTGCATGGAAAATGTTGCTACAGTGCAGGAATTGCATGTTAATTCACCTCAGAATGTTGTTTAAGACCAAATGCAAGTGATTGGAAGTGTGGAAAATGCTTAATTTTCAAATTGGACTTTTTCCCTCCAAATTTCAAATTCAATTCAAGTAAAAATGCCAAAATTTTGTAATGAGGATTGATGAAATGTGATGCATGATTATGATAGCTCATGTTAAAACAAGATTGTGGCAAAAAATCCCACTTCCTTTGGCCTTGTGGTGTGAAAGTTATCCTCTTTTGAATTTCAAATTTGCTTGACAAAGATCAATCCATAATTTCTCAACCACACATGGGAAATTCATGTTCTTGGACTTTTTGGAAAGGTGAGAGAAAGATCTTCAACTTTCATGTTGGACAAAATTTCATTTAAAGCTTTCTTGGACATGTAATCTTGAGGAGAAGACCTTTCCATTTTTGGCAATTTGAAATTACAGGTCACTTACTATTTTTGGAAACTTTTCATCTGACCTCAAATTCTCCAATGTTGATCTTTGAAATGTCAAATGAGACTTGTATGGACATGAATGAGGCCTTTCAAACCATCTCCCACCTTCAAATCCATGATTTCATGCATAGTTGACTTTGTTTGACTTTCTAGGGTTTCAGATGAATTGATCAATGACTGATGACTTCTGAACATCCTACCTTTGGCAAAACCACTTCAAAATGGTACCTAGGTCATATGAACATGTTGAACCAACCTTAGGGCTTTGCTTCAATAGAGAATGCACTTGCTTGCTTGCTTGACTGGATCTCCTGACCAGTCTTGACTGATGAACTGATGGCTTGCACTTGGGCAATGGACAATGCAATGCTATGCAGTGGACAATGTAATGTTAATGACCTAATATGAAAATGAATGTACAAAATAGGAGGTGCAAATTTGAGGTGTTACAGTGTGGTCTTTGAGCATTAATGTACATAATAACAACAAAAACCCTAAAAAACTTTTGTGTGGACTGTTGGCTTGATGGACAAATGGACTTAGAACTTAGGCAGCATTCTTATGCTAAAGGACCTGGCCAATGCCAACTTATTGAGAAACCAAGTACTTGCAATTTGGAACTTCATCTGATACATCATTCAAGATCCCTCTGAGTTCATCTGCAACATGATCCTTGTGTAGCTGTTATTTTGAACCTGTGACTTATGGAATTCATCTGCTACATGGGCTAAGTTTGAAGAAGATCATGGAATGGCTAAAGCTTGGATGTGGCTATCTTTATTTAATTCCTTGCTCTCCAAGATAATATAATTGTGCATTTGTGTGTTGCTTGATTCTAAAAACTCCAAGGGAATTCTGGGTTTCTATTGACATTCTTGTCTATTGGATTGCTACCCATTTGGTCAGATCTTTTCAACTCTTAACTTTTAGTTTTGTATATAGGATTAGTCTCTTCATCTTCTCCCCATTTATTTACTTTCAAAATCTCTCCCCCCTTTTTCAAAATCTTCTTTGATTGAACTTATTTTGTTCCAAACTTTGACCACTTTGCAAAAAGATAGAAACTTTGGCCTTATGCGATTGCATTTTCAAACTCCTTTTCTTAAATCAAACTTGTAAATAAACAAAACTATATTTGACTTAAACTTTGGCCTTTATGCCTTTCAAACTTAATTTTTGTTAAAAAGCAATGCATCCACTTTGAAATTTGTATCATGAACTACGAGGTTTTGATCGCTCATTTTTATGTTGGTACAAAGACACAAGACCGAAGGTCTTTCCAAACACAAAAATATAATTAATGAATTCTTTTCTCATCCCCCCATTCTATTTGTTTGTAAACATCATTTTGTACCAAATACATATGCACACAAAAAGGGCTCCCTATGAGTATCTAGGACACTTTGGATGCTAACACCTTCCCTCTGTGTAACCAACCCCCTTACCTGTAATCTATGACATTTTATTAGTTTTGATTTGAAAACTTATTACTTTTGGGTTTTGTTCGTACTTTTCTCCCTTTTCCCTTGGTAACAATAAAAGCGCGGTGGTGACTCTTGTTATTTGATCCTTAGCTTATCCATAGCTTGATGATCATGAATTTACCGCTACAAAAATCAAGTGGCGACTCTGCTGGGGAGTAGTCTCCAGTGGGTTTAGCCTACTTTTTGTGTGTAAGTATTTGTATATATGTGATGTTTGTATATATGTATGTGTGATATAATCTGCTTGTTATGCTTGGTGATCTCTGAGTGGTGAGACAAGTTCTAACCCGAACTTGAGTGTAATTAAGGTAGGAGGATGGTATAGTCATGTTCGATTTGTGTGGATTAGTCCTTAACAAGTTGGCTTGAGATCCATCTGCTCAGTGGAGACTCTTTTGGATTTGGAAATGTCACACAACTATTTGTGGTTAGGCATTACTATCTCTAATTTGGGTCTGAGAAGCTGAGGACCATAGAACATTTACCCCCCCCCCTCTTGGCCTATTTAGGGTGTAGTGTAGAAACTGTTCAAGTGTAGACTTGATAACAGTTGTTACGCGATACTACACTCAGACGAGTTTCTCTATAGAATATTATGGGTCGATGAGTCAGTCATCTTAACCTGTAATATCCGATAGATGGAATTAAGACTCTGGGAACTTTTTAGAACATGATCTACAGGTTTTTATCCTTAGTTCACTCCTTTGGGATGGTTCTTACCCAGACTCCATGCTCGTGACTTGCAACAAACCCTTGATTCTTGGTCGATCCAATCAAGTCTTGTCAATATCAATGGAACTTGGGTGTTGATAAGGTGTAAACCATAATCCACCAAAATGGATGATTGATCTTGACAATGGCTTGATTCATCCATTGACCTTTGTTTGCCTTGTGTGTGATCCCTTATTTGTGATTGTTACATTCATGCATTCACGCGCATCATAACATTCATCACACGAAAATTTCAAGGAACTAAGGTATCATTTGAAAATATTTTCAGACCATGGATTGTGGAAGAAGGAACACTAAGAAGTACAGTTTCAGATGTCCTGACTTGAAAGAGTTAAGGAAGCTAGTATCTTTTGTATTAGATCCCTTGGTATTCAAACAACACCATGGGAAGCTTCTGTCTATCTTGTCTGCCGATGTGGTTGAAGGACTCTTGAGTGTATTGGTGCAGTTCTATGATCCTCTCTACCGTTGTTTCACTTTCCCATATTTCCAGCTTGTGCCTACCTTGGAGGAGTATTCTCATCTTTTGGGGATATCTATTTCTAGTAGAGTACCTTTTAATGGATTGGAGGAGATTCCCCGATCTAGTATTATTGATGAAGCTCTTCAGTTAAAGAAGTCTGAGATAGAGGCTCATTGGGTAAAGAAAGGAGGATTATTTGGGTTGCCATCTGATTTCCTCATCAAGGAAGCTACTGCTTTTTCTCAAACTGGTAGTGTGGATGCTTTTGAAGCTATCTTTGTGTTGCTCATTTATGGATTAACTTTGTTCCCTAACATTTATGGTTTTGTTGATGTTAACGCCATTAGACTTTCATGTGCCTACTTTGTTAGGTGATATGTATTTATATTTGCATCTAAGGAATTCTAAGGGTGGTGGAACTATTGTCTGTTGTATTCCTCTTCTGTACAAGTGGTTTATTTCGCACTTGCCTCAGACACCTGCTTTTATGGAGAACAAACAATGTCTAAGGTGGTCTCAGAGACTTATGTCTCTCACTAATGATGATATAGTTTGGTATGATCCGTCTTTAAGCAGTTTGGAGATTATTGATAGTTGTGGTGAATTCTCTAATGTGCCTCTCATTGGTACACAAGGAGGAATTAACTACAACCTTACTTTGGCTCGTCGTCAACTTAGGTTCCCCTTGAGAGAAAAACCTAATAACACTTTGTTAGAAGGTCTTTTCTATCAAGAGGGTAAAGATCCCCAAAATTTGAAGCAGAAGATTGTGCATGTTTTGCATAATGTGCATAGGAAAGGAAGATCTGAGCTTGGTCCGTTCAATTGTGTAGCTTTGGAAGCTTACACTCTTTGGGTGAAGAAGAGAGCTTTAGAGTTGAATATTCCTTATCCTTGTGAAAGACCTATGTATATGGTTGTTGTTGAGCCATTAACTCTCCCTAACCAAGATGTAGAGGAGTTGGAAGACGCGCTCGCCAAGATGAAGCAAGAGAAGGACATATGGGAAAAGCGTTTCCGTGCTTTGAGCAAGAAGCACGAAGAGTTGCAGTTGGAGTCTAAGGACAAAGACACACTTATTGAGCTACTTGAAGACCGAGTGACGAAGAGACAGAGAGAGTTAAAGGTTTCATCTTCTAGCATGCCTTAGCCTTCCGTTGCTTGGAAGAAGATTTTTGATCAGCTTGTCCTCGAGAAGACTCAGATGAAGGTTTCTTTTGAGATTGAGATCTGTCGCATTCGAAGGAAGTACGCGCCTTCAGCCAGATCTTCTGACGTTGTTAGGGATCCTTCAGATGACTAGTCTCATTTTCTCTTGTATTTTTCATTTGGTTTCTGAAATTGTACTCAGTGTAATCCTTCCAATTATATTAATGAAAAGATATTTTTGGTCATATAAAAATTGCAATTGTTGATATATATATATATATATATATATATATATATATATGTTTGCAAATGATATGGTAAGTTCCTTGAAAACAAAAAAAATAAACAAGCATTGCATTTCATGCATCATTTGCATAAGAAGGTTTCTCTTTCGCCAGATGTCTCATTGATATTTCTTTTGTGCTTTAGTCAAGCTGACTCATCGGTACAACACCCGCGCCAATCATCTCAGAATCATGGAACATTTGGAGCAAGAGAACAGAAAACTGAAGGACGAGATTGCCCGACTGACTGCCATGATAGAGTCAGTGTTGGCTGCTCAGAGCAAATCTTCTCCAACACATGCAACTCCTCCTGCGAGGACGGTTATTTTAGAGGTGGCTACCTCTACCATGCCTGCTGCTGCCGCTCACTTTGCGCTTGCTATGCCTGCCGGATTCCCGTGGGGAATGTCGTCCAACTTTGTGCCTGAAGGCTTTGCGCCTACTTTTGCTTTCATGCCGGAATCTAGCCCGGTCATGTCTGTGCCACCTCCCGTTGTGCACACCTTACCCCTTGTAGAGGACACCATTTATCACTCCGAGCCGTCTGAGGGTCCAGATGTTTACGAGAAAATGGATGAAATGAAGGATCAGTTTCTTGAGCTGCGCAAGGAATTAAAGACGCTGAGAGGTAAAGATTTGTTTGGGAAAAGCACTGCTGAGTTGTGTTTAGTGCCCAACATGAAGATCCCGGTGAAGTTCAAAGTGCCTGACTTTGAAAAGTATAAGGGGAATACTTGTCCGCTCAGTCATCTGGTGATGTATGCTCGTAAGATTTCTACTCAAACCGATAATTATCAACTGTTGATTCATTATTTCCAGGACAGTCTGACCGATGTTGCACTCCGTTGGTATATGGGGCTGGATAGTGCAAGCATTCGCACTTTCAATGACTTGGGAGAGGCTTTTGTCAAATAGTACAATTACAACTTGGACATGGCGCATGATAGAGACCAGTTGAGGTCTATGTCTCAGAAAGATGAGGAGACACTTAAGGAGTACGCGCAGAGATGGAGGGAATTGGCTGCCCAGATCACTCCTCATTTGGAGGAAAAGGAGATGACAAAAATCTTTCTAAAGACCCCGAGTTTATTTCATTATGAACGAATGATTGCTAGTGCTCCCAGTGACTTTACCGAAATGGTAAACATGGGGATGAGGCTTGAGGAAGGAGTCCGAGAGGGACGTTTGTCAAAAGATGAGGCGTCAACGAGCAAGAGGTATGACAGTAGTTTTAGCAAGAAGAAGGATAGTGAAACAAATGCAATTTCAAGTGGGAGGCAGATGAGGCCTCAAACCAGAAGGAATCCAACATCCCGTCAACACCATCATCATCAAGTATCTTCCGTTATCCCGGTATTTTCTAATCAACAATCAACACCAGTTCAACAATAACCACAACGTCAACAACAACAACCACAACAATGAACGAACACCTACAACAACAATAATACCAACAACTATCATCATCAATAAAACTTTGAGAGGAAAAAGGTCTCTTTTGACCCGATTCCTATGTCTTACGCAGAACTCTACCCGTCCTTGGTTCTCAAGAACCTGATTCAACCAAGAAACTCGCCACAGATTCCAGAGCCACTTCCTTGGTGGTATAAACCTGAAATCCGTTGTGCTTTTCATCAAGGAGCACCCGGAAATGATATCGAGAACTGTTACCCACTCAAGTATGAGGTTTAGAAGCTGATAAAGAGTGGAATGATGTTCTTCGAGGACCGCTCATGGGAACTCTTTTGTGAATATGGTGGATGGTTGTCCTGGGGAGTTTAAAGTTTTTGATATGCGGTTTACCCGAAGATCCTTGGTGCAGATGCATAAGGATATTTGCTTGGTAAGTGATTGTGAGCACGACCATGATGGTTATGCTGTTTGTAGTGTTAACCCGAGGGGTTGTGAAGTTGTGAAAAGGGACATCCAGGAACTCATGGATGAAGGAATGATTCCGATTGTTCAATCCCGTCATGTAGATGACGATGTCAATGTCATAGTGCCCGTTTTCAAACAGCCAGAGAGATTGGTAATCCAATATGACAACAACAACAGTAAAAATGTCAGCAATAGATCAGTATCGCTGTTGGTAATACAGATAGCGGGCCCAGTCCCGTATTCATCTGATAAAGTTGTACCGTATCAGTATAATGCTACAATGATATAAGGTGGTCAAGAGGTCCCGTTACCTACGACTAGTTCAGTGGTGAGCATTGGTGATGTTACCAAGGTGACCCGTAGTGGTCGAGTGTTTGGATCGGTGTTCCCAAAGGATAAAGAGGAATTAGTTGTGAGTAAGAAGGTGGAAGTGCCTGTTGAAGATCCAGTTGGTGTTTCAAAGGGTAAGTCTGGTGAATCCAACAATTTGAAAGCTAACAATGATGATGAGGTACTTCGATTGATCAAAAGAAGTGAGTTTAATATGGTGGAGCAGCTGCTCCAAACCCCCTCAAAGATCTTAGTGTTGTCTTTGCTCATGAATTTTGAAGCGCACAGAGAAGCACTACAGAGAGTTCTGCAACAAGCTTTTTTAGAACAGGATGTTACAGTAGACCAATTCGATCATATTGTGGCTAACATCACTTCTTGCAATAATCTTAGCTTCTGTGATGAAGAACTCCCTGAGGAAGGAAGGAATCATAATTTAGCTTTGCACATTTCTATGAATTGCAAAGAGGATGCTTTTTCGAATGTGCTTGTTGACACCGGGTCATCACTGAATGTGCTTCCGAAGTCAACTCTGTCAAAGTTATCTTACCAAGGAGCGCCTATGAGGTATAGTGGTGTAATCGTCAAGGCCTTTGACGGTTCGTGCAAAACGGTTATTGGTGAAGTGGACCTTCTAGTTAAGATAGGTCCGAGTGATTTTCAAATTACTTTTCAAGTAATGGATATCCACCCGGCCTACAGTTTTTTATTGGGAAGGCCATGGATCCATTAGGCAGGAGTTGTTACCTCCACATTGCACCAGAAACTCAAATTTGTGAAGAATGAAAAGCTTGTGATTGTTGGTGGAGAGAAGGCGATGTTGGTTAGCCATTTGTCATCTTTCTCTTACGTGGAAGCTAAGGATGAGGTTGGAACTCCGTTCCAAGCCTTACCTATTGCTGCTAAAAAAAGAGTTGGGGCACCTATGTCCTCATTGAAAGATGCTAAGAAGATTGTGGAAGAAGGCGATGTGATAAGTAGGGGCGCATGGTAGAGGTCTCCGACAACAAGGGTAGAACAGGTTTGGGGTTCCAGAAAGGTTCATCAATTGCAAGGTCTGAAGATATGCAACTTAGCTTTCGTAGCGGAGGGTTCATTCATGGCAATGAACAACACTTAGTTGTTGTGCTAGAAGATGACAAAGAGGAAGACTGCACCAATTTTGTGACGCATGGAAAGGCTTGCGACAATTGGACTGCTTTTGATATTCCTGTTATTTTGCATCGATCTAAGTAATTGCTTTTATATGTTTTTTAAATCCTTCTCATATGCCTAAGGGAGAAGTGAGCATTGTTTAGGCATTTTCAAATCGATCATCAATAAAATTAATTATATTCATCCACATCTATGATGTTTTGTTTTTACTTTTTGGTTTATTCTGAAAATGGTAATCACAAAAAACATAAATAAACAATATAATTGTCCATCTGCATAATATTTGGTCACAAATTCACTTCTCTAAAATCAAAATATCAAATCATTATGTAGGTTGGTTCCTAACCCCATTGAATACAATGATCCTTCTCCTTCCCCAAATTTTGAATTCCTTGTGTTTGAGGCCGAAGAGGAAAGTGATGTAGAAGTGAGTGATGAATTATCTCATCTTCTTGAGCAAGACGAAAAAACCATTCAGCCATTCGAAGAGCAAGTCGAGTCAGTCAATTTGGGTTCCGAGGATGATGTGAAAGAAGTCAAGATTGGGTCTTTCCTGTGTTCATACGTTAAGAAGGGGTTGATTGATCTTCTTCGAGAGTATTCAGATGTGTTTGCTTGGTCCTATCAAGACATGCTTGGTTTGGATTCTGAGATTGTGGAGCATAGATTGCCGTTGAAGGCAGAATTCCCGCCAGTTAAGCAGAAGTTGAGAAGAACGTATCCTGATATGGTTGTAAAGATCAAAGAGGAAGTGCAGAAGCAGATTGATGCCGGTTTCCTTGTGACCGCTGAGTATCCGCAATGGGTGGCCAATATTGTGCCTGTGCCAAAGAAAGATGGAAAAGTCTGCATGTGTGTCGACTATAGAGATTTGAATAATGCCAGTCCAAAAGATGATTTCCCTCTGCTACACATTGATATGTTGGTAGGAAATATTGCTAAATTCAAAGTCTTTTCGTTTATGGATGGATTTTCCGGATATAATCAGATCAAAATGGCATCTGAAGATAAGGATAAGACCATATTCATTACACCTTGGGTAACATTCTGTTATAGAGTGATGCCTTTCGGTTTAAAGAATGTTGGTGCAACTTACCAGAGAGCAATGACTACTCTTTTTCATGATATGATGCACAAAGAGATTGAAGTATATGTCAATGACATAATTGCTAAATCAATTAATGAAGAGGAACATGTTGAGAATTTGTTGAATTTATTCCAGCGTTTGAGGAAGTATAAACTCCGCTTGAATCCCAATAAGTGTACTTTTGGTGTTCGTTCTTGTAAGTTGTTGGGCTTTATTGTCAGCGAGAAGGGTATTGAAGTTGATCCCGCCAAGGTCAAAGCAATACAAGAGATTCCTGCGCCCAAAACTGAGAAGCAAGTTAGAGGTTTTCTCGGCCGCTTGAATTATATTTCTAGATTCATCTCCCACATGACTGCCACATGTGCGCCTATATTCAAGCTTCTTCGAAAAGATCAGTCTTGTGATTGGACTGAAGACTGCCAGAAAGCTTTTGACAGTATCAAGGATTATTTGCTTGAACCTCCAACTTTGTCTCCACCTATTGAAGGAAGACCGTTGATCATGTATTTGACTGTGCTTGAAGATAGTATGGGTTGTGTCCTTGGTCAGCAAGATGAGTTTGGAAAGAAAGAATTTGCGATTTAGTCCCTCAGTAAGAAATTCACTGACTGTGAGACTCGGTATTCTATGCTTGAGAAGACTTGTTGTGCATTGGCTTGGGCTGCTAAGCGTCTGCATCAGTATATGTTGAATCATACCACTTGGTTGATATCCAAAATGGATCCGATCAAATATATATTTGAGAAGCCTGCTTTAACTGGGAGGATTGCCCGTTGGCAGATGTTGTTATCAGAGTATGATATTGAAAATCGATCTCAGAAAGCGATCAAAGGTAGTATCTTGGCTTACCACTTGGCCCACCAACCAATTGAAGATTATCAGTCAGTACAATATGATTTTCCTGATGAAGAGATTTTATACTTGAAAATGAAAGATTGTGATGAACCATTGCTTGAAGAAGGGCCAGAACCTGGTTCCCGTTGGGGCATGGTATTTGATGGAGCTGTTAATCAATATGGAAATGGCATTGGGGAAGTGATCATTACTCCTCAAGGCACGCATCTACCATTTATAGCTAGATTGACTTTCAAGTGTACAAACAACATGGCAGAATATGAAGCTTGCATCATGGGGCTTGAAGAGGCCATGAATCTCAGAATCAAGTATCTAGATGTCTTTGGAGATTCAACTTTGGTTGTAAATCAGATCAAAGGTGAATGGGAGACAAATCAACCCGGTTTAATACCATATAGAGATTATGCGAGGAGGATTTCAACTTTCTTTACAAAAGTTGAGTTTCATCATATCCCTTGAGATGAAAAACGGATGGCAGATGCTCTTGCAACGTTGGAACCGATGATTATGGTAAAGTATTGGAATGAAGTTCCCAATTTGTATGTAATGCGTCTTGATAGGACAACTCATGTGTTTGTTATGGAAGAGGTTAAAGACGAGGGGTCGTGGTATTATGACATCAAGTGTTTCCTCCAAAGTCAGATTTACCCACCTGGGGAATCTTTGAAAGACAAGAAGACTTTGAGAAGATTAGCCAGTAATTTCTACTTGAATGGTGATATACTGTACAAGAGAAACTTCACATGGTTTTGCTCAGATGCATGGATAGACACAAAGCAAACTTGTTGATGACTGAAGTGCATGAAGGTTCCTTTGGTACTCATTCCAATGGACATGCAATGGCAAAGAAGATGTTACGAGCAGGTTACTATTGGCTGACAATGGAATTTCACTGTTGCAAATTCGTGAAGAAGTGCCACAAATGTCAAATTTATGCTGATAAGATTCATGTTCCTCTGACACTATTGAATGTTATCTCTTCTCCATGGCCCTTCTCCATGTGGGGAATTGATATGATTGGAATGATTGAGCCTAAAGCTTCGAATGGACATCGTTTCATTTTGGTGGTGTTGCACCCCAAAATTTGCCCTCTATTTTTAACTCTAACCAATTTTTTGTTTCACATTCATTTGCATCATCTTCATAGCATAACATTTTTTTCTGTCTTAATATTAGCCGGAATAATTTCTCGGAATTTACAAACAGACTGGTCAAATTAACTTTTTAACTGTGCCTAAAATTAGTCAACGAAAAAATGTCAAGTTTAAGTTTGCAAATGTCGGTAACATTAATCTGCGGTTCACGTGGTTTAATTTGACATACTAAAAATATTTTTACGACTATTTTTGGTCATATGTTGATCAGTCTGAGCGGTTTAAACGGTCATAATTTTTATTTCAAAATCCGACCAAACGCTGTATTTTTCCGAGTCATTTATTTCGCGCTGATTATTTTGACATGTTCATTTTATTTTTTCGAGCATTTTGGTGCCCGACTTTTATTTTTTTTTGAGTTTATTTATTTTTATATTGGGTCTAGAATAAATAAATAGGTTAATTAGTTTTTATTTTAATTTTAACTATTTTAATTATTTAACTTTATTCAGTTTTAATTTAATATTGGGTCTAGAATAAATAAATAGGTTAATTAGTTTTTATTTTAATTTTAACTATTTTAATTATTTAACTTTATTCAGTTTTAATTTAATATTGGGTCTAGAATAAATAAATAGGTTAATTAGTTTTTATTTTAATTTTAACTATTTTAATTATTTAACTTTATTCAGTTTTTAATTTAATATTGGGTTTCAAAATAAACTTAGGCCCATTGTCATTAACCTAATTTGTTCCTATATATATTTACTAGCATGACTGATAGAGAGAGGCCAAAAAGACAGAACAAAAAAGAGAAACTGAGAGTGGCTGATCTATACTATCGTACACACAGTTTGGTAATAGTTTATATATGATATATACTTTATCTATTTTGTTGATATATTTGTTACTGTGTTTCAAATACATGTTCATATATGTAACTAGTGTGTTAAATATATATATATTTCTATTTTATGTTATAATTTGATTATGTTTTCGGATCGGATCGTGTCAATACGCCGTTTTCACATATACGTGTATGAGGCGTGACATTTGTGTTATCCGATCCAGTTGCGATGATCGCAATTTTGCGCTAGCAACGCCGTTGTTTTTTTAATTCATTTTTTTATATATACATATATTTAGATCTGCACATTTTTTTTTCATAACTAACTACCCTGATTTTTTTCCTAAACCGTGGCAATTTCGCCACAAACTCTAAATTTCAAACCTAAAACTTTAACCGTGTTGTTTCTTCTAAACCATAAACCTTTTCTTAAACCTTAACAAACCTTATTATTATTTTCTATTTTCGCTCTTATTTATGTTATTCATACACTGTAACTGCTTCGCCCTTGTAATATTTTAAGTTTTAACTTGTAATATTTTCAGTTTTACTTTTCGCCATCTTTATTATGTAACTGCACCAAAGCGTTGTAATAATTAGGGTTTTATTTTCTGCCATTTTATTTTTCTGCCATTTATTTTTCTGCCATTTAAATTCCTGCCATTGATCCTATATTAACTGCGTGGTTTAGTAATGTAGGGCGTGAAAACCTACTAAATTAATTATTTAATATTTTTCTATAACCTTTATTTTTTTTTTGTAAATAAATAATAAATACTAACTATTTTAATAACTTTTTTTTATTACTTACTTATAATAATAAATCCTTATATATTTTGTAAATAAAATCTAATTGACCATTTTTCTAATTGAATAATAATAATAAACCTATTAATCTAATAATTTGATATTTTCTATAATCTTTATTTATTTTGTAAATAACTAACTTAATATTTTTCATATAACTCTTTTATTTTATAATTTGTACATTAATGTATTTTAAATTCTTTTATTATTACTAATTTATTTTAAACTCATATGTTTCTAATAACTTCTAAAAAAAAATCTAACTTGTTTAACCTAAAATAATTTCTTTTAAAATTCTAACCTTTTTATTATCACTTTATTATTATTGTTATTTTATTATTGCTTTATTACCATTGTTATTTATTATTTGATTATTATTTGCTTTTATCTATTCTATTTTTGCTTCATTATTTTCCTTATTTTAATTTTGTTTTATTTATAATATTAGGAACAAATGTAGGTTATAAATTTATTCTTTCTCGCCTGATTATTATGTATCTGTCCCATAGCCATGTAATAGTTTAGGAATTTATTTTTCTTGCTTTTATTTTTGTAAATATTTATTGCGTGGTTAGTAATTTAGGGAGTGCAAAAAACTAACTGTAAATAATTGAACTTAGAAAATTAAATTCAAGACAAATATCTGAAAAATAACACTCACACACGTAAGTCGATCTTTGATCGCCATCTATACTTCCTAGGGTATTCCTCTTGGTTGCCTTCTTTAAATGGTCAAGTCCCTCGAAAAAAGGGGTGTCTTAAGCAAAGTCCCTTCAAACAGAAAAATCATCAAGTCCCTATAAACTTAAAAGATCAAGTCCCTACGAGGTTGCCTACGATATA
This sequence comes from Lathyrus oleraceus, assembly GCF_024323335.1. NCBI lineage: Eukaryota > Viridiplantae > Streptophyta > Magnoliopsida > Fabales > Fabaceae > Lathyrus > Lathyrus oleraceus. Next base: position 212,652,748 of record NC_066582.1, read on the forward strand.
ATGATCTTGTCCCTTCGGTAAATATGATGATAGTCCCTACGAGTTGCTAAAGACACCCCTATGTTGCCTTCATTGACCATACGATGACCCTACGCCCGTCCCTTAAACACATCCAAGATAATGACTACCTATTCCTTAATAATAGGGGCAGTCTTACCATTGAAAGAATATATGAGAACACGAAAGACTTAATCTAGGGTAGGTATCTCATAGTTACTTGCTCACACTTTTCAAAATTACTTTTACACCTCACAATTTCTAAACTAGGCTTTGTATACACCCATACGAGGGTCATTACAAAGCACTTAAAGAAATTTTTCTAATCACACACTACACTCTTACAAACAAACAAAGTGAGCTAAGTAACTAAGAGCCCATGGATAACCATGGATATAAAGGGTGCTAATACCTTCCCTTTGTATAACCTACCCCCCGAACTCAAAATCTTTTTAAGGTCTTTCCTGTTCTTTTATGTCCTTTCCTTTTGGATAAAATAAAAGTCGGTGGCGACTCTTGCTATCCGCAACATTTAACTAAAGTCAATTCTCCCACCGTGTTACAGGTGGCAATTGACTACTTCACAAAATGGGTTGAAGCGGCGTCGTATGCAAATGTAACCAAGTAAGTTGTTGTGAGGTTTATCAAGAATTAGATCATATGCCGGTATGGTGTGCCAAGTAAGATCATTACTGATAATGGATAGAACTTGAATAACAACATGGTGGAAGCTCTTTGTAAAGACTTCAAGATTTCACATCATAATTCTTCTCCCTACAGATTTAAGATGAATGAGGCTGTTGAAGCTGCAAACAAGAACATTAAGAAGATTATTCAGAAGATGGTTGTCACGTATAAGGATTGGCATGAGATGCTCCCCTTCGCTTTGCATGGGTATCTGTAGCGGGGTATTCGTTACCTTTAGATTTATTGACTAAATCAAAAGTAAGCATACAATTCGAGTCACCACCGCACTTCTATTTATCCAAAGGAAAGGTTAGAAAGCGAACAAAAACCGAGAAGTTTTATCAAATCAAAAACTAATAAAAATGTAAGAGGTCTGGGCAAGGGGGTTGGTTATGCAATGGGAAGGTTTTAAGCACCCAAAACATCCTTAGTACTCTAAGGGAGCCCTTTTTGCAAAGTGCATTGTAGGTTGGTATTTGTGAAAAGATCATTTATGCAAACAAGATTGGGGAGATGAGAGGAGAATATACATATTATTTACATTTGGTTGTTTGAATGGATAAACCCATTGCCTACGTACCATCACAAAAGGCAGGATCAAAACCTCGTAGTTCGGGGTAAAAATCTCAAAATAAGTTGGTGAATTCAAAAGCCTTAAGGTCTTTTGTTATCAAAGGGAGAAAACTCAACCTAAACCAACAATCCACCATGTGAGGAGAGCTTCAACATACTAGTGAGGGATCCACCCTATAATAAGTATGGAAGACTTATAGTCCAATCACTAAGGATAAGGTGAGATTTACATCAACCACTATGATAACTCAAACCTAATGACTAATGTTTATAAAAAAGGTTTTAACAAATGTGGCAATTGGAACCACAAAAATCCCTTGAAGTGAGTTGTATTTGCAAGTTTGAAGTATTCACAAAATGAGGTCAAAGTATGAATTAAGGTTCATTCAAAACAAGTATTAGTGAAAAGAGTTTGAAAAATCAGAGGCATAAGGCCTAGGTTTCTAGTTTTGAAAAACAATGTCAATGTTTGCACAAAATGAGTTTGGCTTGGGTTAGAGTGGAGAGAAGAAGAGAAGGGCTAGTCCTAAACATGCAAAGATAAGAGAAGAGATAAAACCCTTGGAGTTCCTTTCTTGGGATCATAAAGATGATTCAAGATGCTTCTTTCCTTTGGAGTTAGCAAGCAACAAGCAATCAAAATAATTAAACATTCAAGCTCCTAGGATCTCCACTTGGCTTGGCTTTATTAGGTTGGCTATTCATGACAATGGTCCTTCTTACTATCTCAAGTTTGGATTCCCTATCACACAAGAACAAACAATCAAAAAGTTCACAATGCAATAAGAGGAATGTACAAAGAATGAGTTTAGAATTAGAGGTCCTTTCAAGTTAACTTTCAAATTTTAGCATTCTAAAGGCATGAGGCCTGGTTGCTCTTCAAAAAGTTTAGCATTCTAAAGGCATGAGGCCTAGTTGCTCTTGAACTCCATTTAAGCATAGGTAAGGTCCTAATTCTAAGTCCTTTCTCCTTTTTGCATTGGGTTCATACAAACAATCACAAAACAAACACAAAGCAACAATATATTTATATACAATAATAAGCTCAAATGAGCAAAAAGGAAAATTGCATAAACATAAACATGAGCTCAAATGAGAAAAGGGAAAGGGCAATATGAATAAATGAGCAAGAAATTAAATTGCATTAAAGTAAATTGCAAGAATTAAATTCTTGAATTAAAAGTTAGTAATTAGTAGTTAGTGTTAGTGTGCCATAAGGCAATTTAGCGCTATGTTAAGTAATCGTAAGTTACTAATGTAGTAGTCACACCTATCTGAGGCCGGTCAATAAAACTATAGGGAAACAAACACAAGTTAGAGATCATGACTAGTAAGCCAAGCTCCTACAACTTGCCATGCCAAAAGAAAAGAGAAAGGCCTTGTAAGGACTTTAGGTTTTTTGCTTGACCAAGAAGCAACCTATCTTGGACATAAAGCAATTCACTTGATCTTTGATCAAGTTGAATTTGATTTGGATCAAAGAAGGTTAAGCTTCTCATATGTCAAGGCTAACCATAAATCATCAACTCATTGGCCAAAAGAAAAAGAAGAAGAAAAGGGATGAAGATGAAGTGTAGAAAATGAAAATCCAAGTGACATAATCAAAACACAGTAAACAAATGTGAATGAGATCAACATCAATCAATGGTAAACAGAAGTGAAATGAAGATTATAAGTCAAGAAATGTCAAACATATTTTTGGCATTTTTTTGGAATTAAAATAATACATAAAATAAAATGAACAAAATATGGTCAAACTTCAAATTCAATTCAAATCAACTTGAATAAGTCCAATTGAATCATCATAAGTCTAACATGGTCAAACAAAGTTTGAAAAGTTTTTTTAACATTTTTTGAAAACTGAAACTATTTTAAAATCAATTAAAATCATTAAAATATAACACAAATGAATTAAAATCTCAAATCAATTAAGAAATTGATGAGAATATTTTCATAGACTTATCATGATCCAAATGTGCTAAGAAAATATTTTTGGAATTTTTGGATATCAAAAAGTATTTAAAATGAATTAAAAACTATTAAAAACAAAATAATTCACAGAAAATATTAAATGGAATCACAAAAATAATTAAAAATCAGATTATGAAACTAGATTTTAAAGAAATTTTTTGCAATTAGTCTCATATTTTTGTAATTCAAAATAAAAGAGTTTTGAATTTTTGAAAATAAATGGAATAAAAGAAAATAAAACAGAAATTAGGAAAATATGGAAAATCCACAGCGCTTGGATACACTTTCATTAATTGACGTGGACAATCCAATGGCTCTGAGGCGCGCGCGCATTGTGGTCATTAGTCAAACGCGAAGCAAATTGGATTAAAAAAGGTCAAATGAAGCAAAGGCCAAGATTAGATCCTATGAGCCAGATCTGAAGGCTATGGATGTTCCACGTGGGGACGGTGGTGGAAACCACCGTCTTCTCCGGTGAGCCAACAAAAATCGGCCACCAGTTGCAGGTTTTGTAACCTCAACCAAATTGCACGTGCCTTATACCAAATTAAAGCTGGGGGGATATACATCACCCCTGTAACCTTGGATTTCTCGCAAGATCTCTATGGAAGGAGAAATCTAAGATGGAAAATCCATGTGTTCAATCTGAAATGCAACAATTCAAAAAATCAAAGCCACCAATGGCTTGCCTCTCACACGAGGACTTCAAAGAACCAAGCAAACACAAGAAAATCACATTATATGAGGAGATATGTACCAAAGCAGTTGAGCAATGAACCTTTCAAGTGAAGCTTTAAACAACACGATTCCTTCCAATTCTTGCTTGCAGCTTGATCTTGAGATGATGATGATGATAGGTTTAGGAATTATAAACTGAAGATCAACCAGGGAAGTTGAAATTCAAGTTTGAATTTGAGAAAATAAAATCAAAATTCCTCAAGTGTGGTTGGGTTTCAATTTCTGCAGAGCTTCAGGTTGATTCAAGGATCAGATTTGAATGAAGCAAGGCATGTATTTATAGCTGTAGCTGCAAGCAAAGTGGTGCCAAAACCGTGTGCATGAAGCAAGGCATGTGAGTAATGGTTGGAAAGGTCTTGACATAAGGAACAAAATCTATGTTGGAAAAAAATCCAATTGGAGTTTGGAAATGTTTGAAAACTGGTCATGAAGTTTGATGTACAAAACATGTCTTTGAAAAATTGTCAAAAGTGACCAACTTCAAGCCCTTCTGTTTCAATGATGAAAGCTTCAAATGGAAACACTTTCAACCTAACAGTTGTAGATATTTTTAAGATTATAAATTTGGACTTAAATTTTGCATCATTTGGATTTTTGATGAGAATGTTATGGGCACTTGAAGTTGGACTTTTTCAAGATTCAATGGCTTTGGTCCAAAGTGACCTATAATGTTTTGTGTTATCCCATGTGTTTCTTTTAGGATTATGAAATTTAGTCCAACATAACATTTAAAGTAGACATATTAAGCTTTCGAATGCAATTGGTCTCATCTCAAAATCATAAAAAATGAAGAAGTTAGGTCCTTGGGAAGTTGACCCAAAATTAGGGTTTCAGTCAAAATGACCTATAATGCTTTGAAATGAATGATGACTTTATGAATTTCAAATGAATTTTTGATGAACATGAAAGTTGCTCATATTGTTCTTGAGAACATTTTATCTCTTTGGGTCATCTTCATTTGACAAACACATCAAAAATTAGGTCTCAGTGGATTTCAAAATAGTCAGATGACTTGACTAGTCAACTTCTCAAGTCCAAACATCAAATCTTGATGAATGAATGATTGAGGATACTCAAATAAGCTTATATATACATAAAATGATGGATTAAATAACTTCCCTTGATTGAATTTGATCATAGGTTGAGGTTGCTTCAAGAGCAAAGCACAATTAATGCACAAGTGAATTAGGGTTTCCTTGGGAAACAAGCCTCAAACCTCTTTGGTTTATCTTGATCAAATTGGAAAATTGAGATAATTGGGAGACATATATGATAATTTATATATTCGTGAACCATTGTCATGCTTGCTTTCATCTTCATCTTGCCACTTCATTGAGTATAGGAGCCTTGGATCACATGACTGCTTGAGCTTCAAAACAAAACAAGTTAGTGACATATTTTTGTGCTTTTGGTTAGTAAACAACATAAGAAAAACAATAATATACAATTCAAGCATTCTTGGTGGTCTCAAACCACTCACACAAGTCCCAACCCAAGGGTTAAGGAGCCAAGATGCTATGATCCTTGAGGCAATGCAATGAACAATGATGCCATGAGGGATCTTAGGGTCAAAATTAGGGTCTTACAGTATCGTACATCCGTCCGCACTTCAACAGGGGCAACCCCTTTCTCTCTTGTATATGGTATGGAAGTAGTTCTCCCCGTAGAGGTTGAGATTCCTTCATTACGCGTGCTCATGGAAGCCAAGTTGACTGAGGCTGAATGGTGTCAGACTAGGTTTGACCAGTTGAATTTGATCGAAGAGAAGAGATTGACCGCCATGTGTCATGGTCATTTATATCAGCAGATAATGACGAAAGCTTTTGATAAGAAGGTCAGACCTCGTGTGTTCAGAGAAGGTGACCTTGTGCTCAAGAAGATCATGTCATTCAAACCAAATTCTAGGGGGAAATAGACTCTTAATTATGAAGGCTAATATGTTGTTTAGAAAGCCTTTTCAGGCGGTGCTTTGATTCTTACAACTATGGATGGTGAAGAGTTCACTCGTCCTGTGAATGCAGATGCAGTAAAGAAATACTTCGCATAAAAAGAAAAGAACAACTCGCTAAGTTGAAAACCCGAAAGGGCGGCTTAGGCAAAAATGAGCGTCTCGGTGGATTGAAAACCCGAAAGGGAGATCCAGGAAAAAATTAGAGACATAAAAACAGAAAAAAAATTCCCGATAAGTTGAGTACCCCACCTTGGGGCAACTTATGCAAAAATTAGGGATTATGGCAAGTAACTGCATTCTGATGATCTTCAAATTTTGGAGAACTTTGACACAAGGGTTGACGTCAATTCATCATCTCAACAACGGTCAAGAGCAAAGTGAATATCAAGAGTTGGTAAAAGGATTAAGGATCATTTGTATTTAATGTAGCCCTTTTCCATGTAAATTACCATTTTCAACTTTGTAAAGATCCATGGAGTCTTGTCATTTACAGACTACCATCCCATTAAATAAAGTTGAGCTTTTATCCAATTGTTTCTACTCTTATTTATTTTAGCTAATAGTTTAAATTTTATTATGATCATTTTTGAAAAAAATTAAAATTTTTAATTGAAATATCTTTTTCTTAAAAATATATAAAAGTAAGAATTTTTTAAAGCAATTAAAAGGAAGTATCAATAGAACTTCAAAGAGCAGCAAGTCCTTAAGTGCGAAACATTAGAGGTTCCCCAATTAGTTAACTCTTCGGGTGTCCCTAGTTGTTTGTGTTGTTCCGGTTCCCCTGCGAAATGTTTGTTCCCTAGCAGAGCCTCGATCCTTTTTCCCAGCTAAGTTGGTTGATTCAGTACCTTGCGGCGTGTTATTTCCCAGTAGTGTGTCTATATTTCCCTAACAGGGTTGATCTTCAGCAGAGTAAGATCTTTTCCCCAGTAGATCGCATTGGTTTGCTCACCAGTCGCCATCCAACTCGCTCCCAGTCAGATGTTTCCTCCTTGTTTCTGAGCAGCTATTTGTGTTTATCTTCTATATGGTTGTCTCCCATTTGATATGGTGTTGACCTAATATTCCTTGCAGACTCGATAACTTCTCCTCTCCTCAGCAGATTTCCTCCCTCGGCTAGGTTTTGAGCCTTTGGTTCGTGATTTCTCTGTTCTCCAGCAGTTGTCTCCTCCTTTTTGCAGATTGATCGGGGATTGTACCGATGATTCAATTTCTTTGCGACACCTTTGTATCCTTTATGATCGTTTTGTCAACATAATCATCATATATATATATATATATATATATATATATATATATATATATATATATATATACATATATATATACGTATACATTCATATAACTTCATAATTGCATATTGACATCATCATATTTGTTTGATTTGTCAATTTGAGATTCTCATTCTTTGTATGGCGGTACTTCATCCCCATACAAATTTCGGTGTCTTTCCTCCCTCAATTGTAGAGCGTCAGCCCCTTAGGCAGAAATAATTTAGCCTTTATCCTCTTCCCCACTGAGTTGTTTTCTCGTGGATGATTATTACTTTAGTTTCCTCCCTAGTTGTTTGTTTGGATGGAACCACTCCCCTTGAGTTATGTACTCATTGGGTTGAGTCTTGATTGATTGTTTCTTTCTAGATCATGCTTAGATAGACGCTTTGAGTCTCCTAAGAGTCTATTACTCAGTAAATGGTAATATTCTTCTTAGTTTGCAGTTTGTTACTTCTTGCCCAATACCCGGCAAAAGTATCCCAGTTTTCCCAGCAGTAGAGTCCCTAGTGGATCTATTCCCCAGGAAGTATATCCTTGATATGTTCACCCTAACCGGTGACGAATATCTTTCTCTCCCCTTCCTGAGTTTATCCTTGATATGTTCATCCTAACCGATGACGGATATTCTCACCTTTGGTATTCTACCTAGTAAAAGGTAGTTGTAATCCCTATTCTTGCTCCCCAGAGAGTTAATCCTTGATATGTTCATCCTAACCGATGACGGGTTTCCTTTCTTTGCGGTCTTCTACCCAGTAATCGGTAGTTATAAATCCTGCTTTTGTCCCCTCCGCAGAGTTAATCCTTGATATGTTCATCTTAACCGGTGACGGATTTTCTCTGTTGGTATTCTATCCAGTAACTGATAGATGTAATCCCTTTTTTCTCCTCTCTCAAAGTCTATCCTTGATATGTTCATCTTAACCGATGATGGCTTTTCTCTTTGAGGGTCTTCTATCCAACATTCGATAGATGTAATTCCTACTTTATATTCAGTTGGTTTATCCTTGATATGTTCATCTTAATCGATGACGGGTATCCTCCTTGATATTTCCCAGGCAAGTCTATCCTTGATATGTTCATCCTAACAGATGACGAATTTTCTTCTCACTACGCCAAAAACTGGAATAGACAGCGCCCCTTAGAGGGCGCTTTATTACAAAAGCGCACTCTAAAGTAAAGAGAAAAAATAAGGAGCATACTATTGGAATAGACAGCGCACTTTAGAGGGCGCTTTTGTAACAAAGCGCCCTCTAAAGTGAAGCGAAAAAATAATGAGGAAATGGAGGGACACCAATAGAGGACGCTTTATTGAAAGCGCCCTCTAAGGGTAACCTTAGAGGGCGCTTCTAAAAAAGCGCTCTCTATGTCCATGTACATTTCCAGTTTATAAGGCGTTTTTGGAAAGCCTTAGAGAGCGCCCTCTTAGGCCCCCTTTAGAGGGCGCTTTTGTAACTAAGCGCCCTCTAAAGTGAAGCCAAAAAAAAATGGAGGGACAACAATAGAGGGCGCTTTTGTGAAAGCGCCCTCTAAGGTTACCCTTAGAGGGCACTTTTGAAAAAGCGCTCTCTAAGTCCATGTACATTTCCAGTTTAGAAGGCGCTTTTGGAAAGCCTTAGAGAGCGCTTTCAGAAGCGCCCTCTTAGGCCCCCTTTAGAGGGCGCTTTTTTTAAAAAAGTGCCCTCTAAGGTCCCCTTTAGTAAACATTAAAATTATAACATATACTGCATGTCTCTTTATTTTCCCTCTCTATAAGCTATTTCGTTTACGTAACTGGGTTTTCTCTCAACTGCGATTACTCTCTACTGCGATTACTCTCGTCCTCCGTTCGTTCTCCCTCCCTCACCGTCATCGTCGCCGTTCGTTCTCCCTCCCTCACCATTCACGTTCACTGCGTTAACCTCTTCCACCGTCACTGTTCACTTTCTTCTCCATCGTTACCGTCACCTTTAAGGTATTTCTCTTCTCCATCGTTACCGTTCACTTTCTTCATGTGTTTGATTAGGGCATTTTCTAAACTTAGTTTTTCATTTTGTGCATTATGTTGATTAATGTTGTTTAGGGCAAACTGAGTTTTTTATTTCTGATTGAAAACTGATATATTTGAAGTGTGTTTGAGCTTGTGCTTGGAAGTTTGATGATTATGGATGCAAGTTTGTTCATGTTCCAAACACCATAAGTTTGCATTGGTCTTTTGCATGCAGTAGGTGTGTGTGAGTAAATGTGTATGCAGTAAGTTTGTGCATGCAGTAAATGTGTTCACGTATTGAATCATTGTCTTACTTGGGTCTTATTGAATCATTTCTATATTACAGATAAAATGGCTAACCAAGACGATACCCATGCCGCGAATGAATCACGTAATAATGTTGAAAAAGAAATCAAACGAGGATTGACTGTTATGAAGTCAATCATTCGTGCAAGAGACAAGGGTGTAAAATTTGAAGTACATTGGAGTGCTGAAGACCAACTAATTGAGCCTAACGGTTCAATGTTGGCAAGTTACATTGGTTTCCTTGTTCGCCAACATATTCCGATTACATGTGATAATTGGAGAAGTCCGGACTTGAAGGTTGGCAAGGAAAAAATATGGTCGGAGATACAGGTACTTACCATATATTGTTATATGTTTTTTTTGTTGACTATTTGTTAACCATATATTGTTATAATATTACTTTATAATAACACACTCCATTTGTATGTTTTTTAGAGATCCTTTCACATCGATGAAAGCCGGCAAAAATATTGTATTCAATTGGCCGGAAAAAGACTCCGAGGATTTCGATCCTTTTTGTGCAACAAATTTCTCAAGGATGAGGAAGGAAAATTTGTTGAAGGAGAACGGCCAATGAAGTATGCCGAGATTATTTCAGTCGATGAATGGGATAACTTTGTCGCCAAACGAAGAAACGAAAAATTCCATGTAATGTCTATTAATTATGGTATTATACAATTGTTAAGTTACTTGGTTCTAATATGCCTTAAACTTTTTTATCCAGGAAGTAAGCGACATAAATAGGAAAAGGGCATCAAAACCCGCGTATCCGTACAAAAAAGGGCGTACGGGATATGCACGGTTACAACAAAGAATTGTGAGTATATTCAAATGCTATGAGCTTATACATTGTCACAATATGTTATAATTGATGATCTTATAATCTAATTCAATCTGTAGCTAGCCGAGGAGAAAAGTGACGCAACATCTCTTCCGGACCACGTATTATGGAAGGCTGCTCGGGTTGGGAAGGATGGGGCTGTCGTTGAAGCGGTCCAAAATGTTTATGACGAATGTGTAAGTATATGTAACATTATTTCTTTAATTATATCGAAAATTTTGTTAGACATATAATTCATTTTTAATCTCCTCTAATAATATTTCAGGAGACTTTATCCCAAACCGTACCTTCAACCGAGGTCCAGGATTGCAGGAGCGTACTTAGTCGAGTACTAAATGTTCCTGAGTATTCCGGTCGTGTGAGGGGTAAGGGTTTTGGTGTGACTTCGTCGTCATTTTATAAAAAAACAAAAACAAAAAATCCTACCAACAAAGAGGTGATGGAGACCTTGGCGGAGTTAAGGGCACAAGTACTCCAACTGCAAAACGAGAATGCAAGGTATAGAGAGGAAAGGTGCGCTTCCGAGGCAAAAGATACTAGTGACCGAGCTAGTATCAATCATCAACCGAAATTTCCCGAGGTAATTATATATGTTATTATGAAATTAAAATAGTACTTTTTTACTTGACACATATACAAGTTAACAATAACATTTATTATTGGTTTAGGGCATTTCACCTTGTCAGCTGTATCTATCGTCACCAACTTATCGCATGGTTGGCAAGGGAAAAGTGCACAATACTTCGGGTGAATTACTTCACCATAATCCCCTCCCGGTGGGATTTATGAAAGTTTCGGTTGACCTCGTATTAGATACGGACGCCCGTCTACCATTACCCGACGTTGTTTCAGAGACAACGTTGATGCGAGATGCAGTCGGATCCTTTGTTGGTTGGCCGTCAGATCTAATTTTCCCTGATGCCGAGGTATATATGTTCTAAATGATTATGAATATTTAGAATTCACATTTCAATTCAGCTACAATTATGATATTTAATCAATCCTTATTACATGGTAATGTTAGACTCCTACAAGACCCACCCCTAAAGCTGGTAAAGGGATTTCAAGACGCATCGAGTCGGTTGCATCTCAAAAAGAGGTACAAATATATATACCCATTGAATTATATACACAACGATTCTTTTGCATCACAAAAAGTAATGATTTATTTTATATGAATTTTTAGGTTCCCGGTCGAAAGTTGAAAAGCGATGGTAAGGATATTCCAACAAAGGATATTCCAACGAAGGATATTCCAACGACGGCCGGGACAAAATCTCAAATTATGATGCGTCTTGAGAAAATGGTGGAAGAGTCCGATATTATGGACGGGTCCATTCGTAGTATAGATTTTGATGAAGGTGTTTTCGGAAAAGCTCATTTCGAAATAATTGGAAAGGAGGACATGCAACAACTTTTTGAGCACGACGAATTGGGCATCGCTATCATTCATACATACATATGGTACTCCGATCAATCTATAATTTACTTAGTTGAACAATTTATTTACACATTTCAATTTGTAGTCTAATATTTATTATGTTTCTATTTAAGGTATATGTATGACAAATTGATGCGGGGAACTGAATTGTGTAACCGTTTCAATTTTATTGCTGCTTCCCGTGTCAACGCAACGTTAATATCGAAAAATCCAACATCCGTAAAGAATGATCTAGTCGATAGATTCATGGCGGCCGGCGATAATACTACACGCAGTTTGTATTTTTTACCGTTTAATTCTGGCAACGGGTTAGATTTTCTTTCTAATAATTTCATTCTAATCTATGTATATCTTTTACGTAGAAAATTTTCATTCATCTAAATTTTTGTTTTATTTTACAGTGGCCACTGGGTGTTGGTTGCTATGGATCTTTCGAGACTAATAGTGTATTATCTCGATTCGTTATCGGGTGATTGGAGTAAATATCCGGGTTTGAAGAAGACGGTTGACACGTAAGTGAAATTCCCCTAAATATTCGTGTGTATTTCTATATTTAATTATGTCTGTCAGATTGATCTCAATATACGTTTTTATTTTGTTAGGGCAATAATAAAATTTAGATCGAAAAAGAATTACCGCATTAGGAAGGACATTACCTGGGTCAGAGTTCAGGTATATATTAAGTATCTTATTTTTGCTTATAATAGTGTTTGTTTTTTTGCTTATAATAGTGTTTGTAAGAAATTAACTATATATATATTGTTTGTTTTTCTGTGTAGTGTCCTCAGCAAAATAATTCGGTCGATTGCGGATTTTTTGTATTGAGATTTATGAGAGATATCATTGCATTGAATCGTATAGACATCCCAAAATGGTATGGAATAATAACTTAGGGTTTATTTTAATATTATCGGATAACTAATCTAATTTGTTACTAAATCATGAATATGTTTTATTCTCTTAATTGTAGTACTTTGAGGAATACAAATCTTACTCAAGAGCTCATTTGGATGAAATGAAGGATGAATTGTGTCAATTCATTGTTGATCAAAGAATCATATAGCTAGGTTGTATATTGTTGTACATATATGTATGGAATGTTGTTGTTGTATGCTGTTGTTGTATATATGTTGTATATTGTTGTTGTACTTTTACTAAATCATGAATATGTTGTTGTATATTGTTGATCAAAGAATCATATATTAATGTTGTATATATGGAGGATTAATGTTGTATATAAATGGATTCATGTTGTATATATCAATGGATTAATGGTGTATAACATTGGATTAAAGGATGAAATCAATATGAATTTTACACTTTTGCAGCATGCGAACAGGTTACCAATTAAATATCCACTGTTTTTCAAACAAATTTTTTTAAAATAACTAACACTTTAGAGGGCGCTTTCTGTAGGAAGCGCCCTCTAAACACTTTACATTGAGAACTTTAGAGGGCGCTTTGTCCAGAAAGCGCCCTCTAAACACTTTACATTGACAACTTTAGAGGGCGCTTTCTGCAGAAAGCGCCCTCTAAAGTGTTAGTTATTTTAAAAAAATAAGCGCCCTCTAAACACTTTACATTGACAACCTTAGAGGGCGCTTTTTCCAGAAAGCGCCCTCTAAACACTTTACATTGACAACTTTAGAGGGCGCTTTTTCCAGAAAGCGCCCTCTAAGGTGTCCCTTTATGGACCACTCCAGAGGGCGCTTTTTTCATAAAGCGCACTATAATGTGGGCCTTTAGACAGCGCTTTCTCCAGGAAAACAAAGCGCTGTCTTTACCTATGCCAGCGCCAGATTAGAGGGCGCTTAAAAGCGTTGTTATAGGCCAAAATAAGCGCCCTCTTTTCCCTTATTTGGCGTAGTGTCTTTGTCGAGTTTATCCTTGATATGTTCATCCTAACCAATGACGAATATTCTCACCTTTGGTCTTTTGCCCAGTAACTGGTAGTTATAAATCCTATTTTCTGCAGTTCTCCCTAGCAAGGCTATTCTTACCCAGTAACCGGTAATGAATACTCCCTCCTGGATTTTCCCAGCGAGTCATTCTTGATATGTCATCCTAACCGATGACGGATGTCCTCTCTGTCAGATCTTTTTTATCTCCTTACCCAGTAGTAGGTAGTAGGTAATAGATTTTTGCTCCTCCTGTGTTGAAGTTTATTTCTTCCCCAGTTGAGTTGAGTGCATATTTCCTTAGTGAATCGCTTTTCCCTGCATGATTCAAGCACTTCATTTTTATCCTAATTTACTCGTATCCCCTGCAGATGTCGTTGTTTCCCTGGCCGAGTCTTTTCCATGTTTGTGTAGAATTCCTCAAGTCCCCCAGCAGTTTTGAGTCGTAGCCTGGCCTGCGCATAACTCCTTTTTCCCCCAGAGTCTCTGTCTCCCCAGTGAGTTTTCCTTACGGAATGCATTATACTCCTGCGGACTTTCGGTCTCTCTGATTTCTTTTCCTTTATGGCAATATTTCCCCACAGAGCATTAACTTTTGCATTCATATCATATGCGTCATGAGGTCTCTTAGGGACCAAAATTTGTTTATATGTTGTTATTTAAGCCCATTTTACTGAGTCGACATGAAGATTTTAACCTTCGCCTCCTCAGTTAGAATGTCCTTAAATAGGGGCAGCTGTAAGACCCTAATTTTGACCCTAAGATCCCTCATGCAATTTCATCATAAGCATTAGCATTGGGATAATACCTTGGCATTCTCCTTACCCCTCTTTCATTGGGTTTGTTTTGGGAGAGATCACCAAGCACTTTGTGATTGTATCATACTTGTATATTATCATTTTACTAACCAAAATACAAAAACATATCTTTGCATTTGCCTAACTCTTTTGTAAGTAGGGGCATGATCTCCATTGATCTATCAAGTTCATATATAGGGTTTAAGACCCTCATGACAAAGAGCACAACCATGAATTTATCCAAGAATGGTTATGAGCATCATATATGAGTTCCATTGGTTCCTACATGTTATATTGATCAAGTTTTCTTCAAGAGTTTATAGGTGATTTGCCTTGGAAACCCCTTGTTTGACTAGGTATCTTGAGTAACTTCTCCAACAAGCTATCTCACCAATTGATTAAATTTACCAAGGGACACTTAAAAATTCATCATATTATGCATATATTATCTATCATTAGCCAATAAAGTCAAGATAATTGAAGGTTAGCAAGTTGGTTGATGGTGGTTGGCCAGATGAATTCATCTGATCAAAACTGGGTCTCCCTAGACCCTATCTCCTACAATTTTCAGCATATAAAAATGATTCCAAGAGAAAAGTTACTCTAAATGACATTCCAAACAACTTTCATTTTTAGAACTATATCTAGTTTTGCTTAGAAAATCATTTCTTATGTTGAAACATTATAGGTCATTTTGTTTAAACCCTAATTTGAAAGTCAACTTCCCAAGGCCATAACTTGCTCAATTTTTATGATATGAAAGATTTCCAAGTTGCACAATCAAATTCAATATGTCTAATTCAACTTTTATGTTTTTAGTGAGAGATGATTCAACTTTTATGAGCATGTTATATGAGGTTACATTATAGGTCACTTTTGACCTATACCATTGAACAAGTGATTTTTCCAAACTTCAAAAATACATAACTCTATCATTTAAAATCCCAATGACATGAAATTGGTGACCATTTTTAAGGTCTTTGAAAGAGCTACAACTTTGATTAAGACACTTTTCTCATTTGAAGCTCACATAAAAATTTAACCAAGGTGGTATATTGAGATACATGGCTTGACACTTAGAATATGTTTTTGATATGTTGAAATTTCCAAACTTCCACCTCCAATTTCATAATTATACAAGCCTCAAATGGAAAAGTGTTGAACATGAAAGTTGTTCCTCTTGATCTAACCTTTCCAAAAAGTTCAATTTCATACATTTTGGACAAGAATTGCTAGGGCTGTGCATGACATGAACATTGCATCATCAAGTGGCAAAGATCAAACTTCAAGTCTTCATATACATTTGCCTTGCATCCCAAGTTGATTTCAGACTTACTCAAATTCAATTATGGATCAAGTTGAATGATTTCATGGGTATGTACACGCCCATGCACCCATGCATCACTCATTGCCAATTTTGGAAAGTCATTTGGAAGGTGCAAATATCACATGATCCAACTATAAATAGAGCTCCATATGCTCAGAATTCGGGACACATTCACGCCAACTTTGATCCTAAACCCCTAACCCTTCCATTTCAGAGGATAATCCTGAGAATTTCCATTGGAAATTGAGTTGAATTCTCACTGTTTTGAGATTCAAAACTCCAAGGATCCAAGACCTTTTATGCATTCTAATCCACTTCTGCAAGCATCCTGAGCAAGATCAAGCACAAGCCAAAGAAAGAACAGTTGAATCCAGACCTACATTGAAGGTATTTTCCAGAAAATTTCATCTCTTCGATTCTCTCTTAATTCCACTCAATTCTCTTGGATCCTTGATTGTCTGAAGTCCTACCAATGTAGGCAAGAAGATTGAGTTGCTTAGAGGTCAAATCAAAGCAACTCAGTTGACACACCTCAAAATTCAACTCCTCATATCTTTCGATATATGTGGATTTAGTTAAAATTGAGGTCAGATTCGTGTTTTACGCCATTTTTTCTTTCAGATCATGTCCTCTTTTTTCATTTTTTTATGGTGATGAGTGAACCAGTCCGGCCAGGGTCACCGGCGAAGATGAATGGCCTTTGGACGCGTGTGATGTGTTGGCATGGTTCAGAGCCATTGATCCTTTTCAAATTGTTTTAATCTCATGCGTTGTTTTTAAATACCAAGATTATGCCGCGTTGACTCAAGTCCACCATGGGACGCGCGCTGGTGGCCACTTGATCTGCCACCTCAATTAATGAGGGAGATCAAGTGGTCCACGTTTTTTCTGATTATTTGAATTTCATTTTAATTGCTTTATTTTCATTAATTCATATTAATTTTAATATTGATCCAAAAAATATGAGAGTTTCACCAAAAAAATTCCTCTTTCATATTCTGAGTTAAAATTATTTTTCGATCATTATTAAAAAATTTCATGATTTAATTGATTTTGCATTTGTTTTTAATTGTTTAAAAATACTTTTAGGTCTTCAAAAATTCTGAAATTTTTTCTCCAAGGTCCTTTGATCTTGTTTGACCTATGATAAGTCTCATGGCCATTTATTTGGTGTTTTGATGAGGTTTTAGGAATTTGACAAACCATATTTAATTTAAATATATTATTTTAGTATTTTTAATTTGAATAAATGCCAAATAGTTTTGTTGACCAATTGTGATGACTTGTTTGAGTTTGACTCTTGTTGTTGGGCCTTGGTCAAGGTTGATTTGACTTTGTCAAGTTAATATAATTGAATTTAGGGGATTGATGGAATGTACATTCCATCTCCCAAAATGAATGGATGATATTAATTTGGTAAAAGTCCTCCTTTGATCAATTTGAGTTTTCATCTATTCTCCTCCCTCTTCATATCATTTCCCTTCTTTATGCATTCATCTCATTTGGCCTATGATATCTCAAAGTCCTAAAGCTAGTTGATTGAAAAATTAACATGAGTATGGATGAGATTAGGTCACACCTTTTGCATATTCTTTTTGTGTGTGGTATGTTTCATGAGCATAGTCCATAATACTATGTCTCTAACATGCATTAACACCAAAATTCTATTGCCCGACCTCAAATAGTTGTGACTTCTACATAAGTCCAATTACGATTGCTTAACATAGCGCTAAATTTGTAACATAAAAGACATAGCATTCTAGTTAGTGAGATTGTAAGTCTCCCCTCTTTCATGGTATTGTATGGAAAACTGGCATTTTTTCCTTCCTTTGGAAGATGTCTTGGTTCAAGGATTCATGCTTGTGATAAGTGTGTTGAGTATTCTCCAAAGAATGTCTAGGAAAAATGAAAAGCAAAACAAAACAATACTAACCTCTAACTTATTAACAACTAACTTTTAATTTCAAGTCATTTACTTTAATGTCATTTAATTCTTGCCTTTGTTCATTTGCCATTGTTCATATCATTCTAATTGTTTATGTTAATGCAATTTTCACTTTGTCCACTTGGACCATATTGTGTGATGCTTCTTGTTTGTATATACTTTGCTTCTTGTTTGTATATACCTATGCTAAAGGACCTGGCCAATGCCAACTTATTGAGAAACCAAGTACTTCCAATTTGAAACTTTATCTGATACTTCATTCAAGATCCCTCTGAGTTCATCTGCAACATGATCCTTGTGTAGCTATAATTTTGAACCTATGACTTGTGGAATTCATCTGCTACATGGGCTAAGTTTGAAGAAGATCATGGAATGGCTAAAGCTTGGATGTGGCTATCTTTATTTGACGCCTTTCTCTCCAAGATAATATAATTATGCATTTGTGTGTTGCTTAATTCTAAAAAGTCCAAGGGAATTCTGGGTTTCTATTGACATTCTTGTTTATTGAATTGCTACCCATTTGTTCAGATCTTTTCAACTCTTAAATTTTAATTTTGTACAAAGGATTAGTTTCTTCATCTTCTCCCCATTTCTTTAATTTCAAAATCTCTCACCCCTTTTTCAAAATCTTCTTTGATTGAACTTATTTTGTTCCAAACTTTGACCACTTTGCAAAAAGATAGAAACTTTGGCCTTATGCCATTGCATTTTCAAACTCTTTTTCTTAAATCAAACTTGTAAATAAACTAAACTATATTTGACTTAAACTTTCAAAAAGCCCAAAAAAAAACTAACCCATCCAAACCATTTTCAGGCCTTTGTGCCTTTCAAACTTATTTTTTGTTAAAAAGGAATGCATCCACTTTGAAATTTGTATCACGAACTACGAGGTTTTGATCTCTCATTTTTATGTTGGTACATAGGCACAAGACCAAAGGTCTTGCCAAACACAAAAATATAATTAATGAATTCTTTTCTCATCCCCCCATTCTATTTGTTTGTAAACATCATTTTGTACCAAATACACATGCACACGAAAAGGGTTCCCTAGGAGTACCTAGGACACCTTGGGTGCTAACACCTTCCCTCTGTGTAACCAACCCCTTTACCTGTAATCTCTGACATTTTATTAGTTTTGATTTCAAAACTTCTTATTTTTGGGTTTTGTTCGTACTTTTTTCCCTTTTCCCTTGAAATAATAAAAGCGCGGTGGCGACTCTTGTTATTTGATCCCTAGCTTATCCATAGCTTGATGATCATGAATTTACCGCTACAAAAATCAAGTGGCGACTCTGCTGGGGAGTAGTCTCCAGTGGGTTTAGCCTACTTTTTGTGTGTAAACGCGCGCGTGTGGCCATCAAATCTGTTGTCTCAATTAATGAGGGAGATCTGATGCCCCTTATTTTTTCTTATTTTATTTTAATTTCTGATTTTATGTTTAATCCTTTTTTTTAATTCATAGAAATTTCATTTTTAATCAAAAAAATATGGGACTTTCACCAAAAATCTTTAAATATTTTTCTCTTTCATATTCTGAATTAAAATTATATTTTGGATTAATTTTGATATTTTTCATGAATTAAATATTTTTGTGCATATTTTTAATTATTTAAAATTACTTCTGACTTTTCAAAAATCATGAAATTTTTTGTCTAAGGTCATTTGATCTTGTTTGACCTAGGATAAATCTCTTGGCCATTTATTTGAAGTTTTGAAGAGATTTTAGGTTTTGACCAAATTAAAATGTATTCTAATTCACTTTTAATTGAATTTTTAATTGATTAATTGGTTAAAAATTATGTTGAGCCATTTTTATGATCTTGTGATGTTTGAATTTCTGTTTGGGCCTTGGTCAAGGTTTATTTGAATTTTGTTGGATCAAAACCATTCGATTTAGGGGATTGATGAAATGTATATTTCATCTCCCAAAATGAATGGATGGTTCTGATTTTGATGAAAATCCTCCCTTGGTCAATTTGTGTTTCTATCTTCCCCTCCATCTTCATATTCATCCATATTCTTTCCCATTCCCTCATTTTGACCAATGAAATCCCTAATGTCTTAAGGTTAATTGGTTCATCAATGACCTTGTGTCAGATGAACCAATACAAGTATGACTGAGATAGGTCCCTCCCTCTTGATCTTTTCTTTTAGTGTGTTGTATGTTGTAGGAGTTTGATTCTTCATACCAAATCTATAACATGCATTAACTTTTAATTTTGCTTATGATAGCCTCTTCATCTCCTCCCACTTCTTAAATTTCAAAATCTCTTCCTCTTTTTAAAACTTTCTTTGCTTGTGTTTTCAAACTTAGACTTTGTTTTAATGATTAGAAACTTTGGCCTTATGGCATTGAATTTTCAAACTCTTTTCTTAAATCAAGCTTGTAAATAAACTTAATCATATTGACTTAAAGTTTCAAAAAGACAAAAATAACTAACAACTTCATTCAAACTTGTGGCCCTATGTGCCTTTCTCACTAATCCTTTTGTTAAAAGAAATTCACCAACTTTGAAATTTTTACCATGACCTACGAGGTTTTGATCCCTAATTTTTTTGTTGGTACGTAGGCACAAGACCGAAGGTTTTGTCAAACACAAAAATATAATTAATGAATTCTTTTCTCATCCCCACACTCTATTTTTCTCAAACATCATTTATACCAAAAACATATGCACACATAAAAAAAGGGCTCCCTAGGAGTACCTAGGATACTTTGGGTGCTAACACCTTCCATCTATGTAACCAACCCCCTTACCTGTAATCTATGGCATTTTATTAGTTTTGAGTTGAAAACTTCTTATCTTTGGGTTTTTTTCATACTTTTCCCTTTTCCTTTGGAAACAATAAAAGCGCGGTGGCGACTCTAGTTTTATTGATGTTAAGCTTATCCATAGCTTGATGATCATGAATTTACCGCTACGGAAGTTAAGTGGCGACTCTGCTGGGGAGTAGTCCTCAGTGGGTTTAGCCTACTTTTTTATGTGTATATATTTGTATATTTGTTTATGTGATATAATCTGTCTGTTGTGCTTGGTGATCTCTGAGTGGTGAGATAAGTTCTAACCCAAACTTGATTGTAATTAAGATAGGAGGATGGTATAGTCATGTTCAACTTGTATGAAGTAGTCCTTAACAAGTTGGCTTGAGACCCATATACTCAGTGGAGACCCTTTTGGAGTTACTAATGTCACACAAGTTATTTGTGGTTAGGCATTACTTTCTCTGATTTGGGGTCCGAGAAGCTAAGGACCGTAGAACATTTAACTCAACTTGGCGTATTTAGGACGTAGTGCGGAGACTGTTCAGGTGTAAACCTGATAACAATTATTAAACGATACTACACTCAGACGAGTTTCTCTTGAGAAAATTATGGGTTGATGAGTCAGTCATCCTAACATGTAATATTCGATAGATGAGATTAAGACTCTGGGAACTTTTATAGAACATGATCTACAAGTTTTATCCTTAGTACACTCCTTTGGGATGGTTCTTAACCTGACTCCATGCTCGTGACTCACAATAAACCATTTGATTCTCGGTTGATTCGATCAAGTCTCATCAATAACAATGGAACTTGGATGTTGATAAGGTGAAAAACCATAATTCACCAAAATGGATGATTGATCTTAATTATGATTTGATCCACCCCTTGACCTTTGTTTGTGTTTTCCTTGTGTGTGATCCCTTGTTTATGATTGTTATATTCATGCATACATGCGCATCATAACATTCGTCACGAAGAAATAAATTTCAAGGAAACGAGGCCTCATTTGCAAATATTTTCAGACCATGGATTATGGACGAAGGAATACTAAGAAGTATGGTTTCAGATGTCCTGATTTGAAAGAGCTAAGGAAGTTGTCATCCTTTGTATTAGATCCCTTGGACTTCAAGCAATGTCATGGAAAGCTCTTGTATGTGTTGTCTGCTGATGTGGTTGAAGGATTTCTGAGTGTTTTGGTTCAGTTCTATGACCCTCTTTACCGGTGCTTCACTTTCCCTGATTATCAGCTTGTGCATACGATAGAAGAGTATGCCCATCTCTTGGGTATACCTGTATCTGACAAAGTACCTTTTAGTGGATTGTAGGAGATTCCCAGATCTCATATTATAGTTGAGGCTCTTCATCTAAAGAAATCTGAGATTGATGCTCATTTGGTGAAGAAGGGAGGTATTTTTGGGTTGACTTATGAGTTCCTCATTGGTAAAGCTACTATTTTTTCTCAAGCTGAAAGCATGGATGCTTTTGAATCCCTCTTTGTATTACTTATCTATGGTCTAGTTTTGTTCCCTAACATCGATGGTTTTGTTGATGTTAATGCCATTAGAATCTTCTTCATTGGGAATCATGTTCCTACTATGTTGGGTGATATGTATTTCTATTTGCATTTGAGGAGTTCTAAAGGTGGTGGGACTATTGTATGTTGTGTTCCTCTTCTGTGCAAGTGGTTTATTTTGCACTTGTCTCAGACGCCTGCTTTTCTGGA
Organism: Lathyrus oleraceus; assembly: GCF_024323335.1. Taxonomy (NCBI): domain Eukaryota; kingdom Viridiplantae; phylum Streptophyta; class Magnoliopsida; order Fabales; family Fabaceae; genus Lathyrus; species Lathyrus oleraceus. Next base: position 212,674,950 of record NC_066582.1, read on the forward strand.
AAACAAGCAATGTCTACGGTGGTCTCTCGCTAATGATGATATTGTTTGGTATGAGTTTGTATTGAGTAGTGTGGATACTATTGATAGTTGTGGTGAATTCTCTAATGTGCCTCTCATTGGTACACAAAGAGGAATCAACTATAACCCTTCTTTGGCTCCTCTTAAACTTGGGTTCCCCTTGAGAGATAAACCTAATAACACTCAGTTAGAAGGTCTTTTCTATCAAGAGGGTAAAGATCCCTAACATTTGAAGAAAAGGATGATACATGCTTGGCATAATGTGCATAGGAAAGGAAGATCTGAGCTTGGTCCATGCAACTGTGTAGCTTTGGAAGCATACACTATTTGAGTGAAGAAGAGAGCTTTGGAGCTGAAGATGTCGTATGCTTATGAAAGACCTATGTCTTTGGTTATGGCTGAGCTATCAACTCTCCCTAACCAAGATGTAGAGGAGTTGGAAGATGCACTCACCAAGATGAAGCAAGAGAAAGATATGTGGGAAGAACGGTTCCATGCTTTGAGCCGAAAGCATGAAGAGTTGTAGCTTGAGTCTAAGGACAAGGATGCACTTATTGAGATTCTTGAAGACTGGGCAGTGAAGAGACAGAGAGAGCCCGAGGGTCTACCTTCCTCTATCATGCCTCAGCCTTCCGTTGCTTAGAAGAAGATTGTTGATCAGCTAGTCCTTGAGAAGGCTCAGATGAAGACATCCTTTATGTCCGAGATTCGACGCATTCGAAGGAAGTACGTGCCCACATCCAGATCATCTGATACAGTTACTAAGGGATCCTTAGGATGATAGTTTCATTTTCTCTTGTATTTGTATTTTGGTTTCTGAAATTGTACTCAGTGTAATCTTTCCAAATTTTATGAATAAAAAGAGATTTTATGGTCAATTGAATTGTTATTATTGCTATTATTTGGATAAGTATTTGCAAATAGAACTTCATATGTTCCTTGAAATTAAAAACAATCAAAAACATTGCATTTCATGCATCATCTGCATAGGTTTTTCTTCCGCCAGATGTCTTATCAGCTCTTCTTCTATGCATCAACCAAGATGACTCACCACTATAACACTCGTGCTAATCAACCAAGGATCATGGAGAATTTAGAGCAAGAGAACTGAGAGCTGAAGGATGAGATTTCCAAATTAACGGTGCTGATGGAATCTGTCATTGCTGCACAGAACCAGTCTTCACCAACCCCTGCAACTCCTCCCTAGAGGATTGTCATTTATGAGGTTGCTACCTCAATTGCTCCAATTAATGATGCCAGTCAATCCGGTCCTTCTATGCCTGCTGGATTCCCTTGGGGGATGCCATCCAACTTTATGCTAGAAGGGTATGTGCCCACATTTGTTTCTATGCCGACATCTAGCCCGGTCATGTCAGTGCCACCTCCTGTTGTTCACACTTTGCCTCGTGTTGAGGATACTATCTACCACTATGAGCCGTCTGAGGGTTCAGATGTGTATGAGAAGATGGATGAGATGAAACATTAATTCCTCGATTTGCACAAAGAGTTGAAGACTTTGAGAGGAAAAGGTTTGTTTGGGAAAAGTGAAAATGAGCTATGCCTGGTCCCCAATGTTAAAATCCCGATGAAGTTCAAGGTCCCCGACTTCGAAAAGTATAAAGGGAATACTTGTCCATTGAGCCATCTTGGTGAGTGCCATTAAAGGGAATACTTGTCAGCTGTTGATCCATTATTTCCAAGAAAGTTTGACTGGAGCTACTTTAAGATGGTATATGGGTTTGGACAGTGCAAACATCCGTACTTTTAACGACTTATGCGAGGCCTTTGTCAAGTAATACAAGTACAATATGGATATGGCGCCTGATAGAGACCAGTTGAGATCCATGTCACAGAAAGATAAGGAGACATTCAAAGAGTATGCCCAGAGATGGAGGGAGTTAGCTGCCCAGATAAGTCCACCTTTGGAAGATAAAGAAATGACGAAGATCTTTCTGAAGACGTTGAGTTTGTTTTATTACGAACGTATGATTGCGAGTACCCCCAATGATTTTATCAAAATGGTAAACATAGGGATGAGGCTAGACGAAGGAATCCATGAAGGACGTCTGTCCAAAGAAGAAGCATCGTCTAATAAGAAATATGGTGGGAGTTTCTCCAAGAGGAAGGAGGGGGAAACTAATTCACTATCAGTGGGGAGGAAGAGGAGGCCTCATGTCAGGAAGAGTTCTCAACCTCGTCAACATCAACACCAAGTTTCATCAGTAATTCATGTATTTTCCAATAATTCCAATAATCAATCAGTTTCGATCCAGCAACAACAACAACAACCGCAACAAAGAACCAACTACAACAACAACAATCATCATCAACAACAAAACTTTGAGAGGAAGAGGGTCTCTTTTGACCCTATTCCTATGACATACGCAAAATTGTACCCATCATTGGTTCTCAAGAACCTCATTCAACCAAGAAATCCTCCGCAAATCCCTGAGCCACTTCCATGGTGGTTCAAACCTGAACTTCGTTGTGGTTTTCACCAGGGAGCCCCTGGCCATGACATAGAGAACTGATATCTGTTAAAATATGAGGTCCAGAAACTTGTGAAGAGTGGAATGGTTTCCTTTGAGGATAGAGCGCCAAATGTGAAAGCTAATCCATTATCGGCTCTTGGTAATCCTACTGTCAACATGGTGGACAGTTGTCTAGGGAATTTCCGAGTATTTGATGTACGATGTATCAGTAGGTCGTTGGTGGAAATGCATCGAACCTTGTGTTTAATCAGTGATTATGAACATGACCATGACGGTTGTGCAATCTGCAGTGTGAACCCCCGTGGGTGTATGGTTGTCAAGAGAGATATCCAAAAGTTGATGGATGAGAATGTAATCCCGATTCAACAGTCAAGGAATATAGATCATATGATTGTGATTGTGCCTGTATTCAAAACCCTTGAGCGGGTAGTTATCCAGTTTGATAGTAGCGACAATAATAATGTCAATAAATCGGTATTGCCATTGGTAATATGGTTAGCGGGCCATGTCCCTTATGCATCCGATAAAGTTGTGCCATATCAATACAATGCCACAATGATTGAGAATGGTCAAGAGGTTCCTCTACCAGTCGCAGATTCAGTGATGAATATTATCGATATAGAAAAGGTAACCCGTAGCAGTCATGTGTTTGATTCGGTTTTTCTGAAAGAAGTAGAAGATGTTGCCACAAGTAAGAAGGCAGGGATCCCGGTGGTGAATCCAATTATTGCTTCAATGTGTCAGTCTGGTGAATCCAACAAACTGAAGGCTAACAATGATGATGAAGTTTTAAAGCTGATTAAAAGAAGTGAATTCAATGTTGTGGAGCAGCTGCTCTAGACTCCATCAAAGATCTTCGTGCTGTCATTATTGATGAACTATGAGGCACATAGGGAAGCATTGTAAAAAGTGCTAGAGCAGGCTTATGTTGAGCATGATGTGACTATGGATCAGTTTGATCACATAGTTGCTAACATTACTTCTTATAATAATCTGAGCTTTTGTGATGAAGAGCTTCCTGAGGAAGGCAGAAATCACAATTTGGCACTGCACATTTCAATAAACTGTAAGCAGGATATTATGTCCAATGTGTTGGTCGACACTGGTTCGTCTTTGAATGTGCTTCCAAAATCAACTTTATCAAGACTCTCTTACCAAGGCTCCCCAATGAGGTACATCGACGTAGTTGTCAAAGCATTCTATGGTTCTCGTAAAACTGTCATTGGTGAAGTGGACCTTCCAGTTAAGATAGGTCCGAGTGATTTCCAAATTACTTTCTAAGTAACGGATATCCACCTGGCCTACAGTTGTCTATAGGGAAGGCCATGGATTCATGAAGCAGGAGCTATGACATCTACTTTACACTAGAAGCTGAAATTTATAAAGAACGGCAAGCTTGTCATTGTTGGTGGAGAGAAGGCATTTTTGGTAAGCCATTTGTCATCTTTTACCTACGTTGATGAGGAGGAGGTTGGAACGTCGTTCCAAGCCTTATCTATTGCTGATGAAATGAAGAAAACTGGGGCACCCATGTCTTCTTTGAAAGATGCACAAAAGGCAATTCATACTGGCAGCATTGATCAATGGGGTCGTATGGTAAAGATTGCTGAGAATAAGAATAGGGTCGAATTGGGATTTCAACCAGGACCATTCAACATCAGAACTGAAGTTATGCAACCAAGTTTCCGCAGTGGAGGGTCATTCATGGGAATGATCAACACTCAGTTGCCGTAATTGAAAACGATGGTGATGAAGACGAAGCTTGCGCCAACTATGTGACGCATGGCCAGACTTACAACAATTGGGTTGCTGTTGATGTTCCTACTGTTATTCATCGCTCTAAGTAATTTGTTTTCATTTATTTTTAAGAAAAAATCCTTCTCCTATGCCTAAGGGAGAAGTGACCATTGTTGGGCATTTTCTGATTATCATCAATAAAAGACAATTTTATTCATCCACATCTATGATCTTTTATTTTTACTTTTGGTTTTTTCTGAAAATGGTAATAAAAAAAACCATAAATAAATAATAATCTTCCATCTGCATAATATTTGGTCGCATTCCATTTCTCTAAAATCAAAATATCAAATCATTATGCAGGTTAGTTCTCAAACCCATTGAATACAATGATCCTACTCCCTCTCCAAACTTTGACTTCCATGTGTTTGAAGCTAAGGAAGAGAGTGATGATGGAGAAGTATCTGATGAGTTATCCCGTTTACTTGAGCATGAGGAAAAAACCATCCATCCATTTGAAGAGCATATTGAATTAGTCAACTTGGGTTCCGAAGATTATGTGAAGGAAGTCAAGATTGGGTCCCAACTGTGTCTAGAAGCTAAGAAGGGGTTGATTGATCTTCTTCGAGAGTATTCTGATGTGTTTTCTTGGTCCTATCAAGACATGCCTGGTTTGGATTATGAGATTATGGAGCATAGATTGTCGTTGAAGCCAGAATGTTTGCCGGTCAAGTAGAAGTTGAGAAGGACTCATCATGATATTGCAGTTAAGGTCAAAGAGGAAGTGCAAAAGCAGATTGATGATGGTTTTCTCGTGACCTCTAAATATCCACAGTGGGTGGCCAATATTGTGTCGGCAATGGCATAAGGCCAATGTTTCTAGTTTATCCGCAGTTGGTTATATTCATTTACAAGTTTGATTTAAGAAAAGAGTTCAAAAATGCAATGGCATAAGGCCAATGTTTCTAATTTTCAAAAAAAGTCTAAGTTTAGAAATCAAAAGCAAAGAAGATTTTGAAAAGAGAGAGAGATTTGAAATTTAAGAAGTGGGAGGAGATGAAGAGACTAATCCTAAGCAAAAAAATTAAAAGTTGAGATTTGAGAAGATCTGACCAATGGGATGCAATCCAATAGACAAGAAAGTCATATAGAAACCCACTTTTCCTTTGGACTTTAAAATGAAGCAATATCAACAAGCAAGCAAGATGAATAACAAGGCATCAAATAAAGATACCCCAATCCAAGCTAGAAACTTCATAGTCTTCTTCAAAATCTTCCCCATGTATCAGATGGCATACTCCTTGAATGGCTCAGAACAAGACATTAGATCAAGGTTTAAAATAACATTTGCATCAAGACCATGTAGCAGATGAACTCAAATGGTTATCAATACCTGTATCAGATGATAATTCAAATCACAAGAACTTGGTTTCAGAAATATTGGCGTTGACCAAGTCCTTTTGCATAGGGAATGCTGCCTTATTCTAAGTCCAAAGCTCACATCAAATCCAACAGTCCATACAAACATTTTTTTGGGGTTTTTTGTTGTTTATTAAGTATTTTAGGGTCCTAAAACGATAAGCACAGACAAAATATACAAACTAATATATACAATCACAATATATGGCTCAAGTGAGCAAAAGGGGAAAATGGCATTAAAATAAACAAGTTAAATGATATGTATAATGGAAAATGATAAATGGCTTGAATTTAAAGTGCATAAAGTAAATGACTTGAAATTAAATGTTAGTCAAATGTTAGTTTATTAGATGTTAGTGGAGTTTTGCTTTTCAATTGTTTAAGTCATTCTTTGGAGAACACTCAACCCTCTATTCATAAGCATGGATCCTTGAACCAAGACATCTTCCAAAGGAAGGAAAAAAGGCCAAGTTTCCACACAATACCATGAAAGAGGGGAGACTTACAATCTAACTTACTAGAATGTTATGCCTTTGGGTCAAAATTTAGCGCTATGTTAAGCAATCGTAATTGGACTTATGTAGAAGTCACAACTATCTGAGATCGGGCAATAGAAATTTTGGTGTTAATGCGTGTTAGAGATATGGTATAATGAACCATACTCCTAAAACATACATCACACAAAAAGAAAATGATTAAAGGATGGACCTAATCTCATCCATACTTGTATTGGTTCATCTAACATGAAGTTATTCATGAACCAATTAGCCTTAGGATATTTAGATGTCATTGGTCATTGAAAGGGATGGATATAATGGGATTTAAGATGAAGAGGGAGAGGAAATGAGACAAACACAAATTGGTCATGGGAGGAATTTTATCAAATTAAAATTATTCATTCATTTTGGGAGATGAAATGTACATTTCATCAATCCCCTAAATCCAATTATTTTAATCCAACAAAAGTCAAATCAACCTTGACCAAGACCCAAACACATAGTCAAACCTCACAAGTCATTAAAAATGGCAAAACTTAATTTCTACACAATTAAACAATTAAAAATCAAATGAAAATGCATTAAATTAAATTATTTTTGATCAAAAACCTAAAACCTCTTCAAAACACCAAATAAATGGCCAAGAAATTTATCATAGATCAAACAAGGTCAAAGGACCTTGGAGATTTTTTTTTATTATTTTTGAAAAGTCAGAAGTATTTTTAAACAATTAAAGATATGCACAAAAACAATTAAATTATGAAAAATATCAATATTGATCCAAAAAGAAAAATATTTGAAACTTTTTGGTCAAAGTCCCATATTTTTTGGATCAATAATGAAATTAATATGAATTAATGAAAATAAAGCAATTAAAAGAAATTTCAGAAAAATCAAAAAAACGTGAACCATCTAACCTCCCTCATTAATTGAGGTGACATATCAGATGGATCAGAGCGCGCATTCCACATATGCCTAAGTCAAATGAGATGCACGTGTGGTAGTCAGAAGCAATGACCAAGATTAAAACAATTTAAATGGGTCCTATGTGTCGCATCCGCGAAAAACAACCGGCGGGCTAAAACAAAACAACACAGAGCCGCCACCGTGCGTTATTTATCCAAAAAGAGGGAAAGGAAACGCTCGAAGTAAACCTGGGAAAAGCATGGTCTCGCGACCAAAGAGAATGGGATCGGGAGTCGGTTATGCGAAGGGAAGGTATTAGCACCCCTACGCATCCGTCGTACTCGACGGGATCCACGCTCTAAAAGAAAGAAAAGGTTGCTAAAACAGACATCACACACACACACTGAAGACAACACAGGTGGAGGAAGAGGGGAGAGGGCTCGCTAGGATATCGCATCCTATGCCTACGTATCTCGTCTGGAACGAGAATTAGAGCTACTGTAGTTCGGCTCACGCACGCCAAACAAGACACACACAAAACAGGCAAACATGGAACCCGAACGCCAATCGCTGGACTTACATTGGCTTCCGAACCAAACAAACACAATCAGGATACGGACAGCCAATCGCTGGTCTTACATCCATATCCCGACACACAAGAAGAAACAAACAACAAGCTACTAAGGAGTCAGGCACTCGAGCCTAGTAACTGTCAAGCAAACACACACAAAAAGAAAAAGGGTTGCCCGGAGAGATCTCGCACGACCTCCTGCCTACGTACCTCATCTGGTATGAGGATCAGGGCAACGTAGTTCCCCTGAACAGGGGAGAAAGACTAGCCTAACCAGATACAGAGGGAGACACAACTAGGGAGACTATGACTCGAGCCTAGATGTTATCATGCATATCATCCCTAAGTTATGGTTTCTATCCTAACTTGCACAGGCAGCAAGCTAATCCTAAACAGGTAAAGCAGAGCATGCAAGCATAATCAAAACAAAGCAAACATTCACAATTAGCACACACTATATCCAGACAAAGTGGGCTCAAACAAAGGGTTAGGCTGCAAAAGCAAACCAACTGTATCAGGTGATGTTAGCTCTTAACCCTGACATTGAGAGTCAGGGTGAAGCCAGATGAAGTGGAAGTGAGGGGTGTGCCTCACAGCTCTTATCCCTGGCCAGGGAGAGCTTCAGACAATGAAGTGTGGGTCCAGAAAGTGGGAACCCTTCTACACTTATGACACTGACTCAACTGATCTTGGGTTAATGTCCACAAGGCATCAACATGTGATGTGAGCCAAGGGACGACTCAACAGATTAGCAGGAGGTGGACTACACACCTCTTGTGTCTGCCAATTGCCTTAACAAAGGTCTTTTCCTGCTTGGGGACAAAAATAAACAAGCACAAACATTGCCTCTTAAGGAGGACTTCAGACAGGTGCCTGGCCAAGTAACAGGCCAGGTCTTCCAGACTACATGGAGAAAAGAAATTCTACCTCAATTGGTTAACACAACCAAGAAACAGCACAAGCAAGTTCACAAGGAACTATAGCAACTAAGGTACCTGAAATCAATCCAACATAATCAGTATACCAGACAAACAAAAGTTAAACAGAAAATTACAAGTCCACAGCACAAACAGATAACAAGCATCAATGCACAAAGGTGCAAGCCACAAGGCCTAAGCATAATTCTCAATGCCTACAAAACAAACTCAAGTTAGTCATAAACAAGCAATAAACCAATCCCAATTGAGTGCACATCATCAAGTATAAGCAATTGTGCTCTTTGACCTGAAACAAAGCTCAAATGTGAGAACACAAACCACTAGTACAAGACTAGGGTCAAAATAGGATTAATAAGTCAAAACAGAACATGAAACTTATCCAAAATCAAGATCAATCAAATAAGAATCAAATCCAGTTGGTCTCATGTTCATATCATTAACCATTATCATTTCATGAGGCAAAGAGTACAAAGCATGCAATTTAGAACCTCAAAGGACCAAACAGAATGAATAGATTCAAACTCAATCCAAAACAATTCAATAAATCCTCAAAACATTCACAGCTAAACAGCATTCATTACATGTCAATCACACCAAATTTCAAGCCAATTGGACAATTGGAAGCAAGTCAATTAAATTCATCAAGTTAAAGCATGCTCATACAAGTCCAAACAAGGCACAATATCATGTATCAACTTCAAGCAAGCATAAAACAGTGTAGGAACATGATAAATGCACCAAATCAAAGCCACGACAAACTTTAAAGTGTCTATAATACACATGCCAAATTTCAAGTCCATCCAATAAACCACCAGAATTTCACAAAACAATTAAAAACATGATTCACAAAAAGTCCACATTTGGTCAAACAGAAAGGAAATTACCAAACAAATAGGAAATGCACTCAAAAATTCCAGAAAAATTCACAAATGAACCTAACATCAAGGAGTATCAACATGAAAAATGTCAGCTCATTTCAAGTTCATATGGCATGGTAACAAAATTCATGAAGTTAAGCAAGAAATGGTGTGACACAAATTGTCACACCTCTAATGATCATGTCATATCTCTCAATCCAGAAACTCAAAAATCACAAACTACATACCAAAATGCTCCTTAAGATGTCTAGATCATGCACACAAAATTTCAGGAATTTCTAATTAAGCATCATCATTTCATGATCAAAATACCAAGCAAGGTGCAACAAATGACATGTATGAGCAAACCCTAGGCTATCCAGAAATCCACATGTGCACAATTTCATTAAAAATCATCAAAAAAATCTAGAGATCACAAGGATTATCATGAAAAAAATCTCAAATTATTTGGACAAACATTGAATGAGTTATGATTTATTGAATGTGGAAACAAAATAAAAAAATGTGGATGAAGCCATGTGAAATCATGAAGCATAAGGAAATAAATGTCCAAAAGGCCAATCGGAGTTGGCTCAGCACGGAATCGAAGGGGGAAGCGCTTTCAAAATCCAGCGCGCGCAAACACCAAATAACATGAACAGTAGCGAAAATGAAGATCAAAGGACAGTTTCTGGAAATTCTTCAAGTGTTCATCACGCGTTCATACCTTCATATGCTCATGAACATTTTTCCACCAAATCACACAAACCTTATATCAATGGAAAGGTCTCACAACGTACATCAACAATATCACATTCATTAAGCCTAATTCATCCTAATTTAACCGGATCGATCCAAAACATGTTCATGCATCAAAATTCAAATCATCATAACTCTCTCATTTCTCAACGAAAATTAATGATTCAACTTGCAAAATTCTCTACTAAACAAGATCTATCCAAATCATCAATCAATTTCAAGAATCATTGAAGTCGAAATCTGACCTTAATTTGAGAACAGTTGCGAATTTGCGTGTTTCAGGCTTCCAAAAGCAAAAACAGATGTTCTATGATGCTAGTAGAAGTGAATGGATGCAAGGCCTTGGCTCAATAACACACGATCTTGATGAAATCTCCATTTGCCATTGTTGCACCTCACTTTAACAGTCCTTTTTGCTTGAATTCTTCAAGATTTTGCTTCCAAAAGCTTCTTCAATGATTGTAGATGATGAAGCAATGAAGAATTTGGCTAGGTTTGTGAAGAAATTGCAAGAAAAGTGAAGATGAAAAGTTGAGAGAATTGTGCAATTTTGGATCTAGATCTGAAATTCTATTATGATTCAGATGAAAACAGTTACAATTATGTTTATATATGTGAGGTTAATGATGTTTCTAATCCTAATTAGTGAAAATGCACATGATTAGTGAAAATGCAAGTTTTCATGCTAAATGCCAATTAGTCAATCCACCCTCACTTATGCAATGCAATGTAACAGTAGAATTTTTTTGTTGCAGCAAGTTTCAAATGGTATTGGTGAGCTATTGCAAAAGGAATCATGTGAAAACAAGGCTTATTTTGCAAAATGCACTTTTTCCCTCCCTTTTTCAAAATTGGTCCACTTGAAAAATGGACTTTTTATGTGATGAGTTTTCATGACATGTAATGCTTGTTTTGGATAGAGGACATCAAAAGAATTTTGCTCAAAGAAACCTCACTCCAATTGGCCTTGTGAATCAAAAGTTATGCCACTTTGAAATTCAACTTTTTTGGACAATGATCAATCCATAACTTTCCAACCACACATGAGAAATTCATGTTCTTGGACTTTTTGGAAAGGTGAGAGCAAGATCCACAACTTTCATGTTGAACAAATTTTCATTTGAAACATTTTTGGACACGTAATTTTGAGGAGAAAAACTTTCCATTTTTGGCAATTTTCAATTACAAGTCACTTTCTATTTTTGGAAAGTTTTCATCTGACTTTATTTTCTTCATTCTTGATCTTTGAAATGTCAAATGAAACTTGTTTAGACTTGAATGAAGTGTCTCTAACCCTCTCCCTCCTCCAAATCCATCAATTCAGGCACAGTTGACCACAGTTGACTTTTTTTGGCTGATAGATGAATTTCAGCTTGACTGATCAAATTGAGCCTCAAACTCCTAATGAAATGGCTCAATGATGAAACCCTAGCTTCCATAAGCTCAATATAACCATATGATGATCCCCATATCCACTGAAAACCCCATCTCCTTGCCAAGCCCTGATTGGCACAATACAACTGATTAGGGTTGACCAGTGGTCAAAACCCTAATCTCAAGGAATTTGATCAAGCATAAGGAATCTCTTGGTGATGATAAAACCATGATGATGATGATGTATCATTTCAACCAAGATAAAGTTCAACCCTCCTTGACAACCATGAAACCCTAATTTGAATCACACATCCTCAGATGATTAATGATCAATCCATGAAACCCTAGCTTGCATCTCTTAACCTCTCTATCTTCTGATCAAGACTTAGGAGGATGACTTGCTCCATGTAACCACATGATATGCAAATATGCAATGTCTAATGACCTGAAAATGGAATGAAATATGCTCAAGCTAGTCCCAAGAGAGGAGGGCAAATTTTGAGGTGTTACACTATGGTTGAGATTCTTCCAACCCATCGTCGGAGTCAGTGCTCCGGTCTTCTTCTCCGGTGGACCTCACCGGACTGGTCCAACTTCAACCATCACCAAAATGGAAAAGCAAGACATAGATTCAAAGAAAAAATGCTCAGGAGCTCGAATCTGGCCTCAATTTTGTCTAATTCCAAGTATATGAAAAGATACAGGGAATTGAATTTTGAGGATCATGAATTGAGTTGCTTCGATTTGACCTCAAAGCAACTAAATCTTGTTGGATAGATTGATAGGACTTAAGACAACCAAAAATCAACAAGAATAATGGAGAATTGAGAGAGAATCGAAGAGAAGAAGTTTCTGAAAAATCACCTTCGAGTTGATCTAATTTCACTTGATCTTGATCTGGATTTGATTGCTTTCTCCTCCTCTTGCTTGCAGAAACCAAATTAGATGAGAAGGGAAGTGAATTTCTAGAGTTTGAACTTCCAAACAGAAGATGAAGTTCAAGCTCGATTTCAAGAGAAACCTTCAAAAATTCTATGGCAGTGAGGGTTTGAAATGGTCTAGCAAAGCTTGGGCAAGGTGTTGATGATGAATCTGGAGCCTTAAGCTTGTTTAAATAGGCAATGCACTTGATATTTGCACCACTTGAAAATTGGACAAAATTAGAAACCTCCTTGTATGGGTGCATGAGCAATGATTTGGGCCTTGAGGATGATGCAATCCACTCCCAATTCGTGTACAAAGTATGCTGAAATCATCACGTGGAAGCATGCAAAAGGAAATGATCATGTGAAGTTCAATCTTGCCAAAACACTTCCCATAATGAAGCCATGCACAAGTCCCTCAACTTTAATCCAAATGAGATGATATTGGATGTTTTAGAAAGGTGAGATCAAGGGGAAAAACTTTCATGTTGAACACATTTTCATTTGAAGCTTGGATCATGATGAATTTTGAGGTGGAATTTTGGGAAATCAAACATATTTGAAAGTTTTCTAAGTCCCAAGTCAAATGTTCACTTCTTCCACCTTTAATAACTTTTTCGATGGACTTCAAATGAGAAACGTTCCTTCATCAATGTTGTATATATTTAAAACCTATTCAATTTGGTCACAAATTTGACCTCATTTGGATTTGGCATGAAGGAGTTATGCATTTTAGAAGTTGAGGAAAATCATTTGTTCAATGGTAATGGCCCAAAATGACCTATAATGTTTCCTCTTGGCACATGCATTTTCAAGTTGAATTTTCACTTCCTCCAAACATCAAAGTTGAAGTAGACATTTTGAAATTGATCATGGAATTTGAATTGATTTAATCTCATAAAAATGAGAAAGTTATGGCCTTAGGAAGTTGACCTCCAAACTAGGGTTAAGACAAAATGACCTATAATCTTTCCCCATACAAAATGACTTTCCAAGCAAAACTAGCTATAGACCTAAACATCAAAGTTGTTTAGATTGTCATTTAAAGTAACTTTTCTCTTTAATAATTTTCATATGACAAATATTGTAGGATATAGGGTCTAGCGAACCCTAGTTTTGGCCACTTGACTTTCTCTGGTCAACCACCATGAACCAACTTGCGAACTTGAAGTTATCTTGATCTTTGGGACTCATGGAGGATAATATATGCATAAGATGGTGTAATGTGAAGTATCCCTTGAAATATTTGATCAATTGTTGAAGAAACTTGTTGAAGAAGTCACACAAGATACCTAGATGAATTAGGGTTTCGAAGGCAAACCAACTCCAAACTCTTGATGATTTCTTGATCAAAATGACATGTGGATATCACGGGGATCCAAATATGATACTTAGAGCCATAGCAAATCATTCCTTGATTGAGCTCCTTGCATTGAGGGTGTCAAACCCTAGATATGAGCTTGATAGAGCATAGGTGAGCATGTACACTACCTACAAAAGCAATAAACTATACATTGACATATTTTTTGGTATTTTGGTTAGTGAATAAAGAAAAAACAAAGTATGATACAATCAAAAGTGCTTGGTGATCTCTCTCAATACAAACACAATGAGTGAGGGGTAAGGAGGATGCCAAGGTGTGATCCCAAAACCAATTCATATGATGAGATAGCATGAGGGATCTTAGGGTCAAAATTGGGGTCTTACAGCTGCCCTATTTAAGGACGTTCTAGCTGAGGAGATGAAGGTTAAAGTCTTCGTATCGACCCAGTAGAAAGGACTTAAATAAAAACAATAAAAGCAAACTTTGGTCCCTGAGAGACCTCATGATGCATATGAAATGAAATGTTAAAAATAATCTTTGTGGGGAAAATGTTGCCACAAAGGAAAAGAATTCGGAGAGACTGAAAGTCCACAAGAGCATAATGATTCCTTAAGGAAAACTCACTGGGGAGACAGAGACTCTAGGGAATAAAAAGTTATGCGTAGGCCAGGCTACGACTTAAAACTGCTGGGGGACAGGAGAGATTCCATGAAAATAAATCAAAGGAAAGACTCAGTCGGGGATAAAAGGAAAATATGCAAGGGGCACGGGTAGATCAGGGCAAAACTGGAATACTCAATTCGAACAGGGAACGACGATTTCAATGAGGAAATACGCAATCAAACTCAATTGGGGAAGAAAAGAATTTCAACACAGGAGTAACAGAAATATATTATCTACTACCTATTACTGGGTAGGAGGATAACATAATCTGACAGAGAGGACATCCGTTACCGGTTAGGGTAAACATATCATGGATGACTCGCTGAGGGCATCCTGGAGGTATATTCATTACCAGCTACTGGGTAAGAATAACCAGCTGGGGAAAAGCCAAAATAGGATTTACAACTACTGTTTACTGGGCAAAAGACCAAAAAGAGAGAATATCCATCACTGATTAAAGTAAACATGTCAAGGATAAACTCAAAGGAAGAATATTCATCATCGGTTAAGATGAACATATCGAGGATAGACCACCTGAGGAATTAGGAAGAATATCCGTTACCGGTTAGGGTAAACATATCAAGGATAAACTCCAAGGGGAGAAACAGGAATCAAATCTATCGGTTACTATATAGAATACCAAAGAAGAGAATATCCGTCACTGGTTAAAGTGAACATATCAAGGATAGACTCCGCAAGGGGAAACGGGATTTATAACTACCGGTTACTGGGCAGAAGACCATAAAGAGGAGGAAACCCATCATCGGTTAGGATGGACATATCAAGGATTAACTATTCTGGGAAAAATAGGGATTACAACTACCTTTTTATTGGGTAGAATACCAAAAAAAAGGAGGAAACCCATCATCGGTTAGGATGAACATATCAAGGATTAACCCTCTGGGGGAAAATAGGGATTACAACTACCTTTTTACTAGGTATAATACCAAAGGAGAGAATATTTGTCACCGATCAGGATGAACATATCAAGGATATACTCAAAGCAGGGGAAGAAAATATTTGTCATCGGTTAAGATGAACATATCAAGGATAGACTTCCTAGGGAAACGTGAAAACGAATCCGCTGGGGAGAAAGAGGAAATAGATTACTTTTACCGGGTATTGGGAAAAAGTAAAGTACTCACGAATCGAGAAGAATATTACCGATTACTGGATAAGAGACTCTCGGGGGATAGAAAGCATTTATCTAGGTAAGATCTAGAAAGAAAAGGTCAATCAAAGACTCAAACCGATGAGGATATAACTCAGGGGGAGTGATTCCATCCAGATAATCAATTAGGGAGGATGCTGAAATAATAATCATCCATGAGGAAATAACTCAGTGGGGAATGAGAAAGGTTAAATTCTTCCTGCTTAAGAGGTTGACACTCTACGATTGAAAGAGGGCAGACACACCGAATCTGCATGGGGGGAAAGGATACAACCATAACAGAGGATCAGAGGAATAATGAATCACAAAGTGCAATAATATGATAATGAAATCTATGAATGTATATGTATATATGATGATTATGCTAACGAAACGATCACAAAGGATACAAACATCATCGATCTGAATCATCAATATAACACTCGACCAATCTCGATAGGAGGGAATCAATTAGAGAAAGAGAGGTAGGGGATGAACGCGAACCATCCACCTCAAATCCTGGTTGGGGCAAAGGAAAAGATCTACCGAGGATCTACACCATAAACTTTGTGGGGAATTTTAGGTCAATACCAGATCAAATGGGAGACAACCTTGCAGAGGATCAAACATATTGTTCTAGAATCAGTGCTAAATGAAATCTGGTGGAGACTTGAGGGGAAACAAGAATCTTGTGCTGGATCTATGCAAATCGCTTGAGAAAACGCGCCTACAACTCATGGGAGGAAAATGCAATCTCGGATGGGGAAACCAACAAAGTTCGGCTGGAGATGCTGAAATGCCGATGGGGATGAAACAGAGATCACGCCAACTGTTTCGGGGAAACCAACAATGCTTCGTATTTTAGGGGTCACCTGTTCTCAGACCGCTGTTGATATTCCTTAAATGAAATTGATTTCTCTTTAAAAGTAACTACTTTAAGAAAACATGATTTTGATTTTAAAATTTCAATTTCAAAATGATCATCATAAAATTTTAATTCTATTTTGCTGAATAAATAAGAGTAGAAATAATTGGATAAAAGCTCAACTTTATTTAATAGAATGGTACTCTGTAAATGACAAGACTCCATAGATCTTTACAAAATTTGAAAAATGATAATTTACATGGAAAAGGGCTACATTGAAACAATGATCACTAATCCTTCTACCGCCTTCAATATCAGTTGCGCTCTTGGCTTTGGTTGAAGATGAATCAGAACCAAACATTGGGCTCAAGAATGTCTTCAAGACTGAAGATCAACAGGATGCAGTTACTTTCCATAATCCCTAATTTTGGCATTAATTCCCCCAAGGTGGGGTACTCAACTTATTGGGATAAATTTTATGTTTTATGTCTCTAACTTTTGCCTAGATCTCCCTTTCGGGTTTTCAATCCATCGAGACGCTCATTTTTGCCTAAGCCTCCCTTTCGGGTTTTTAACTTAGCGATCTGTTCTTTTCTTTTTAGGCGAAGTATTTCTTGACTGCATCAGAATTCATAAGATGCGTGAACTCCTCACCATCCATAATTGTAAGAATCAAAGCACCGCCAGAAAATGCTCTTTTAACAACATATGAGCCTTCACAATTAGGAGTTCATTTTCCCCTAGAATCTGGTTTGAAAGATAGAATTTTCTTGAGCACGAGGTCACCTTCTCTAAACACATGAGGTCTGACTTTCTTATCAAATGCTTTCTTCATTCTCTGCTGGTACAACTGACCATGGCACATGGCAATCAACCTTTTCTCTTCAATCAAGTTCAGTTGGTCATACCTGGTCTGACACCATTCTGCCTCAGTCAACTTGGCTTCCATCAAGACACGCAATGATGGGATCTCAACCTCTACTAGGAGCACAACTTCCATGCTATAAACAAGCGAGAAAGGGGTTTCCACTATTGAAGTGAGATTGGAAGCACGATACCCATGCAAAGTAAATGGGAGCATCTCATGCCAATCTTTGTATGTTACAACCATCTTCTGAATGATCCTCTTGATATTCTTGTTCGCAGCTTCAACAGCCCCATTTATCTTAGGTATGTAAGGGGAATAATTATGATGTGCAATCTTGAAATCTTTGCAAAGAGCTTCCACCATATTATTGTTCAAGTTCGATGCATTATCAGTAATGATCTTACTTGGCACACCATACTGGCATATAATCTGTTTCTTGATAAACCTCACAACAACTTGCTTGGTTACATTCTCATACGACGCCGCTTCAACCTACTCTGTGAAGTAGTCAATAGCCACTAGAATGAAACGATTTCTGTTTAAGGCTTTAGGCTCAATCATGCCAATCATATCAATTCCCCACATGGAGAAGGGCCATGGAGAGGAAATCACGTTCAATAATGTTGGAGGAACATGAATCTAATCTGCATAGATTTGACACTTGTGGCATTTCTTCACAAACTTACAACAGGCAGATTCTATTGTCAGCCAATAGTAACCTTCTCTCAGCATCTTCTTAGTCATATCATGCCCATTGGAATGAGTACCAAAGGAAACTTCATGGACTTCAGTCATCAACAAGTTTGCTTCGTGTCTATCCATGCATCTGAGCATAACCATATCGAAGTTTCTCTTGTACAACATATAACCATTCAGGTAGAAGTTGCCAGCTAATCTCTTCAAAGTCTTCTTATCTTTCAAAGATGCCCCAGGCGGGTAAATCTGACTTTGGAGAAAATACTTGATATCAAAATACCATGAATTCTCATCTTTGATCTCTTCAATAGAAAACACGTGAGCTGGCCTATCAAGATGCATCACAGTCATATTGGGAACCTCATCCCAAAATTTCACCACAATCCTTGAAGCCAATGTTACAAGAGCATCTGCCATCCGGTTTTCATCTCGAGGGATATGATGAAATTCAACCTTTGTAAAGAAAGTTGAAATCCTCCTCGCATAATCTCTATATGGTATCAAACCGGATTGATTTGTCTCCCATAAACCTTTGATCTGGTTCACAACCAAAGTTGAATCTCCATAAACGTCCAAATACTTGATTCTGAGATCAATGGCCTATTCAAGCCCCATAATGCAAGCTTCATACTCAGCCATATTATTTGTACACTTGAAAGTCAATCTAGCTGTAAACTGAAAATGAGTGTCTTGAAGAGTAATAATCACTGCCCCAATGCCATTACCATACTGATTAACAGCTGCATCAAATACCATGCCCCAAAGGGAAACAGGTTTTGGCCCTTCTTCAAGCGATGGTTCATCACAATCTTTCATTTTTAAGTATAAAATCTCTTAATCGGGAAAATCATATTGTACTGATTGATAGTCTTCAATCGGTTGGTGAGACAAATGGTCAGCTAAGACACTACCTTTAATTGCTTTTAAGATCGATATTCGATATCATACTCGGATAACAACTTCTGCCAACGGGAAATCCTCCCGGTTAAAGCAGGTTTCTCAAAAATATACTTGATTGGATCCATTTTGGATATCAACCAAGTGGTATGATTCAACATATACTGGTGCAGACGCTTAGCAGCCCAAGCCAACGCGCAACAAGTCTTCTCAAGCATAGAATACCGAGTCTCACAATCGGTGAATTTCTTACTGAGGTAGTAAATAGCATATTCTTTCTTTCTAGTTTCATCTTGCTGACCTAGAACACAACCCATACTCTCTTCGAGCACAGTCAAATACATGATCAACGGTCTTCCTTCAACAGGTGGAGACAAACCCAAAGGCTCAAGCAGATATTCCTTGATGTTGTCAAAAGCTTTCTGGTAATCCTCGGTCCAATCGCAAGACTGATCTTTCTGAAGAAGCTTGAATATAGGTGCACATGTGGCAGTGATATGCGATATAAATCTCGAGATATAACTCAAGCGGTCGAGAAAACCTCTTACTTGCTTCTATGTTTTGGGCGCATGCATCTCTTGTATTGCTTTGACCTTGCCAGGATCAACTTCAATGCCCTTCTCGCTGACAATAAAGCCCAATAACTTACCATAGAAAACACCAAATGTACACTGATTGGGATTTAAGTAGAGTTTGTACTTCCTCAAATGCTAAATAGTTTCAATAAATTCTCAACATGTTCTTCTTCATCACTGGATTTAGCAATCATATCATCAACACAAACTTCAATCTCTTTATGCATCATATCATGAAAAATAGTGATCATAGCTCTCTGGTAAGTTGCACCAGCATTCTTTAGACCGAAAGGCATCACTCTATTACAGAATGTTCCCCAGGGTGTAATGAATATGGTCTTCTCATATCCTCGGGTGCCATCTTGATCTGATTATAACCGGAAAATCCGTCCATAAATGAAAAGACTTTGAATTTAGCTGTATTGTCTACCAACATATCAATACGTGGCAGAGGAAAATCATCTTTTGGACTAGCTTTGTTCAAATGTCTATAATCAACACAAATACAGACTTTTCCATATTTATTCGGAACAGGCACAATATTGGCCACCCATTATGGATACTCAGCAGTAACAAGGAAACCAACATCAATATGCTTTTTCACTTCTTCTTTGATCTTCACTATCATATCAGGATGTGTCCTCCTCAACTTCTACTTGACTGGCGGGCATTCTGGCTTCAATGGCAACCTATGCTCCACAATCTCAGAATCCAAACCAGACATGTCTTGATAGAACCAAGCAAACACATCTGAATAATTTCGAAGAAGATCAACCAACCCCTTCTTAATCTCTAGACACAATTGAGACCCAATCTTGACTTCCTTCACATCCTCTTCGGAACCCAAGTTGACTAACTCAATCTTCTCTTCGAATGGCTGAATGGCTTTTTCCTCGTGCTCAAGTAGACGAGATAATTCATCAGGCACTTCTTCATCACTTTCTTCCTCAGCCTTAAACACAGGGAATTCAAAGTTCAGAGAAGGAGTAGGATCATTGTATTCAATGGGTTTAGAAACCAACCTGCATAATGATTTGATATTTTGATTTTAAAGAAGTGAATTGTGACCAAATATTATGCAGATGGACAATTATTATTTATTTATGTTTTATGTGATTACCATTTTTTCAGAAAAGAAAAAAGTAAAAATAAAACATCATAGACGTGGATGAATAGAATTGTATTTTATTGATGATTAATTTGAAATATGCCCGACAATGTTCACTTCTCCCTTAGGCATAGGAGAAGGATTTTTCTAAAATGATAAAAACAAATTACTTAGAGCAATGGACGATAATAGGAACATCAACAGCGATCCAATTGTGGCAAGCCTTTCCATGCGTCACAAAATTGGCGCAGTCTTCATCTTCATCACCCTCGATCATGGCAGTTGAGTGTTGTTCATTACCATGGATGAACCCTCCGCTATGGAAACTCGATTGCATATCTTCAGCTTTAACATAAGACGACCCTTGCTGGAATCCCAAACCAGCTCTACTCTTGTTCTCTGCGACCTCTACCATACGACCCCACTGATCTGAACTGCCATCTTCAACAATTTTCTGAGCGTCTTTGAAAGAGGATATAGGTGCCCCAACTTTCTTCACTTCTGTAATAGATATAGCTTGGAATGGAGTTCCAACCTTATCCTCAGCTTCTACATACGAAAAAGACGATAAGTGACTTACCAACAACGCTTTCTCTCCACCAACAATGAAAAGCTTGCCATTCTTCACAAATTTTAACTTTTGGTGCAGAGTGGATGTCACAGCTCCAGCTTCATGTATCCATGGCCTTCCCAACAAGTAGCTATAGGTTGGGTGGATGTCCATTACTTGAAAATTAATCTGGAAATCACTCGGACCTATCTTCACTGGAAGGTCCACTTCACCAATGACAGACTTGCGAGAACCATCAAATGCTTTGACGATCACGCCACTGTGCCTCATAGGGGCACCTTGATACGTTTGTCTTGACAGAGTTGACTTGGGGAGTACATTCAATGAAGAACCGGTATCAACTAACACATTTGACAACGCATCTTCCTTTCAATTCATTGATATATGTAGGGCCAAATTGTGATTTCTACCTTCCTCGGGAAGTTCTTCATCACAAAAGCTCAAGTTGTTGCAGGAAGTAATGTTAGCCACAATATGGTCGAATTGATCCATCGTTACATCATGTTCTACATAGGCTTTCTCCAACACCCTTTGCAATGCTTCTCTGTGTGCTTCAGAATTCATGAGCAGAGACAACACTAAAATTTTTGAAGGAGTCTGGAGCAGCTGCTCCACCATATTGAATTCACTTTTCTTGATTAATCGTAGTACCTCATCATCATCATTAGGCTTCAAACTGCTGGATTCACTAGACTGACACTTTGGAGCACTAACCGGATTTACTACAGGTACATCAACCTTCTTACCATCCGAAACATCCTATACCACCTCTTTTGGGAAAACGAGACCAAAAACACGACCGCTACGGGTCACCTTTGCTATATCGCAAATGTTTACAATAGAATTGGTCGTAGGCAACGGAACCTCTTGACCATTCTCCAACATGGTAGCATTATAATGGTAAGGAACAGCTCTATCGGATGCATACGGGACTGGACCCGTTAACCGTATCACTAATGGGGATACCGACCTATTGATGTTATTACTGCTGCTAATGTCAAACTGAATCACTACCCGCTCAGGGGTCTTAAACACTGGTACTATTACATTCACGTCATCTATATCCGTTGACTGTTGAATCTGGATTACATTCTCATCCATCAACTTCTGGATATCTCTCTTGACGATTGAACACCCACGGGGGTTTACACTAAAAATTGCATCACCGTCATGGTCATGCTCACAATCACTGATGGTACACAGAGTCTTATGCATTTCTACCAAGGACCGACGAATATGTCGCACATCGTACACTCGGAAACTTCCCGGACAACCATCTACCATATTAACAGAGGAATTACCATGAGCATGCAATGGGTTAGCTTTCACATTCGGTGCACGGTCCTCAAAGGACACCATCCCACTCTTCACTAGCTTTTGGACCTAATACTTCAAAGGGTAGTAATTCTCAATATCATGTCCGGGAGCTCCTTGATGAAAGGCACAACGAAGTTCTGGCTTATACCACCATGAAAGTGGTTCTGGAATTTGTGGCGGATTTCTTGGTTAGAGAAGGTTCTTGAGAACCAAAGATGGATAAAGTTTTGCGTATGACATAGGAATAAGGTCAAAAGATACCTGCTTCCTCTCAAAACTTTGTTATTGTTGATTATTGTTGTTGTTGTTGTAGTTGTTTGTTCTTTGTTGTGGCTTTTGTTGACGTTGTTGTTGAACTGGCATTGATTGATTATTGGAAAATACTGGAATAGCAGATGAAACTTGATGATGATGCTGACATGGTTGCAGATTTCCTTTAACATGAGGCCTCTTCTGCCTCCCTACAGATACTACATTAGTTACACCTTCCTTCTTTCTGGCGAAACTACTTCCATACTTCTTGCTTGACGACACCTTTTCCTTAAACAAACGTCCCTCTCGGACTCCTTCCTCTAATCTCATCCCCATGTTTACCATTTCGGTAAAATCATCGGGGGCACTAGCAATCATGTATTCGTAATAAAACAAACTCAAGGTCTTAAGAAAAATCTTGGTCATCTCTTTCTCTTCCAACAGAGGATTGATCTGAGCAGCAAGCTCTCTCCACCTAGGCATACTCTTTAAATGTCTCTTTGTCCTTATGAGGCATAAACCTCAATTGGTCTCTATCAGGCGCCATGTCCATGTTATACTTATATTTCTTTACAAAAGCTTCACCCAAATCATTGAACGTACGAACACTTGGATTATCCAACCCCATGTACCACCTTAGAGCGGCACCAGTCAGACTGTCTTGGAAATAGTGAATCAGTAACTGATCATTATTAGTTTACGTTAACATTTTCCTGGAATACATGACGAGATGGCTAAGTGGACAAGTATTTTCCTTATACTTTTCCAAGTCAGAGACTTTGAACTTCATCGGGATCTTGACATTCGGCACTAAGAAAAGTTCAGCAACACTCTTACTAAACAGGTCATTTCCCCTCAAAGTCTTCAATTCCTTTCTCAACTCGAGGAACTGATCTTTCATCTCGTCCATCTTCTCATAAACATTCAGACCCTCATACGGCTCGGAATGATAGATGGTGTCCTCAACACGAGGCAAAGTGTGAACAACTGGAGACGGGACAAACATGACTGGGCTAGATTCCGACATGGAAGCAAAAGTAGGCGCAAACCCTTCAGGCACAAAGTTCGGTGGCATTCCCCGCGAGAATCCAGCAGGCATAGCTAGAGCAAACTGAGTGGCAGGCACAGTTGAGGTAGAAACCTCTGAAATGACAGTCCTCTAAGGAGGAGGAGTTGCAGGCGTTGGAGAAGACTGATTCATAGCATCTAAAATAGACTCCATCATGGCAGTCAAATGAGCAATCTCATCCTTCAGCTCTCGGTTCTCTTGTTCCAAATGTTCCATGATTCTTGGTTGATTGGCGCGAGTGTTGTATCGGTGAGTCAGCTTGGCTGAAGCACAAAAGAATAACCAATAAGACATCTGGCAGAAGAAAACCTATTATGAAAATGATGCATGAAATGCAATATTTTGCTTATTTTTATTTTCAAGGAATATACTGTTTTATTTGCAAATATATACAATAACAATAACAAATTTGATTGACCATTAAAATCTCTTTTATTTATATAATTTTGGAAGGATTACACTGAGTACAATTTCAGAAACCAAAATACAAATACAAGAGAAAAGGAAGCTAATCATCCTAAGGATCCCCTAATAACGATGTTAGATGATCTAGTTGTAGGTGCGTACTTCTTTCGAATGCGTCAAATCTCGGACTCAAAAGAAGTCTTCATTTGAGCCTTCTCAAGGACAAGCTGATCAATAATCTTCTTCCAAGCACCGGAAGGCTGAGGCATACTAGAAAAAGATGGACCCTCTAGATCTCCCTGTCTCTTCACTGCTCGGTCTTGAAGAAGTTCAATAAGTGCATCCTTGTCCTTAGACTCAAGCTGCAACTCCTCATGCTTTCGACTCAAAGCATGGAATCGCTCTTCCCACATATCCTTCTCTTGCTTCATCTTGGCAAGTGTGTCTTCCAACTCCTCTATATCTTGGTTATGGAGAGTTGATGGCTCATCCACAACCATAGACACAGGTCTCTCACATGCATACAACATCTTTAATTCCACATCTCTCTTCTTCACCCAAAGAGTATAAGCTTCCGAAGCCACGCAGTTGCACAGACCAAGCTTAGATCTTCCTTTCTTATGCACATTATGCCAAGCATGAACCATATTCTGCTTCAAATGTTGGGGATCTTTACCCTCTTAATAGAAAAGGCCTTCTAACTGAGTGTCATAAGGTTTGTCTCTCAAGGGGAACCCAAGTTGATGACGAGCCAAAGCAGGGTTGTAGTTGATTCCTCCTTGTGTACCAATGAGAGGCACATTAGAGAATTCACCACAACTATCAATGATATCTAAGCTACTCGACTAAGAATCATACCAAACAATATCATCATTAGTGAGGGACATAAGTCTTTGAGACCACCGTAGACATTGCTTGTTTTCCATAAAAGCATGCGTCTGAGGTAGTGAGAAATAAACCACTTGTACAGAAGAGGAACACAACACATAATAGTCCCACCACCTTTAGAATTCCTCATATGCAAAGAGAAATACATGTCGCCTAACAACGTAGGCACATGATTCCCAACCAAGAAGATTCTAATGGCGTTAACATAAACAAAACCATCAATGTTAGGCAACAAAGCCAAACCATAGATGAGCAACACAAAGATGGCTTCGAAAGCATCTAAACTACTGGCTTGAGCAAAGGCAGTAGATTTCCCAATAAGGAACTCTGAAGTTAACCCAAAGATTCCTTCTTTCTTCACCCAATGAGCCTCAATCTCAGACTTCTTCAGATGAAGAGCTTCAGCTATAAGATGAGATTTGGGAATCTCCTCCAATCCACTAAAAGGCACTTTGTCAGAAACGGGTATTCCCAACAGATGGGCATACTCTTCTAATGTAGGCACGAGCTGATAATCGGGAAAAGTGAAGCAACGGTAGAGAGGATCATAAAACTGAACCAACACACTGAAGAGTCCTTCAACCACATCAGCAGATAATACAGATAGAAGCTTCCCATGACGTTGCTTGAAGTCCAAGGGATCTAATATAAAAGATGACAACTTCCTTAGCTCTTTCAAATCCGGACATCTGAAGTTGTACTTTTTAGTGTTCCTTCGTCCATAACCCATGGTCTGAAAATATTTGCAAATAAAACCTCAGTTCCTTGAAGCTATTTTTCGTGTGATGAATGTTATGATGCGCATGAATGCATGAATGCAACAATCACAAATAAGGGATCACACACAAGGCAAACAAAGGTCAAGGGATGAATCCAGTCATAGTCAAGATCAATCATCCATTTTGGTGGATTGTGGTTTTCACCTTATTAACACCCAAGTTCCATTGATATTGACAAGATTTGATTGGATCAACCAAGAATCAAGGGTTTGTTGTGAGTCACGAGCATGGAGTCGGGTTAAGAACCATCCTAAAGGAGTGTACTAAGGATAAAACCTATAGATCATGTTCTAAAAAGTTCCCAGAGTCTTAATTCCATCTATCAGATATTATAGGTTAGGATGACTGACTCATCAACCCATAATATTCTTAAGAGAAACTCGTTTAAGTGTAGTATCGCGTAACAACTGCTATCAAGTCTAAACTTGAACAGTCTCCGCACTATGTCCTAAATAGGCCAAGTTGGGTTAAATGTTCTACGGTCCTCAGCTTCTCGGACCCCAAATCACAAAAGTAATGCCTAACCACAAATAACTTGTGTGACATCAATAGCTCCAAAAGGGGGTCCACTGAGTAGATGGATCTCAAGCCAACTTGTTAAGGACTACTCCACACAAGTCGAACATGACTATACCATCCTACTATATTAATTGCACTCAATTTCGGGTTAGAACTTATCTCACCACTCAGAGATCACCAAGCACAACAAGCAGATTGTATCACACAAAACAAATATACAAACATCAAATATACAATTATATACACATAAAAGAAAGTAAGTTAAACCCACTGAGGACTACTCCCCAGCAGAGTCACCACTTAATTTCTGTAGCGGTAAATTCATGACCATCAAGCTATGGATAAACTTGACGTCAATAAAACCAGAGTCGCCACCGCGCTTTTATTATTTCCAAAGGAAAAGGGAAAAGTACGAACAAAACCCAAAGAAAAAGACTTTTCAAATCAAAACTAATAAAATGCCAGAGATTACAGGTAAGGGGGTTGGTTACAAAGAGGGAAGGTGTTAACACCCAAAGTATCCTAGGTACTCCTAGGGAGCCCTTTTTTTATGGGTGTATGTGTTTTTTGTATAAAAGATGTTTGTAATAAATAGAGTGTGGGGATGAGAAAAGAATTCATTAATTATATTTTTGTGTTTGACAAGACCTTCGAACTTGTGCCTATGTACCAATATAAAAATGAGGGATCAAAACCTCGTAGTTCGTGGTATCAATTTCAAAATGAGTGAATTGCTTTAAATGAAATTTTAAGTTTAAAAGAGGCACAAAATGCCTAAAAGAGTTTGAATGAGTGTTAGTTCTTTTTGTCTTTTTAAATTTTAACTCTAATATGGTTATATTCATTTACAAGTTTGATTTAAGAAAAGAGTTCAAAAATGCAATGGCATAAGGCCAATGTTTCTAATTTTTAAAAAAAAGTCTAAGTTTAGAAATCACAAGCAAAGAAGATTTTGAAAAGAGGGAGAGATTTGAAATTTAAGAAGTGGGAGGAGATGAAGAGACTAATCCTAAGCAAAAAAATTAAAAGTTGAGAGTTGAGTAGATCTGACCAATGGGATGCAATCCAATAGACAAGAATGTCATATAGAAACCCACTTTTCCTTTGGACTTTAAAATCAAGCAATATCAACAAGCAAGCAAGATGAATAACAAGGCATCAAATAAAGATAGCCCCAATCAAAGCTAGCAACTTCATAGTCTTCTTCAAAATCTTCCCCATGTATCAGATGGCATACTCCTTGAATGGCTCAGAATAAGGCATTAGATCCAGGTTCAAAATAACATTTGCATCAAGACCATGTAGCAGATGAACTCAAATGGATATCAATACTTGCATCAGATGAGAATTCAAATCACAAGAACTTGATTTCAGAAATATTGGCATTGACCAAGTCCTTTTGCATAGGGAATGCTGCCGAATTCTAAGTCCAAAGCTCAGATCAAATCCAGCAGTCCACACAAACATTTTTTAGGGGTTTTTTCTTTTTTATTAAGTATTTTAGGGTCCTAAAACCATAAGCACAAACAAAATATACAAACTAATATATACAATCACAATATATGGCTCAAGTGAGCAAAAGGGGAAAATGGCATTAAAATAAACAAGTTAAATGATATGTATAATGGAAAATGATAAATGGCTTGAATTTAAAGTGCATAAAGTAAATGACTTGAAATTAAAAGTTAGTCAAATGTTAGTTTATTAGATGTTAGTGGAGTTTTTCTTTTCAATTGTTTAAGTCATTCTTTGGAGAACACTCAACCCTTTATTCACAAGCATGGATCCTTGAACCAAGACATCTTCCAAAGGAAGGAAAAAAAGCCAAGTTTTCATACAATACCATGAAAGATGGGAGACTTACAATCTAACTTACTAGAATGCTATGCATTTGGGTCAAAATTTAGCGCTATGTTAAGAAATCGTAATTGGACTTATGTAGAAGTCACAACTATCTGAGATCGGGCAATAGAAATTTTGGTGTTAATGCATGTTAGAGATATGGTATAATGAACCATACTCCTAAAACACACCACACACAAAAAGAAAATGATTAAAGGATGGACCTAATCTCATCCATACTCGTATTGGTTCATCTAACATGAAGTTATTGATGAACCAATTAGCCTTAGGATTTTGAGATGTCATTGGTCAATGAAATGGATGGGATATAATGGGATTTAAGATGGAGAGGAAGAGGAAATGAGACAAACACAAATTGGTCATGGGAGGAATTTTATCAAATTAAAATTATTCATTCATTTTGGGAGATGAAATGTACATTTCATCAATCCCCTAAATCCAATGATTTTAATCCAACAAAAGTCAAATCAACCTTGACCAAGACCCAAACACATAGTCAAACCTCACAAGTCAATAAAAATGGCTAAACTTAATTTCTACACAATTAAACAATTAAAAATCAAATAAAAATGCATTAAATTAAATTATTTTTGATCAAAAACCTAAAACCTCTTCAAAACACCGAATAAATGGCCAAGAAATTTATCATAGATCAAACAAGGTCAAAGGACCTTGGAGAAAAAATTTCATTATTTTTGAAAAGTCAGAAGTATTTTTAAACAATTAAAGATATGCACAAAAACAATTAAATTATGAAAAATATCAATATTGATCCACAAAATAATTTTAATTCAAAAAATGAAAGAGGAAAATATTTGAAATTTTTGGGTGAAAGTCCCATATTTTTTGGATCAATAATGAAATTAATATGAATTAATGAAAATAAAACAATTAAATGAAATATCAGAAAAATAAAAAAAAACGTGGAGCATATGATCTCCCTCATTAACTGAGGTGGTAGATCAGATGTTTAAGTCAAATGAGATGCACGCATGGTAATCAGAAGCAACGCCCAAGATTAAAACAATTTAAATGAATCATATGGTTGAGATGCTTCCAACACAGTGCCGGAGCCAGAGCTCCGGTCTTCTTCTCCGGTGGACCTCACCGGACTGGTCCACCTTCAACCATCACCAAAATGAAAAAGCAAGACATGGATTCAAAGAAAAAATGCTCAGGAGCTCGAATTTGGCCTCAATTTTGTCTAATTCCAAGTATATGAAAAGATACAGGGAATTGAATTTTGAGGATCATTAACTGAGTTTCTTCGATTTGACCTCAAAACAACTCAATCTTGTTGTCTACATTGGTAGGACTTCAGACAGCCAAAAATCAACAAGAATAGTGGAGAATTGAGAGAGAATTGAAGAAAAGAAGTTTCTGAAAAATCACCTTCGAGTTGATCTAATTTCACTTGATCTTGATCTGGATTTGATTGCTTTCTCCTCCTCTTGCTTGCAGAAACCAAATGAGATGAAAAGGGAAGTGAATTTCTGGAGTTTGAACTTCCAAACAGAAGATGAAGTTCAAGCTCGATTTTAAGAGAAACCTTCAGAAATTCTATGGCAGTGAGGGTTTGAAATGGTCTAGCAAAGCTTGGGCAAGGTGTTGATGATGAATATGAAGCCTTAAGCTTGTTTAAATAAGCAATGCACTTGATGTTTGCACCACTTGAAAATTGGACAAAATTAGAAACCTCCTCGCATGGGTGCATGGGCAATGGTTTGGGCCTTAAGGATGATGTAATCCACTCCCAATTCATGTACAAAGTATGCTGAAATCATCATGTGGAAGCATGCAAAAGGAAATGATCATGTGAAGTTCAACCTTGCCAAAATACTTTCCATAATGAATCCATGCGCAAGTCCCTCAAATTTAATCCAAATGAGATGATCTTGGATGTGTTTTAAAGGTGAGATCAAGGGGAACAACTTTCATGTTGACCACTTTTTCATTTGAAGCTTGAATCATGATGAATTTTGAGGTGGAAGTTTGGGAAATTAAACATATTTGAAAATTTTCAATTCTTCCACCTTGAATAACATTTTCTATGGACTTCAAATTAGAAAAGTTCCTTCATAAAAGTTGTAGCTCTTTCAAACCTCTTATATTTGGTAAAACATTTGACCTCATTTGGATTTGGCATGAAGGAGTTATGCATTTTAGAAGTTGAGGAAATTCACTTGTTCAATGGTAATGGCCCAAAATGACCTATAATGTTTCCTCTTAGCACATGCATTTGCAAGTTGATTTTGCACTTCCTCCAAACATAAAAGTTTAAGTAGACATTTTGAAATTGATCATGAAATTTGAATAGATTTCATCTCATAAAAAATTAGCATGTTATGGCCTTGGGAAGTTGACCTCTAAACTAGGGTTTAGACAAAATGGCCTATAATCTTTCACCATAAAAAATGATTTTCCAAGAAAAACTAGCTCTAGACCTTAACATGAAAGTTGTTTGTAATTTCAGTTAGAGTAACTTGTCTCTTGGAATAATTTTCATATGACAAAACTTGTAGGAGATAGGGTCTAGGGAACCCCAGTTTTGGCCAGTTGACTCTCTCTGTTCAACCACCTTGAACCAACTTGAAAACTTGAAGTTCTTTTGGTCTTTGGGACTCATGGAGGATCATATATGCATAATATGGTGTAATGTGAAGTATCCATTGAAATATTTGATCAATTTTTAGAGAAACATGTTGAAGAAGTCACACAAGATACCTAGATAAATTAGGGTTTCCAACGCAAACCAACTTCAAACTCTTGATGATTTCTTGATCAAAATGACATGTGGAGATAATGGGGATCCAAATATGATACTTATATCCATAGTAAATCATTCCTTTATTGAGCTCCTTGCATTGAGGGTCTCAAACCCTAGATATGAGCTTGATAGAGCATATGTGAGCATGTACACTACCTACAAAAGCAACAAACTATACATTGACATATTTTTTGGTATTTTGGTTAGTGAATAAAGAAAAAACAAAGTATGATACAATCAAAATTGCTTGGTAATCTCTCCCAATACAAACCCAATGAATGAGGGGTAAGGAGGATGCCAATGTGTGATCCCAAAACCAATGCATATGATGAGATAGCATGAGGGATCTTAGGGTCAAAATTGTGGTCTTACAACTGCCACATGTACGCCTATTTTCAAGCTCCTTCGGAAAGATCAGTCTTGTGATCTGACCGAGGAGTTCCAGAAAGCTTTTGACAGTATCAAAGAATATCTGCTTGAGCCTCCAATTCTGTCTCCACATGTTGAAGGAAGACAGTTGATCATGTATTTAACTGCGCTTGATGAGAGTATGGGTTATGTTCTTGGTCAACAAGATGAATATGGAAAGAAAGAGTATACAATTTACTACCTCAGTAAGAAGTTCACCTATTGTGAGACTCGGTATTATGTGCTTGATAAGACATGTTACACACTGGCTTTGGCTGCTAAGCGTCTGTGCCAGTATATGTTGAATCATACTACTTGGTTGATATCTAATATTGATCAAATCAAGTACATTTTTGAGAAGCCTGCTTTAACTGAGAGAATTGCCCATTGGCAGAAGTTGTTATCCGAGTATGATATTGAATACTGATCTTAAAAAGCAATTAAGGGTAGTGCCTTGGCTGACCATTTCGCTCACCAACCTATTGAAGATTATCAGTTAGTGCAGTATGATTTTCCTGACAAAGAGATTTTGTACTTAAAGATGAAAGATTGTGACGAACCATTGCTTGAAGAAGGGTCAGAGCCTGGTTCCCGTTGGGGCATGGTATTTGATGGAGCTGTTAATTCTTATGGTAATGGCATTGGGGCAGTGATTATTACTCATCAAGGCACTCATTTTCCGTTTACAGCTAGATTAACTTTCAAATGTACAAACAATATGGCTGAGTATGAAGCTTGCATTATGGGGCTTAAAGAGGCCATTGATCTCAAAATAAAGTATCTTGACGTCTATGAAGATTCTGCTTCGGTTGTGAATCAAATGAAAGGTGAATGGGAGACGAATCAACCTGGTTTGATACCATATAGAGACTATGCGAGGAGGATTTCAAATTTCTTTACAAAGTTTGAGTTTCATCATATCCCTCGAGATGAAAATCGGATGGCAGATGCGCTTGCAACGTTGGCTTCCATGATTATGGTGAAATTTTGGAATGAAGTTCCCAATTTGACTGTGATGCGTCTTGATAGGCCAACTCATGTGTTTGCTGTTGAAGAAATCAAAGATGAAAAACCATGGTATTTTGATATCAAATGTTTCCTCCAAAGTCTGACTTACCCTCCTGGGGAATCTTTGAAAGATAAGAAGACTTTGAGAAGATTAGTTGGCAACTCCTACCTGAATGGTGATGTGCTTTACAAGAGAAACTTCAATATGGTTTTGCTTATATGTGTGGATAGACACGAAGCAGACATGTTGATGACTGAATTCCATGAAGGTTCCTTTGGTACTCATTCCAATGGACATGCTATGGCAAAGACGATGTTGAAAGAGGGTTACTATTGGCTGACAATGGAATCTGATTGTTGCAAGTTTGTGAAGAAATGTCACAAGTGTTAAATTTATGCAGATAAGATTCATGTGCCTTCGGAACTATTGAATGCCATTTCCTCTCCATGGCCCTTCTCCATGTGGGGAATTGATATGATTTGTATGGTTGAGCCCAAAGCTTCGAAAAAACATCGTTTCATTCTGGTGGTTGTTGATTACTTCATAAAATGGGATGAAG
Organism: Lathyrus oleraceus; assembly: GCF_024323335.1. NCBI lineage: Eukaryota > Viridiplantae > Streptophyta > Magnoliopsida > Fabales > Fabaceae > Lathyrus > Lathyrus oleraceus. The sequence continues at coordinate 212,707,993 of NC_066582.1, forward strand.
CGGCATCGTATGCAAATGTAACCAAGCAACTTCTTGTGAGGTTTATCAAGAATCAGATCATATATCATTATGGTGTGCCAAGTAAGATCATTATTGATAATGGATCGAACTTGAATAATAATATGGTGGAAGCTCTTTGCAAAGACTTCAAGATTGCATATCATAATTCTTCTCCCTACATACCTAAGATGAATGGGGTTATTGAGGCTGCAAATAAGAACATTAAGAAGATCATCCAAAAGATGGTTGTGACATACAAAGATTGACATGCGATGCTCCCATTTGCTTTGCATAGGTGTCGTACATCCATCTGCACTTCAACAGGGGAAACCCCTTTCTCTCTTGTTTATGGTATGGAAGTTGTGCTCCCAGTAGAGGTTGAGATCCTGTCACTGCGTGTGCTAATGGAAGCCAAGTTGACAGAAGTTGAATGGTGTTAGACTAGATATGATCAATTGAAATTGATTAAAGAGAAGAGATTGACTTCCATGTGTCATGGTCAATTATATCAACAAAGAATGAAGAAGGCATTTGATAAGAAGTTCAGACCTCGTGTGTTTAGAGAAGGTGACCTCGTGTTCAAGGAGATTTTATCTTTCAAACCTGATGCTAGGGGCAAATGGACTCCTAATTATGAAGGCCCGTATGTTGTGAAGAGAGCCTTTTTAGGCGGTGCTTTGATTCTTACAATTATGGATGGTGAAGAGTTCACTCGTCCTGTCAATGCTGATGCAGTCAAGAAATACTTCATCTAGAAAAGAAAAGAACAGCTCGCTAAGTTGAAAACTCGAAAGGGTGACTTAGGCAAAAATGAGCGTCTCGGTGGATTGAAAACCCGAAAGTACGATCCAGGAAAAAATTAGAGACATAAAACAAAAAATTTATCCCGATAGATCGAATACCCCACCTTGGGGCAATCTAGGCAAAATTAGGGATTATGGCAAGTAACTGCATTCTGTTGGTCTTGGTCATGGAGGCAGTTTTGAGTAGGTCGTTTGGTTCTGATTCATTATTCTCAATCTAAGCCAAGAGCATAATGGATATTGGTGTTGGTAGGGAGAGTAGTGATCATTGTATTCAATTTAGCCCTTTTCCATGTAAATTACCATTTTCAGCTTTGTAAAGATCTATGGAGTTTTGTCATTTACAGACTACCATTCTATTAAAAAAATTGAGCTTTTTATCCAATTGTTTCTACTCTTATTTATTTCTTCTAAATAAAATTGAATTTTTATGATGATAATTTTGAAATAAATTAAATAATAAAAGTTACTTTTCTTAAAAAACTAATAAAAACAATCACTTTAAGAATAATCGATTTCAACAAGGAATATCAACAACAATTTGAGAACAGGTAAGTCTTGAAGTGTGAAGCCTTGTTGGTCTTCCCCAAGGAGTTTGGTTTGATAACTTTTCCCCAATAGTTCGTCATTCATCCCCAATTTGGTTGATAAGTTTCTCCCCGAGTAATTTATCATCCCTAGTAGAGTTGAGTTGGCGATCGGTCCTTTTTGAAAATCCATATTCCACAGTTGCGACACTCTTTTGATATCCTCCAATTTGTGACTTCGGAGATCTGAAACCTTTATTTGGTTTCCATTAGCATGTTTGTGTTGCATAACTTTGGCAGTGCATCAGGCCTGATTATCTTTTCCTTGGAATTGGTTTATTTCGCAATTTACTAAGGGGATTTGATGATTTTTTAGGAATGCAATGATCTTGGTCATAGCACCCTCAACATTTTTGCTTAGATCCCCCGTGTAGAGTTTTATGTCTTGTATTCCCCGGCGGAGTTTATCTTCTGATATTGAAGATTCCTCATTTTCAACAGTTTTGAATTCTGAGTATATTTCAGTTTGGTCCCCTGCAAGGTTGTCTCCCATTTGATTTGATGTTGACCTAAAATTCCCCACATAGTTTACAATTTGGGTACTCAGCAGATTTCCCCAGTCAGGGTTGAGTTATTCAGAGCTGGATGACTTATGTTCACCTCCAGTATTTTCTCTAGTTGGTGTTTCCATCCTGTTGAGATTGGCTGAGTGTTGCAACAATGACTCAAATCTTTGATATTTGTATCTTTTGTGTTGTTTTGTCAGCATAATCATCAATCATATACATGTACATTCATCTGATATTTCATTATGCATTTTTATTACATTTGATTTTGTTATTCTGGTCCTCTGTTTTGGTCATATCATTACCTATACATATTTGGTGTGTTTGTCCTCCTTCAATTGTAGAGTGTCAGCCCTCTTAAGCAGAAAGAGTTTAACCTTTCTCATTCCCCACTGAGTTATTTCCTCGTGGATGATCATTATTTCAGTTTTCTCCCCAATTAATTATCTGGATGGAACCACTCCCTTTGAGTTATATCCTCATTGGGTTGAATCTTTGTTTGACCGTTTATTTCTAGTTACTACCTAGATGGATATTTTGGTCCCCTGAGAGTCTATTAACCAGTAACTGGTAATATTCTTCTCAATTTGTGAGTACTGTACTTTTTCCCAATACCCGGTAAAAGTAATCTACTTCCTTTGTTTTCCCCAGCAGATTTGTTTTCGCGTTTCCCTAGGCAGTATATCCTTGATATGTTCATTCTAACCGGTGACGGATATTCTTCCTTTTTGGTTTTCTACCCAGTAAAAAGGTAGTTGTAATCCCTACTTTTATTCCCCAGAGAGTTAATCCTTGACATGTTCATCTTAACCGATGACAGATTTTCTCCTCTTTTTGGTTTTCTGCCGAGTAATCGGTAGTTGTAAATCCTATTTTCCCCTCTGAGTCTATCTTTGATATGTTCATCCTAATCGATGACGGATATTCTCTCTTTGGTATTCTATCTAGTAATTGATATATATAATTCCTATTTTTCTCCGACAGTCTTTCCTTGGTATGTTCATCCTAACTAATGACGAATAATCTTCCTTTGATTTATCATTGATATGTCCACTTCAATCAGTGATGGATACTCTCTCTTTGGTCTTCTACCCAGTAACCGGTAGTTGTAAACCCTATTTCATCTTTTTCCCCAGCAGGCTATTCTTACCTAGTAACCTATAATGAATACACATCTTTCTCCTCAGCGAGTCATCCTTGATATGTTTACCCTAACCGGTAACGGATGTCCCTCTGTCAAATTGTATTATCTTCCTACCCAGTAACCGGTAATAGATAAGATATTTTTGGTACTCCTGTGTTGAAGTTCATTCCTCCCCAACTGAGTTTGATTCAAGCATTTCAGCTTTTTTCTAATCTACCCGTTTCCCCTACATATTTTCCCTTATCCCCAACCGAGTCCTTCCATTGTTTTATTTTCATGGAAATTCCTCTCTTGTCGCCAGCAGTTTTCAAGTCGTAGTCGGGCCTACACACAACTATTATCCCCCTAGAGTCTGTCTTCCTAGTGAGTGTTCCTTACGGAATGCAATATGATCCTGTGGGATTTTAGTCTTCCAAGCACGTTTGATTAATCATACTTTATTTTCCTTTGCTTACTAACCAAAATGCCAAAAATATGTCAATATATAGTTTACTTATTTTGTAGGTAGTAGGTGTGTTCACCTATGCCTCATCAAGCTCATATTTGAGACCCTCAATGCAAGTAGACTAATCAAGATATGTTTCACATTGACTCTAGACACCATATATGGATCCCCATGACCTTCACATATCACTTTGATCAAGAATTCATCAAGAGTTTGAAGCTTGTTTGCCATAGAAGCCCTAATTCATCTGGGTATCTTGTGTAACTTCCTCATCAAGTTTCTTTATCATTTTCAAATATTTAAATGGATACTTCATATTACATCATATTATACATATATTATCCTCCATGAGTCCAAGAGATCAAGGGAACTTCAAGTTTACAAGTTGGTTCATGGTGGTTGACTAGAGAAAGTCAACTGGTCAAAATTGGGGTTCACTAAACCCTATCTCCTACAATTTTTGTCATATGAAAATGATTCCAAGAGAAACGTTACTCCTTATGAAATTCCAAACAACTTTAATATTGAAGTCAATATCTAGTTTTTCTTGGAAAGTCATTTGTTATGGTGAAAGATTATAGGTCATTTTGTCTGAACCCTAGTTAGGGGGTCAACTTCCAAGGACCATAACTTCCTCAGCTTTTATGAGATAAAATCCATTCAAGTTTCCTGATCATATTCAAGGTGTCCTCTCTAACTTTTATTCTTGGAAGAAATTAAAATTCATTTTTCAGGGGCATGTGCCAAGAGGAAACGTTATAGGTAATTTTGGGCCATTACCATTGAACAAGTGATTTTCCTCAACTTCTAAAATTCATAACTCCTTCATGCCAAGTCCGAATGAGGATAACTTTGTGACCAATTTGAAGAGGTTTGAAATATCAACAACTTTTATGAAGGAACATTTTCCATTTGAAGCCCATAGTAAAAGTTATTCAAGATGGAAGAAGTGAACATTTTACTTGATACTTAGAAAATTTTCAAATATGTTTGATTTCCCAAAAGTCCACCTCCAAATTCATCATGATCCAAGCTTCAAATGGAAACAATTTCAACATGAGAGTTCCCCTTGATCTCGCCTTTCCAAAAAGTCCAAGATCATCTCCTTTGGCTAATAATTGGAGGACTTTCACATGGGTTCTTCACAAGGCTTCATTTGGATGAATTTCATGTTCACATTCCAATTACCATTGCATGATCACATGACACACTTTCAGCATTGCACATGATAAAATTTGGACTTGATTACATTATTTCATGGGCCTATCACACGCCCATGCATCCATGCATGGGAGATTTCTAATTTTGACCAATTTTTGAAATGTGTAGAAAGCAATTGCATAACCTATAAATAAGACCCTTCATGCTCAGAATTAGGGACACCTTGCCCAAGCTTTGAACCTACAATCCAAACCCTTACCATTAGAGGACAATCTTGAAGGTTTTCAATTGAAAATCGAGTTTCAATTTCACTTCAGTTTGGAAGTTCAAACTCCAAGAATCCTAGCCTTTCCTTGATCCAATTCAACTTCTACAAGCTTCTGAAGTCAAGCCAAGGCCAATTGGAAGCAAGTTTCAAGCTCCCTCGAAGGTGATTTTCCAGAATTTTCATCTCTTCGATTCTCTCTCAATTCTTCACCATTCTTTGTGATTTTTGGTTGGCTGAAGTCCTACCAATGTAGGAAACAAGATGGAGTTGCTTTGAGGTCAAATCAAAGCAACTCAGTTCATGATCCTCAAAATTTAAATCCCTGTATCTTTTTATATACTTTGAATTGGAGAGAATTGAGGCCAAATTCGTGATCCTGAGCATTTTCTCTTTGAAATAGTGTCCTTGTTTTTCATTTTCCATTGAGATGAAGTTAGACTAGTTCGGTGGAGGTCACCGGAGCCCTAGCTCCGATGGTGTGCTGGCACACCTCCTGGCCATCTGATCATGTTTGGATGTTCTAATCTGAATCTTTGGTTTGAATTACCACGCATACAACATGTTGACTGAAGACCACCATGGACTACGCGCGTGTGGCCATCAGATCTACCACAACAATTAATGAGGGAGATCTGATGGCCCTTGTTTTTTATTATTTTATTTTAATTTCTAATTTTATGTTTAATCCTTTTATTTTGTTTAATTCATAAAAAAATCATTTTTAATCCAAAAAATATGGGACTTTCACCAAAAATCTTTAAATATTTTCCTCTTTTATATACTAAATTAAAATTATTTTTTGGATTAATTTTGATATTTTTCATAAATTAAATGTTTTTGTGCATATTTTTAATTGTTTAAAATTACTTCTGACTTTTCAAATATCATGATTTTTTTTGTCTAAGGTCCTTTGACCTTGTTTGACCTAGGATAAATCTCTTGGTCATTTATTTGGTGTTTTGAAGAGATTTTAGGCTTTGACCAAATGAAAATGTATTTTAATTCACTTATAATTGGATTTTTAATTGATTAATTGTTTAAAAATTATGTTGTGCCATTTTTATGGTCTTGTGATGTTTGACTTTCTGTTTAGGCCTTGGTCAAGGTTGATTTGACTTTTGTTGGATCAAAACTATTGGATTTAGGGGATTGATGAAATATATATTTCATCTCCCAAAATGAATGGATGATTTTGATTTTGATGAAAATCCTCCCTTTGTCAATTTGTGTTTCTATCTTCCCCTCCGTCTTCATCTTCATCCTTATTCTTTCCCATTCCCTCATTTTGACCAATCAAATCCCTAATGTCTTAAGGCTATTTGATTCATCAATGACCTTGTGTCAGATGAACCAATACAAGTATGACTGAGATAGGTCCCTCCCTCTTGATCTTTTCTTTTAGTGTGTGGTATGTTGTAGGAGTTTGGTTCTTCATACCAAATATCTAACATGCATTAACACCTAAATGTTTATTGTCCGGTCTTAGATAGTTGTGACTTCTACATAAGTCCAATTATGATTGCTTAACATAAAGCTAAATTTGACCCTAAAGGCATAACATTCTAGTAAGTGAGATTGTAAGTCTCCCATTCTTCATGGAATTATGTGGAAACTTGACCTTTTTTCCTTTCATGAGAGCTAGTGGCATACTTCTTGAACTATCCAAGTTGGAGCCCTTCTCATGGAAGATGTCTTTGTTTAAGGATTCATACTTGTGAATGGATGGTTAAGTGTTCTCCAAAGAATGACTTAATCATCTAAAAAACACCATTGACACTTGACTAACTTTTGACTAACATTTGACTAACTCTTGTTAATATTGCTTTACTTTCAAGTCATTTACTTTATGCAATTTAAATTTCAGTCATTTATCACTCACTGCCATTTACATTCCATTTAACTTGTTTATGTTTATGTCATTTTCACTTTGCTCATTTGAGCCATATCCTGTGATTGTATATATTGGTTGTGCATTTTGGTTTTGTTTGTGGTCTTAGGACCTTAAAATACTTAATAACAACAAAAACCCTAAAATAACATCTAGTGGACTGTTGATCTTGATCTGAACTCTTGGACTTAGAACTAGGCAAAATTTCCGTGTGCAAAAAGGACTTGGCCAATGCCAACATTTCTGAGACTGAGTTATTGTGAACTGAGCCTTCATCTGATACAAACCTTGGGATTTGTTTGAATTCACCTGCTACTCTGTCTTTGTGCTTAATTGTTATTTTGATCTTGTGTGTGATGCTTTGCTCTGAGTTGATCAAGGAATATTTCATCTGATACATGAGAAGACAAAGAAGACTGCTAGCTATGGGAATTGATTGCTTGGATGTGGCTATCTTTATTTGATGCCTTAATCTTCATGATGTCTGGATATTGCTCATTTGTTTACTGATTATTTCCTGATTAAAGTCCAAGGGAAAATGGGTTTCTATATGACATTCTTGTCTAGTGGATTGCATCCCATTGGTCAGATCTTTTCAACTCTTAACTTTTAATTTTGTGCTTATGATAGCCTCTTCATCTCCTCCCACTTCTTAAATTTCAAAATCTCTTCCCCTTTTCAATACTTTATTTGCTTGTGTTTTCAAACTTAGACTTTGTTTTAATGATTAGAAACTTTGGCCTTATGCCATTGAATTTTCAAACTCTTTTCTTAAATCAAGCTTGTAAATAAACTTAATAATATTGACTTAAAATTTCAAAAAGACAAAAAGAACTAACAACTTAATTCAAACTTGTGTCCCTTTGTGCCTTTCTCACTAATCCTTTTGTTAAAATCAATTCACCAACTTTGAAATTTTTACCATGAAGTACGAGGTTTTGATCCCTCATTTTTATGTTGGTACCTAGGCACAAGACCGAAGGTTTTGTCAAACACAAAAATATAATTAATGAATTTTTTCTCATCCCCACACTCTATTTTTCTTAAACATCATTTATACCACTAACACATGCACACATAAAAAAAGGGCTCCCTAGGAGTTCCTAGGACACTTTGGGGGGTCCCCTGGTTTACCTTCCCTCTCTGTAACCAACCCCCTTACCTGTAATCTCTGGTATTTTATTAGTTTTGATTTGAAAACTTCTTAGCTTTGGGTTTTGTTCGTACCTTTCCCTTTTCCTTTGGAAACAATAAAAGCACGGTGGCAACTCTGGTTTTATTGATGTTAAGCTTATCCATAGCTTGATGGTCATGAATTTACCGCTACACAATTCAACAACAACATCAGCAACAATTGCAACAAAGAACCAACTACAAAAACAACAATAATCATCAGCAAAATTTTGAGAGGAAGGAGGTCTCTTCTGAACATATTCCTATGATGTATGTAGAGTTGTACCCATCTGTGGTACTTAAAAATCTCATTCAGCCAAGAAACCCTCCGCAAATTCTTGAGCCACTACCATGGTGGTTCAAACCTGATCTTCATTGTGCTTTTCACCAGGGATTCACTGGTCATGATATAGAGAATTGTTATCCACTAAAATATGAAGTTCAGAAGCTTGTGAAGAGTGGTATGGTGTTCATTGGGGACAGAGCTCCTAATGTGAAATCAAATTCGTTGCCTTCTCATGGTAACACATCAGTGAACATGGTGGGCGATTGTCCTAATGAGTTCAAGATTTATGATGTCCGCTATATCAGAAGATCTTTAGTGGCAATGCATAAAGATATTTGCTTGGTCAGTGAGTGTGAGCATGACCATGACGGTTGTATGATTTGTAGTGTGAACCCTCGTGGATGTGTTATTGTCAAGAGGGATATTTAGAGGTTGATGGATGAAGGTCTTATCCAAATCTTCCTGTCCCGACATTGGGGAAATGAAATGAATGTGATAGTGCTAGTGTTCAAGACCCCTGAGCGGGTAGTCATTCAATTTGATAGTAGCAACAACAATAATGTCAACAAATCAGTATCATCGTTGGTAATACGGTTAGAGGGCTCTGTCCCCTACTCATCCAATAAAGTTATGCCATATCAGTATAATGCCATAATGATTGAAAATGGTCAAAAGGTTCCTCTACCAGTTGTAGACTTAGTGGTAAATACTACAGATATAACAAAGGTGACCCGTAGTGGTCGAGTGTTCAGTCTGGTATTTCCGAAGGCTATGGAAGATGTGTCTGTGGGTAAAAAGGCAGAGATTCCTGCAGTGAATCCAGTTAGTGCTCCAATGTGTCAGCCTGGTGAATCCAGCAAATTGAAGGATAACGATGATGATGAGGTGTTACCATTGATCAAAAGAAGTGAATTTAACATTGTGGAGCAGCTTCTCCAAACACCGTCAAAGACTTATGTGTTGTCATTGCTAATGAATTCTGAAGCACATAGAGAAGCATTGTAGAGAGTGTTGGAACATGCTTATGTTGAGAGCGATGTTACTGTGGATCAGTTTGATCACATTGTTGCCAACATCACTTCTTTTTGCAATCTGAGCTTTTGTGAAGAGCTTCCTGAGGAAGGTAGAAATCACAATTTGGCATTACATATTTCGATGAATTGCAAGGAGGACGCTTTGTCCAATGTTTTGGTTGACAATGGTTCATCGTTGAATGTGTTTCCAAAGTCAACTCTATCAAGACTCTCCTATCAGGGCGCCCCGATAAGGTTTAGCAGCGTGGTTGTTAAAGTGTTTGACGGTTCTCATAAAACTGTCACTGGAGAAGTGGACCTTCCAGTGAAGATAGGTCCGAGTGATTTCCAAATTACTTTCCAGGTAATGGATATCCAGCCAGCTTATAGCTACTTGTTAGGAAGGCCATAGATTCATGAAGCAGAAGTTGTGACATCTACTCTACACCAAAAGATGAAATTTGTGAAGAACGACAAGCTTGTCATTATTAGTAGAGAGAAGACATTGTTGGTGAGCTATTTGTTATTTTTTACTTATGTTGATGCTGAGGAGGAAGTTGGAACGCAATTCCAAGCTTTGTCCATTGCTGATGAAATGAAGAAAGCTGGGGCACCCATGTCTTCTTTAAAAGATGCACAAGAGGCTATTCAGGCTGGCAGTATTGATAAATGGGGTCGTGTTGTAGAAGTCTCCGAGAACAAGAACAGAGCAGGGAAAGGATTTCAACCAGGGTCGTTCAATTCCAATATCAAGGTTATGCAACCAATATTCCACAGTGGAGGATTCATTAATGAGAATAATCAACACTCAGCTGCAATTATTGAAGACAATAGTGATGAAGACGAAGCTTATGACAACTTTGTGATGCATGGCCAGACTTGCAACAACTGGGTTGTTGTTGATGTTCCTGTTGTCATTCACCGTTCTAAGTAATTTGTTTCCATTATTTTTAGAAAAATACTTCTCCTATGCCTAAGGGAGAAGTGAACATTGTTGGGCATTTTCCTTATTATCATCAATAAAGTACAATTGTATTCATCCACATCTATGATGTTTTATTTTTACTTTTTGCTTTTTCTGAAAATGGTAATCACAAAAAACATAAATAAACAATAATATTTCCATCTGCATAATATTTTTTTATGCTCCACTTCTCTAAAATCAAAATATCAAATCATCATGAAGGTTGGTTTTCAAACCCATTGAATATAATGATCTTACTCCCTCTCCAAACTTTGATTTCCCCATATTCGAAGTTGAGGAAGAGAATGATGACGAAGAAGTATCTGATGAATTATCCTAATTGCTTGAGCACGAGGAGAAAGCCATTCAGCCGTTTGAAGAGTAGATTGAATTATTCAACTTAGGTTCCGATGATGATGTGAAGGAGGTCAAGACTGGGTCTCAACTATGTCTAGAAGCTAAGAAAGGGTTGATTGATCTTCTTCGAGAATATTCCGACGTGTTTGCTTGGTCCTATCAAGACATGCCTGCTATGGATTCTGAGATTGTGGAGCATCGATTACCGTTGAAGCCAGAATGCCCGTCAGTCAAGCAAAAATTGAGAAGGAAGCATCCCGATATGGCGGTGAAGATCAAAGAGGAAGTGCATAAGCAGATTGATGTCGGTTTTCTTGTTACCTCTGAGTATCTGCAATGGGTGGCCAACATTGTTCCTCTTCCTAAGAAGGATAGAAAAGTATGCATGTGTGTTGATTACAGAGATTTGAATAAAACTAGTTTGAAAGATGATTTCCCTCTGCCACACATTTATATGTTGGTAGAAAATAAAGCTAAGTTCAAAGTCTTTTCGTTTATGGACGGATTTTCCGGTTATAATCAAATCAAGATAGCACCTGAAGATATGGAGAAGACCACATTCATTACACCCTAGGGAACATTCTATTATAGAGTGATGCCTTTCAGTTTAAAGAATGATGGTGCAACGTACCAGAGAGCCATGACCACTCTTTTTCATGATATGATGCATAAAGAGATTGAAGTTTATTGTGATGATATGATTGCTAAGTCAAGTGATGAATAAGAACACGTTTAACATTTGTTGAAGTTATTCCAGCGTTTGAGGAAATATAAACTCCGATTGAATCCCAATAAGTGTACTTTTAGTGTTCGTTCTGGTAAGTTGTTGGACTTTATTATTAGCGAGAAGGTATTGATGTTGATCCTGCCAAGGTCAAAGCAATAAATGAGATGCCTGCGCCCGAAACTGAGAAGTAAGTCAGAGGTTTTCTCAGGCGCTTGAACTATATTTCAAGATTTATATCGCATATGATCACCACATGTGCGCCAATATTCAAGCTTCTTCAGAAAGATCAATCTTGTGATTGGATCGATGATTGCCAGAAACCTTTTGATAGTATCAAAGAGTATCTGCTTGAGCCTCTAATTTTGTCTCTTCCTCTTGAAGGAAGATCGTTGATCATGTATTTGACTATGCTTGATGAGAGTATGGGATGTGTTCTTGGTCAGCAAGATGAATCTAGAAAGAAAGAATATGCAATTTACTACCTCAGTAAGAAGTTCACCGACTGTGAGACTCGGTATTCTATGCTTGAGAAGACATGTTACGCATTGGCTTGGGCTGCTAAGCGTCTGTGCCAATATATGTTGAATCATACTACTTGGTTGATATCCAAATTGGATCCAATCAAATAGATTTTTGAGAAACCTGCTTTAACTGGGAGGATGGCCCCTTGGCAGATGTTGTTATCGGAGTATGATATTAAATACTGATCTCATAAAGCTATTAAAAGTAGTCTCTTGGCTGGCCATTTGGCTCACCAACCTATTGAAGATTATCAGTCACTACAGTATGATTTTCCTAACGAAGAGATTTTGTACTTGAAGATGAAAGATTGTGATGAACCATTGCTTGAAGAAGGGCCAAAACCTGGTTCCCGTTGGGGCATGGTATTTGATGGAGCTATTAATTCGTAGGATAGTGGCATCGGTGTAGTGATTATTACTCCTCACGGCAATCATTTTCTATTTGTAGCTAGATTGACCTTCAAGTGTACGAATAATGTGGCTGACTATGAAGCTTGCATTATGGGGCTTGATGAGGCCATTGATCTCATAATCAAATATCTTGATGTCTATGGAGATTCAGCTTTGATTACACGAGGAGGATTTCAACTTTCTTTACAAAGGTTGAGTTTCATCATATCCCTCGAGATGAAAATCGGATGGCAGATGCTCTTGCAACTTTAGCTTCAATGATTATGGTGAAATTTTGGAATGAAGTTCCTAATTTGTCTGTGAAGCGTCTTGATAGGCCAACTCATGTGTTTACTGTTGAAGAAGTCAAAGATGAAAAGCCTTGGTATTTTGATATCAAATGTTTCCTCCAAAGTCAGATTTAGCCATCTGGGGCATCTTTGTAAGGTAAGAAGACTTTGAGAAGATTAGTTGGTAACTTTTACCTGAATGGTGATGTTCTTTACAAGAGAAACTTCGATATGGTTTTTCTCAGATGCATGGATAGACACGAAGCAGACATGTTGATGATTGAAGTCCATGAAGGTTCCTTTGGTACTCATTCCAATGGACATGTTATGACGAAAAAAGATGTTGAGGGCAGGTTACTATTGACTGACAATGGAATCTGATTGTTAGTTTGTGAAGAAGTGCCACAAATGTCAAATTTATGAGGATAAGATTCATGTTCCTACGACACTGTTGAACTTCATTTCCTCCCCATGGCCCTTCTCCATGTGGGGAATTGATATGATTGGCATGATGGAGCCCAAAGCTCGAGCGGACATCATTTCATTCTGGTGGCTATTGACTACTTCACAAAGTGGGTTGAAGCGGCATTGTATGCAAATGTGACCAAGCAAGTTGTTGTAAGGTTTATCAAGAATCAAATTATATGTCGTTATGGTGTGCCAAGTAAGATCATTACTGATAATGGATCGAACTTAAATAATAATATGGTGGAAGTTATTTGCAAAGACTTCAAGATTGGACATCATAATTCTTCTCCCTACCGACCTAAGATGAATGGGCTTGTTGAAGCTGCAAACAAGAACATCAAGAAGATTATTCATAAGATGGTTGTGAGATATAAAGATTGGCATGAGATGCTCCAATTTACTTTTCATGGGTACCGTACATCCATCCTCACTTCAATAGGGGTAACCCCTTTTTCTCTCATTTATGGCATGGAAGTTGTGCTCCCCGTGGAGGTTGAAATCCTATCATTACGTGTCTTGATGGAAGCCAAGTTGATAGAGGCTGAATTGTGTCAGACCAGATATGACCAACTGAATTTGATTGAAGAGAAGAGAGTGACTGCCATGTGTCATGGTCGGTTATATCAGCAGAGAATGAAGAAACCATTTGATAAGAAGGTCAAGCCTCGTGTATTTAGATAAGGTGAAAATTAGAGACATAAAATAGAAAATTTATCCCGGTAGATTGAGTACCCCACCTTAGGGAAATCTAGGCAAAAATAGGGATTATGGCAAGTAATTGCATCCGGCTGGTCCTGGTCTTTGAAGCAGTTTTGAGCAGTCATTTGGTTCTGATTCATCATTCACCACCAAAGACAAGTACAGTAGATTTTGAAGTTAGTAGGGAGAGTAGTGATCATTGTATTCAATGTAGCCCTTTTCCATGTAAATTACCATTTCTCAAACTATGTAAAGATCCATGGAATCTCGCCATTTGCGGACTACCATTCTATTAAATGAAGTTGAGCTTTTATCCAATTATTTCTATTCTTATTTACTTCTGTTTTAAAATTAAATTTTTATGATGATAATTTTGAAATAAATCAATGAATAATTACTTTTCTTAAAATAATAAAAACATGCACTTAAAGAATAATCGATTTCAGCAAGGAATGTCAACAATAACCTAAGAATAAGCAAGTCTTGAAGTGTGAAGCATTGTTGTCTTCCCCCAAATAGTTAGTTTGGTAACTTTTTCCTCCCCAACATTTCGTCATTCGCTCCCAGCATGGTTAAGAAGTTTCTCTCCAAATGACATATTATCCCCGATTGAGCTGATGATTTGTCCCCTTTGTAATTCATCTTCCCCAACTGAGGTGTTCATGTTTTGCACCCCCATTTTGTGACTTAATGAATGGACCATGGATATCTCGGAACCTTTATTTGGTCTTCAGATCCCCATTTGCATTTGTTTGTGTTGCATAGTTGCGATAGTTTCTCCCCTGTTGAGTCTGATTTGGTTATCTTCGCCTTGGAATTGATTTATTTCGCAAACTCCGAGAAGAATCTGATGATTATTAAGGACTGTGATGGCCTTTGGTTCGTTCCAACAAGTCACAGCATCCCCAGCAATTTGCTCGATTCCCCACTCAGAGTTTTATCTCTTGTATCCCTGGCGAAGTTCGTCTTCTAATGAAATTTCCCTTATTTCTGGTAGTGTTTGGTTCTGAGCAATATTGATTTTTGTCACTTGCAAGGTTGTCTCCCATTTGACATGGTGTGGACTTAAAATTCCCCCAGCGTTGACTTATTTGGATCCTCAGCAGATCCTTCTCTACCCTCGACATGTTTGGTTGATTATCCTTCAGCAGTGCTCTCTTCCCCTCGCAGAGTTTGCCACGATTGATTGGAAGCATGTTTTCCATGACGTCCCCATCCAAAATTGATTTATTCGGAGCTAGATGATTTATCTTCATCCCTAGCAGATTCTCCTCCCATCTTGTTGAGATTAGTCGAGTGTTTTGTAGTGATGATTCAAATTATCGTTATTTGTATTCTTTGTGCTGTTTTGACCAGCATAATCATAATCACATACATACATATTCATGTATATAACACAACATTAAATATTTCATTGTGCATTTTATCTCATTGATTTTTCTTCTGATCCCCATCTTTGGTGATATTATTTCCCCATGCAAATTTGGTGAGTCTGTCCTCCTTCAGTTATAGAGTGTCAGCCCCTTAAGTAGAAAGAGTTTATCCTTTCTCATTCCCCACTGAGTTATTTCCTCGTGGATGATTATTATTTCAGTTTCCTCCCCAGTTTATTATCTGGATGGAACCATTCCCCTTGAGTCATATCCTCATTGGGTTGAGTCTTTGGTTGATCGTTTTTTTCTAGTTCTAACCTAGATAGATCTTTTGGTCTCCGAGAGTCTATTACCCAGTAACTAGTAATATTCTTCTTGATGTTGAGTACTTTACCTTTACCAAATACCCGGTATAAGGTAATCTACTTCCTTTGTTTTCCCCAGGGAATTCATTTTCACGTTTCTCTGGTAAGTCTATCCTTGATATGTTCATCCTAACCGGTGACGGATATTCTTCCTTTTTGGTTTTCTACCCAGTAAAAAGGGTAGTTATAATCCCGACTTTTATTCCCCAGAGAGTATATCCTTGATATCTTCACTTTAACTGGTGGCGGATTTTCTCCTCTTTGCGGTCTTCTGCCCAGTAACTGATAGATATAAATCTTATTTTTCCCCTCAGAGTCTATCCTTGATATGTTCACTTTAACAAGTGATGGATTTTCTCTTAGTTGCGGTCTTCTGCCCAGTAACTGGTAGATATAAATCCTATTTTTCCTCTCAGAGTATATTCTTGATATGTTCACTTTAACTAGTGACAAATTTTCTCTTAGTTGTGGTATTCTACCTAGTAACAAGTAGTTGTAATTCCTACTTTCCCATGTTGAGTCTATCCTTGATATGTTCATCCCAACCGGTGACAGATATTCTCTCTTTGGTATTCTACCCAGTAACCAGTAGTTGTAATTCCTACTTTCCCCTACTGAGTCTATCCTTGATATGTTAATCCCAACCGGTGACATATATTCTCTCTTTTGTATTCTACCGAGTAACTGGTAGATATAATTCCTATTTTTTTCCCCGGCACTTTATCCTTGATATGTTCACCCTAACCGGTATTGGATATTCTTCCTCATACCCCAGGTGGTTTATCCCTTATATGTTCATCCTAACCAATGATATATATTCTTCCTTTTGAGTTTATCCTTGATATGTTCACTTTAACCAGTGATGGATACTCTCTCTTTGGTCTTCTGCCCAATAACATGTAGTTGTAAATCCTATTTGATCTTTTCTCCCTAGTAGGCCATTCTTACCCAGTAACTGGTAATGAATACGCCTCTTTTTCCTCAGCGAGTCATCCTTGATATGTTTACCCTAACCAGTAACGAATGTCTTTCTTTCCGAGTGTGTTATCTTCCTACCCAGTAACCGGTGGTAGATAATATATCTCTTTCACTCCTGTGTTGAAGTTTTTCTTCCCCAGTTGAGTTTGGCTTCACTTTTCTTTATGGAGACGAATTTCCTTTGGTTTGAGTATCTTAGCTTTGTTCTGATTTATTCTCATCCCCTGCAGTTTTTCTTGGTTCCCCAACCGAGTCTTTCCATTGATTTATTTTCATGGAAATCCCTGTGTCTCCCAGCAGTTTTTAAGTCATAACCTGGCCTACGTACAACTTTTATCCCCCAGAGTCTCGGCTTCCCCAGTGAGTTTTCCTTACAGAAGGCATTGTGCTGCTATGGACTTTTAGTTTCTCCGGATTCTTTCCCTTTGTGGCAATATATTCCCCATAGAGATTATTTTAATATTCATATCATATGCATCATGAGGTCTCTTAGGGACCAAAATTTGTTTCTCGATATTGGTATTTAAGTCCCTTCTACTGAGTTGATACGAAGATTTTAACATTCACATCCTTAGTAAGAATGTCCTTAAATGGGGGCAGCTGTAAGACCCCAATTTTGACCCTAAGATCCCTCATGCTATCCTTTCATTTGCATTGGCTTTAAGATCACACCTTGGCATCCTCCTTACCCCTTATTCATTGGGTGTGCATTGGGAGAGATCACTAAGCACCTTTGATTGTATCATACTTTATTTTATTTTACTTACTAACCAAAATACCAAAAATATGTCTATGTATAACTTTGTTTCTTATGTAGGTAGTGTGTGCATCCACCTATGCCTCATCAAGCTCACAACTAGGGTTTTAGACCCTCATGACAAGATATAAATCAAGGAATGGTTCACATTGTTTGTCTTTTTGATCAAGAATTCATCAAGTGTCTGAAGCTTGTTTGTCTTGGAAGCCCAAATTCATCTGGGTATCTTATGTGACTTCCTCAGCAAGTTTCTTCGACAATTGGTCAAATATTTCAAGGGATACTACATTATACATAATCTTATGCATATATGATCCTCCATTAGTCCCAAATATCAAGAGAACTTCAAGTTTGCAAGTTGGTTCAAGGAGGTTGACCAAAGAAAGTCAACTAGTCAAAATTGGGGTTCCCTAGACCCTATCTCCTACAATTTTTGTCATATGAAAGTGATTACAAGAGAAACGTTAATCTTTATGACATTAAAAACAACTTTGATGTTGACATCAAGAGCTAGTTTTCCTTGGAAAGTCATTTTTTATGGTGAACGATTATAGGTCATTTTGTATGTGCCCTAGTTAGAAGGTCAACTTCCAAGGACCGAAACTGGCTCAATTTTTTTGATATGAAAGGCATACAAGTTTCATGATAAAATTCAAGATGTATTATCCACTTTTTATTCTTTTAGAAATGTCAAATTCAACTTTCAAGGGCATGTTCCAAGAGGAAATATTATAGGTCATTTTGGCCCATCATCATTGAACAAGCAATTTTCCTCAACTTAAAAAATGAATAACTCCCGCATGCCAAATCCAAATTATGTCACATTTGAGACCAACTTGAAGAGGGATGAAAGAGATACACCTTTGGTGAAGAAACCATTTTCATTTGGAGCTCATATCAAAAGTTATTCAAGGTGGAAGAAGTGGTCATTTGACTTGGTACTTAGAAAAATTTCAATTATGTTTGATTTCTCAAACTTCCACCTCAAAATTCATCATGATCCAATCTCCAAATCGAAAAGTTTTCAATATCGAAGTTGTTCCCCTTTATGTTACCTTTGCAAAAAGTCCAAGATCGCCTAATTTGGACAAGCATTGAGGGACTTTCACATGGTCCCATTCATAGGTTTATTTTGGAAAGTTTAGAATTCAAATACCCATTTCCTATTGCATGCTTACATGTTAATGTTTCAGTACTCATTATGCATGAATTGGAGTGAGATCACATCATGAATTGGGCTCAAATCAATGGCCATGCATCCATGCACCAAGGTTGTTAAATTTGGAAAATTTTCAAGTGTGTCAAAAGCAATGCATAATCCTATAAATACATGGCCATTGTGATCAGAATGAGGATCCCTTATGCCCAAGCTTTGAAGCATTGCATCCATAACCTCCATTAAATGATAAACTTGAAGATTTCACTTGAAATTAATTTTCAATTCTCCTTCTGTTTTGAGATTGAAACTCCAAGAATCCAAGTCTTTCATTGATCCATTTCACTTCCTACAAGCTTCTAGAGTCGAGCCAGGGCAAATTGGAAGCAAGATCAAGCCATATTCAAGCTACCTGAAGGTGATTTTTCAGAAACTTTGAGCCTTTGATTCTCTCTCAATTCTTCACCATTCTCTTTCATTTTTGGTTGGTTGAAGTCCTACTAATGTAGGCAACAAGATTGAGTTGCTTTGAGGTCAAACCAAAGCAACTTAGAGAATGCACCTCAAATTTCAAACCCATGTATCTTTCAATATACTTGGAGTTGGATGAAATAGAGGTCCAGTTCGAGCTCCTGAGCATTTTCCCTATAAAACCATATCCTTACTTTTTATTTTTGTGGTGGTTTGTGGTGGACCGGTCCAGTGCGGTCCACCAGGGAAGATGACCGGAGCTAGGGCTCCGGTGATGCGCTGGAACGTATCAGGCGATCTGATCTCACATCCACGTTTTAATCCTGACCCTCCTTCCTGGTTACCACGCGTGTACACGTGTTGACTGCAGAACATGATGGAAGCATGCGCTTGGATATCAGATATGACACCTCAATTAATGAGGGAGATTTGTTGGCCCTCGTTTTTTCTAATTTCCTTTTATTTTCTGAATTTCCATTTAATCCCTTTATTTTATTTAATTCATAGAAATTTCATTTTTAATCCAAAAAATATGGGACTTTCACCAAAAATCTTTAAATATTTCCCTCTTCCATATTTTGAATTAAAATTATTTTTTGGTATTTTTCATGAATTAAATGTTTTGTGCATATTTTTCATTATTTTAAAATACTTCTGATTTTCTAAAAATTGTGATTTTTTTTGTATAAATCCTTTTGACCTTCTTTGATCTAGGATAAATCCCTTGTGTAAGACCCCAACTTTGACCCTAAGATCCCTCATGTCATCTCATCATATGCATTGGCTTTGGGATCACACATTAGCATCATCCTTACCCCTCATTCATTGGGTTTGCATTGGGAGAGATCACCAAGCACATTTGATTGTATCATACTTTGTTTTTTATTATTTAATAACCAAAATTCCAAAAATATGTCAATATATAGTTTGTTGCTTTTGTAGGTAGTGTGTGTGTTCACCCATGCTTCATCAAGATCATATCTAGGGTTTAAGACCCTTAATGCAAGGAGACTAATCAAGAGCTGGTTTACATTGGTTATACACATCATATATGGATCCCCATAATCTTCACATATCATTTTGATCAAGAATTCATCAAGAGTTTGAAGCTTGTTTCCCTTGGAAGCCCTAATTCATCTAGGTATCTTGTTGACTTCCTTAGCAAGTTTCTTCATCATTTGATCAAATATTTCAAGGGATACTTTATATTACATCATCTCATACATATATGATCCTCCATGAGTCACAAATATCAAGAGAATTTCAATTTTGCAAGTTGGTTCGTGGTGGTTGACCAGAGAAACTCAACTAGTCAAAATTGGGGTTCCCTAGACCCTATCTCCTACAATTTTTGTCATATGAAAATGATTCCAGGAGTAAAGTTACTCATTATGACATTACAAACAACTTTAATTTTTAAGTAAAGAGCTATTTTTTCTTGTAAAGTCATTTTTTATGATGAAAGATTATAGGTCATTTTGTCTAAACCCTAGTTAGGATGTCAACTTCAAAGGACCATAACTTGCTCAATTTTTATGATATGAAAGTCATTCAAGTTCCATTATTAAATTCAATTTGGCCTATTCAACTTTTATGTTTGGAATAAGTTCAAATTCAACTTGCAAATGTATGTGCCAAGAGGAAACATTATAGGTCATTTTGGGCCATTACCATTGAACAAGTGATTTTCCTCAACTTCTAAAATGCATAACTCCTTCATGAAAAATCCAAATGAGGTCAAATTTGTGACAAAATTTAATACGTTTTCCATTTGAAGTCCATAGAGAAAGTTACTCAAGGTGGAAGAAGTGAACATTTGACGTGTACTTAGAAAATTTTCAAATATGTTTGATTTTCCCAACTCCCAGCTCAAAATTCAGCATGATACAAGCTTCAAATGGAAACGTGTTCAACATGAAAGATTTCCCCTTGATCTCACCTTTCCAAAAAGTCTTGGATCGTCTCATTTGGCAAAGAAATAAAGGACTTGCGCATAGGTTCTTTTCAAAGGTCCATTTGGATGAATTTCACCTTCACTTTCCAATTTAAAATGCATGGCCACATGACATGATTTCAGCATTGCACATTGTTGATTTTGGACCTGAATACATCACTTGATGGGCCTATCACACGCCAATGCAAGCATGCAAGGCAAATTGCTAAATTTGGAAAAATTTGGAAGTGTGTGGAAATAAATTGCATTGGCTATAAATACAACCCTCATGGCTCAGAATTAAGGATCTCATGCCCAAGCTTTGAACCTGCAATCCAAACCCTCACCAATAAAGAATAATCTTGAAGGTTTTCATTTGAAAATCGAGCTTCAAATCTCATTCTGCTTTGAGATTGAAACTCCGAGAGTCCAAGCTTTTCTTTGGTCCAATTCACCTCCTACAAGCTTCTGAAGCCAAGCCAAGGACAATTGGAAGCAAGATCAAGCAAGGTTGAAGCTCATTTAAAGGTGATTTTTTAGAATTTTCATCTCTTCGATTCTCACACAATTCTTCATTATTCTTTGTGATTTTTGGTAGGCTGAAGTCATACCAATGCAGGCAACAAGATTGAGTTGCTTTGAGGTTAAATCAAAGCAACTCAAATCATGATCCTCAAAATTCAAATCCATGTATCTCTTGATATACTTGGAATTGGAGAAAATTGAGGCCAAATTCGAGCTCCTGAGCATGTTCTCTTTAAATCCATGTCCTTGTTTTTCATTTCCATGGTGGTTGGTGGTGGACCAGTCCGGTGATGTCCACCGGAGAAGACAACCGGAGCTAGAGCTCCGGTGATGTGGTGTCATGTCTCCTGGTTGTTTGATCTGTTTGAAATGTTTTAATCTTAGCCATCTGTCTTGATTACCAACCATGTGACGCGTTGCCTGAAGACTATGGTGGATAGCGCGCGAATGGCAATCAAATTTGCCACCTCAATTAATGAGGGAGATCTGATGTCCCTTGTTTTTTCTATTTTTATTTTAACTTATGATTTTAAGTTTAATCCTTTTATTTTGTTTAATTCATATTAATTTCATTTTTAATCCAAAAAATATGGGACTTTCAACAAAAATATTTAAATATATTTGTTTTCTATATTCTGAATTAAAATTATTTTTTGGATTAATTTTGATATTTTTCATGAATTAAATATTTTCGTGCATATTTTTAATTGTTTAAAAATACTTCTGACTTTTCAAAAATCATGAATTTTTTTGTCTAAGGTCCTTTTACTTTATTTAACCTAGGATAAATCTCTTGGCCATTTATTTGGTGTTTTGAAGAGGTTTTAGATTTTGACCAAATTAAGTTGTACTTTAATGCATTTTTAATTTGATTTTATATTGATTAAATGTGTAAAAATTATGTTGAGCTATTTTTATGGTCTTGTGATGTTTTACTATTTGTTTGGGCCTTAGTCAAGGTTGATTTGACTTTTGTTGGATTAAAATCATTGGATTTAGGGGATTGATGAAATATACATTTTATCTCCCGAAATGAATGAATGATCTTAATTTGATAAAATTCCTCTCATGACCAATTTGTATTTCTCTCACTTCCCTCCCTCTTCAGCTTCATCCTTATTCTTTCCCATTCCTTTCATTGACCAATGAAATCTCTAATGTCTTAAGGCTAATTGGTTCATCAATGACCTTGTGTCAGATGAACCAATACAAGTATAGATGAGATAGGTACATCCCTCTTTATCTTTTCTTTTAGTATGTGGTATGTTTTAGGAGCTTGGTTCATCATACTAAATCTCTAACATGCACTGACACCTAAATTTTTATTGTTCGGCCTCAGATAGTTGTGACTTCTGCATAAGTCCAATTATGATTGCTTAACATAGAGCTAAATTTGACCCTAAAGTCATATCATTCTAGTATGTGAGATTGTAAGTCTCTCACCCTTCATGGTATTGTGTGGAAACTTGACCTTTTTTCCTTCCCATGGAAGATGTTTTGGTTTAAGGATCCATGCTTGTGAATGGGTGGTTGAGTGTTCTCCGAAGAATGACTTAATCCATTAAAAAACAAAAACACCACTAACACTTGACTAACATTTGACTAACTCTTATTAATATTGCTTTACTTTCAAGTCATTTACTTTATGAAATTTAAATTTCATTTAACTTGTTTATGTTTATGCCATTTTTACTTTGCTCATTTGAACCATATCTTGTGATTGTATATATTTTTTTGTGCATTTTGATTTTGTTTGTGGTCGTAGGACTTTAAAATACTTAATAAAAAATAAAACAAAAAACCCTAAAAAATGTTTGGTGGACTGTTGATCTTGATCTGAACTTTTGGACTTAGGATTAGGCAACATTCCCTGTGCAAAAAGGACTTGGCCAATGCAAACATTTTGAAACCAAGTTATTGTGAACTGAGCCTTCATCCGATGCAAGCCTTGGGACTCTGTTTGAATTCATCTGTTGCTTTGTCTTGGTGCTAATTGTTATTTTCATCTTGTGTCTGATGCTTTCTTTTGAGTTGATCAAGGAATATTTCATCTGATACATGAGAAGACAAAGAAGACTGCTAGCTATGGAGTTGCTTGCTTGGATATGACTATCTTTATTTGATTACTTGATCTTCATGATATCTAATATTGCTAATTTCTTTTTGATTATTGCTTGATTCAAAGTCCAAGGGAAAATGGGTTTCTATATGACATTCTTGTCTGTTGGATTGCATCCCATTGGTCAGATCTTTTCAACTCTTAACTTTTAATTTTATGCTTAGGATAACCTCTTCATCTCCTCCCACTTCTTAAATTTCAAAATCTCTTCCCCTTTTCAAAAACTTTCTTCGCTTGTGATTTCAAACTTAGACTTTGTTTAAATGATTAGAAACTTTGGCCTTATGCCATTGAATTTTCAAACTCTTTCTTAAATCCAATTTGTAAATAAACTTAATCATATTGACTTAAAATTTCAAAAAAAAGACAAAAAAGAACTAACAAACCCATTCAATTTTTTTTGGCCCCTCGGTGCCTTTTTATTTAAACTTACGTTAAAAGCAATTCACTAACTTTGAAATTGTTACCTCGAACTACGAGGTTTTTATCCCTCATTATTATGTTGGTACATAGGCACAAGTCCAAAGGTCTTGTCAAACATAAAAATATAATCAATGAATTCTTTTATCATCCCCACACTCTATTTTTTCTCAAACATCTTTTATACCAAAAACACATACACACATAAAAAAGGGCTCCTTGGGAGTACCTAGGATACTTTGGGTGCTAACACCTTCCCTTTGTGTAACTAACCCCCTTACTTGTAATCTTTGGCATTTTATTAGTTTTGATTTGAAAACTTCTTACCTTTGGGTTTTGTTCGTACTTTTCCCTTTTCCTTTGGAAACAATAAAAGCGCGGTGGCAACTCTGGTTTTATTGATGTCAAACTTATCCATAGTTTAATGGTCATGAATTCACCGCTACACCTTGGCCATTTATTTGGTGTTTTGAAGGGTTTTAAGGTTTTGTCCAAATTAAAATGCATTTTAATTCATTTTTAATGTCATTTTTAATTGATTAAATGTTTAAAAATTATGTTGAGCCATTTTTATGGTCTTATGATGTTTGACTTTCAGTTTGGGCCTTGGTCATGGTTGATTTGACTTTTGTTTGATTAAAACCATTGGATTTAGGGGATTGATGAAATGTACATTTCATCTCCCAAAATGAATGGATGGTATTAATCAGATGAAATTCCTCTCATGATCAATTTGTGTTTCTATATCCCCCCCCCCCCCCTCTTCATCTTCATCCCAATTCTTCCCCATTCCCTTATTGACTAATGAAATATCTTTATGTCTAAATGTTAATTGATTCATCAATGACCTTTTGTCAGATGAATCAATACAAGTCTGACTGAGATAGGTCCCTCCCATTTCTTTTAGTGTGTGGTATATTTTAGGAGTTTGGTTCTTTGTACCAAATCTTTAACATGCATTAACACCTATATTTTTATTGCCTGGCCTCAGATAGTTATGACTTCTACATAAGTCCAATTATGATTTCTTAACATAGAGCTAAATTTGATCCTCAAGGCATAGCATTCTAGTAAGTGAGATTGTAAGTCTCCCATTCTTCATGGAATTGTGTGAAAACTTGACCTTTTTTCCTTTCATGAGAGCTAGTGGCATACTTGTTGAATTATCCAAGTTAGAGCCCTTCTCATGGAAGATGTCTTGGTTTAAGGATTCATACTTATGAATGAATGGTTGAGTGTTCTCCACAGAATGACTTAATCAATTAAAACTCACCATTAACATTTGACTAACCATTGACTAACTCTTATTAATATTGCTTTATTTTTAAGTCATTTACTTTATGCAATTTAAATTTCAGCACCTTTATCATTCATTTCCATTTACATTTCATGCAATTTGTTTATGTTTTAGGTCCTTTTCACGTTGCTCATTTGAGCCATATCTTGTGATTGTATATATTGTTTTCTTGCTTTTGCTTTTTTTGTGGTCTTAGGACCCTAAAACACCTAATAACAAAAAAAACCTAAAAAACATTTTGTGGACTATTAGATTTGATCTGAACTTCTGGACTTAGAACTAGGCAACACTCCCTATGCTAAAGGACTTGGTTAATGCCAACATTTGAGACTGAGCTATCTTTGACTATGTTTTCATCTGAGGTAAG
This sequence comes from Lathyrus oleraceus, assembly GCF_024323335.1. Classification (NCBI taxonomy): domain Eukaryota; kingdom Viridiplantae; phylum Streptophyta; class Magnoliopsida; order Fabales; family Fabaceae; genus Lathyrus; species Lathyrus oleraceus. The sequence goes on from NC_066582.1 coordinate 212,733,444, forward strand.
GCCTTGGATATCTTTGATTCATTTCCTACTTTATCTTTGTGCTTAATTGTTATTTGGTTATTATTATCTATGTCTGATGTTTTGTTCTAATTTGATCAAGAAATATTTCATCTGATGCATTGGAAGACACTAGAGACTGCTAGCTATTGTAATGCTTGCTTGGATATTATGGCTATCTTTATTTGATGCCTTGATCTTCATGTGGCCTGGATATTGCTCATTGCTTATTGCTTATTGTCGCATCCGCGAAAAACAACCGGCGGGCTAAAACAAAACAACACAAAGCCGCCACCGTGCGTTATTTATCCCAAAAGAGGGAAAGGAAACGCTCGAAGTAAACCTGGGAAAAGCATGGTCTCGCGACCAAAGAGAATGGGATCGGGAGTCGGTTATGCGAAGGGAAGGTATTAGCACCCCTACGCATCCGTCGTACTCGACGGGATCCACGCTCAAAAGATAGGAAAAGGTTGCTAAAACAAACAGACATCACACACACACACTGAAACAACACAGGTGGAAAAGAGGGGAAAGGGCTCGCTAGGATATCGCATCCTATGCCTACGTATCTCATCTGGAATGAGAATCAGAGCTACCGTAGTTCGGCTCACGCACGCCAAACAAAACACACACAAACACAGGCAAACATGGAAACCGAATGCCAATTGTTGGACTTACATCAGACTCCGAACCAACAGACACACACTGGAAACTGACTGCCAATCGTTGGACTTACGTCAAACTCCAAGCACACAACAATAGGATACGGAATGCCAATCGCTGGGCTTACATCCGTCTCCTAACACACACAAGAAGATAACAAACAACAAGTTACTAAGGAGTCTGGCACTCGAGCCTAGCAACTGTCAAGCAAACACACACAAAAAAGAAAAAAAGGGTGCCCGGAGAGATCTCGTACGACCTCCTGCCTACGTACCTCATCTCCTTGACAAGCCCTGATTGGCACAATACAGATAATTAGGGTTGACCAGTGGTCAAAACCCTAATCCCAAGGAACTGATCAAGCATAAGGAATCTCTTGGTGATGACAAAAACCATGATGATGATGATGTACCATTTCAACCAAGATAATGATCAATCCTCCTTGAGGAACCAAGAAACCCTAATTTGAAGCACAAACCCTCAGATGGCTAGTGATCCATTCAATGAACCCTCAGGCTTGAATCTTAACCTCTTTATCTTCTGATCAAGACTTAGGAGGATGACTTGTCTATGTTGCCACATGATATGCAATATGCAATGACTAAACCTAAAAAAATGAAATGCAACATGCTAGGCTAGTCCCAAGAGAGGAGGGCAAATTTTGAGGTGTTACAGCTGCCCCTATTCAATCCACTGTGAACCTGTCGATATGAAGAGCCTCGGCTTTCAGATGATCAGGATGAAGAGTGATTGAATACCAAGAACAGACGAACAATTTGCACTCTGATGGGAAAATAATTAACAATGCCCGTCAGAATTGGCAAAGAAACAATCTCAAAAGCAGAATCCGTCTGGTACGGAGCAAATCGGCCTGATTACCGAAACTGAATGTCGACCCGGATACCAAAATAAATGGTAACACAGGGATAACCATGGCCTGAACACCACATCCGTTGGGGATTATTATTATTATTTTTTTACTTTTTCTTGAACCCCGAACAAACATTTTCTTGCGTATGATCCCGGATCACCGCGGTTGAACCCCGACACTTCGTAGTAATCTTGTTTGCCAAATAATGAACCCCGCTCTCCATTTTCTTGTGATCATTCTGCTGGCCATGACGGAAATAACACCAAAACACCACTCTGATGGCGACATATCAGAGGGTACTCGACCAGACATTGACCAATGACTGGGAGGGAACTCGACGTTTACTGGACATCGAACAATGATGTTTACTTGACACCAAAGAAAACTCCACCAGACATATACTGATGACTGGGAGGGAACACGACATTTACTGGACATCGAACAATGATGTTTACTTGACACCAAAGAAAACTCGACCAGACATATACTGATGACTGGGAGGGAACTCGACGTTTACTGGACATCGAACAATGATGTTTACTGACACCAAAGAATAGATATTACGGGGATCGACACGACACTTACTGGTATCGCAAGGATGATATCTCCATATGTCAAACCCAGGCGGACGCTTGCCGGGGAATGCGATTAAACATGATGTTGAACTCCTCAGAGTAACACCTTCCAACTTCCATTTCGCACGACAGAAATCTTCCTCCAGTATCGCGCTACTGGGGAATACCATTGACCCACCGTCACACTGCCAAACTCCTCAGAGTATCATCTTCACTGACCGGCAAAAACCCATTCTTGGATGGTAACCACGGCTTGGGGTTAACTTATGCTTGCAATGCTGATGTTGACCTTCCAACCAGCGAAACCACCTCTCAAACGGTAACCACGGCTTGAGTAACACCTTCACCCACTGGCGAAACATAAATCTCAAATGCCGACCTCGGCTTGAGACTAGTTGATGCTTGCAATGATGATGCTTGCAATGATGATGCATGATGATTTTTAGCGCAATGCTCCATAATTATGGAAATGCTACGCAATTTATTATGCAATATGCTATGATCTCCTAAATGATGCATGCATAAAAAAGCATCCCCCTCAAGGGACTCTTCTGGGGAGCTCGAGACACTCTACTGAGGAACTCGATGACACTCCGATCTCCACCCTGCTGGGGAATAGCACTGCTGCTGGGAAAATGCAACCCTTGCTGGGGATAACCTCCTTTGCACCCAATCCGCTCGGGGGACCTCGCTGGGGATAAGAACCACCAACGCACTCTGTGGGGAAACAAAGGTCTTTAACTTGCTAGGGATATCAATCCCGACTCTGCTAGGGAATCCACCGCCCACAGATACCTCCGCTGGGAAATAGCAACCTTCAGGCCTGGCGACTGGGGAAGCATTGATCTAAAACCTGCTGGGATAACCATCCGGACCCTGCTAGGGAAGCCACAGACCTTGAATCCGCTGGGGAATTAGTCCTCACGACTCTGCTTGGAGATGAGGAAAATCTAGTACAGAACACCCGTCGACTCGTCGAACCATCGGCATTCCATATCCAACCCCAATGTCAGCTTTCCAATTTTGAGAACTCCCAGACTCGTCTGGACTTTTCTGATTCATCACCTTGTATTCCCGACCGCTCCGTACTCGACGGAGATCGAACTCCTGGAATTTATACAGACTTTTCAATTTTCAGACTTTGAAGAATCTTCTTGATTAATCTCAAGGGTCGTCGTACGTCTCGTCGTCGTCTTTTCACCGTTCTTCTATTCATTCGTCCCTGATTGGACTCCATGGGGACTGTTTTGTCAAAAGCTTCCACATCACAACCTGCAAGTGAGTGAAAAATATCTAACAGCACCTGCAAAAGAGATCGTTAGATAAAACCGTGCCCCAGGCGTGTCAAGATTTCAACACTTGGGTCACTCAACTTTCCGAATAAGATTTCAAGTTTTCAATCTTATAAACATGCATTGGAAAGGACCTGTATGTCTTAAAATGCAAAATTCTTTATCACAAACAACTGGATGTTTTTGCAATCAAAGCGGTAATGAAAAACAAAAACAAAATTATTTGACTGAATATGCATTTTATTGATTGAAAAAGTGTGGCCTAAATTGAGCAATACAAAGGAAGCAATTCCTGAAAAGAGGTAATTGCGCACAAAAGGAAAAATCTATCCTAATGGCAATGCGAAACCGCGATCTCATCGAGTTTCAACTCGGTTACACCCCATATGTCCTCAGACTCTCCGTGCTTTCTGCCTTCTGAATAAGACGTTTCTGATTGATCCCTACCGGGTATTATCCATGTGCCTTAACCAAAGCAAACGATCATGCCAGACACAGTTGTTCGTTTCAATCCCTCTTTTGCCTGGACCGCCCTTTCGGGTTTTCAGTCCACCAGGATACCCTTTTTTGCCCAAGTCGCCTTTTCAGGTTTTCAACTTGCCGGGTGTACAAATTTTCTTTTTATCCCTAATTTTTGCCCGAACCTTTCTTTCTGTTTTTTGGTTCGCCGGGATGCCCACTTTTGCCTGGACTATTTTATTCTTTTCGTCCAGCGGGTCTCTTTATACGAAGTATTTTTTAACTGCGTCTGCATTCACAGGGGATGGAAAATCCTCGCCATCCATGGTCGTTAGCAACAAGGCTCCGCCAGAGAACCTTCTTGACCATGTTGGGGATTCATGATCGGGTGTCCACTTGCCCCTACGATCATTGAGGAGGAAGGATCCTTTTCAGCACCATATCACCCATGGGATACACACGAGGTCGTACCTTTCGGTCAAAAGCACGCTTCATCCGCTGCTGGTACAACTGCCCATGACAGATGGCTGCCAGCCTCTTTTCCTCTATCAGGCTCAACTCTTCGTACCGGGTTCTTACCCATTCCGCCTCTTGCAACTTCACATCCATCAGGACTCTCAAAGAGGGAATCTGAACCTCAACTGGTAATACTGCTTCCATCCCATATACCAACGAGAAAGGCGTTGCCCCCAGTAGATGTGCGCACCGACGTTCGATACCCATGATACAAGCCTCGTATTCTTGCCACATCGTCGGTGCATTCAAATGCTAGTCAGGCAGCACAAGGAATGTGGGGATCTCTTTGGCATAAGCAAAGCATCACCAACTCCGTTTCCATTCATGTTAATGGCCCCATCAGACATCAGAATCCGTTCGGATTCGGGGTCAGGCCCCTCCTCCGGGATCGGTTCCTCACAATCTTTCGATCTGAGCACCTCGAGATGTCCTCATCAGGGAACTCAAACATCATCAGTTGATAATCCTCCACGGGTTGTTAGGCGAGGTAATCAAACAATACACTCCCCTTGATTGCCTTCTGAAAGCTGCACTGAATATCGCCTTCGGTCAAAATCCCTTGCCATCCCGCAACCCGTCCGGCCAATGCTGGCTTTTCTGTATTGGCTTCCCAAATACATACCTGATCGAATCCATCTTGGAATCTACAAAGTGGTATGAACCAGCATATACTGTCTCAGTCGGCGAGCAGCCTATGCCAAAGTACATCAAGTTTTCTCGAACAGTGAATGTATTGTTTCACAGTCGGTAAACTTTTTGCTAAGGTAAATTGCATGCTCTTTTCGACAAGACTCGTCATGCTGCCCCAATACACACCTCATAGACCCCTCGAGGACCGTCAAGTACCAGATTAACAGTCTCTCTCCATAGGGAGGCAACAGAATCGGAGGTTCCTGCAACTTATTCTTTTATTTTTCAATGCCCCTTGGCAATCATTATTTCACCTGACCGTTTGATCTCTTTTTTTTTCAACAGCTTGAGTATAGGTTCACATGTGGCTGTTAGAGGAGATGTGAACCATGACATGTAGTTCAATCTACCTAATAGACCACGAACCTCTTTTTCTGTTTTCGGTTCAGGCATTTCTTGTATTACTTTTTTTTTCTTTTTTTTTTTAAAGCAGGATCCACCTCGATTCCTCTCTTACTTACAATAAACCCCCAGCAGCTTACCGGCCCGCACTCTGATAGTGCACTTATTTGAATTTAACCTCAGTTTGAATTGTCTCAACTGGTCTCTTCAGCTTGGCCAGATCTGCCAGATGCCCCTCTTCTGTTTGGGGACTTTGCTATCATGTCATCAACATAGCATTCAATTTCATGATGAATCATATCATGAAACAAAGTCACCATGGCTCTCTGATAAGTAGCACCGGCGTTCTGCTTCTCTAAAGGACAGCCTTCTCTCCATGGTAGCTTGTGCACAACGACATCGGTATCCGACCCTGGCATATCCTGACACGACCAGGCGAAGGTATCCACATGCTCTTTCAACAGGGCTACCATTCTGCTTTCGACTCGCCTCTGAAGCGGCCCCAACTTTCATTTCCTTTCTGACCTCGGCAGTATACATGTTAACAGGCTCAACCCGCCCTTCGTGCAGCTGAATCACCTTCTCCTCTTGTTTCAACAACCTGGCTAATTCCAGCAGATCACAATCTTCTTCGCCTTCTTCTTCGGCATGATAGATCGGATTGTCGAAGTCATAGGAGGTGTAACCAAATTGTTGTCAATGAGATCCGGAGAATTACTTTTCGAAGTCGGAACGAGACAAATCAAAAAGGGAAAAATGAAAACAAACATTGCCATTTTTATTTGTTTTATTTTTAAACTGTAAAAAATAAATGAAAAACAGGGAACACCGCTTTTAATTGAAAACATCCATTTATTTATGATGCAAAATGTTGCACAATGAAACATAAGAGGTGGCCCTTACAATGAACCATTATGTTTCGGGCAAAACGTACGGCTTTCATGCAAACAGAATTGAAAAACAGAAATATTACTCTTCAGGTAGAGTGACAGTGATGATCTTGTCAGCCTTCCAGTTCTGGACTTCCATCCCTGGTGCGCACGGCTTTATCCAACCATCAAACTCGCAGTTACTGTCAGTCTCTTCACCTACCGCAAAGGCGTGATCCGAATTTTCAGCAATTGCACCCACCATCGCCTGACCATGTGCCGGCATGGGATTGGCATTAACATTCGGAGATGGTGCAAAATTGATGGCCTTGGAGTCTACCAGATCCTGGACAACATGCTTAAAGGCTCTACAACCCTCAATGTTATGCCCTGGTGTACCAGAATGGAATTCACACTGGGCGTTCTCATCATAGTTAGGAGGCCTCTGATCTGATCTTAAAGGAACCATCGTCCTTGGCTGAACCAACCCAAGATCCATCAACTTCTTGAACAGAACAGCATATGTCACGGGCGGCTTAACAAACTGACGATCAATCCCTTTTCCCCTCACTTGGTACCCGGCTCTCTGTGCTCTCTGTTGAGGTGGCGGATGTTGCTGTCGTACTGACTGATTACCAGCAGGGGTAGTTAACGCAGCAGTGTGCTTGTAGTAACGATCCCTACCGTGTCCTCTCTGGGCATACACAGCACTCGATTCACCCTCATTCTTCCTTTGGCCATTTCCGAAGGGCTTCTTCGATCCTGATGACGAAGCACTACCACCCTGGATCTTCCCCATTCTCAACCAACTTTCAATTCTCTCCCCAGCCACCACAATGTCAGCAAAGTTAGTGACGGGACAACCCACCATCCTTTCAGCAAAAACCCCCTACAGGGTACCCATGAACAGATCAGACATCTCCCGATCCACCAACGGAGGTTGAACTCTGGCAGCCAACTCCCTCCATCTCTGAGCATATTCTTTAAACCCCTCACTTGACTTCTGAGACATACCCTGCAGCTGGGTACGACTAGGAGCGATGTCAGCATTGAATTGATACTGTTTAAAGAATGCGTCACCAAGATCCTGCCAGCTTTTAACATCAGAAGATTTCAGCTTGGTGTACCACTCCAAGGATCCTCCAGACAGACTGTCTTGGAAGAAGTACATCCAGAGCTTCTGATCTGTCGTATAGGCAGAAATCTTCCGGACAAAAGCTTGAAGGTGAGTTTCTGGGCAGGAACTTCCATTATATTTATCAAACGCGGGAACTTTAAACTTCTGTGGGATCACAATCCCCTCGACTAGCCCCATATTTGACATGTTCACAACCCCAGGAGTGGCATAGCTTTCGAGAGCTCTGATCTTTTCTGCCAGCAACTGAATCTCTTTGTTCTGCGGTTGGACACCATATTGCCCAAACGGCTCGTTGTGCATAGAGAACTGATCAGCTTCTCTGTCTTCCTCTCTGTCATCATCAACCCCAAAGAATGGCGGGAATAGACTATCCTTCATATTATTGCCCATCTAAACAGGTTGACCACCAGTGGCAGCACCAAAACCACCGGCATTATTCACCACGCCCACAGTCGTTCTCTTTCCACCTTCCCTCGAACCACCAAGCCCCTGGTTGGAGACACCATCCAGGTTAACACCACTATTGGCAGCTGAAGCCCGCTCGAGCTTCTCAACTTTATCAGCCAATGCCTTCTGACCAACTGCAAAACCCTGCATGATGTTGATCAGTTCGTTCATCTTATCTTTCAGCTCGAGAACATCTGAATTAGGGAGATCCATCAGTCTGGGAGTATTGCGTCGGGTGAAGTATATGTGAGGACGTGTTGAATGCAAAGGTATAACTCTGCGCGCTCGAGCAATGATTCCTGAAACAATCAAGCACGTTAAAACCCGACACCTGCAAAACAGCAAACAGGTTAATATGCATGAATGCAATGTTTATCCATACGAGGAAGCTTCTGTCTTTTGATCCTGGTTTCATCGAGACAGATAATATTTTGACATCCACATTCTGAAATTCAAGATGTCTCTCAACCAGAATCTCAATCGAGAATGCACCCTGAGTATGGATAGACATGAGTTAGATGCCGATCAATGCAAAATATGGATGATGCTGATGCGTGAATGCAATGCACTGTGCCATCCTCCAAGTCATCTGAACATCTGTTGCACTAAAGCCCTGATCTCTGAACTGATCACACCCATCTGAGGTACTGAGCAATCATAAATCCGACTTGGGGATTCCGAAATAAACGGAACTGAAAGATACATCACCATCATCATCAGACAATCTCTGAACAGATATCCACAACAAACTCTGAATCGGCCCGGGGAATCCTGAAATAAACGGATCCCCACTGATAAATAACACGGACAGCACTTCGGCGTCTCAGAAATAAACATCCACAAATCCGACTTATAAATAGGACTCTGATCAACGGAACCATCAGTCACCATCAAAGTCACCATCTGAACATGCATCTGTAAGAATCACCCTCCCCTCACAGGTAAATTCTAATCAGGTCATCCTAAGGCGGATAATAGTCTCGACAATCGGGAAGAGATACTCAATGGGTTTGCCCTTTCGGGTGTGCCATTGTAGCTCTCTTAGGATCGTCTAAACCAAAGATCCGGGAAAGATCGGTCACCGAAGTCAATAGTTCAGAAGAGGTAACCCAACCAAAGTGGAAAACCCCACTGAGGGAGAGCACTCTCAGATGAACCTCGTCCGGCTTGTGGTATGTCACGTCGCAACAACATGCCCAACCAGCATGTGAGGAACGTGAGACCACACTAATCCTAGGTGTATACTCGGGCCTGGGTTTTAGCCCCACTCAGAACACCCACCCCAAAACAGAGGAACCACCTGTACAGAGGACAGCAACATGATAGTATGATGCATGCAAACATTTATGCAAATATATACACAACAGAATAATAAATGCAATAAATAAAGCGGCACAAGCAACCTAAACTATCCTAGAATGCTAGGAGAGACTCGCTTAGGGAAGATGGACCAGCAATAGGTCAACTTCTATATTTCCCCAGCAGAGTCGCCACCTGTCGCATCCGCGAAAAACAATCGGCGGGCTAAAACAAAACAACACAGAGCCGCCACCGTGCGTTATTTATCCCAAAAGAGGGAAAGGAAACGCTCGAAGTAAACCTGGGAAAAGCATGGTCTCGCGACCAAAGAGAATGGGATCGGGAGTCGGTTATGCGAAGGGAAGGTATTAGCACCCCTACGCATCCGTCGTACTCGACGGGATCCACGCTCAAAAGATAGGAAAAGGTTGCTAAAACAAACAGACATCACACACACACACTGAAACAACACAGGTGGAAAAGAGGGGAAAGGGCTCGCTAGGATATCGCATCCTATGCCTACGTATCTCATCTGGAATGAGAATCAGAGCTACCGTAGTTCGGCTCACGCACGCCAAACAAAACACACACAAACACAGGCAAACATGGAAACCGAATGCCAATTGCTGGACTTACATCAGACTCCGAACCAACAGACACACACTGGAAACCGACTGTCAATCGCTGGACTTACGTCAGACTCCAAGCACACAACAATAGGATACGGAATGCCAATCGCTGGGCTTACATCCGTCTCCTAACACACACAAGAAGATAACCAACAACAAGTTACTAAGGAGTCTGGCACTCGAGCCTAGCAACTGTCAAGCAAACAAACACAAAAAAGAAAAAAAGGGTGCCCGGAGAGATCTCGTACGACCTCCTGCCTACGTACCTCATCTCCTTGACAAGCCCTGATTGGCACAATACAGATAACTAGGGTTGACCAGTGGTCAAAACCCTAATCCCAAGGAACTGATCAAGCATAAGGAATCTCTTGGTGATGACAAAAACCATGATGATGATGATGTACCATTTCAACCAAGATAATGATCAATCCTCCTTGAGGAACCAAGAAACCCTAATTTGAAGCACAAACCCTCAGATGGCTAGTGATCCATTCAATGAACCCTCAGGCTTGAATCTTAACCTCTTTATCTTCTGAACAAGACTTAGGAGGATGACTTGTCTATGTTGCCACATGATATGCAATATGCAATGACCAAACCTAAAAAAATGAAATGCAACATGCTAGGCTAGTCCCAAGAGAGGAGGGCAAATTTTGAGGTGTTACACTTATTGCTTATCAAAGTCCAAAGGAAAATGGGTTTCTATATGATATTCTTGTTTTTTGGATTGCATCCCATTAGTCAGATCTTTTCAACTCTTAAATTTTAATTTTTGCTTAGAGTAGTCTCTTCATCTCCTCTCACTTCTTTAATTTCAAAATATCTCCCTCTTTTCAAAAACCTTCTTTGATTGTGATTTCAAATTTAGACATGTTTTAATGATTAGAAACTTTGGCCTTATGCCTTTGAATTTTTAAAACTTCTTTTCTTAAATCAAACTTGTAAATAAAATTAACCATATTGACTTAAATTTCAAAAGAAAAAAAGAACTAACAACCCCATTCAAATCTTTGGCATTTTGTGCCTTTTCATTTAAACCTTTGTTAAAATCAATTCATCAACTTCTTTGAAGTTTTTACCACGAACTACGGGGTTTTGATCCCTCATTTTTATGTTGGTACGTAGGCATAAGACCGAAGGTCTTGTCAAACACAAAACTATAATTAATGAATTCTTTTCTCATCCCCACACTCTTTATTTTATCAAACATCATTTATATCCAAAAACATATGCACGTAAAAAATGGCTCCCTAGGAGTACCTAAGACACTTTGGGTGCTAACACCTTCCCTTTGTGTAACCAACCCCCTTACCGGTGATCTTTGGAATTTTATTAGTTTTGATTTGAAAACTTCTTATCTTTGGGTTTTGTTCATACTTTTTCCTTTTCCTTTGGAAACAATAAAAGCATGGTGACGACTCTGGTTTTATTGACGTCAAGTTTATCCATAGCTTGATGGTCACGAATTTACCGCTACAGACTTGTATATCTTTTTTGTTTTTATCCCTAACTTTTGCATGGACATTTCTTTTTTTGTTTTTTTGGGTCCATCAGGATTGCCATTTTTTCCTAGATTGGTTCTTGCATATTCCAATCTAGCGGGCTTTGTATTCATCATTTTTTCTAGGCATAATATTTTTTGACTTTATCTGAATTCACCGGCATCAGCAAGTCATCCCCACCCATGGTGATGAGAATGAGAGCCCCTCCTGAGAAGGAATTATTGACAACGAAGGGTCCTTTGTAGTTAGGAGTCCACTTGCCTCGAGGATCCGAGTGAATATGAAAGTATATCTTGAGCACGAGTTCACCTACTTGGTACGCACGAGGGTGAACCTTCTTATCAAAAGATCTTTTGAGGCGTCTTTGGTACAACTGACCAGGGCAAAAAACCGTTAAACGCTTTTCTTCAATGAGATTCAGCTGATCATATATGGACTGCTCCCATTCAGCTTCAACAATATATGCTTCCATGATGACTCTTAGAGAGGGAATTTCAACATCAATGGGCAAAACAACCTCAATTCCATATACCAGCGAATAAGGGGTTGCCCTAGTAAAAGTGCACAATGAAGTTCTATAGCCTTGTAAAGCAAAAGGAAGCATCTCATACGAGTCCTTATACGTCTTGACCATCTTCTGGATAATTCTCTTGATGTTCTTGTTAGCTGCTTCAATGGCACCATTCATCTTGGGTCAGTATGGTAAAGAGTTGCGATGCTAGATCTTGAGTTCTTTTCACAACTCACTTGTCATTTTGTTTTTGAGGTTACTGGAATTGTCAGTAATAATCTTGTTAGGAACACCGTAGCGATATTGTCATACGGTGAACTGGACTTTTTGTGTTTTTTATCGCAATGTCGCGGTTAGCAAGAGTCGCCACCGACTTTTCTTTTATCCAATAAGGAAAGGTGGAAAAGAACAGGAAAGACCTTAATTTAGATTTTGGGTTCGGGAGGTACATTATACAAAGGGAAGGTGTTAGCACCCTTTGTATCCATGGTTATCCATGGGCTCTTAATTGCTCGATCACTTATATTATTTTTGTCTAAAAAAGTGTTTGTGAATTGTTTGGAAAATTGTTTTGAAAAGAGAATTCAACTTTGTAATGATTCTTGTATGAATGTATACAAAGTGGTTATCCCGTTTTAGTTTTGAAAATTGTTTAGAAAAATATAACTCGGTAATGATTCTAGTATGAATGTATACCAAGTGGTGATTTTCTAAAGGCATTTTGAAAGGTGTGAGGTGCAAAAAAAATGTTTTAAGTTGTGAGCCAGCAATTAAGAGTTATACCGACCCAAGGTCTTTACGGGCATTTCCTATCCTTATGAGGGTAAAATTGTCCTTATTATTGAGAAATAAGTAGTTTTATCCTTTGGATGTAAAAGGGTCATCGTAGGGTCATCGATTGGTCATTGAAGGCAACAGTTATGAGGATACCTTAGCATTCGAAGGGACTATCATCATTTAACCGTAGGCAACATCGGAGGGTCATCGAGGGACAAAGTTGTATATTCGAAGGCAACATCCGAGGGACTATAATTTATTTTATGATGATTTAACCGAAGGGTCTTTGCTAAGGGTATCCCCACGTTCGCGGGACATGACCGTAATATCGTAATCGTAAGGCAACAAAGAGAGGTCCAAGATCACTTATTCAAAGGCAAAGTTTTACAATTAATTATATAATTAGGATGAAACTCCACATTAAAATTATTAAAAATAATATATTAAAAAATTAATACATTAGAAATTAATACATTAAAAATTAATTTAGGGTGAAACTCCACAAGGGTATCCCACAAATAAAGTGGAATACCTAGCCAATAACCTTTTCCTGGGATATGTGAACCTTTACGAAACTCAAAAAAAAAAGAAACATGTCAGAACACCAAATCAGGGTGCAATCGAAGATTACACCGGAGAAATATCACAACAATAAATAGGATAGGATGAATAATGCATGGCTATGATAAAAACATAAAAAAAACAGACTAGAAGAATCAGGTACTGTCTCGTTCGCCTCTGCCTCGCCTAGCGAAGGCCAGGCGAATACTCGCCCCAGGCTCGCCTAGCGAGGTGCTAGCGAGCGGCCATGGATTTTGAATTTGAAAACAGCCCCATGTTAGGAACTTTGAATTTTATGGCATTTTATCACAGGAATAACATGGTCAAACATTCAGGGTATTCAGGCATATTTAAATTCCCATACGAAAGCAAATTATATATCAACATTTAATCATGATGCATTATATATGTAGATATGGCCAATTGAAAGTATAAACAATAGAGATACGCAAACCTGTTTGCCAATTCAAGGTTGAAGGGATTGACCACTTGTAGTATCGGAATAAGTTAGGCAGCGGGAATTGGACGGCGATGGCTTCGGTGCAGATGGGCTGCCTTCAGGGTTTCTTTACTCTGAATTCTCCGGGTAGGCAGGGTTCCTATGCCAAAGTTTCTATCCGTCCTTCTCTGTTCTCTTTCTTTCTTTTTCCTCAAGGTTTTGTTCCAAGGAAACCTCAGAGTGTTTTGCTTCTCTTCCTTCTTTCTCCAGTGAATCTCCCAGTGTAAACTCCAAGTCTCACTCCCCTACTGAAACTTCAGTATTTATAGACTAATTTCGTGGGTAATGGGCTTGGAATGAGGGAGACCCAAGTCCAAAATAATTTGTTATATTTTATTTATTTATTTATTTTAATTATTTAATTAATTAATTAATTAATTAATTAATTAATTAATTAATTAAATTTTTTTTTTTTTTTTCGTTTTTTTTTTTTTTTTCGTTTTTTTTTTTTTTTTTTTTTAGGAAAAATGATGGGTAATTTTTGGGGTATGACAGCTGCCCCTGTTCAATATTCTTGAACCGAGAGAGTTAGGATGGCGTGTATGCCATTCGTGGTCTGGAGGTGGAAGATTATTGAACACTAGAATGCCCCAAAAATTTGCACTTGAGAATCGACAGTTGGTCTTGATGGAGATGGGCTTAAAGATGCCATCCGGGAGGTTTGATGACGAAAGCTTCAGATTGCGCCGTATATTAGGCCAATTTGAAGACATGGGTGCCACACTGGGTCGTACGTTAGACCGTATAATGAGTCATCCATTAGGCTGCCGACTTCGCTGGGGAGTCGGAGTGTGTCATATGCTGTTGGGGATAAAGGGTCAGAATGGACCATACGCTAGATCGTATCTGAGTTGCAGAATGAGCCATACGTTAGGCTGAATCTGATGACGAAAGGGGTAGTCGTACGTTAGACTACACTTCAGAAATGTACCGTATGTTAGGTAGCATCTGAGGGGATGAACATCCGAACGGGTCGTACGTTAGACCGTCGCAGAATGAGTCGTCTGTTAGGCCGCATCTGATGATGAAAGCGGTAGTCGTACGCCAGACTACACTTCAGAAATGTACCGTATGTTAGGTAGCATCTGAGGGTTGTAAGATCCAAACGGGTCGTACGTTAGACCGCGTTGGGGTTGTTGAAGTTCAGAATGGATCGTACGTTAGATCGTATCCGAGTTGTAGAATGAGCCGTCCGTTAGGCTGCATCTGAAAAAGAAAGTAGTCGTACGCTAGACTACACCCCTGAATGTACCGTACGCTAGGCAGCATCTGAGGATTTGAAGGTCCAAATGGGTCGTACGTTAGACCGCATTGGAGTTGCTGAAGAAGTCATATGTTGGGCTGAATCAGAATGAACCGTACGTTAGGCTGTATCTGATAACCTGTATATGTTGTACTTGCAATAAATGTCTGGGATGGGCTTAGAGATGCCATCGTTAGGAGGATATCGAAGTGTTGTCAGAATGAATGTTCCCATGAACTGTATTTGAAATATGTATCTGAATCTTGAATGTGATTGATAAAGGTGTCTGTCTGAATGAACCTTCTACTTTGACTATATCAGGAGGATAATTAACCTGCAAAGAAAAAGTTAGCTTCATGCTATGTCATGATGCATGAGATGTTTCGTGTTATGCTAAAATAAATGTGAATGTTGTATGCATGCGTATGCTGTGAAAGGATGTAATGAATGAGTTATGCGTATGAGAAGTTCTGCTTGGGGACTCTACTGGGGAAAATAAATCCCCATCTACTGATTTGAGACATTTGTGTCGATGACCCTTTCTCGGCTGGGGATGCTTGATTTCTGTCTGATGGTGGAAATATTCAACAGAGCCTGGCTGGGGATGGATGAGATGATCAATCTGTCTGGTGACGCCGACCTCTGTTGGGGAGTAACTGGCTGTGCCTGGGGATACTGCCATTTTCTGAGGAATAACAGACTTGCTGGGGGAATAGAATTGGTAGGGGGATTCATTGGAAGCATGGTTAGACCTTCTCCTCGATCCTGAAGTCGGGTAGTAATTGCTATTGCTATTCTATGCATGTATTGGTAAACATCAGTCATATTCAAATGCACATATTAATTCAAATTAAATCAATGGACATTTACGCAACCAAAACAGAAAAGTAAAAACAAAAGCATCTTTTTTTTGAAAGAGGGTGGTATTGATTTTGAAAGGAGGCCTATAAACAGGCAATTTGTGTACAAGGAGACAGAAATCCTAGTAAGAGGAAATTGTCGAAAACAAAGAGAAAGCTATGTGGAAGAAGTCCTATTGATTTTAAGCCTACTACTGTCATTATGTCTTCAAGCATCTCATCCCTTGCTGTCGGATAGAAGTGATTGGCTTGGTCAGTCCCTCGAACTTGGATGAAAGTTGACTGAGAACGGGACATAGTCATACGCTTTAATCCCTAATTTTTGCCTGGACCGCCTTTTCAGGTTTTCAGTCCACCAGGATACCCTTTTTTGCCCAAGCCGCCTTTTCAGGTTTTCGACTTGCCGGGTGTACATTTTTTTTTTTATATATCCCTAATTTTTGCCCGAACCCTTTTGGTTCGCCGGGATGCCCTTACTTTTGCCTAGATACGTCGATCTAGCGGGTCTCTTTTATGCGTAGTATTTTTTAACTATGTCCGCGTTCACGGGATGTGGGAAGTCTTCACCATCCATAGTAGCGAGTATCATGGCTCCACCAGAGAATACCTTCTTAACCACAAATGGCCCTTCGTATGTGGGAGTCCATTTGCCTCTGGGGTCAGTTTGTGGTAGGATGATGCGTTTGATTACCAAGTCGCCAATTTGATACACTTGTCTCTTGACCTTTTTGTTGAATGCCCTGGTCATGCGCTTCTGATATATCTGCCCATGACAAACAGCCGCAAGTCTCTTCTCATCAATCAGATTTATCTGATCGAGTCGAGTCTGAATCCATTCGTCCTCGTCTAAGCCCGCCTCTTTCATGATCCTTAGAGAGGGAATCTGAACTTCCACTGGTAAAACGGCTTCCATTCCGTAGACTAAAGAGAAAGGAGTTGCCCCTGTCGAAGTTCGCACGGAAGTACGATAACCATGAAGAGCAAATGGTAACATCTCATGCCAGTCTTTGTATGTTACTGTCATTTCTTGCATGACCTTCTTGATATTGTTAGCAGTCCCCACGGTGCCGTTCATCTTTGGCCGGTACGGAGAAGAGTTATGGTGTTTTATTTTGAACTGCGTGCAGAGTTCAGTAATCATCTTGTTGTTCAAATTAGTACCATTGTCAGTGATAACTCTTTCAGGAGACAGCAGGTTTCTCAAATAGGTATTTGATAGAATCCATCTTAGAAGTCAATAAGGTGGTATGATTCAACATATACTGTCTTAGTCGGCGAGCAGCCCAGGCCAAAGCACAGCAAGCTTTCTCGGGCTGTGAGTATCTTGTTTCACAGTCGGTACCTTTTGCTAAGGCAGTATATGGCATGCTCTTTTCGACCAGACTCGTCATGTTGCCCCAACACACCTCATTGAATTTTCTAACACGGTCAAATACGTAATTAAAGGTCTTCCTTCAACTGGTGGCATCGGAACTGGAGGTTCTTGGCGATATTTCCTGATTTTGTCATAAGCTTCTTGGCATTCATCATTCCATACCATCTCTTGATTTTGTCTCAGTAATTTGAAGATGGGTTTGCAGGTAGCAGTCAAGTGTGGAATGAATCGGGCAATGTAATTCGAGTGCCCCAAGAAACCTCTGACTTCTTTCTTGTTTATTTCAGTACCCAGATTTACAATTTCAATTGATTCCTCATGCGGCTGTATAGTCTTTTCTTCTTGCAGTAGTCGGGCAAGTTCTCCAGGGACTTCACAATCTTCCTCGCTTCCATCCTCGGCTTGGTAGATCGGATTTTCAAAGTCATAATGAACAGTAGCAGAGTCATTACCAACAGGATCCAGAGTGGATATGGATCGGCAAATTGTTACGTGAGTGTGTGCAAGAAACATAGCTTGTTTGAAAAATGACAGGAAAGATAAAGAGCGCAATATTTGAATGCAAAAAGTCCATTGATCTATTGAATATGAATATGCTTATGAAAATGACAAACCCCTAACAAATTAGCCATTGTGCCTCGGGCATAGACACAATGCTTTAAGAAGTTTGATTGTAAAAGAAAATTAAAATTTGCAATTCTAGAATAAACAATAACAATTACTCCTGACTAAAGGAAATCGGGATAATGTCTTCAGTCTTCCAATTGTTGAGTCCGTCACCAATTGTTGGGAAAATCCAGCTATCCAAGTCGCAATCACTATCAGCATCTTCCATAGCATTAATCTGATTTTTGACTATCTTTCCAGAGTTAAACCCCAGGCCAGCTTTATCAGACTTGTACGGTACATTGATCAGTTGACCCCAACCAGCACGATCACCATTTTCAATCGCGGCTTGAGCATCTTTCAGAGAGATCATGACAGGGGGAGCACGAACAACCTTGGGCACAAGGGGAGTTGGCTTAAGGACAGGACTGGGTGGAGGAACCACTTCAAATGACTGAGAAGGAGTCTCAAAGAATTCACCATCCATCTCGACGTATTTGAAGGCTTGCACACTACTGACAATATACTCTTCTTCTCCACATACAGTGACAACCATGCCTGCTATTGGATACTTCAGCTTTTGATGAAGCGACGAAGCTACCGCACCTGCCCCATGGATCCAAGGGCGCCCCAACAAGCAGGAGTAGGCGGGACGAATGTCCATCACGTGAAAGGTAGTGTTGAAGACTTGAGGTCCTATCTTGATAGGGAGAACCACTTCACCATAGACAACACTCTTCGCACCATCGTAAGCACGCACCACAACATCACTAGGTTTCAGTTCAATGCCTTTGTAGTCAAATTTATCGAGTACAGCTTTCGGGAGCACATTCAAGGAAGAGCCGTTGTCGATCAACACGTGAGCCAGGGTGATCCCCTCACACTCGATGGAGATATGCAGAGCTTTATTGTGATTCTTTCCTGCTGGCGTCAGGTCAGCATCGGAAAAGCCTAGGCCATTGTCAACAGTCAAATTAGCAACATAATGTTCGAATTGATCGACGGATGTTTCTTGAGGCACATGAGCGGTCTTCAAGAATTTCATCAATGCATTGGCATGGGATTCAGAGGATAATAACAAGGACAACATTGAGATTTTAGACGGAGTATGCCCCAATTGTTCCACTACATCAAAATCGCTCTTACGGATGATTTTCAGCATCTCTTCCATTTCCTGTTTGGCAACATCTTCAGAAGTAACTTCGACCGATGTCTCTGACTGAGGAGGATTGACTGGTCTTTTTCCTCGAATTTCGGGAGCGGGAGGTGAGATTTCTGGGGAGTAGATCCTTCCACTTCGAGTAACTTTACTAGTCCCCACAATATCATTAGGATTAGCAGAACTACCAACCTGCTTTATGCCATGGATGTAAACGTCGCCTCCATAGTTCCACGGAATAGCTTTGCTGGAGGAATATGGCACGGGGCCAGGTGCGGTAATAATCAGGGGAGCCACTTTGGGCTCAGCGGTAATCTTCACAGGCACTCTAGTAGCGGTAATCTTCACTGGAGCTTTGGACCTAGCAATCACAGATACCTCTTCAATAGAGTTGTCCACCTTAGGAACCCTTTCAAATAGAATTGTACGATCATCCATCAGCCGTTGAATGCCGTTCTTCAACTTCAAACAATCATTGGGTCGGAGTACACAGAGATCGCAATCTTCAGCACAACCTGGAAATAAACCAGCTTGCAATAAATTCTTCTTAACGATCAGGAGAGGAGATGCTAAATCAGCAACGTCAGTAACGTGAGAATTGTCGTCCACAACATTAACATTCTGGTCATGATTAGGCATAGGTGCTGTGATGACATTGGGGGTCGCCGGAGGATCAAATTCAATTTCTCCAGCGTCGATCATATCCTGAATCTTGTTCTTCAACAACCAGCAATCATTCGTATCATGCCCGGGGCTATCGGAGTGATAGGCACACCTGGCGTTGGGATTATAACGAGGAGAAGTAGTGTTGGGATTTGCAGGAGGGCCTCTGAGGGTAATCAAATTGGCCTTTAACATACTCTGCAGTGCTTGGGTTAAAGTCATATTGATCTTGGTAAACTGTCTTCTCGACCTGTCTTGTCTGTGTTGGAAGTTCTGAGATGGCGGTGCGGCAATTGTAACTGCCCCAACAGTATGGTCACGATTCTTCTTGTTATGCTTCCTCCCACTGTACACAGCATTTGATTCATTCTTTCCCTGATAGGACTTTTTGGTGCTTGCAGAAGTAGCTGCCTGTATCTTTCCACTTCGAATGCCGCTTTCAACCCGTTCACCTGTCAAGATAAGTTCAGTGAAACCTGACGAGGAACTTCCCAGTAGATGGCTGTAGAATGGGCCAGTCAGTGTACCCATGAACATGTCCACTAACTCTCGATCAGTCATAGGGGGTTTGACTCTGCCAGCCAAATCTCTCCACTTTTGAGCATATTCTTTGAAACTTTCTTTAGAGCCCATAGTCATATTTTGTAGCTGTAGCCGAGTAGGCGCTAACTCAGAATTATACTGGTAGTGCTTGTAGAAAGCTGTTGCTAAATCAGTCCATGTGCGGATGTTAGAGCTCTCAAGCTGATAATACCACTCTAACTGTGTGCCAGACAGACTCTCTTGGAAGAAATGGATCCACAGTTTCTTATCAGTAGTGTGCGGCTGAATCTTTCTCACATAAGCCCTTAGATGCATCTGAGGACAAGAGGCACCATCATACTTAGTGAAAATGGGAACCTTGAATTTGCGGGGAATGACCACATCAGAGACCAGACCCAAGTTTTCGAAATCCAGACCGGGCACTTTCTGCCCCTCCATAGCTAGCATACGTTCTTCCAGCAACTTGTACTTATCATCCTTCGGAGAGTACTGTTCATGTTCATAATCTTCATCGTCGTCCTCAGAATTGACGAGATTAGGATTCTCATCTTCCGAATCATTCTCGGTCTCTTCTTCTGAATCCTTCGGAATTCTAATCTTGACTCCTGTAACCTGTCCCTTAAGCCTTCTCCCCGGGTTGATGTAACCCACAGGTTTCTGGTCCTTCTTCTTCTCCATCAAAAGAGCTTTCAGTTCTTCCTGCCCCTTAGATAAGCTCAGCATCATTTCCTGGAATTGAGCATTCTGGGCCTGGAGATCTTTGACAGTTTGTTCGAGAGCCATTGTTCAATCTGTTTGAATCTGCTGGAGTCTGTTTGATAGGAAAATCGTGAGAACACTGATCCTTTAGAATACCTGTTATGCGATGCAATGCAATGTATGAAATGTTTTCAAGGACTTTCGGGATTTAACTTTGCATAAACTAACAAAAAGAGCTTTTTTTTTCTTTTCTCTTTTGTTTTTGCTTTTGTTTTTGTTTTTTCTGTTTTTTTTTTTTAGCAGAGTTAAATCCCTAAATCCTTGAAATGGTTAGTACAATGCCATGATGTTATGATGTTATGTTGTTATGATGTCATGTTGTTAGATAAATAACAAGCACAAGCAAGTCACACAACAATCATTCCTAGGTTTTAAGGCTTGCGTGAGTTCCATAGGTAAATACCCTCCCCACTGAAGTTTGGTTGGTTCAACCTGTCTTAGAATAGTAACCGGGTTCTAGAAGGATCTCAAATCATTGACCTTTCCTTAAGTCCACTTCAGTGCAACACCAAGTGGTTGACCGAAGCTTCCCTAAAGTCCAATCTCAAAGAGTGTAGTATCGAGTCTCAACCAACTCCAGTCGGAACCGAAGCCAGTTATCTCACTACTTTCTAATGGCCAGGATGAGTCAATTAGGGTTCTAAAGGTCTGGTTAATGCTTTTATGACACCACGCGAATGCCAAATATTTCCTCAACTAACATGAGGAACATCAAGACATCCAAAGTGCCACATTAACCGTAGCCATCATTTTGACCATTCCAGTATACGCCGGACAGTCGCGATGATCTCTTGCTACTTACCTAAGGTACACTAGATCCGGGTGTAGGATCTTTCACTCAAGCATAACATACCCAAGCAATCCCTTAAAAATAAATCAGACAAATTGAATAAGTGATCTTGTTTTTAAGGTAACCTCTCTTTTTAAATATTTAGGGTCCCCAGCAGAGTCGTCAGTTCTGTCATACGGTGAACTGGACTTTTTGTGTTTTTTATCGCAATGTCGCGGTTAGCAAGAGTCGCCACCGACTTTTCTTTTATCCAATAAGGAAAGGTGGAAAAGAACAGGAAAGACCTTAATTTAGATTTTGGGTTCGGGAGGTACATTATACAAAGGGAAGGTGTTAGCACCCTTTGTATCCATGGTTATCCATGGGCTCTTAATTGCTCGATCACTTATATTATTTTTGTCTAAAAAAGTGTTTGTGAATTGTTTGGAAAATTGTTTTGAAAAGAGAATTCAACTTTGTAATGATTCTTGTATGAATGTATACAAAGTGGTTATCCCGTTTTAGTTTTGAAAATTGTTTAGAAAAATATAACTCGGTAATGATTCTAGTATGAATGTATACCAAGTGGTGATTTTCTAAAGGCATTTTGAAAGGTGTGAGGTGCAAAAAAAATGTTTTAAGTTGTGAGCCAGCAATTAAGAGTTATACCGACCCAAGGTCTTTACGGGCATTTCCTATCCTTATGAGGGTAAAACTGTCCTTATTATTGAGAAATAAGTAGTTTTATCCTTTGGATGTAAAAGGGTCATCGTAGGGTCATCGATTGGTCATTGAAGGCAACAGTTATGAGGATACCTTAGCATTCGAAGGGACTATCATCATTTAACCGTAGGCAACATCGGAGGGTCATTGAGGGACAAAGTTGTATATTCGAAGGCAACATCCGAGGGACTATAATTTATTTTATGATGATTTAACCGAAGGGTCTTTGCTAAGGGTATCCCCACGTTCGCGGGACATGACCGTAATATCGTAATCGTAAGGCAACAAAGAGAGGTCCAAGATCACTTATTCAAAGGCAAAGTTTTACAATTAATTATATAATTAGGATGAAACTCCACATTAAAATTATTAAAAATAATATATTAAAAAATTAATACATTAGAAATTAATACATTAAAAATTAATTTAGGGTGAAACTCCACAAGGGTATCCCACAAATAAAGTGGAATACCTAGCCAATAACCTTTTCCTGGGATATGTGAACCTTTACGAAACTCAAAAAAAAAAAAAAACATGTCAGAACACCAAATCAGGGTGCAATCGAAGATTACACCGGAGAAATATCACAACAATAAATAGGATAGGATGAATAATGCATGGCTATGATAAAAACATAAAAAAAACAGACTAGAAGAATCAGGTACTGTCTCGTTCGCCTCTGCCTCGCCTAGCGAAGGCCAGGCGAATACTCGCCCCAGGCTCGCCTAGCGAGGTGCTAGCGAGCGGCCATGGATTTTGAATTTGAAAACAGCCCCATGTTAGGAACTTTGAATTTTATGGCATTTTATCACAGGAATAACATGGTCAAACATTCAGGGTATTCAGGCATATTTAAATTCCCATACGAAAGCAAATTATATATCAACATTTAATCATGATGCATTATATATGTAGATATGGCCAATTGAAAGTATAAACAATAGAGATACGCAAACCTGTTTGCCAATTCAAGGTTGAAGGGATTGACCACTTGTAGTATCGGAATAAGTTAGGCAGCGGGAATTGGACGGCGATGGCTTCGGTGCAGATGGGCTGCCTTCAGGGTTTCTTTACTCTGAATTCTCCGGGTAGGCAGGGTTCCTATGCCAAAGTTTCTATCCGTCCTTCTCTGTTCTCTTTCTTTCTTTTTCCTCAAGGTTTTGTTCCAAGGAAACCTCAGAGTGTTTTGCTTCTCTTCCTTCTTTCTCCAGTGAATCTCCCAGTGTAAACTCCAAGTCTCACTCCCCTACTGAAACTTCAGTATTTATAGACTAATTTCGTGGGTAATGGGCTTGGAATGAGGGAGACCCAAGTCCAAAATAATTTGTTATATTTTATTTATTTATTTATTTTAATTATTTAATTAATTAATTAATTAATTAATTAATTTTTTTTTCTTTTTTTTCTTTTTTTTTTCTTTTTTTTTTCGTTTTTTTTTTTTTTCGTTTTTTTTTTTTCGTTTTTTTTTTTTTTTTTTTTTTTTTTTTTAGGAAAAATGATGGGTAATTTTTGGGGTATGACAGATATATTATTTCTTTCTTTATGAAACGTGTAACCATTTGTCTTGTAACATTCTCATGGGAAGCAACTTCAACCCATTTTGTGAAGTAGTCAATGGCAACTAGGATGAAACAATGACCGTTAGAAGCTTTTGGTTCTATCATTCCATCATGTCAATACCCCAAATGGAAAAGGGTCAAGGAGAAGTCAATACATTCAATGGAGTCGGAGGAACATGGATTTTGTCACCAAATATATGACATTTGTGACATCTCTTGACAAAGTTGTAATAGTCGACTTCCATGATTGACCAATAATAACCAGCCTGAAGGATCTTTTTGGCCATGGGGCCCCCCTTAGCATATATACCTTCACAACCCTGATGGATGGACCTTATGATTATGCTTTATTTGTGTCTATCCACGCATCTTAGTAACACAAAATCATAATTCCTCTTGTATAACACATCCCCATTCAGGAAGAACTTAGTAGAAAATCTTCTCAAAACCTTCTTATTAGTGATGGATGCTTTCTCAGTATACTCTTGCTTTCCTAGATATCTCTTGACGTCATAGAACCAAGGCTTATCATCAGATTTGGCCTCCATTTCTAGACAGTGCGCTAGTTCATCCAAGTGGTCAATGCGGATGGCATGTGCTTCATTCTTCCACTTGATTTTAAACATGGATGCAAGAGTATCTGTCTCGGTCTTGCATACACCACAGTTGTCATGAACACCGGTCAAAACACCATGTTTCTGTAAATTTGTTGAGATAACTGATAATGGAGTCTTCAAATCACCCACTAGAACGACCACTTCTATTTCCTCTTCTTCAAGAACCGTGCTGATTGTCGGACCATCATGATTGGGCAACAAATTGTTCTTCATGTTCGGGTTCTCCTTAGTGAATGACATAATATCTTGATCAATAAATTCTTTCACATTGTTCTTAAACACAATACAATCTTCGACTGAATGCCCAATATATCTTGCATGGAAAGAACAAGACATATTGGGGTTGTGTTTTGGGTTATAAGGAAACATTGTCAGTGGAATCTCTTTAGGAACAATGGCCCCTACATGCACCATGTAGGGAAATAACTGAGTATACGGCACAAGGATCTTTGTATACTGCAAATGCCTTTGGTTTTGATTCTGATTCTGACCCTGATTACGAAAATTTTGATTTTGATTCCTATTATTCTGATATTATTTTTATGGAGCTTATCCCTGAGGCGTATGTTATTGTTGTGGAGCCTGGGAAGGCTGCTAGAACTGTGGTTGATACTTAAAAGATTGTTGTTGGATCTGAGTGGAGGCTATATATGGATAAGGAAAGTATGATGTAAGGGGCATAGGAACTTGCTATTGAGGAACACTTTATGTAACAACATTTTTTTCTCCTTCCTTCTTCTTTACATAACCACTCGGAGGCTTCCTGGATGCAGATTGTTAATTATTATTACCACTAGCAATCTTCCATGGCTTGAGACCACTTTCTATCCTTTCCCTAATCACGACTATATCCGAAAAGTTGGAAGATGAACTACCAACCATATCCCATAAAGATACCCACTAATTCAATATCAGATAAATAAGGTCTGACTCTTGAAGCCATCTCGCGCCACCTTTTCCCGCACTTTTTGAACGTCTCATTAGACCTTTGTGACTGGTTATACATTTTCAATCTTGTAGGAGCCATGTCTAGATTGTACTTGTACTGATTCAAGAATGCCTCATACAAATCTTTCCACGTCCTTATCTTCCCTGGTTCCAAATTCATATACCAATCCAAGGATGCCCGGATAGGTTGTCTTGGAAGCAATGGATTAGTAACTCATCATTATCAATATAAGAAGCCATCTTAATGCAGTACATAGTGATGTGACTGTGATAAAGCTCAAACATTTGTACTTGGGCAAGTCAGGTACCTTGATTTCTATGAGAGCACAACATTTGGTACTAAGCACAAATCTCTAGAACTCAAACCATGAGTAGAGAAACCTTCAATACACAGATCCTTTCCACTAAAAGATGATACTGTGAAGGCCTTGGTTGATTGAACTCGGGGACCCTTTGAGTGGAAACCCTTGGAGGAGGCTAAGCAACATTTAGAGCAGGTGGTAGTTGCGGCATGAACTGCGGATACATTTGATACAATAAGGCAGGGTTCAAATTTCAGGCAGCTGGAGTGCCCTCTTGAGCAAACTGCCCTCCAAGTTGCACATTGGGAGCAAGTGGTGCCCCAGAATTAGCACACTGGAGTGCAACATTGTTCGAAACAGTTGAACCATAACCATAAACACTTAGGGATTTGGCTGATCTGGTTGAGCAGGATATGAAAATTGATAGGAAGGCTTTTATACTTAGGCTATTGGTCTTCATCATTGTCCACCTTCACAGCAGGCGAATGAGTCTCTTTGGTTTCAACCCCTTGAGAAGAGAAGTGATTTGGCATCCCCTATGGAAAGGAAGCAGAAATCCCATTGGAAGAGGAAGCAGCGAAAGGCTGGTATGGCATGAAAGGATTCCCATTAGCAAATTGTGGAGTGTAGTTATGAGGCATTCGCCAAGGGTAGTGATAACGCGAAAATGTATCATATTTTTGGCTCCGTATGCATTTCTTTTTACTTGATTAACGCTTATTATTACGCAGTATCTTATGTTTATTACATGTATTTATCGATTAAAAGGTTTACCGCAAGCAAAATGGTAAATAGCAAAAAAGAAAGAAAAAGGAAAGAAAAAGAGAAGAAAATGGAGCTTTTATAGAGATAATGGGCCATCAAAGCAAATGGGCTAGTGGCGCCCATTATCTAGGGAGTGTGGCGCCCGCCACATTGGCCCAAGGAATAGGTGGCGCCCGCCACCAAGCCTTAAGAAGTGGCGTTCAGTTACTAAAAAGGTGGCGCTCACCACTCATTCAAAGGCTAGGGTTGTGGCAACCGCCACAACCTAGTCTTTCATCTTTTTGTCCACCTTTTTAGCCACGAATCTACCCATCTTGCTACAACTTAGGGATTGTGTAAAGTATGTAAAAGGAGACCTCTCAGACTCGCAAGACTCTCTCTCTTCTTCCAGTTTTCAAGTGACGATTATTTTTTCAGCATTTATTTTCCTTTAGTTTTCTAGGCAGTTTTCTTACTTGTAAAAGTGATAGTTTCTCCACATCGGGGACTATTGCAGTTTATTATTTACGCATTTGGGATTCAATTCTAAGGATTATTCGGATTATTCATTGCCAAAGCCTGTCGGAATTATTTTAATCGAAGAATCAAGATTCAAATCCAGTTCTTAATTCGCAATCCAGGTTTTATTTTGATTACTGTTTCATTTATTATGCCTTATTGCATGTTTAATTTCCCAAATACCATGTCTGTTACCGGATCCATGTCCGGCTAAACCCTTAGGTATCGGTATATAAAGACCGTCCAAACGATGGGATTCAATAAATAATTGGTGTTAGTTTTTATAAAACTTATTTTTCCGGTTTTAGTTTCTTATTTTAATCAAACTGTTTTTCGTACGAGAGTATAAAACAAACTAAGGTTACGGTCAAAATGAATGAGAGTTTGAGATTTTAACCAGATAGTTGAAACGAGGCATTAATCCAAAACACAGCGAGAGCGCTTTAGGATTAATTAGACTTTATTTATATTCAAAAATTACCTGAATGGTGATGTTCTGTACAAGAGAAACTTCGATATGGTTCTGTTCAGATGCGTGGATAGTGTAAGACCCCAATTTTGTCCCTAAGATCCCTCATGGCATCATAACATTGCATTTGCAAAGCCTCAAGGATTATAAGCATCTTGGTTCCCCTTGCCTTTGAGTGGGACCTCTTGTGAGTGGTTTGAGATCACCAAGTATACTTGAATTGTATAATATTGCTTTTCTAATTTTATTTACTAACCAAAAGCACAAAAATATGTCACTAACATCTTTTGTTTGTAGCTTGAGCAATCACAAGGTCAAGAGCTTCAAAGAGATCCTTTGTGCAAAGATATGGTCAAGAAAGGATGAAAGAAAGCATGGTAATGGCTCCCAAAGCTCTCATCCATCAAATATGTCTCCCTAGTATCTCAAGTCATCATTTTGATCAAAGCAAGTCAAAGGGTTTGAGGTTTGTTCCTTAAGGAAACCCTAATTCATCTGATCATCCACAATGCCTTGCTCATGAAGCAACCTCGGCCCATGGTCAAATACAATCAAGGGAAGTTCTTTAATTCATCATTTCATGAATATTTGAACTTATTTTAGCATCCTCAATCATCAATTCATCAAGATGTGAGTTGTGGACTTGGAAGGTTGATCAGTCAATCCATCTAACCATTTTGAAATACACTGAGACCTAACTTTTTATGTGTTTGTCAAATGGAGATGATCCTAAAAGAAAACATGTTCTTAAGGACAATATGAACAACTTTTATGTTCATCAAAAATTGATTTGAAGCTTGGAAGGTCATCTCCCATTCCAATACATTATAGGTCATTTTGACTGAAACCCTAATTTTGGGTCAACTTCCCAAGAATATAACTCATTAATTTTTTATGATTTTGAGGTGGGATCAAATGAATTGGAAAGCTTAAGATGTCTATTTAAAATGTTATGTTGAACAAAATTTCATAATCTCAAAGGAAATACATGTGATAATGCAAAACATTATAGGTCACTTTGGACCAAATGCATTGAAAGGCAAAAAAGTCCAACTTCAAGTGCCCATAACTCCTTCATCAAAAATACAAATGATGCAAAATGTGAGTCCATTTTTATTTTCTTGAAAATACCTACAACTTTGATGTTGGAAGTTTTTCCATTTGGGGCTTACATCATCAAAACAGAAGGGCTTGAAGTTGGACCAATTTGGCAAAATTCTCAAAGGCATGTTTTGCACTATGAACTTCATGGCCTGTTTTCTTAAATTTCCACACTCCAAATGAATTTTGGTCCAACATAACATTTATTCCTTATGTCAAGACCTTTCCAACCATTACCCACATGCCTATGTTTCAATTTTTCAAGTGGCATTTTCGAAGAGGAGAAGTTTTAGGCATAATTGTGCATAACATGTTGAAACTCATTACACAAGCCATTGCATTGCCATCTGCACGTCCATTTCAGCTCAATTATACTTCAGTTTGCATTTGGCATTGAGTTTGGGCCTTCTACATGATCATGCAAGCCCATGCAAAGAATATCCACTTGCCATGCACATGAGAATTTTCACTTGGTCAGCCAATTCCATCTATAAATAGACATGCTATGCTTCACAATTAAGGACCCTGAATCAATCTGAAATGCTGCAGAAATCAAAACCTAGCCATTACCAAAGGAACTAGTTCACATTTCCTTCAATTTTTCAGATCTAAAATTCAACTAAATCTGGTTGAATCTTTAGATTTAAAGTTCCTAGACCTTCATCATATGATCCATTGAACTTCTGTTTTGCCAAAGGAAGCAAGGAAAAGAGCTCAGATCTTCACAGTTCAAAGGTTTACTTCAACTGGTTTTTTCTTCGAAACTCATTAATCTTTGATCCATTTGCCTGGCCATTGTGTTGTCTGAAGTCCTCTCTATAGAGGCATCATTGTTGTGTGCTCAATTTTCAAAATCAAACAAGTTCATGATGAACACCATCAAGTTTCAACCTCTGATTTCTCTCATTATAGAGATCTAGAGTAGAAATAGATGGCATATGGGTGATGTACATCACCCCAGCTTTAATTTGGTACCTGGATCGTGAGTTTTGGTTGAGTTTGGAGGACCTGCAACTCTGGCCGGAGCTGTAGGGCTCGCCGGAGAAGACTGTGGTGCTGGTCACCGTCCACCATGCCAGATTTAATCTGGATCATTGGATGCATCCTCCACGTTTTAATCTCAGCCATGCATTTGGTTTACTTTCAATAATGCCAGGTGTGTCTCAGTTGACTAAAGCCTACCATGAAAGCGCGCTTCTGGACCATTAGATGTTGCCACGTCAATTAATGAGTTTCATCCAACGCTTCCTGATTTTTGTTATTTTCTAATTTTTGTTTTTATTTCTTTTATTTCCTTTATTTTCAAAAAATTCATAACTTCTTTATTTTTAATCCAAAAAATATGGGACCAATTGCATTCTTCTCCATTTAAATTCTAGTTTCTAAAAATGATTTTTAATTTTTTTTATCTTGTCATTTGATATTTTTTGTGAATTTTCTCTTTTCTGGTTATTTTTAATTCATTTTAAAGAGTTTTCAACATTCAAAAAATGCAAAAATATTTCCTAACCTATTTGAATGATGATGGGTCTATGAAAAATATTCTCATCAATTTTCTAAATGATTTGAGATTTATTTGAGATTTTAGTTCAATTAGATTATTTTTATTCATTTTTAATTGATTAAAAATAGTTTCTGACTTTTAAAAATGCTGAAATTTTTTGTCAAACTTTGTTTGACCCTGCTGAACTTGAGATAAATCACTTGGACCTTTCAAGGTTGATTTGAAGTGATTTTGAAGTTTGACCTTTCCTTGTTATTTTAATTCAAGTTTATTTTAAATATTAAAAAATGCCAAAAATATTTTATTCATTTCTTGACTTCCAATCTTCATCTCACTTCTGTTTTGATTGTTTGACCATGATCCTCAATGTCATTGGTCAACACTTGTTGATTGGTACATTTTATTTCATTTAATGCACTTTATTCTTTCCTTTTCCATTTTCCATTATTCATCTCCTTCTTCTTCTTCTTTCTTTTTGATCAATGAGTTGAAGGTTGATAAGTTAGCATTGATTAGGGAAGTTTAATCTTCCTTGATTCAAATCTAATTCATCTTGATCAAATGATCAAGTGAATGGCTTTGCATTAAGGATAGGTTGCTTCCTAAATCATGCAAATGACTTAAACCAATACAAGATCAATTCTCTTTTCCTTTTTTGGCATGGCAAGTTGTTGGAACTTGGTTTACTAATCAAGACTTCTAACTTGTGTTGTTGCCTACATTATTATTGACCGGCCTCAGATAGTTGTGACTTCTACATAAGTCCAATTACGATTGCTTAACATAGCGCTAAATTTGCCTTATGACACACTAATTACTAACACTAACTATTAACCATTAACATTTAATTTTTGCTCTTTACTTTTATGCAATTTACTATTCTTGTACATATTATTCATTTTCTTTTCCCTTTGCTCATTTGAGTACATGTTTATGTTAATGCAATTTTCCTTTTGCTCACTTGAGCACATAATTGTGAATATATCTTTTGTACTTGTGTTTGTCTATTTGTTGTGAACCAAATACAAAGAATTGGACAAAATGGACTTAGATTCTAGGACTTTACCCAAGCTAATGGAGTTTGAAGAGCAGCTAGGCCTCATGCCTTTAGAGTGCTTAAATGTCAAAGAGAAACTAGGCCTCATGCCTTTAGAATGCTTAAAACTTGGAGATGAACATTAGAAAGGACCAACTTCTAAACTCCCTCTTGTCCATTCTTTGATTGTTAATAGAACCTTTTGATGTGTGTGTTTTTGTGCTAGGGATTCCCATATTGAGCCAAATTGAGGAACCATTGCCATGAGCTTCTAAGAGAGATGGATCCAAGCTACATTGAGGAACTTTCCAAGAGCTTCATTTGATTGTTGATTGCTTGAGTTTATGCTTATGTGATTGCTTATTCCAAAGGATGGGAGCTACTTGGATCATCCATATGATCTCAAGAGAGGAACTCCATTGTGGTCTTTTTCTTTATCCCTCACCTCTTGTATGCCTAGGATTCTAGCCCTTCTTCTTCTTCTCTCCACTCTAACCCAAGCCAAAACTTTTGTGCAAACATTTAACATTTCCTTTTCAAACATTAGAAACCTAAGCCTTATGCTTTTGATTTTCAAACTTTCTTTTCATAATACTTATTTTGAATTGAACTTCTAAGTCAACTTTAACCATATTTTGTACATACTTTTCATTGGTAAATACCACTCATTCAAATGTTTTTTGTGGTTTCAATGGCCACCTTCTTAATCAAATTTTTGATAACCTTTAGTTATTAGGTTTGAGTTATCCTTGAGGTAGATGTAATACTCACCTTTATCCTTAGTGATGGACAATGAGTCTTCCATGCTTATTATAGGGTTAACCCCTCACTAGCATGTTGAAGCTATCCTCACATGGTGGATTTGTGGTTTTAGGTCGAGTTTTCTCCCTTGGATAACAAAAGACCTTAAGGATTTTGGACCAATCAACTCACCAACTCATTTTTTTGAGATTTTTACCCCGAACTATGAGGTTTTGATCCTAATCTTTTTAAGATGGTACATAGGCAATGGGTTCACCCATCCAAACACAAAATGTAAATAAACTTGTATATTCTCTCCTCATCTCTTCAATCATGTTTGCACAAATAAATTTTCACAAAATACCAACCTTACAACCAATATGAGAAGGGCTCCCTAGGAGTACCTAGGATGTTTTGGGTGCCTAACACCTTCCCATTGCATAACCAACCCCCTTACCCAGATCTCTGACTTTTTTACTAGTTTTTGATTCGATAAAACTTTTAGGTTTTTGTTTGCTTTCTAACCAATCCTTTGGATAAATAGAAGTGCGGTGGCGACTCGACTTGTATGATTTACCTTGGACTTAGTCAATATCTCTAATGGTAACGAATACCCCGCTACAGATAGACACGAAGCAGACCTGTTGATGACTGAATTCCATGAAGGTTCCTTTGGTACTCATTCCAATGGACATGCAATGGCAAAGAAGATGTTGTGAGCAGGTTACGATTGGCTGACAATGGAATCTGACTGTTGCAAGTTTGTGAAGAAATGCCACAAGTGTCAAATATATGCAGATAAGATTCATGTTCCTCCGACACTGTTGAATGTAATTTCCTCCCCATAGCCCTTCTCCATGTGGGGAATTGATATGATTGGCATGATTGAGCCCAAAGCTTCGAACGACATCTTTTCATTTTAGTGGCAATCGATTACTTCACAAAATGGGTTGAAGCAACATCATATGTGAATATGACCAAGCAAGTCGTTGTAAGGTTTATCAAGAATCAGATCAGATGTCGTTATGGTGTGCCAAGTAAGACCATTACTGATAATCGATCGAACTTGAATAAAAATATGGTGGAAGCTCTTGGCAAAGATTTCAAGATAGCACATCATAATTCTTCTCCCTATAGACCCAAGATGAATGGGGTTGTTGAAGCTGCAAACAAGAACATCAAGAAGATTATTCAAAAGATTTTCGTAACATATAAGGATTGGCATGAGATGCTCCCATTTGCTTTTCACGGTTATCATACATCCATCCGCACTTCAACAGGGGAAACCCCTTTCTCTCTTGTATATGGCATGGAAGTAGTTCTCCCAATAGAGGTGGAGATCCCCTCATTGCGTGTGCTCATGGAAGCCAAGTTGGCTGAGGCTGAATGGTGTCAGACCATGTATGATCAGTTGAATTTGATTGAAGAGAAGAGATTGACTTCCATGTGTCACGGTCAGTTATATCAGCAGAGGATGAAGAAAGATTTTGATAAGAAGGTCAGACCTCGCGTGTTCAGAGAAGGTGATCTTGTGCTCAAAAATATTTTGTCTTTCAAACCAGATTCTAGGGGCAAATGAACTCCTAATTATGAAGGCACGTATGTTATTAAGAGAGCCTTTTCAGGTGGTGCTTTGATCTTTAAAACTATGGACGGTGAAGAGTTCACTCGTCCTGTGAATGCAGGTGTAGTCAAGAAATACTTCGCCTAAAAAGAAAAGAACAGCTCGCTAAGTTGAAAACCCGAAAGGGAGGCTTAGGCAAAAATGAGTGTCTCAATGGATTGAAAACCCGAAAGGGCGATCCAGGCAAAAATTAGAGACATAAAATTGAAAAGAATTATCTCAATAAATTGAGCACCCCACCTTGGGGAAATTTATGCAAAAAAGTTAGGGATTACGGCAAGTAACTGCATCCTGCTGATTTTCAGTGTTGAAGTCGTTTTGAGCATAATGGTTGATGGTGATTCATGATGCCCAGTAGAAGTCGAGAGCACAGTAGATATCAAGAGTTGGTAGAAGGATTAGTGATCATTGTATTCAATGTAACCATTTTCCATGAAAATTACCATTTTCAACTTTGTAAAGATCTATGGAGTCTTGTCATTTACAGACTACCATTCCAATAAATAAAGTTGAGCTTTTATCTAATTGTTTCCACTCTTATTTATTTCAGCCAAATAGCTTTAAATTTTATTATGACCATTTTTGAAATTAAAGTTTTAAATCAAAATCATTTTTCTTAAACATATAAAAGCATGAATTTTAAGCAATCGATTTCATTTAAAGGAATATCAATAGTGGTTCGAAAGCAGTAAGCCCTAAATGTGGAGCATTATCGGTTCTCCCCAAGCAGTAAGCGCATTTCTCTTTCGTCCCCGGAAGTATAGATGCAGCGCTCAGCAGTTGATTTCCCGGAGCAGTTTTTGTTCACTATTTCCCCACTGGAGTAGCTAGCTGAGTTGGTTGATCGTTCCCCCTGCGGAATTTAATGTGCATTCCCCGGCCGATTTTTGGTCTCTAGCAAAGTAAGAACAGTGTCCTCAATAGTTCGTGTAGGTGTGGCAGAACTTCGAATTCCCTACCAATCGCCATCAGATTTGCTCCCAGTCAGAGTTTCCTCTTGGTTCCTGAGCAGCTATTTGTGTTTATCCTCTGCATGGTTGTCTCCCATTTGATATGGTGTTGGCCTAAAATTCCCCACAGAGTTGGTAACAATTTTCCTCAACAGATCTCCTCCTTCCCCATATATGGTTGAGCCTTTGGGATGTTGATCTCTCTTTTCTCCAGCAGTTGTCTCCCTTTTTGTGGATTGACCGAGAATTGTATCGATGATTCAAATCTGATACACCTTTGTATCCTTTGCGATCGTTTTGTCAGCATAATCATCATATATACATATACATATACATATACACTCATATAATCTCATTATTACATCATCACATTTGTTGATTAATTCCTGTGATCTTAATACTCTGGTATGGCGGTACTTTATCCCCATACAAGTTTGATGTTTACCCTCCTTCAATCATAGAGTGTCATCCCCCTAAGCAGAAAGACTTTAATCTTTCTCCTTTCCCCACTGAGTTAGTTCCTCGTGGATGATTATTGTTTCAGTTTCCTCCCCAGTTGTTTATCTGGAGGGAATCACTCCCCTTGAGTTATATCCTCGTTGGGTTGAGTCTTGATCGACCGTTTCTTTCTAGATCTTACCTAGATTTGGGTCCCCTAAGAGTTTATTACCTAGTAACTGGTAATATTCTTCTTAGTTTGCAGTTTATACCCTTTTTCTCCCCAGCGGATTCATTTTTTATGTTTCCCCAAGAAGTATATCCTTGATATGTTCATCCTAACCGGTGACGGATATTTTCTTCCCCTATTTGAGTTTATCCTTGATATGTTCATCCTAACCGATGATGGATACTCTCATCTTTGGTATTCTACCCAGTAAAAAGGTAGTTGTAATCCCTATTTTTCTCCCCAGAGAGTTAATCCTTGATATGTTCATCCTAACCGATGACGGGTTTCCTTCTCTTTGTGGTATTCTATCCAGCATTCGATAGATGTAATTCCTACTTTTTTTTCAGGTGGTTTATCCTTGATATGTTCATCCTAACCGGTGACGGATATCCTCCTTGACATCCCTAGGCAATTTTATCCTTGATATGTTCATCTTAACCGATGACGAATTTTCTTCCCTTTGAGTCTATCCTTGATATGTTCATCCTAACCGATGACGGATATTCTCATCTTTGGTCTTCTACCCAATAACCGGTAGTTGTAAATCCTATTTCTGCAGTTTTTCCCCAGTAAGACTATTCTTACCCAGTAACCAATAACGAATACACCCGCCTGGCGGTTCTCAGCGAGTCATCCTTGATATGTTCATCCTAACTGATGACGGGTGTCCTCTCTGACAAATCTTTATTATCTCCACGCCCAGTAGCAGGTGATGGATAATAAATTTCTGCTCCTCCTGTGTTGAAGTTTATTTCTTCCCCCAGTTGAGTTAAGTGCGCATTTCCTTAGTGAAATCGTTGTTCCTGCATGATTCAAGTACGTCAGTTTTATCCTGATCTACTCGTTTCTCCTGCAGATTTTTTTGTTCCCCGACTGAGTCTCTCCATTTTCATGGAATCCCTCTAGTCTCCCAACAGTTTGTAAGTCGTGGTCTGGCCTACGCATAATCTTTTTATCCCCTCATAGTCTTTGTCTCCCTAGTGAGTTTTCCTTACGAAATGCATTATGCTCCTGCGGACATTCGGTTTCTCTGATTTCTTTTCCTTTGTGGCAACATTTCCCCACAGAGAATTTATTGCTTACATTCATATCATATGCATCATGAGGTCTCTTAGGGACCAAAATTTGTTTCTATATGTTGTTATTTAAGCCCATTCTACTGAGTCGATACAGATATTTTAACCTTCACCTCCTCAGTTAGAATGTCCTTAAATAGGGGCAGCTGTAAGACCCCAATTTTGACCCTAAGACCCCTCATGCAATTTCATCATAAGCATCAACATTGGGATCATACCTTGGCATCCTCTTTACCCCTATTTCATTAGGGTTTGTTTTGGGAGAGATCACCAAGCACCATGTGATTGTATCATACTTGTATATTATCATTTTTTACTTACCAAAATACCAAAAATATGTCTTTGCATTTGCCTAACTCTTTTGTGGGTAGGGCATGATCACCACTGATCTATCAAGTTCACATCTAGGGTTTAAGACCCTCATGGCTAAGAGCACAACCAAGGATTGATCCAAAATGTATCTAAGAATCCTATATGAGTCCCATTGATCTTTACATGTTATTTTTTATCAAGATTTCTTCAAGAGTTTGGAGTTGGTTTGCCTTGGAAACCCTAGTTTGACTGGGTATCTTGAGTAACTTCTTCAACAAGCTTCTTCATCATTGATCAAATTTCTCAAGGGAAACTTCAAAATTCCATCATCTTATGCATATATGATCTATCATGAGCCTAAAAAACCAAGAGAATTGCATGTTAGCAAGTTGGTTGATGGTGGTTGGCCAAATGAATTCATCTAATCAAAACTGGGTCTCCCTAGACCCTATCTCCTACAGTTTTCATCATATGAAAATGATTCCAAGATCAAAGTTACTATAAATGATATTATAGATAACTTTAATGTTTAGGTCTAGAGCGAATTTTGCTTGGAAAGTCATTTTCTATGTTGAAACATTATAGGTCATTTTGTCTAAACCCTAGTTTCAAAGTCAACTTCCCAAGACCATAATTGGCTAAATTTTCATGATATGAAAGATTTCCAAGTTTCACAATCAAATTCAGGATGTATACTTCAACTTTGATGTTTGGAGTGAGAGCTAAATCAACTTTTATGAGCATGTGATATGAGGATACATTATAGGTCATTTTGGACCAATACCATTGAACAAGTGATTTTCCTGAACTTCAAAAATGCATAACTCACTCATTATAAATCCAAATGATGTCAAACTTATGACCATTTTGAAGGTCTTTGAAAGAGATACAACTTTGATGAATACACTTTTCTCATTTGGAGCTCACATAAAAAGTTAAGCAAGGTGGAATAATGAAGTATATGACCTAACACTTAGAAAAAATTTCAACATGTTGAAATTCCCAAACTTCCACCTTAAAATTCACCATGATACAAGTTCCAAATGGAAAAGTGTTCAACATATAACTTATTCCTCCTGATCTAAGATTTCCAAAGAGTCCTAATTCATTCATTTTGGACAAGGTTTGATAGGGTTGCGCATGGTGTTAACAGGCCCGCATTAGTTGGCAAAATCAAATCTTCAAGTGATCATGTAACTTTGCCTTGCCTTTCAAGCTTCATTCACACCTCAGCATAGTTGATTTTGGACCTAATTTTATTGCTTCATGGGCATGTACACGCCCATGCAAGCATGAACATGGCATTTCTAAATTTGGACAAAATTTCAAGTGTCCAAATAACATTCCATTTTGTTATAAATAGAGACCCTATTTGCTCATTTCAAGGGACCCTTGCGCGCCATCTTTGCCTCCACTCTTCAAACCCTCACATTTGAAAGGAAAACCTGAGAATTTTCATTTGAAAATTGAGTTTGAATCTCACTGTTTGGAGATTCAAAAACTCCAGGATCCAAAGCTTTGTACTAATCTTAAGCTACTTCTGCAAGCTATTGGAGCAAGATCAAACACGAATTGAAGCAAGAGAGATCAAGTTCTGCATAACATTGAAGGTATTTTCCAGATTTCTTATTCTCTTCGATTCTCACTCAATTCTCATCAATTCTCTTGGATCTTTGTTTGTTTGAAGTCCTACCAATGTAGGCAAGAAGATTGAGTTTTTTTGAGGTCAAATCGAAGAAACTCAGTTGACATACCTCAAAATTCAACTCCACATATCTCTCTACATATTTGGAGTTAGTTAAAATTGAGGTGATATTCGCGATCTACGCCATTTTATCTTTCAGATCATGTCTTCTTTTTTCATTTAAGTCATGGTGATGATTGAACCAGTCCGGCCAGGGTCATCGGAGAAGATGACCGGCCTTTGGTTCCGGCAGTAATGTGGCACGGTTCAGAACCATTGATTTGGTTTAAAATGTTTTAATCATAAACGTTGGTTTGGATGACCATTTTTGTGGCGCGCTGACTAAGGACCATCATGGATTGCGTGTTTCAGACCACTTGATTTGCTACCT
The DNA here is from genome assembly GCF_024323335.1 of Lathyrus oleraceus. Lineage (NCBI taxonomy): Eukaryota > Viridiplantae > Streptophyta > Magnoliopsida > Fabales > Fabaceae > Lathyrus > Lathyrus oleraceus. The sequence continues at coordinate 212,772,025 of NC_066582.1, forward strand.
CAATTAATGAGGGAGATCAAGTGGTCCACGTTTTTTTGATTTTTTTTATTTTAGTTTTTATTCCTTTAATTTTCATTAATTCATATTAATTTTAATATTGATCCAAAAAATATGAGTTTCACTAAAAAAAATTAAATAAAATCCTCTTTCATATTTTGAATTAAAAATAAATTTTGGATCATTATTAATATTTTTCATGACTTAATTGATTTTGTGAACATTTTTAATTGTTTAAAAATACTTTTAAGTTTCCAAAAATTCTGAAAATTTTTCTCCAAGGTCCTTTGACCTTGTTTGACCTATGATAAATCTCATGGCCATTTCTTTGGTGTTTCGATGAGGTTTTAGGAAATTGACCAACCATATTTAATTTAATGTATTATTTTTAATTGAATAAATGCCAAATAAATTGTGTAGAGCCATTTTGATTGACTTTGTAAGTTTGACTTGTGTTGTTGGGCCTTGGTCAAGGTTGATTTGACTTTGTTAAGTTAAGATCATTGGATTTAGGGGATTGATGGAATGTACATTCCATCTCCAAAAATGAATGAATAATCTTAATTTGGTAAAAGTCCTCCTTTGTCCAATTTGAGTTTGATCCATTCCCCCTCCCTCTTCATCTCATTCCCCTTCTTTATGCATTTATGTCATGGACCTATGATATCTCAATATCCTAAGGCTAGTTGATTGCAAAATCAACATAAGTATGAATGAGATTAGGCCCCCTCTTTTGCATATTATTTTTGTGTGTGGTCTGTTTCATGAGCATAGTCCATTATACTATGTCTCTAACATGCATTAACACCAAAATTCTATTGCCCGACTTCAAATAGTTGTGACTTCTACATAAGTCCAATTACGATTGCTTAACATAACGTCAAATTTTTGACACAAAAGGCATAGCATTCTAGTTAGTGAGATTGTAAGTCTCCCCTCTTTCATGGTATTGTGTGGAAACTTGGTCTTTAAAAAGGATTTATGCTTGTGATAAGTGGGTTGAGTGTTCTCCAATGAATGACTTTAAAAAGCAAAAGCAATACTAACTTCTAACTCATTAACAACTAACATTTAATTTCAAGCCATTTACTTTTAATGCACTTTATTTTTAAGCCTTATTCATTTGCCATTATTCATACCATTCTAATTGTTTATGTTAATGTCATTTTCACTTTGTCCACTTGGACCATATTTTGTGATATATTTTTTTTGTGTTTGTTTGTGTGGTCTTTGACCACTAATGTACATAATAAGAACAAAAACCCTTAAAACTTCTTGTGTGGACTGTTGATTTGATCTGAGACAATATGACTTAGAATTTAGACAACACTTCCTATGCAAAGGACTTGGCCAATGCCAACTTTCATGTAACCAAGTGCTTGTAGTTTGAAACTTCATCTGATACACCATTGAAGATCCATTTGAGTTCATCTGCAACATGATCATTGTGAAGCTGTTATTTTGAACCTGTGACTTGTGGCATTGTGGAATTCATCTGCTACATGGGCAAATTGGGAGAAGATCATGGAGTTTCTAAGCTTGGATGTGGCTATCCTTATTTGATGTCTTTCTCTTCAAGTTGATATTTTGTGCATTGTTTGTTGCTTGATTCTAATGTCCAAGGGAATTTGGGTTTTTATATGACATTCTTGTCTATTAGATTGCAGCCCATTGGTCAGATCTTTTCAACTCTTAACTTTTAGGTTTATGGTTAGGATTAGTCTCTTCATCTTCTCCCCACTTCTTAAATTTTAAAATCTCTCTCTCCTTTTAAAAACTTACTTGCTTGTGTTTGTGTTTTCTAAACCTAGACCATATTGCAAACTAGAAACTTGGTCTTATGCCATTGCATTTTTAAATTTCTTTTCTTAATCAAATTTGTAAACAAACTTAACTATACTTGACTTAAAATTTTCAAAAGCCAAAAGAACTAACTCATTCAAACCATTTTTAGGCCTTTGTGCCTTTCAAACCTAATTTTTGTTAAAAGCAATGCATCCACTTTGAAATTTATACCACGAACTACGAGGTTTTTGTAAGAACAAAGTTGGTTCTACAATGTATCTCTAGGATTTTGATGGTACCCTAACGAAATTTTTCTTAAGTGTGCAGAACTCTGATCGAACAATCAGATAGATAAAAGCATCAGATACAGAATCCAGCAATCAGATGCTAACTCAAAAGAAACGCGTGTAAAAGGTTCTGACTCTGATCAACACATGTACTAGCAAAACAGAAAGAAGTCAGAAACTCTGTTAAAGAAGATTGAATCCAGACTCTGAATCTGAAGAAGTCAAGAGTATAGAGAAACTCTTACTTGGTCAGATAGAAGCAACCTCTGAAGTCTGAACTCTGACTAACAAGACTCTGATACAGATTCACCAGCTCAGAACGCGTAACCATGAAGAAATCTGTTTTTAGAAAGAAACTATTTCTAGAAGGAAATTATAACATGCTCAAAACTGTTTTAGAAAGAAACAAGGAAAGTAATGACAATAAACATTCTTCAATGACCAAGATCCTGTCATCACTCAACGGTTCTCTCAAACTCCTATATAAAGGACGGAATACTTCGCAAGAGAACACACCCAAGACACACAAGAATACAACAACTTTCATTCATCCTCCCTTACGTTTTCACGAGATGATGCTCTTACGTGAAAAAGTGTTGTTCTTATAACTATGTAATATTTGCTTTTTGTTAGAAGCATGTTGCATTACAATCATATTTTTTTAAGATACTTCCTCAAGTGACTCTGTGCAGTCTGAATACTTGAGAGGGCTAAGGGATTATTCTCTTAGACATTTGTTTGTGTAATCTTTCAAGATTAGTGGATTAAGTCCTTTTTTGAAGGCGAAATCACCTTGGCCGTGTGGACTGGAGTAGTTTTGAATTTTAAGCGAACTAGTATAAAATTTTGTGTCAATTTGTTTTTATTCTCTGTGTGTCTAAACTATCAAAAAGATTTTATTTTCGAAAACAATTCAAACCCCCTTTCTTGTTTTTCTCTTCCTTAAATTGGTATCAGAGCTTCGGGTCTGTTATTGATTTTTTAATCAAACACTTAATAGTGTAGAGAGATCCAGCGTGAGAAAAACTATGGCCAACAGCAATGAAAGAGATAGTTACAATGCTAAACCTCCAATCTTTGATGGAGAAAAATTTGATTATTGGAAAGATAGAATTGAAAGTTTCTTTCTGGGCTACGACACTAATCTTTGGGACATAGTCACAATTGGCTACACACCACCTGTGACTGACGCTGGCGTTACCATTTCCAGAAGCAAAATGACAGGTGATCAGAAGCGTAAATTCAAAAACCATCACAAAGCCAGAACGATACTACTAAATGCCATTTCCTACAATGAATATGAAAAGATCACCAACGGGGAAATAGCTAAAGAAATACTTGAATCCCTGAGGATGACTCATGAAGGAAATTCTCAAGTCAAAGAAACAAAGGGTCTGGCTCTAATTCAGAAATATGAAGCCTTCAAAATGGAGGACGATGAAGTTGTAGATGTAATGTTTTCTAGATTTCAAACTTTAATTGCAGGACTCAAAGTTCTGGACAAGGGCTACACAACTGCATATAATGTCAAAAAGATAGTCAGAAGCTTACCAAAGAAATGGAGACCCATGGTCACAGCTTTAAAGTTATCCAAAGATCTGAACAATATCAGCCTTGAGGAACTCGTCAGTTCACTCAGAAGCCACGAGAAAGAACTCGAGGAAGATGAGCTTCAAAAGAAGATCAAGCCTGTAGCACTAAAATCCAGATCTAAATGGTGCAAACCAGAAAGAAACAAACCCTTCCAAGTTAAAGAGGAAGACAATGACGACTCTGAAAAAGAAGACTCTGATGATGAAGAAGAGTTATACCTTTTGACCAGAAGAGTTAAACAACTCTGGAGAAAAAGGAATAATAACTTCAGAAGACCAAGACCCAAGGGAGATCGCTCAGAATCAACTTCCAGAGGTAAGTCAAACAAAGAAATAACATGCTATGAATGTAAGGAAACAAGTCATTACAGAAACGAATGTCCCACGCTGAAGAAAGAAAGCTCCAGAAGAGAGAATTTCAAGAAAAGTTCATTCAGAACCAAAAAGGGACTGATGGCCACCTGGGACGACATTGGATCTGATTCATCCGAATCAGACTCTGAAGAACAGGCAAATGTTGCATTCATGGCTACCACCTCCAGAAATACGTCAGATGGAGAATCTGACTCTGAAGAGGTATTTTCTGATCTTTCTTGCTCTGACCTTGAATCATGCCTTTCTGAAACTCTAAACTCATATCAGAAACTTAGACAAACATTTAAGCCTTTAAAAGGAGTTCTTGAAAGGACAATTGAAGAATGTGATAAGCTTGAGATAACTACTTTAGAACTAAAAGATGAAAATCAAACTTTGATAAAAGAAAGAGACTCCATAAATAAACAATGTTTAAAACTTGAAGAAGCACTATCTCAAGCCCCACAAACTTCTAACACAATGATATATGAATATGAAAAATCTTTTCAAAAATTTCTGAAAAATGGGATAGAAAGGAGTAGAATGGCATCCATGATTTATGGAGTTAGTTAGAATAATAAAACAGGAATAGGGTATGTCCCTAGTAAAGATAAATCTTCTACAGATGAAAAACCTAAATCTCCTTTTTCTTATCACTGCACACATACACAAGCACAACGTTTTGATAATGCTAGAAAACCCAAAGTTCTAAGAAACTCTGGGAAAACTAATCATAAAGGACCCAAAAGATTCTGGGTACCAAAGGATAAGATTGTTTATGTTACAGATATCTTATGCAACAGAGTTAAGACACCAATCATGGTACCTGGACTCTGGATGCTCGCGACACATGATGGGAAGAAAGCATATGTTCCAAAGCCTGGAACTTAAAGATGCTGGCTTCGTAGGTTTTGGAGGAAATCAGAAAGGAAGAATCAGAGGCTCCGGAACTATTGGTAATGGAATTCTTCCCTCTATATCTGATGTTTTCTATGTAGAAGGATTAATGCACAATCTTTTATCAATAAGTCAATTAAGTGATAACTGTTATGATGTAATCTTAAATCAAAAAACATGTAAAGCAATTAATTAGAACAATGGATCAGTCTTATTCACTGGCAAGAGGAAAAACAATATTTACAAGATAAATCTTTCAGACCTAAAAGAACAAAATGTAATATGCATGATGTATGTTCATGAAGAGCAATGGGTATGGCATAGACGCTTGGGCCACATTAGCATGAGAAAACTCTCTCAGCTAAATAAACTCGAGTTAGTCAGAGGCCTACCTAAACTGAAGTATTCTTCAGAAGCTCTATGTGAGGCACGTCAGAAAGGTAAATTTTCAAAAACATCTTTCAAAAAGAAAAATATTGTTTCTACCTCTAAGCCTTTGGAACATCTTCACATTGACCTGTTTGAACCTATTAAGACAACGTCACTCAATGGAAATAAGTATGGACTAGTTATTGTTGATGACTTTAGTCGCTCGACATGGGTAAAATTCCTAAAGCACAAGAGTGAGTATCACTCTGTATTCACTAGCTTCTGTTCCAAAGTGCAAAACGAATTTGACTCTAAAATCATCAGAGGCAGAAGTGATCATGGTGGAGAATTTGAGAATAAATTTTTTGAGGAACTATTTGATTTTAATGGAATATCCCATGATTTCTCCTGTCCTAGAACTCCACAACAAAATGGAGTTGTAGAAAGGAAGAATAGGACACTCCAAGAGATGGCCAGAACCATGATCAATGAAACAAATGTGGCTAAGCACTTTTGGGATGAAGCAGTAAATACAACGTGTTATATTCATAATAGAATCTCTATAAGACCTATTCTAGAAAAGACTCCCTATGAACTGTGTAAGGGAAGAAAACCCAACATTTCTTATTTCTATCCTTTTGGATGCTCTTGCTTTATTTTGAATACTAAAGAACATATGAACAAGTTTGATTCAAAAGCACAAAAAGGTATTATGTTAGGATACTCAGAACGCTCTAAAGGCTACAGAGTATACAACGCAGAAACCAAAACTGTGGAAGAATCAATCCATGTTAGATTTTATGATAAGCTTGACCCTAAAAAGTCAAAGCTAGTTGAGAAACTTTCAGATTTGGAGATTACTCTTGCAGGTTCTGACGAAAAGACTAAAGCACCAGAAGTATTTGAAAGACACAAGCTAAATGAATCTGAAGCCTCAACCATCCAGAAGAAATCAAGAAGTCACCCCAACATCTCTGAAGATTTGATTATGGGAAACAAGGATGAACCCGTTAGAACAAGGTCGACATTCAAAGTATCTGAAGAAACTCCTCTACGATTAGTTTCTCTAATCGAACCTACTTCATGTGATGAGGCACTTCAAGACAGTGACTGGGTTCTGGCTATGAAAGAAGAGCTAGACCAATTCTCAAAGAATGACGTCTGGGACCTTATTCCAAAGCCTAAAGGAACTCACATTATCGGAACCAGATGGGTGTTCAGAAACAAACTGAACGAAAGAGGAGAAGTTGTCCAAAATAAAGCACGACTGGTGGCACAGGGGTACAGTCAACAAGAAGGCATTAACTACAACAAAACCTTTGCCCCAGTCGCCAGGTTAGAATCTATTCGCTTACTTGTTTCATTTGCTGTAAATCACTCAATCAAACTATATCAAATGGATGTCAAGAGTGCATTTCTTAATGGTTATATATCATAATAATTTTATGTCAATCAACCTCTAGGTTTCGAAAATTCTAAATGTCCAGAACACGTTTTTAAACTTAAGAAATCACTGTACGGTTTAAAACAAGCTCCTAGAGCATGGTATGAAAGACTAAGCAATTTTCTTCTGGAACATGACTTTATTAGAGGACAAGTTGACTCTACACTCTTCTATAAAAACATTAGAAATGATCTCATGATATTCCAGATATATGTTGATGACATTATTTTTGGTTCAGCTAACCCTTCTGTATGTCAAGAATTCTCTAAGTTAATACAGGCAGAATTTGAAATGAGATTAATGCAAGAACTAAAGTTCTTTCTAGGGATTCAAATTAATCAAGCTTCAGAAGCCACCTACGTCTATCAAAGTAAATACATAAAAGACATTCTAAAGAAGTTTGAAATGGCTGAATGCAAACCTGCTAAGACACCTATGCATCCAACCTGCATTCTGGAAAAAAGAAGAAATTAGTCAGAAGGTTTGTCAGAAGCTCTATCGTGGTATGATAGGCTCTCTTCTTTATCTGAAAGCTACACGTCCTGGTATTTTGTTTAGTGTATGCCTCTGTGCTAGATTCCAATCAGATCCAAGAGAATCTCATTTAACAGTTGTTAAAAGAATCCCCAGCTATCTGAAAGGAACCCCTAACATGGGCCTGATGTATGAGAAAACATCAGAGTATAGACTTTCTGGTTATTGTGATGCAGATTACGCAGGGGACAGAATGGAACGTAAAAGTACATCTGGGAACTATCAGTTCTTAGGAAATAATCTTATATCTTGGGCCAGCAAAAGGCAATCAACCATAGCTTTGTCCACTGTAGAAGTAGAATATATATATATATATATATATATATATATATATATATATATATATATATATATATATATATATATATATATATATATATATATATATATATATATATATATATATATATATATCAACATCACTATGCACTACTCAGATGCTCTGGATGAAGAATCAACTTGAAGACCTTATGATCTTTGAGAGTAACGTTCCTATTTTCTGTGATAATACTGCTTCCATTTGTTTAAGTAAGAATCCTATTCTGCATTCCAGAGCTAAGCACATAGAAATAAAACATCATTTCATTAGAGACTATGTTTAGAAATGGGTAATCACTTTAAAATTTATTGATGCAGACATTCAATGGGCTGACATTTTTACCAAACCCCTCGCTGAAGATAGATTCTCCTTCATTTTGAAAATTTTAAACATTCAAATTTGTCCAGAATGAAATGTGCCTCTGAAATAGCAAAATAAGACTCTGAAGTAAACATCTGGAATCTATATCTGACTCTGATGCTACTACCAGTTAGAAGCTATCTGAATCAGAAATCCTCAGGATCCAACCCTTTGGTATTCCGAAAGATCAGATAAAGTAACACGTGGTACCTCTTACGTCTGACCTTGGAACTTCTAGACAGCTGTCCAGCAGAAATCAAGAGACAGACTCTTGAAATCTCCTCGAGCAGTATGCTGATTTGGGGATTAGACCTCCATCATGGGCTGTAATCATTCTCCTCCAAACGTGCTTACATTGTTAACATGCTGCATTTAATGCTTTAACAGTTAAACTCTCTCTTTACTTTCGTTTTTCATGCATCCTCATAAGTATAAATTCACTTCACATACTATGTTTGCACACTTTACACTCACGACCACACTAAAACCCTCTCTCTCTCCCAGTTCTTCATCATCTTCAAGGTTTCTACAGTTTTCATCAAGTTCTTCATCCTTCAAACTTCATCTTCAATTGTGTTCTTCATGGACACTCAATAACAGTTCGTCTACAACTTCTCTCAACAAATGAACTCAACAACCAATTTCTACTCAACAAGCAAGAGCAACCACCGGTGTCGTCTCAACCCCAATCTACAGGGAACCACATATCCTCGATCGTGAACCTCACATTCACCTAGCAACACCATTTGAAAAACTAGAAGTACTATGTGAGTCGCTAGTGGACTTCGAAAACATGAAGAAGAATGTCGTAGACCTAACTGAAGAGGTAAGAATGCAAGGGTGGGAAACCTATTTTCAACGCCTCTATGGCCCTATGTATACAAATCTGGTGAAGGAGTTCTAGCGTTTCACAGACTCAGATGATCACTACATTGCCTCCTACGGTCTGGGAGTCAAGATAGTCATCACTGAGAAATCCATTGCTTCTCTTTTGAACATGGAGAAGACAGGAGGAAGACGCATCTACGACATAAACCCTAGGGCAAAATACTTGTCCCGGGAAATCAACCCTACCATATTTCAACAGAGTACTGAAGGCAAACACTCCAAGAACAATGAGCTCCATCAGAACCTCTGTGTCTGGTTGAAGATCATCTTAGGCACCATTCATCATCGCCCTGCATCAAACTCTTATGACTACATCAACACAAATCAAAAGTGTATTTTATACTGCATTCACAAGGGGTTGAAACTCTGTCTACCAGCATTGCTCTTCAAGTATCTTAGAGACTCTATTAAAGACACCAGAAATAACATGAAGACCAGAAACTACACCCCTCTGGGGAGACTTATATTAGATGTGTTGATTGAGAGTGGCTTCGTGGATCACTTGATTCAGCTCAGACTCATGGAAGATGTCACTATTGACACTGGGAGACCTTTGAATGCTCGGAATCTGAAGAGCATGGGAATCATTGATCAAGTTAGAGCCAAACCAACACTTGACACCTCCTGGGAAACACTCAGGGATCAGAGGGTGATTCCCAATAGACTCTACCTGTTCTTCAAGATTGACCCTCCAGAGGTAGTAGCTTACTATCTAAAGGACCTTGTCAATCAAGGGGTGGACATCTCTGAATTCACAGTGGACTGGCTACCTGAGCATCCACCAAACTTCATGAAGAGGATGCAAGAGCCCTCTGTGAAGTCCAAGAAGGATAAGAAAGCAAGGATGGGAGAATCCTCTGGGTCAAGACCTCCAATCCCTCTGGCTGGCTCTCCAAGTAAGTTTGTACCTCTCTCTCTCGCTCTGTTAAAATAAAACCTCTTGCTTCTTGTCTTCCCCAAACCACCCCAATATACACCACCTCTGAAACTCCTCCCTCAACCACCAGAACCTCTAACCCACCCTCACTTAAATTCATCCTTGCTACCACCACACTACCCGTTGCTGAAGCAGAAATGCTGAATGAAACTACTTCACCATCATCATCACCATCTCCATAATCACCACCATACTACGTACTCTCCTCCGACAACGAACCATCTGACCCCCAATCCCACACTCTGGCTCAGCTACAAGCTCGTGCTCTGGCCTCTCAACAGCCATCACACTCTAAACTTGAACCAGAAGTCACTTCCCCACCTCCGGAACATCCAAATCCAACTACATTTGAACAACCTCAAATACCATCACCTACACAACAACCAAATCCACCTCCTGAACAATTAATCAACTCTTAGCCGCAACCAACCCACTCACCATCTGAACCAAACCCACAACTTAAATAAACAACACATTCACCATCTGCCATTCCCACACCCATGACTTCCGTTGTCTCCATAACTCCCACACTAAATCTCAGTGCCCCAAACTCACCTTTTCCATCCTCCCCAGCCTCTGCCACTGAACCAGAGACTACCCTCCCTACCCTAGAAGAAGCAATACATGTTTTTGCAAAGTCTCCAGTAGAGAAGATCAAGTCTCTGACGATCATATTTGGCATCAGTGATGATCCCTCTGAAGTAAGGATCCATTGGAACAGAGTGATCAGTTGGATGACCTCTGAAGCCTTCAAACTGAAAGGCCTCTCTGGACAAGTCCGCAACGACTTCATCAGAGACGTTGGTATTAGGCTCCAAGGGCGCTTGGCCAGAGAGGCTGAGGAACGGGCTAGGAAGGAAGCTGAAGAGAAAGCACGCCAAGAAGAAGAACAACTGATCAGAGAAGCTGAAGAGAAGGTTGCTGCTGCTGAGGCTGAGGCAAAAGCTAAAGCCGAAGCTGAAGAAGCAGCTCGTATTGCTGCAGAAGAAGCTGCCAAGGCCAAAGCCGATGCACTGACTCAGGGGAAGGACTCCAACTCTGGGTTCGTCCCTCTGGTCTTGAAGACTCTGGAGGAACTGCAGAAAGAAAAACAAGCGGTTCGGGCTTGGCTGGATCATTAGGATTCAGTCAACAATAACATTCAGAACATGTTGTCTCAGCTGCTCCAAAGGATGCCTCCGCCCCCAAACCCTTAGGCACCTAGGATATTTGCTTGTTGCCTTTCTGATTTGATGTTTCCTTTTGCTTTCTGATATCTGCTTTTGTGCTGCTTCTTTGTACCTTCTCTTTTTATCAATATCATTTCTTTTGTTGTCTTTTTGATTCTGACAAAAAGGGGGAGAACTAAAATAGCTCTGATGGAAACAAAACTAAATCCTCTCAAAGCACTGCAAACATTATTAAAACTTATTATTAAATCAATGACTAAAGATATGCAGGAAAGTAGCTAAAGCACTAAACCAAGGAAGGTCTGGTAAGAACTTCTGATTAATCTAAGGATCTAACTCAGGGAGAGTCCTCTTCCCTATCTGATCTGAAAATTTCTGTATTGTTTCACCTCCACTATGTATTATTTTGTCATCATCAAAAAGGGGGAGATTATAAGAACAAAGTTGGTTCTACAATGTATCTCTAAGATTTTGATGATAACAAAGGATCAAACAAAAATGGTACCCTAACAAATATTTTCTTAAGTGTGCAGGACTCTGATCGAACAATCAGATAGATAAAAGCATCAGATATAGAATCCAACAATCATATGCTAACTCAGAGGAAACGCGTGTAGAAGGTTCTGACTCTAATCAACGCAGGTACTAGCAAAATAGAAAGAAGTTAGAAACTCTATTAAAGAAGATTGAATCCAGACTCTGAATCTGAAGAAATCAAGAGTATAGAGAAACTCTGACTTGGTCAGATAGAAGAAACCTCTGAATTCTGAACTCTGACTACCAAGACTCTGATACAAATTCACCAGCTCAAAACACGTAACCATGAAGAAATCTGTTTTTAGAAAGAAACTATTTCTAGAAGGAAATTATAACGCGCTCAAAACTGTTTTAGAAAGAAACAAGGAGAGTAATGACAATAAACATTCTTCAATGACCAAGATCCTGTCATCACTCAACGGTTCTCTCAAACTCCTATATAAAGGACGAAATACTTCACAAGAGAACACACCTGAGACACACAAGAATACAACAACTCTCATTCATCTTCCCTTATGTTTTCACGAGTTGTTGCTCTTACGTGAAAAACTGTTGTTCTTATAACTCTGTAATATTTGCTTTTTGTTAGAAGCACGTTGCATTACAATCATATTTTTGTTAAGATACTTCCTCAAGTGACTCTGTGCAGTCTGAATACTTGAGAGGGCTAAGGGATTATTCTCTTAGACAGTTGTTTATGTAATCTTTCAAGATTAGTGGATTAAGTCCTTTTTTGAAGGCGAAATCACCTTGGCCGGGTGGACTGGAGTAGTTTGAATTTCGAGCGAACCAGTATAAAACTTTGGGTCAATCTATTTTTATTCTGTGTGTGTCTAAGCTGTCAAAAAGATTTTATTTTCAAAAACAATTCAAACCCCCTTTCTTGTTTTTCTCTACCTTCAGTTTTGATCCCTCATTTTTTATGTTGGTACGTAGGCATAAGTCCGAAGGTCTTGTCAAACACAAAAATATAATTAATGAATTCTCTTCTCATCCCCTCATTCTATTTTCTTGCAAACATCATTTGTACAAAAACACATATGCACACAAGAAAGGGCTCCCTAGGAGTACCTAGGACACTTTGGGTGATAACACCTTCCCTTTGTATAACCAACCCCCTTAGCTGTAATCTCTGGCATTTTATTAGTTTTGATTCGAAAACTTCTTATTTGTGGGTTTTGTTCGTACTTTTCCCTTTTCCCTTGGAAACAATAAAAGCGCGGTGGTGACTCTTGTTATTTGATGTCTTACTTATCCATAGCTTGATGATCATGAATTTACCGCTACACCTATGTGGGGTACATCAAGGAAATTTCCACAATTAAGGATGACTTTGACATCGTTGTTAGCTCTAGAGCACCACAAAATATCTTCGGTGGTCAGAGACATGATCCTCTGAGACCACTTGATATTATCTTTGTTCTCGATGATATGACCCTTGCTGAGCAAGTGAGAAATAAACCACCTATACAGTAGAGGAACACAACACACAATAGTACCCTTCATCTTCTGAGTCCTTATATGGATGGAGTAGTAAGTGTCAGCAAGAAGCATAAGAACCGGACTCTTGGACAGGAAAATGTGAATAAATATTAGGTCCACAAAGTCTTCCATACTAGGAAATAACACAATCCCATAGATAAGCAAAGCAAACACAACATTGAAAGCAATCCAACTTCTAACATCAACAAAGGAAATGACCTTCTCTACCAAAAAATTCAGAGTAAAACCATGAGTTCCACCCTTAGGCTTACGGTTGAGCTATACTTTCTTCTTCTCCAAATGTAGAGCTTCAACTAAAAGATGAGACTTGGATAGTTCCTTGATACTAACGAAAGGAACCTGATCCTTAATCCCAACCCCCAGGATATGTGAATACTCCTCCAACGTCAAAGCTAACTGGTAACCCTAAAAAGTGAAACACCTCATGAAGGGTCATAAAACTGCACAAGGGTATGGATAGTCGCGGTGTTCACTTCAGTGTTGAGAATACCTAGAAGATTCCCATAGGCATTCTTGAAATCTTCTTTGTGATCCAGAACCAAACGAGTTCCCAATCCTTTCAATGCTTTCAACTAAGGTTCCACAAACTTGTAACTAAACACACCTCTCTTGCCAGGATTCATGCCATCTTTGAATACTCAACAACAGACTAGGCTCTTGGATTCCATGGAAATGCATATGCAAAAGGGGTTATATGATGTAATTATGTTTTATGATATGCAACAGCATGGCATATTATGGATAATATGTACATTTTGTTTGACGTTGTTTCAATGGTTTGACGTCACATGAGAAACAGGGTATGTAAGAGCTAAATTTCCTGCAAAAACCCAATATCTCACTCAGAAGTGTGTACTATTCTCCAAAGGGTGATCCCTAAAGGCTTCCCTGGGTCATGGAATCATGAAAATACTTTACCGTAGTGAATTCTCATAGGACAAAAGCACCCCTAAGTAAATCTAGTTTGGGTGTGGGTCTCGTGCCAACCCAACGCGCGAAACGCAGTTCAGCACGACTGTCGCTGTCGGGTGTAACAAAATCGGGATACACCTTTTTGGTTTGAATAGAAAACAAGAGAGTCTCCATAAAATTTTATTAATATGCCTCTATCAAAAAGGAGGAAAAATAGTCGATAAAACCCTCGGAAAAAGATGTGCACAGGAAGCACGAAAAGGGGATGAGGAATCGGTATCGCAAACGAGATTTGGATTCGGAAGTCGGTTATGCAAGGGGAAAGTATTATCACCCCTCACATCCATGGTACTCCATGGGAACCATTTGGGTTATTTACGTATGCGGGTATTTATCACATTTAATGTTTTTATTTTCAAAAGAGCGTATGAAAATGATTGGACTTTGGGAGTTTTTGTTTATTATGCTTGCCAAGGATCGTGGCCCTTGTTCCTAAGTATCACTCATCGAGGATAGGGAATAAGAGCTTTGTAGTTTAGAGTATAAAATGTTTGTATATTGAGTGATTTTACCTTTGAAAAAAGGGTTTTGGGGATGGTTCCCCAAGGAAAAAATAAGGTTTGATGCGTTGTGTTGATTTTACCTTGAATAAGGGTTTATGAAAAGAATTTGTGATTAGATTGCACTAAAGTCTATGGACGGAGGTGAACATGTAACACAATGATCAAAACAAAACAAGAATTAACACAAGTTAATCTCCTAAAACATGTAACACAATGATCAAAACAAAACAAGAAGGAAAGATTAAGAACAAAGATCAAAGTGAAAGCAAGCTCAAGTGTTTGACTTAGGATCCACTATCAATCAAATCAAGGGACCCAAACATATGGCTCAATAAGGGATAACCTACCATTGATTCAAAGTGCCAAAAATGATCAAATGATCATTTATCAACATGTTTGCATCAAAGAAGATTTAATCAACCTCAAGTCCATCTATGGATGACTTGAAATGTATAATCATTTATCAACCAAGTCAACAACTCAAGTCAAAATATCAAGTGCATCAAAAATCAAATAAAAATGGTATTTAAAAATGATTAAAAAGGGAAATTAAAGAGAAAATCCCAAATTATGATCAAAATATTTCAAAAATGATTGCAAAAACTACACAAAGTCCTAAATGTTACACATGAATAGATCTCAAAGGTTGCATGCAAAAAGGTTTTAAAATGATTAAAAAACAAATTGCAAAAGGAAATTAAAAATAAAATGAAATAAAAATAACAATAAATGCAAAAATGATTTTAAAAATTAAGAGTAAAATGTATGTGATACAAAATATTTTTAAAGACTTTGTGTAAAGAATTTGGATCAAAATGAATTAAAAATAAATGAGAAATTAAACGGGAAAGAAATGAAATAAAATAAAATAAAATAAAATAAAAATATGGCGCCAACGGTCAAGATATTTGAAAAAATATGGTGGCACAATGTGATTGGCCGAATTTGAATCTTGGTACCAAAACACGCGCAGAACTAACTCCATCTTCAAACTTGGATTCGATTTCTGCAAATCATGAATTTGTGTGTTTAGCAACACCCAAGCATGAAGTTACCTTCTCAAAACTTCATCGTTCATATCTCCTCTGCATCAGAGTCATTGACTGGCCCTGAGCAGGGATAATTTTGTTCAAGAACACGAAGAGACCTAAGTGTTCAAAGTAAAATTAAATTATTATACAAAAGATAAATTAATGGTAGGAGAGGGATTTTGATCAGTGGAACAACATGAAGAAGGTGGTAACTTGTTTTCTCAAGAATTTAACTCGTATTTACCTTTCTAGTTGAAGCTTCGAAGGTCAACAATAGAAGAAATGGGGAGCACGATGCAAGAGGTTTCAAGGCAAAGTGATGATGCACTTACCTTCAGAGGATGCAAATGAAGCTTTCTGGGCAAAGATTTGAGGTTGAAAGAGCTTGAATTGGAGGAACTACAAACTGGTTTTTGAGTGATATCGGGTTTCGGTGAGGCAGGGATTTTCTGGCTTTCAAGCTTACAAACGAAGGTAAGTCACTCCTCTATTTATAGGAAATGAAATGGGAGGCTCACACATGCCAAACAGATATGAATTCGTGTGAATTAGGGTTGAAACTTTTTCAAATGGTGCTCGTGTAAGATGAAGCATGAAACGTGTGATTTGGTGATGAAACCTTGTCATTTTTTGCTTGTTTGCACGTGTTTTGGTGTCATGAGTGAATTGCACATGTGCAAGTGGTCCAAGATTCAAAATGAATTGTAATTGCAAATTCTGGGCATTGGGCAAAACAGAGTTCAACATGTCATGTTTGAAGCTAGGCCAAATGGAATCCACTCATGTGTTTTGTGATTTTCTTTGTGCCTTTTGTTCATTTTGTTGCCATGAATTCAATATAAAAAGAACCAACTCAAAAGGAGGCCTGAGTTAAAAATGGAAATTTTTTAAAGTTAAGGTCGTGACATGCCTTCTAGATTGGGCATTTGGTCAAGCAGTCTTGGCACATTTTGGGCATCTTAGGGTCCCATGTTCATGACACCATAACTTTTGATTCCCTTGTGCATTTTGAGCCAAACTTGGTTCAAATGAACTTTGACATAAGCTTAACAAAAATGAAAAAGGAATAGGATCAAAAGGATACTTTAGCTAAAAATGACATGGATGTCATGACAAGGTTTGGGCCCATTTTGGCAACTTAGACCCTTCCAAATTTGATTCCTTAGGGGTTGACTTGATGCTTGAGCCTTCAAGAAAAGTTGTAAAGGAACTCAATAGGAACATTTGGCTCAAAGAAGCTTGTAAATTTGTTGAAAATTGAAGAAGTTATGGGGTTGGACCAAAAGTGAGCCACAATTGCAAATTAGTTCAACCAAACTTGTGCAAACATGAAGTTTCCTTGCGTCCCAGGCCAAAATTATGGGGGAAAGAAAATCCCTTGGAAAAAATTGATTATGGCTTGAATGGTCTTGAGGATGGCTTGATGTTTGGATGAAATGGCATGGAAATAAACGTATGAACCACCCTTAAATCAATGGACCAATACTTGCATCTTCCTTGACCAAAGTCACCTTTGTTTTGTCTTGAATTAAGGCATGATCACCTACATGAACAAAGGATAAATTAAGTACTATCTCTTATGATTCTTTGGTTAGCTGATAAGAAAAGCAAAGTGAAAACTCTAATGTTGAGATTAAACAAAGAATGTGGCCATGCTTGTGAATCAACGACCAAATGCAATGGTCATTATGATGCATGATATGATGTCATGTATGAAAATGAGACAAATAAAAAGGTAGGAAAATGGAGGGTAAATATTCTGGTATGACAACTATATTTCACACAAATAATTCATTCATGTTATGCAACTCATGGCAACGACTCATATGCATGTGGTACCAATTCAACATTTGGTTCTTCTTACGAATCTGATTTCGCCTTCGGAATCTCGAACTCCCCATTCTAGGTTCTAGATAAGTCTTTCATCCCCCTTCAGACCTCTGACTTATCTCCTTCAACATATCAACAATGGATGTATGACATTGTAATAATGCAATTAACACAACAATTATAATAATATTTATGTTGGTGTAAGCCTTAGAGACCAATACTTTTGGTACCTGTATCAAATTATTTATTAATAATAAAAGGAATTTTTCTTTATTATGTTTGTTTAATAAAGTCCCTAAAATAGCTAGTCTGTTTAATGTATCAAGTTTGACTTAATCATGAGATCCCATTAAACATAAGGACACTATTCTTAAAGTATCTATAGTCGAGCTTTGTTATGAAGTGGGATAACATTAAAGCATTAAGACTATTATGTATATAGACTGATGATCACATCTCATGGTTCATGGATAAGGAGCTATCAAGTCTTAAACATAGGTATGAATATTCAAAGTAATATTTGTACTGGATTGACCCGCTATGAGAATACTATATATAATGTTATGCAAAGTGTCATAAGTTATTGTCATGGTGATAGTGGTGTAGACCACCCTTCGACCTAAAACCACTATGGACCCAAGATATAGAGTTGAATGCCTTATTGCTGATCAAACCTTGTCCGTAACTGGAAGACCATAAAGACAGTTGATGGGTGTAGCACCTCAAATTTGCACCTATCATTGTACATACATTATCATATTAGGTCATAGCATAACATGGTCCACTGCATAGCATTGCATTGTCCCATTTGCCTCAAGTGCAAGCCAATCAAGAAATTAGGTCAAACTGGTCAGGAAATCAGTCAGTCAAGCAAGCAAGTACAAATTCCATTGAGCCAAGGCCCTAGGGTTGGTCCAACATGTTCACATGACTTGGGGATCCATTTGAAGTGTTTTGGTCAAGGATTGGATGTTCAGAAGTCATCAGTCAATGCACAGTCAGTCAGAAACCCTAAAAGTCAACTGTTGGTCAACTGTCCATTTAATCAGTGATTTGATGTTTGGATTTGGTTTGAAAGGCCTCATTCATGTCCATATAAGCCTCATATATCATGTCAAACACCATCATGGAAGAATTTGAAGCCAGATCAGAAATTTCCAAAAATGGAAACTGGACCTGTAACTGAAACCTGCCCAAAATGGAAAGTCTTGATCCTCAAACTTACATCATGATACAAGCTTCAAATGAATTTTTGCCCAACATGAAAGTTGAAGATCTTGTTCTCCCATTTCCAAAAAGTCCAAGAACTCTCAATTACCATGTATGGTTGGCAAGTTATGATCGAATCATTTTCAGAAATTCTTGAACTTCAAAAGGCCATATCTCTCAAACCATTTGGCCAATTTGGGTGGGGTTTTTTCCTACAAGTCACATTTGATCCCCTCTTTCCAAAAATGTAACTTTCATGTACCAAAACCTTATGGATCAAAATGGCATTTTTTGACTTACTTGAATTAATTTCAAGTGAAGTGAAATTTTGACTTTTTAAAATAAACCTTTTCCATCATTTTGGCCATTGGGAATTGATCTGAAATTGTATTTTGGACATGTTCAAAGTCAAATTCGTGCAAGTACACATAGCCCATGCCAACTTGCTTGAAAATTGGAAAGAAAGTACATTTTTCAACAACTACATCCCACCTTTTCATGGATTGTGATTTGTACTCTTAAACAGAGTATTTGAACATCATTTTCTGTCATTGTGAACCCTAGGAGCAGCCATCAATTACCAACAGAAAACTCATGCTCTCAAAATCTCATTTTTCTCATTTTTTCATTTTTCTGGCCAAAACTTCCAAAGAACCACGAGCCACCTTGTTTGTTTTATCATCTACCATCAATCTTGAGACCATGGCAAGCTTCATTTTCTTGCTGTAACAGCATCTTCATGTTCTGTTTTACCAAGCACACATCAATGGTGAAACTCGATTTGAGCATTTCCAAGGGTTGTTGAGCTACAAACCACTCTCCATTCATCATTTCAAACCACAAGCTTCGTCTGTTTGAGCTTACAACACACAAACAACACTGTTTCGTTGATTTCTTCAAAATCAAGTAAGTTCTCGAGTTTCATCATTTACCAAACCATGCTATGCTCTAGCTAGATCTTTTTATGCTGGTCATTTTAGAACTTGAATCGTTAAAAATGGTCGGCTATTTTGAAAGTTATGCTATGTTAAAGTTTGATGGTGGAATGAGTTTTTGCTTGGTTCATGTTGTTTAAGTCGATTGAGTTTAAATGATGCCTGGATTCATGATGTGCTTGGTCTGCTGATCGTAATGATGTGCTTGATTCTTGTTTCTGGAAAAGATGTTCTTCCATGGATGATGAATATGAATACTGTACATGAAACCCTAATTATTTTTCTGCCCAGAATTTGTTCAATCCTTTGCATCGCGTTTGGCTGCTGTTGATTGTGTTTTTGCATGCTGTTGTTCCTGTACCATTGCCATGCACCGCTAGCAGCTTGCCACGTCCCAAAACGCAACGCAGCGTTTCATTTAACTCCCCCCAGATTTACAAAAATGCCATCGGTCCCATTATTTTAAATTAATTCATTTTATTAGTTCAATGTTTATTGCATTTTGGTTCCACAACTTACAAAATTCATAACATGTTCATTTTAATTCCAAATTCAGTGGGAATTTTTGCATCATCTTCATCATGATCTCTAGTTTTTTATCATATTTTTTCCAGATTTTTTTGATGAGTGGATTTTAATTGGTATTAGGGTTTGTGACATGTGCTCATATTTTGTACACTTTGCCAAAACATTTGTGAAATGATGATACTTTATCCAATGGCTCCCAAATTTTTTTGTGCTTAAACTAGACACACTCATGGTGATTTTGGTGTAGAGTTTGTGAATTTATCATTGCTGGTTTGTGAGTTATGATGTTTTGAATTAGGGTGTGACAATTTGTGTCACACCATTGATGTGCAACTTGTTGATTTTTGATACCATGCTTCTTGACCTCCAAATGAATTGATTTTTTGCATGAACCTACTCTTGTATGTCTAGTTTACATGTGAATTTTCTTGGAATTATTTGTGGCATTTCCTAATTGTTTGAGATTTTCTCCCCTGTTTAGTCATATGTTGACTTTTTGTGACACATGTTCCCATTTCATTTGTGAAATTCTCATACTTTATTAGATGGACTTGAAATTTCATATGTGATTACTAGACATCTTAAGCTTTGCCATGGTTTTAGTCCCATTCATTTATCATACACCATTTCTGATTTATGATTTTTCTAAGTTGATGCATGTTTGGTTGACTTCATTGAGCATGTTCAAAATTGCTTTGACTTTCTGATTTTCATTGACTGCCTTCCACTTGTCCAAATGGGATGAAATTTGACATGCTTACCATGCTGTGGGTTGTGATTGGTCATGATTTATTTGATGATTTTTGGAAATGTTTAAGATTCCTTTTGAGTTAAGTCTTGCTGTTGACTTCTATGAGCTTCTAAATGCCATGCCTTGACCTAAATTGTTCATGAAATGATGATGATGCATGATATAAACATGAAACCAATTGGGTTTGCTTCTTGATTGTTTGAACATGATTTTGGATGCTTGCCCTTTGCTGTTTTGACTTTTTCATTCTCTTTTGACCCTAGGCTTGCCCTAGTGGTCCTGTTACTCACCTTTGAGCTCATGTTTTCAGGATGACCAACAAATGACCAATGAGACCACTTCTTTTTGATTGAGCTTGCTTAAATACCATGACTAACATGTTTTGTTTTGTAGGTTGCTTGGCTCACATGCCTTAAGCCTTATGCCTTGCACATCCATTTGCCTATGATTAACTGTTGATGACTGTTTTCTTTTGCTTTGTTTTGAAGTTGCATACTAACATCTGCTTGACCATTTCAGGTGCTTTTAGTTGCTCAGTTCCTTGTGAACTTTTGCTTTGCTTTGATTGTATAAGCAATTTGCATTGAGGTATACCTTTCTATCTTCATGTAGTCTGGAAGACCTGGCCTGTTACTTGGCCAGGCAACTGTCTGAAGTCCTCCTTAAGAGGCAATGTTTGTGTATGTTTAATTTGTCCTTGTACAGAGTCAAAGACCTCCTAAGTGAAGAGGCAATTGGCAGAACCAAGGGATATGCAACCTATCCCCTGCTATTCAGTGTGTCATTTGTTTTGCTCACACCACTGTGTTGATGCATTGCAGATACAAACCCAAGATCTTGTACAATTGTACAGTTGAGTCAGTTTTAAATGTGTAGAAGGGTTCCCACTTTCTGAACCCACACATTTTTGTCTTAAGCTCTCCCAGGCCAGGGATAAGAGCTGTGAAGTCTCATCTTCACTCACCTTTCATCAGCTTCACCTTAGCCCCTCAATGGCAAGGTTAAGAGCTAACATTACCCAGTTCCAGAGGTTTGTTTGTTGA
Organism: Lathyrus oleraceus; assembly: GCF_024323335.1. NCBI lineage: Eukaryota > Viridiplantae > Streptophyta > Magnoliopsida > Fabales > Fabaceae > Lathyrus > Lathyrus oleraceus. The sequence goes on from NC_066582.1 coordinate 212,793,799, forward strand.
GGTTGATATGACCCCTCGACTAAAACCTAACCCTCGTTTGAGCCACTTGCTTGTGTATAGTGTGTGCTATCTGTGCTTGTATGTTTGTTTGACTTGCTTCCTGTGCAAGTTAGGGTTAGTTTAGACTTGCTTCCTGTGCAAGTTAGGTTTTGCTTGGCTTGCTTCCTGTGCAAGTTAAATGTGTGTGTGGCTTGCTCCCTGTGCAAGTCATGACTAGGATAGGCTGGCTCCCTGTGCCAGTTAGCTAGAAACCTTAACTTAGGGTTGATTTTGCATGATAACATCTAGGATCGAGTCGTAGCCTCCCTAGTTGTGTCTCCCTCTGTTATCTGGTTAGGCTAGTCCTTTATCCCTCTGTAGGGGAACTACGTCGCCCTGATCCTCATACCAGATGAGGTACGTAGGCAGGAGATGAGCAGATCTCTCCGGGCGCCTGTGTCTTTGTTTTGTCTTGTTGTGTGCTTGGAAGCTGATGTAAATCCATCGAGTGGCATTTGGGTTCCAGTGTGGGTTTGTTGGTTCGGATGCTGATGTAAGTCCAGTGATTGGCATTCAGGCTCCATGTTTGCCTCTTTGTGTGTGTTTTGGTTCGGATGCTGATGTAAGTCCAGCGATTGGCATTCAGGCTCCACGTTTGCCTTTGGTTGTGTTTGTTTGTGTGCGTGTTAGCCGAGCTACGAATGCTCTGATTCTTCTCTCGTCCGAGAAGATACGTATGCATAGGATGCGATATCCTAGCGAGCATGTGTCGTTTCCCCAGTCCGAACTACTTCGACTCTGATGTCTATGCCTGATAGACTAAGTAGGCCCAGGATACGATATCCTGCCGAGTCAGTTTCAGTCAGTTTTCTTGTGTCTCTTTCAGCCAGTGTGTGTGAGTTTGAGCAGTGTTTAGCAACCATTTTTCCTTTCTATTGTGCGTGGATCCCGTCGAGTACGACGGATGCGTAGGGGTGCTAGTACCTTCCCTTCGCATAACCGACTCCCGAACCCATCCTCTTTGGTCGCGAGACCATGTTCTTTCCTAGGTTTACTTCGAGCGTTTCCTTTCCCTCTTTTGGGATAAATAACGCACGGTGGCGGCTCTGTTGTTCTTCTTTTCCCGCCGGTTTTTCGCGTGATGCGACAGCTGGCGACTCTGCTGGGGAATATAGAGAAGTTGACCTGTGCTGGTCCGTCTTCCCTAAGCGAGTCTCTCCTAGCGCTCTCTAGGTTAGGGTTTTGGTTGCTGTTTGCTGTTATTTATTGCATTCATTTATTTATTGTTTGCATTTATGTTTGCATTAATGTTTGCATTCATATTCATCTGTTCACCTGGCTGGCTGGTTGTCTGTTTCTCTCTGTTGGGGTGGGAGTTACATGAGGTAAAGGGCCCAATACCCAGGCTATGAGTGAAATCTAGGATACTTAGGAATAGAGTGATTCATGGGAAGCGGGTGGTATTGCGCCACTTAGCGGAACATTGATATCACGAGCAGTTCAGACCCTGGTGGGACATTATCGTTACATACTTCGGGTGTGTATATGATGATGTTCTGCGAAAGGTTATTTATGCTGCGTTTCTCTCGACCTTACCCTGGCCTAGACGACACCCGTGAGTAGGGAGGGGATGATCATTATTACAGGTACAGTTGGTGACTTGTGATCCTGTTGGTGACTATTGGTTCAGAATTTTGGGGTCTCAGATGACTTTGGGTTTCAGATGAATTTGTGGTTCCGAGTTCAAGCCGAAGCTTTGATCCTGTGTTCTGAGAGACACAACCAACCAGTCGTGTCTGCATCATTTGCATCATAGCATATTTATTTTTCAAAAGAAACGCAATAAAAAAAGACACAATAAAAAAGGATAAAAAAAAAAGGGAAAAGAAAAAAAAAACTAATCCCTGCATGCATATCATTTCTCAGGTACATTCCAGAGCTTGTTCACTGATAGAGATGGCAACAGTCCCAGAGTTGAAGCGGAAGACTTGTTCCTATAGCTTTCACCGTGAACCTTTGACGTCTCTGATTGAGTTGAGCAACCTTATGACCAGTGGTAACCAGAAGGGGTTTGTCGACCAGTATGGAGATATTCGGACACTGTTGAAGATGGTAGTCGATCCGGTGCCGTTGCAGACTCTTCTACAGTTCTACGACCCAGAGCTTCATTGTTTCACCTTTCAAGATTATCAGTTGGCGCCTACTCTTGAGGAGTACTCCATTCTGCTGAGTGTCCCGGTCCAGTATCAGGTTCCTTTCTTGGATGTGCCCAAGGAGGTTGATTTCAGAGTTGTTGCCAGAGCTCTCCATTTGGGTATCAAGGAAGTCAGCGATAGTTGGAAGTCCAGTGGGGATGTTGTAGGATTGCCTTTGAAGTTTCTGTTGAGGGTAGCTAGAGAAGAAGCAGAGAAGGGAAGTTGGGAAGCCTTTCATGCTCAGTTGGCCGTCATGATCTATGGGATCGTCCTATTTCCGAGTATGCCCAATTTTGTTGACTATGCTGCAGTCAGTATTTTCATTGGAGGAAATCCAGTTCCTACTCTATTAGCTGACACTTACTATGCCATTCACAGTAGGCATGGTAAGGGTGGGGCTATCAGGTGTTGTCTCCCGCTTTTGCTCAGATGGTTCTTGTCTCTCCTGCCAGTCAGTGGACCTTTTGTGGATGCTCAGAGCACGCATAAGTGGACTCAGAGGGTTATGTCTCTTACCTCCTATGATATCAGATGGCAATCTTACCGGATGGATGTGCGTAACGTCATTATGAGCTGTGGAGGATTCCGTAATGTGCCACTCATAGGGACTAGGGGTTGCATCAATTACAACCCGGTTCTTTCTCTCCGCCAGTTGGGGTTTGTGATGAAGGGAAGACCACTTGAGGCTGAGGTAGCAGAAAGTGTGTATTTTGAGAAGCAGAGTGACCCGGCTAGATTGGAGCAGATAGGGAAAGCTTGGAAGTCTATCGGTATGAAGGATGGATCTGTCTTAGGGAAGAAGTTTGCCGTTGCTATGCCTGATTACACTGATTGGGTCAAGGAGAGAGTAGAAACTTTGTTGTTACCCTACGATAGGATGGAGCCGTTGCAGGAGCAACCACCTTTGATCCTTGCTGAGAGTGTGCCTGCGGAGCGCTACAAGCAAGCCCTGATGGAGAATCGCCGTTTGAGAGAGAAGGAGCAAGATACCCAGATGGAGCTGTACAAGGCCAAAGCTGATAGGTTGAATTTGGCTCATCAACTCAGAGGAGTGCGAGAAGAGGATGCTAGCAGACTGAGAAGCAAGAAGAGATCCTACGAGGAGGTGGAGAGCATGTTAGATGCAGAACACCGGGAGTGCTTGAGGTTGCAGAGGGTTGAGGCCAGCTATCAGAAGAAGATCAGAGACTTGGAGAAGCAACTCAGAGATAAAGACATCCAGTTGAAGAAGGAAGTAGACTTGAGACAGGCATCAGAGAACCACCTTGGAGGAGAAGTGGTAGAGCTTAGACGACAACTGAAGGAGAAGATCACTCTTTTGCCAGAATGTTCAGAATGTGACCTGTTGATAGACCAGTGTCAGTACTTGAAGACTCTCATTCCGGGAGGCCGTTTGTCTTAGCTTGTATCTTCGATATGTATGTTGAGAATCACCTCCAGGCTTGTTGGATGGGATTCACTGTTGTACTCCGATTGTTTGGATTTTCTTTGTCAACTTTGTTGTATGATCCTGTTACTCATATAGATGAGGTTGTTGGTTTCACCTTGTACTCATCACTCTTGTGTATGTTGTTTCTGTGCTTCTATGTTGTTCTTGCTGCAGGTTGCCATCTTTTGAGGATGACTCAGGCTCTTTGAATGCCTGAGGAATGAACATATCATGTGCATCATACGCATCATTAGCACCATACTCATATCATTTTGCATAACAGGTGTTCTTGGTCGTGACTTCTCACTCTTGGTTCCTGTTCAGGCAGGATAGCTGATCAACGTCCGCACCGCTACTCAACAAGACTGAATCAACAGAGAGGTATGGATCAAGTTCAAGCTGAGTTGGCTGAGATGAAGGCTAACATGGCCCAGTTTATGAATATGATGCAAGGGGTTGCACAAGGTCAAGAAGAACTTCGAGCCATGGTTCAGAGACAAGAGGCTGCAATTCCACCGGTCAACCATGCTCCGCCAGAGGGAGGCCCGGTCAATGATAATAATGTTGCTGCTGCTGTACCCATCAACAACTATGCTACAGGTGATGAGTTGGGGGGTATTCGAATCAACGGTCAACCTATTGCTCCAGATGCCGCTAATGCCAGAGCAGTCCGTGCCCCGGCCCGTAATCCTGTTCCGATTGTTGACAGACAAGAGGATATGTTCACTCTGCTCAGTGAAGACGAAGACGTTCTGGGAAGGGTTGATGAGAGGGATCGTAAAGTTGATGCCCTTGCTGAGAAAATTAGAGCTATGGAATGTCAGAATTCTCTCGGTTTTGATGTTACCAATATGGGGTTGGTGGAAGGTTTGAGAATCCCTTACAAGTTCAAAGCACCGTCCTTCGATAAATACAACGGTACTTCTTGCCCTCGCACCCATGTGCAGGCTTATTATCGAAAAATCTCTGCGTATACCGATGATGAAAAGATGTGGATGTATTTTTTCCAAGATAGTCTATCTGGGGCTTCTTTGGACTGGTACATGGAATTGAAGAGAGATTCTATCCGATGCTGGAGGGATCTGGGTGAGGCCTTCTTGAGGCAATACAAACACAACATGGACATGGCGCCTAGCCGGACTCAGCTGCAGAGTCTATGTCAGAAATCCGGAGAGAGCTTCAAGGAGTACGCCCAGAGGTGGCGTGAACTGGCTGCTAGAGTTCAACCCCCTATGCTGGAGAGGGAGTTGACAGATATGTTTATCGGCACTCTTCAGGGTGTGTTTATGGACCGGATGGGGAGCTGCCCATTCGGTAGTTTTTCTGATGTTGTCATTTGTGGAGAGAGGACTGAGAGCTTGATTAAAACTGGGAAGATCCAAGATGCTGGTTCCTCTTCTTCTAAGAAGCCGTTTGCTGGGGCACCTCGTCGAAGAGAGGGTGAAACTAATGCTGTTCAACACCGCAGAGATCAGAACAGAATTGAATACCGTCAAGCTGCTGCAGTAACCATTCCGGCACCTCAACCTCGTCAACAACAACAACAAAGAGTTCAACAACCGCAACAACAACAACAACAACAACAACGTCCGTATCAGCCCAGACAAAGGATGCCTGATCGACGTTTTGATTCGCTACCCATGTCGTACGCCGAACTGCTGCCCGAACTACTCAGGTTGGGGATGGTTGAGTTGCGTACAATGGCTCCGCCTACAGTATTGCCTCCTGGGTACGACGCCAACGTCCGTTGTGACTTTCACTCTGGGGCACCAGGGCATCATACTGAGAAGTGTCGGGCTCTCCAGCACAAGGTCCAAGATTTGATCGATGCCAAGGCAATCAACTTCGCTCCAGTGCCTAACGTCGTAAACAACCCTATGCCTCAGCATGGTGGGCATAGAGTGAACAATATTGAGGGGAAGGAAGCTGAAGATCTGGTTGTTAGTGTTGATGATGTTCAGACTTCTCTGCTAGTTGTGAAGGGCCGTCTGCTGAATGGGGGTGTCTACTCGGGCTGTGATGAGGATTGTTTGGGCTGTGCAGAATCTGAGAATGGTTGCGACCAGTTAAGGGCCGGTATCCAGGGTATGATGGATGAGGGTTGTTTGCAATTCAGTAGGGCTGTAAAAGATCGTGGAACAGTGTCAACTATCACCATTTACTTTAAACCGTCTGAAGGACGTGGACAAAGGGTCGTTAGTGCACCTGCAACAAATGGTACCCCAGTTACCATTTCCGTGCCTGTAACCATCAGTGCTCCAACTACTATCGTTGCGTCTGGAAGAAGGGCTGTTGAGAATAGTAGAGCCGTGCCGTGGAAGTATGATAATGCTCACCGCAGTTACAGAAGGGCTGAAAGTCAGACGAGACCAGTGAATCAAACTCCAGTGACAATTGGTTTACCGAATAGAGTTCCTGCAACTGTTGGTCCGGCTGTGGATAATGTAGGGGGTCCAGGAGGTTTTACCAGAAGCGGTCGTCTGTTCGCACCGCAGCCTTTGAGGGACAATAATGCTGAGGCTCTCGCCAAAGCAAAGGGTAAGCAAGCTGTGGTTGAGGAAGAACCTGTCCAGAAGGAAGCGCCCGAGGGGACATTTGAGAAGGACGTGGAGGAGTTTATGAAGATAATCAAGAAGAGTGACTACAAGATTGTAGATCAGTTGAATCAAACTCCGTCCAAGATTTCTATACTTTCACTGTTGTTGTGCTCTGAGGCACACCGTAATGCCTTGCTGAAGATGTTGAATCTGGCTTACGTGCCTCAGGAGATTTCTGTCAATCAACTGGAGGGTGTGATGGCCAATGTGAGCACCAGGCATGGTGTAGGATTCACCAACCTGGACTTACCGCCTGAAGGGCGGAACCATAACAAAGCCTTGCACATCACCATGGAGTGCAAGGGGGCAGTGTTGTCTCACGTATTGGTAGACACCGGGTCGTCGCTGAATGTGTTGCCTAAGCAGATTCTGAAGAAGATTGATGTGGAAGGGTTTGTGCTTACTCCCAGTGACCTGATCGTTCGTGCTTTCGACGGCTCCAAACGTTCTGTGTGTGGGGAAGTTACCTTGCCTGTGAAGATAGGTCCTGAGGTATTCGATATCATCTTCTATGTTATGGACATCCAGCCCGCCTATAGTTGTTTATTGGGGCGTCCATGGATTCATGCAGCAGGGGCAGTCTCGTCGACTCTCCATCAAAAGCTCAAGTATGTCTGGAACGGTCAGATTGTGACCGTGTGCGGTGAAGAAGAGATTCTGGTGAGTCATCTATCCTCGTTCAAATATGTTGAGGTGGATGGCGAGATCCACGAAACCTTATGTCAGGCGTTTGAGACTGTGGCTCTTGAGAAAGTGGCGTACGCTGAGCAGAGGAAGCCAGGTGCTTCAATTACTTCTTACAAGCAGGCTAAGGAGGTTGTTGATTCTGGCAAAGCTGAAGGCTGGGGCAAGATGGTGGATTTGCCTGTCAAAGAAGACAAATTTGGCGTTGGTTACGAGCCTCTCCAAGCAGAGCAGAATGGTCAAGCGGGTCCGAGTACCTTTACCAGCGCTGGGCTGATGAATCATGGCGACGTCTCTGCAACCGGTAGTGAAGACTGTGACAGTGATTGTGATTTGGACAACTGGGTTCGCCCGTGTGCACCAGGGGAGTCTATCAACAACTGGACGGCTGAAGAAGTGGTTCAAGTTACTCTTCTGACAGAGTAATTTTCTGTTGTTTTTTCATTTTGCATGAAAATCCTACGATCTGCCCAAGGCGTAGTGATTCATTGTAGGGCCTCATCATGTTTTAATGATTATCATTAATGAAGGACATTTTTTGAAATCAAACTTTGTGATCCCTGTCTTTCTATTTTTTGTTTTCATCCTTTTTCAAAAACAATAAAAATGGCAATGTTTTTGTTTTTTGTGACTTTATTGAACTCTTTTTCTAAAACAAAGCATTAAACATGCAGAAGCGATCTTATGGCATTCACTATGAACAGTTCTGTTATGGCTCAGTATGATTTCGACAATCCCATCTACCAAGCTGAAGAGGAGAGTGAGGAAGACTGTGAACTCCCTGCAGAATTGGTCAGATTGCTGAAGCAGGAGGAAAGGGTCATCCAACCTCATCAGGAGGAGTTGGAGGTTGTTAATTTGGGTACTGAGGACGCCAAAAGAGAAATCAAGATTGGGGCTGCTTTAGAGGACTCTGTCAAGAGGAGGCTGATTGAGATGCTGAGAGAATATGTGGAGATATTCGCCTGGTCATATCAAGATATGCCTGGTTTAGATACAGACATTGTGGTGCATCGATTACCTCTTAGAGAAGGATGTCCTTCGGTCAAGCAGAAGCTTCGTAGAACGAGTCCTGATATGGCAACTAAGATCAAGGAAGAGGTTCAGAAGCAGTGGGATGCAGGTTTTTTGGCTGTTACAAGTTATCCCCCATGGGTGGCCAACATCGTTCCTGTGCCGAAGAAGGATGGCAAAGTCAGAATGTGTGTCGATTACCGGGATTTGAATAGAGCGAGTCCGAAAGATGATTTCCCATTACCTCACATTGATGTATTGGTTGATAATACGGCTCAATCCTCGGTATTCTCTTTCATGGATGGTTTCCGGATATAATCAGATCAAGATGGCGCCAGAGGACATGGAAAAGACGACATTCATTACACCTTGGGGCACGTTCTGCTATAAGGTGATGCCATTTGGGCTAAAGAATGCTGGTGCTACCTATCAGAGGGCAATGACGACTCTCTTTCATGACATGATGCACAAAGAAATTGAAGTGTACGTAGATGATATGATTGCGAAGTCGCAGACAGAAGAGGAGCACCTGGTTAATTTGCAGAAGCTGTTTGACCGGTTGAGAAAGTTCAAGCTGAGGTTGAATCCGAACAAGTGTACGTTTGGGGTGAGATCAGGGAAGCTTTTAGGCTTCATTGTCAGTGAAAACGGGATTGAGGTTGATCCAGCGAAAGTCAAAGCTATTCAAGAGATGCCTGAACCGAAAACGGAGAAGCAAGTCCGTGGGTTTTTAGGGAGGTTGAACTACATTGCAAGGTTCATATCTCACCTAACTGCCACATGTGAACCAATTTTCAAACTGCTCAGAAAGAATCAGGCGATCAAGTGGAATGATGATTGTCAGAAAGCTTTTGACAAGATTAAAGAGTATTTACAGAAACCTCCAATCCTTATACCTCCAGTTCCAGGGAGACCTCTGATAATGTACCTGTCAGTGACTGAGAACTCGATGGGGTGTGTATTGGGACAGCATGACGAGTCTGGTCGAAAAGAGCATGCCATATACTACCTTAGCAAAAAGTTTACCGACTGTGAAACAAGATATTCACTGCTCGAGAAAACTTGCTGTGCTTTGGCCTGGGCTGCTCGCCGACTGAGGCAGTATATGTTGAACCATACTACCTTATTGATTTCTAAGATGGATCCAGTGAAGTACATCTTTGAGAAACCGGCTCTCACCGGACGCGTTGCTCGTTGGCAGATGATTCTAACAGAATATGATATTCAGTACACGTCACAAAAGGCCATCAAAGGTAGTATTCTGTCAGACTACCTCGCCGAGCAACCGATTGAAGATTATCAGCCTATGATGTTTGAATTCCCTGATGAAGACATCATGTATCTTAAGATGAAAGATTGCGAAGAGCCTCTTGTCGAGGAAGGACCGGATCCGGATGACAAATGGACACTGATGTTTGATGGGGCTGTGAATATGAACGGTAACGGTGTGGGGCAGTATTGATCAATCCTAAAGGTGCTCATATACCTTTTTCTGCCAGATTGACGTTTGACGTCACCAACAACGAAGCTGAGTATGAGGCTTGTATCATGGGGATAGAAGAAGCCATTGATCTGAGGATCAAAACTCTTGATATATTTGGAGATTCCGCTCTAGTGGTCAATCAAGTCAATGGAGATTGGAATACGAATCAGCCGCATTTGATTCCGTATAGAGATTACACCAGAAGAATACTGACGTTCTTCAAGAAGGTGAAGTTGTATCATGTCCCCCGGGATGAGAATCAAATGGCTGATGCCTTGGCAACTTTGTCGTCTATGATCAAAGTTCATTGGTGGAATCATGTGCCACATGTTGCGGTGAATCGACTCGAGAGGCCTGCGTATGTGTTTGCAGCCGAGTCTGTTGTGATTGATGAGAAGCCGTGGTATTATGACATCAAGAACTTCCTCAAGACTCAGGAGTATCCTGAAGGTGCGTCGAAGAATGACAAGAAAACCTGAGGAGGCTAGCTGGAAGCTTCTATTTGAATCAGGATGATGTGTTGTATAAGAGAAACTTTGACATGGTCTTGCTCAGATGCGTGGACAGACCCGAGGCAGACATGTTAATGCAGGAAGTTCATGAAGGTTCCTTCGGTACTCATGCCGGCGGACATGCAATGGCTAAGAAATTGTTGAGAGCGGGTTATTACTGGATGACTATGGAATCCGATTGTTTCAAGTATGCTCGGAAGTGCCATAAGTGTCAAATCTATGCTGATAAGGTGCATGTACCACCAAGCCCTCTGAATGTCATGAATTCGCCTTGGCCGTTTGCCATGTGGGGCATTGATATGATTGGGAAGATTGAGCCTACTGCTTCGAATGGACATCGCTTCATTTTGGTAGCGATTGACTATTTCACCAAATGGGTGGAAGCAGCTTCCTATGCTAACGTTACCAAACAAGTGGTTACCCGGTTCATCAAGAAGAAATCATCTGTCGTTATGGAGTTCCGGAGAGAATCATCACTGACAATGGTTCGAATCTCAATAACAAGATGATGAAAGAGCTTTGTAAAGATTTCAAGATTGAACATCACAATTCTTCTCCTTACAGACCGAAGATGAATGGTGCTGTAGAAGCGGCGAACAAGAATATCAAGAAGATTGTGCAGAAGATGGTCGTTACGTACAAGGATTGGCATGAGATGCTGCCTTTCGCTTTGCATGGGTACCGTACCTCAGTACGTACGTCGACCGGGGCAACCCCTTACTCCCTTGTGTATGGTATGGAAGCTGTCCTACCTGTTGAAGTGGAGATTCCTTCTCTGAGAGTTTTATTGGATGTCAAGCTGGACGAAGCCGAGTGGATTCGAACAAGGTTTAACGAGTTGAGCCTTATCGAGGAGAGACGGCTAGCAGCTGTATGCCATGGACAGTTGTATCAGCGAAGGATGAAGCGAGCCTTTGATCAGAAAGTGCGTCCTCGAAGCTATCAGATCGGTGATCTAGTTTTGAAGAGGATCCTCCCTCCCGGTGCAGATAACAGGGGCAAGTGGACTCCTAATTATGAAGGTCCATATGTTGTGAAAAAGGTATTCTCCGGTGGAGCCTTGATGCTTACAACTATGGATGGTGAAGATTTTCCGTCTCCTGTTAACTCAGATGTAGTCAAAAAATACTTCGCATAAATTGACCCGCTGGACAAAAAGAAAAAAAGAGTCCAGGCAAAAAAAGGGCATCCCGGCGAACCAAAAAACAGAAAGAAAAGGTTCGGGCAAAAATTAGGGATAAAATGAAAAGAATTTGTACACCCGGTAAGTCGAAAACCCGCAAGGGCGGCTTAGGCAAAAATGGGTATCCCGGTGGATTGAAAACCCGAAAGGGCGATCCAGCCAAAAGAGGGATTAAAGCGAAGACTACAGTCTGAGTTGTCTGTACTTCATCGAGCTTTGTCGTCTGCCATCTCGAAAGATGTGATCCGTCCAGTCATTCTTCTCAGAAAGCAAGGAGTTGGGAGGAAAACTGATGATCTGTGAGTTATAACAGAATTGGGAAATAGTGGATGCCGTGTTCACGTTGCCATTAGGATAGATTTTTCCTTTTGTGCGCAATTACCTCTTTCTAGGAATTGCTTCCCAATGTATTCGCCTCTTCAGGCACATTTTCGATCAATAAAAGTCGTTATTCAGATAAATGGCTCTCTTGTTTTTATTTTTACTGTTTTGTTTGCAAAAATGTCCGAATTTTTGATAAGCATTGCATATAAAAACATGAAGGCTACACAATAGCGTGCAAAAAGATGACAAAACATTTGAAAATCATTTTGAATGTTGAGGACACTTGAGCGTATCTTGTCCGTGTATCCCCTGGGGGCATTTTGTTGTGCTGTTTTTCAGGATTGGCATCTGTGAGGACGTTTCCTCAGCAGATATTTTCCCCAAGCAAGTTTGGAAGCTATCAGAGCTATGTTCCCCTGCGAAGACGTCTGTGGATAGTGCCTTCTATTCCCCAACAGATCTAAGGATTGCCTATCCCCAGCAGGCCTGTATTTGCTGATTTCCTCCCCGAGTGAGGCAGATTCATTGAAATTCATCTCCAACATTTATCCTATCTATGGACTGAAGGATATTCCCAGCGGAGTTTACCTTTCCCCAGCGGCAGTGCTATTCTCCAACATGAATGAGAAGTCGTTGCTCTCCCTGCAGAGTCTCCCCGCAGAGTTGGAGTACCCGATCAGTTTTTGGCTCCCCAGCCGGAGTTTTTCATCATTTTTGCATTTTGCATGTAGTGATCATTGCATCCTCAAATTGCGTAGCATTCCCATTCAATATGGAACATTACGCCATAGAAAAATTCAAACATATGCATTCATGTGTTAACCCCACCAGACCGTATCCCCGGCAGAGGCGGATCATTTCATTCAACATCAGCGCAGCAAGTCTGCTACAGTTGCTCTTGACAGCATTCAGGATTGATATCCCCACAGAGGTTTATTTCCTCACCCGTTGGTGACAGAAAGTTTGTTTCTCCCCAGTGAGACCCCCAGCAAGTGGTCAACCTTGCCTTGACATATCTAAAAAGTCGTTCTTGTGATACCGGTAAGTGTCATACCAGCACCCGCGTGTGTTTCTTTGTTTGGTGTCGGTAAACACCATTGTTTCGGTGTCTGTAAACATCGGGTATTCTCCCCAGTCATCGGTAAATGTCTGGTCATCATTTTTGGTGTCGGTAAACACCATTGTTTCGGTGTCTGTAAACATCGGGTTTTCTCTCCAGTCATCAGTAAATGTCTGGTCATCATTGTTTTGATGTCAGTAAACATCGAGTCTCACCCCAGTCATCGGTAAATGTCTGGTCATTTTTTGATGTCGGTAAACATCATCTTTCGATGTCGGTAAACGTCGAGTCTTTTCTGCAGTCATCGGTAAATGTCTGATAATCCCCAGTTAGAGATCCCCAGTAGAGTCATCTGTAAATGTCCTGTCTGGTTTCCAGTTGCAAATATTCGTTTTTTCCTTAGTGAAGTGTTCCCCAGTCATCGGTAAATGTCTGGTCGTTTTTTTTATGTCGGTAAACATCATCTTTCGATGTCGGTAAACATCGAGTCTCATCCCAGTCATCGGTAAATGTCTGGTCATGCTTTGCTTCCTTGTTGGTAAAATCAAGATCCCCAGAAGTCGTCGGTAAACGTCTTGTCTGATTACACCACAAAGATTTTGTTCCTCCTCAAGTGGAGACGCCATCGGTAAATGGCCCCGGATGCTTCGATATCGGTAAATATCAGATCCCCAGTTGCAGTAGCCATCGGTAAATGGTCGAGTTGAAGTTGATATCGGTAAATGTCAAGTTTCTTTGAAGCCACCATTGGTAAATGGTCTTGCTTCCTTTTACATCAGAGTTGTTTCCCAGCAACCATCGGTAAATGGTCTTGCTGAAGTTGATATCGGTAAATATCAAGTTTCCAGTTTCTAACCATCGGTAAATGGTTTCGCCTTTCTGAAGTTGCCAATTGCAGGCGTCATCGGTAAATGACGTGGTTCTCCTTGTATCATACCCGGCAGAGTGCAAATTCCTACGGTTCTTTGGTATTCAATCCCTGTTTACCCTGAAAGTCTGACAGCCGTCGCTATCATCCGTTCGGGTTCCCAGCTGATTGAATAGGGGCAGCTGTAGCACCTCAAATTTGCACCTATCATTGTACATACATTATCATATTAGGTCATAGCATAACATGGTCCACTGCATAGCATTGCATTGTCCCATTTGCCTCAAGTGCAAGCCAATCAAGAAATTAGGTCAAACTGGTCAGGAGATCAGTCAGTCAAGCAAGCAAGTACAAATTCCATTGAGCCAAGGCCCTAGGGTTGGTCCAACATGTTCACATGACTTGGGGATCCATTTGAAGTGTTTTGGTCAAGGATTGGATGTTCAGAAGTCATCAATCAATGCACAGTCAGTCAGAAACCCTAAAAGTCAACTGTTGGTCAACTGTCCATTTAATCAGTGATTTGATGTTTGGATTTGGTTTGAAAGGCCTCATTCATGTACATATAAGCCTCATATATCATGTCAAACACCATCATGGAAGAATTTGAAGCCAGATCAGAAATTTCCAAAAATGGAAACTGGACCTGTAACTGAAACCTGCCCAAAATGGAAAGTCTTGATCCTCAAACTTACATCATGATACAAGCTTCAAATGAATTTTTGCCCAACATGAAAGTTGAAGATCTTGTTCTCCCATTTCCAAAAAGTCCAAGAACTCTCAATTCCCATGTATGGTTGGCAAGTTATGATCGAATCATTTTCAGAAATTCTTGAACTTCAAAAGGCCATATCTCTCAAACCATTTGGCCAATTTGGGTGGGGTTTTTTCCTACAAGTCACATTTGATCCCCTCTTTCCAAAAATGTAACTTTCATGTACCAAAACCTTATGGATCAAAATGGCATTTTTGACTTACTTGAATTAATTTCAAGTGAAGTGAAATTTTGACTTTTTAAAATAAACCTTTTCCATCATTTTGGCCATTGGGAATTGATCTGAAATTGTATTTTGGACATGTTCAAAGTCAAATTCGTGCAAGTACACATAGCCCATGCCAACTTGCTTGAAAATTGGAAAGAAAGTACATTTTTCAACAACTACATCCCACCTTTTCATGGATTGTGATTTGTACTCTTAAACAGAGTATTTGAACATCATTTTCTGTCATTGTGAACCCTAGGAGCAGCCATCAATTACCAACAGAAAACTCATGCTCTCAAAATCTCATTTTTCTCATTTTTTCATTTTTCTGGCCAAAACTTCCAAAGAACCACGAGCCACCTTGTTTGTTTTATCATCTACCATCAATCTTGAGACCATGGCAAGCTTCATTTTCTTGTTGTAACAGCATCTTCATGTTCTGTTTTACCAAGCACACATCAATGGTGAAACTCGATTTGAGCATTTCCAAGGGTTGTTGAGCTACAAACCACTCTCCATTCATCATTTCAAACCACAAGCTTCGTCTGTTTGAGCTTACAACACACAAACAACACTGTTTCGTTGATTTCTTCAAAATCAAGTAAGTTCTCGAGTTTCATCATTTACCAAACCATGCTATGCTCTAGCTAGATCTTTTTATGCTGGTCATTTTAGAACTTGAATCGTTAAAAATGGTCGGCTATTTTGAAAGTTATGCTATGTTAAAGTTTGATGGTGGAATGAGTTTTTGCTTGGTTCATGTTGTTTAAGTCGATTGAGTTTAAATGATGCCTGGATTCATGATGTGCTTGGTCTGCTGATCGTAATGATGTGCTTGATTCTTGTTTCTGGAAAAGATGTTCTTCCATGGATGATGAATATGAATACTGTACATGAAACCCTAATTATTTTTCTGCTCAGAATTTGTTCAATCCTTTGCATCGCGTTTGGCTGCTGTTGATTGTGTTTTTGCATGTTGTTGTTCCTGTACCATTGCCATGCACCGCTAGCAGCTTGCCACGTCCCAAAACGCAACGCAGCGTTTCATTTAACTCCCCCCAGATTTACAAAAATGCCATCGGTCCCATTATTTTAAATTAATTCATTTTATTAGTTCAATGTTTATTGCATTTTGGTTCCACAACTTACAAAATTCATAACATGTTCATTTTAATTCCAAATTCAGTGGGAATTTTTACATCATCTTCATCATGATCTCTAGTTTTTTATCATATTTTTTCCAGATTTTTTTGATGAGTGGATTTTAATTGGTATTAGGGTTTGTGACATGTGCTCATATTTTGTACACTTTGCCAAAACATTTGTGAAATGATGATACTTTATCCAATGGCTCCCAAATTTTTTGTGCTTAAACTAGACACACTCATGGTGATTTTGGTGTAGAGTTTGTGAATTTATCATTGCTGGTTTGTGAGTTATGATTTTTTGAATTAGGGTGTGACAATTTGTGTCACACCATTGATGTGCAACTTGTTGATTTTTGATACCATGCTTCTTGACCTCCAAATGAATTGATTTTTTGCATGAACCTACTCTTGTATGTCTAGTTTACATGTGAATTTTCTTGGAATTATTTGTGGCATTTCCTAAGTTTTTGAGATTTTCTCCCCTGTTTAGTCATATGTTGACTTTTTGTGACACATGTTCCCATTTCATTTGTGAAATTCTCATACTTTATTAGATGGACTTGAAATTTCATATGTGATTACTAGACATCTTAAGCTTTGCCATGGTTTTAGTCCCATTCATTTATCATACACCATTTCTGATTTATGATTTTTCTAAGTTGATGCATGTTTGGTTGACTTCATTGAGCATGTTCAAAATTGCTTTGACTTTCTGATTTTCATTGACTGCCTTCCACTTGTCCAAATGGGATGAAATTTGACATGCTTACCATGCTGTGGGTTGTGATTGGTCATGATTTATTTGATGATTTTTGGAAATGTTTAAGATTCCTTTTGAGTTAAGTCTTGCTGTTGACTTCTATGAGCTTCTAAATGCCATGCCTTGACCTAAATTGTTCATGAAATGATGATGATGCATGATATAAACATGAAACCAATTGGGTTTGCTTCTTGATTGTTTGAACATGATTTTGGATGCTTGCCCTTTGCTGTTTTGACTTTTTCATTCTCTTTTGACCCTAGGCTTGCCCTAGTGGTCCTGTTACTCACCTTTGAGCTCATGTTTTCAGGATGACCAACAAATGACCAATGAGACCACTTCTTTTTGATTGAGCTTGCTTAAATACCATGACTAACATGTTTTGTTTTGTAGGTTGCTTGGCTCACATGCCTTAAGCCTTATGCCTTGCACATCCATTTGCCTATGATTAACTGTTGATGACTGTTTTCTTTTGCTTTGTTTTGAAGTTGCATACTAACATCTGCTTGACCATTTCAGGTGCTTTTAGTTGCTCAGTTCCTTGTGAACTTTTGCTTTGCTTTGCTTGTATAAGCAATTTGCATTGAGGTATACCTTTCTATCTTCATGTAGTCTGGAAGACCTGGCCTGTTACTTGGCCAGGCAACTGTCTGAAGTCCTCCTTAAGAGGCAATGTTTGTGTATGTTTAATTTGTCCTTGTACAGAGTCAAAGACCTCCTAAGTGAAGAGGCAATTGGCAGAACCAAGGGATATGCAACCTATCCCCTGCTATTCAGTGTGTCATCTGTTTTGCTCACACCACTGTGTTGATGCATTGCAGATACAAACCCAAGATCTTGTACAATTGTACAGTTGAGTCAGTTTTAAATGTGTAGAAGGGTTCCCACTTTCTGAACCCACACATTTTTGTCTTAAGCTCTCCCAGGCCAGGGATAAGAGCTGTGAAGTCTCATCTTCACTCACCTTTCATCAGCTTCACCTTAGCCCCTCAATGGCAAGGTTAAGAGCTAACATTACCCAGTTCCAGAGGTTTGTTTGTTGAGGTTGATATGACCCCTCGACTAAAACCTAACCCTCGTTTGAGCCACTTGCTTGTGTATAGTGTGTGCTATCTGTGCTTGTATGTTTGTTTGACTTGCTTCCTGTGCAAGTTAGGGTTAGTTTAGACTTGCTTCCTGTGCAAGTTAGGTTTTGCTTGGCTTGCTTCCTGTGCAAGTTAAATGTGTGTGTGGCTTGCTCCCTGTGCAAGTCATGACTAGGATAGGCTGGCTCCCTGTGCCAGTTAGCTAGAAACCTTAACTTAGGGTTGATTTTGCATGATAACATCTAGGATCGAGTCGTAGCCTCCCTAGTTGTGTCTCCCTCTGTTATCTGGTTAGGCTAGTCCTTTATCCCTCTGTAGGGGAACTACGTCGCCCTGATCCTCATACCAGATGAGGTACGTAGGCAGGAGATGAGCAGATCTCTCCGGGCGCCTGTGTCTTTGTTTTGTCTTGTTGTATGCTTGGAAGCTGATGTAAGTCCATCGAGTGGCATTTGGGTTCCAGTGTGGGTTTGTTGGTTCGGATGCTGATGTAAGTCCAGTGATTGGCATTCAGGCTCCATGTTTGCCTCTTTGTGTGTGTTTTGGTTCGGATGCTGATGTAAGTCCAGCGATTGGCATTCAGGCTCCACGTTTGCCTTTGGTTGTGTTTGTTTGTGTGCGTGTTAGCCGAGCTACGAATGCTCTGATTCTTCTCTCGTCCGAGAAGATACGTATGCATAGGATGCGATATCCTAGCGAGCATGTGTCGTTTCCCCAGTCCGAACTACTTCGACTCTGATGTCTATGCCTGATAGACTAAGTAGGCCCAGGATACGATATCCTGCCGAGTCAGTTTCAGTCAGTTTTCTTGTGTCTCTTTCAGCCAGTGTGTGTGAGTTTGAGCAGTGTTTAGCAACCATTTTTCCTTTCTATTGTGCGTGGATCCCGTCGAGTACGACGGATGCGTAGGGGTGCTAGTACCTTCCCTTCGCATAACCGACTCCCGAACCCATCCTCTTTGGTCGCGAGACCATGTTCTTTCCTAGGTTTACTTCGAGCGTTTCCTTTCCCTCTTTTGGGATAAATAACGCACGGTGGCGGCTCTGTTGTTCTTCTTTTCCCGCCGGTTTTTCGCGTGATGCGACAATGGGTACTCCACGAAGCATGATGAGGGACATGAGTGACCTAGATGGAATTTGCCCATCCTGCGTAACAGGATAAATGTCTAAGGGCCTAATATTAAACTAGACAAGGATGACACAGTCTAAGCCCTGTGTTCAATATAAACATAAGGGAAAAAGGATAATTGTACACATAAGTATTATTACAAAAATATTTATCAAATCACGTGACACTTTCGTGTCTTGGGTAGCAGTGATCTGTTGCTAGATACCACTCACTATTTATTATGTTAAATACGTGATTTAATATAATTACCAATGTCGCAAAAACCTACAGGGTCACATACAAAAGGACAGATTGATGAGAGATAGAGTAAATAAGGAACGCCGTAAGGTACGGTGCACTTAAGTGAATTGTAGAACATCGTAAGGTACGATGCACTTAAATAGAATATGAAATATGGTAAGGTACCATGCGCTTAAGTAATTTGGGTATATCATAAGATATGGGCCACATACACTTAAGTGAGCTTTTTTAGCTTGCAACCCATACAAGTGGTTCTATAAATAGAACCCTTATGTAGAAGCATTTGATTAGATGAAATTACGTTTATCTCTCTCTCACTCGAAGTCTTCATTCGTAGCAGCTAGCACTGAGTGTGAAGGAATCCGTTCATGGACTGGGTAGAGGCGTTGTCACCATTCAACGTTTGTGATCACTCCTTAGATATGCATTAAAGGTTTCAATCGCCACAAGAGGTAACGATTCTATAACTGATCATGCCCATTAGTAAGGATCACTAAAGGAGAAAAAAATCAATTTCCGCTGCATTTTGGATCGCTATTCTCCTTCAGTGGTATCAGAGCCACTTACGAAACCGTGCACCTGATAGTTGTTTATTTTCTGTATTTTTTGTATTAATACGATAAAAAAACCGAATGAATTAAATAATAAATGAGTGATTAAAGTTGGCATCATGTGTGTACGATTTGGATGATTGATGTTGACTATGCTTCGAAATCCGACGTTAGTATGGTGAAGCAGCAATACATCGATCGTCCATAGATTACACAATTGAGATCGATCAAGTTATATATATGATATAAGTAATTCTGATGCAAAATATGGTATATATGATATACTGTTTCTGTTTCGTTCATTCAAACACTTAATGGTTGTTTTCCTTTAAGCGATCAATGGTTATTTACTTCATGATCTGAAATTAGTATGGTGAAGCAATGACGTGTTGATCAATCATACTGAATTAACAATCGAGGTGTGTTTGACGGTATGAAATTGATGCATTCGGGTTCATGACGGTACAAGGGTTGTGTTGTCAAAGAGTTATACGATTAGGGTTGTGACTGCACAAGAGTTGTGCTTGAAAGTATCAAGTGTTGATGTGAAAACCGATGTTGATTTCAAATGAATTAATCATTAAAATTTTACGTTGGAACCAATGTCCGCTGACCGGGCAGTGGAACCCCCGGCTAACTCTGCGTAGTGTGATCAGTCGCCGAAATTTAATTTGGTTTATTTAATTAACAGAATTTAAATTAATAATAATGTGTTTATTATTATTGTCTTGTGGTGATCGGTTATGGCCTTAGTTTTCCTTTATTTTGTTTTGGGATTTTAAAATACGACATGCGTGTCGTGCCTCTCTTTTAATCTCTTAATGTAACTTCTTTTCTTATCTCACTCCCTCGTATGTAAAACGAGTTTCTTTTATGTAATGTAATGTTATGAATAAAGAGAAGAATACAATATGAAAGGAGGACAACCTTGAAGATCTTGCTTGGAGAAGCTTAGATCGTTGTTAGGTTAGCTTAGGTTCTCTCATTAGCTTGGGAGAACAATTGCGCTAGGGGCCATAACTATTTCATTTTGTATGTATGTTGATGCATGTGAATGTATGTTGATGCATGTGAGAGACGATTTATATGATAAATACGCCGGTGAGATCAGAATAATTGCAAATCCCTTCAAATTAAATATTAAGTTTATGCTTTCCAAGTTTTAGCACTCATCAAGACTAGTATCGAATAATGTAGGTTTCGCTTACGCGAGGTGCATGTTCTATATTAGTAAGGTGTGATGGGATAATTGTAATATCTAATTGCTAAAACAATGGGTCAAACTTAATAAATAAATTATAATAAGATTATATACGTTTAGAAGCAAGAGTTGGAAATTATCCATGTGATGGATTGGAATAAGGAGTTATTCACCCAACTAAAATATTTGAGAGTTGTATTAGATACAATTGGAAGGAGTTCCTACCTAAATAACCTAGTTTTGTGTAATCCGCCTACGCGAACTTAAAACTAAGTGAAATGTGGATCTCGACCCATTAGAAAATCTTCCAACGGGATGAATCAAATGATGAGGGTCATTTGTTTTGAGTAAAATAGTGGGAGTATATTTAATTAAAGGCCTAATTAAATATGTTATTTTAGTGATACTTATATTTTCATATTTTTCATGTAGATTACCATGACAACAAACACCTCTAACAACATTTTGTGATCAATCCTTGATAAGGAAAAATTGTCTGGGACAAATTTTTTGGATTGGCACCGAAATCTGAGGATTATCCTCAAACATGATAGAAAGTTGTATGTCTTGGAGAAACTTGTTCCTGGAGAGGAACCTTCTAGTTCTGCACCTAAGGCAGAAAGTGATGCTTATAAGAAGCATGTCAATGATGTTAATGAAACTGCTTGTCTCGTGCTAGCTACCATGAACTCGGAGTTGCAAAAGCAACATTAGAACATGGAAGTGTTTGATATGATCGAACACCTGAAGATGCTCTATCAAGAGCACGCAAGGCATAAAAGGTTTGAAGTTTCAAAAGCCCTTTTTAAAGGCAAGTTAGCTAAGGGATCCCTTGTAGATCCCCATGTGCTCAAGATGATTGGGTATGTGGAGAACCTTGAGAGGTTGTGTTTTCCCCTCGGAAAGGAACTTGCGACTAATTTGATCTTGCAATCGTTTCCAGATAGCTTCAGTCAATTTTTCCTTAATTTCAATATGAATAATATGGACAAATCTCTTCCTGAACTGCTAGGCATGTTAAGAACTGCTGAGCAGAATCTGAAGTCAAAAGGGAAGTCCATTCTGATGATCGGAAATGGAAAGAGATAGAACAAAAGACCCACCAAGCAGGGTGGTAAAGGGAAAGGTAAGGAAGTTGCCAAACCCAAACTCACTTCTCCTGCTTTGAAGCCTAGTGGAGGCATAGCAAAGGAAGGCACTTGCTTCCATTGCGGTAAGACCGGACACTGGAAGAGAAACTGCCCAAAGTACCTAAAAGATAAGAAGAATGGAGTAAAGACTTCAACTTCAGATAACTTTGTTATTGAAATTAATTTATCTACTTCTGCATCATGTGTATTAGATATTGGATGTGGCTCTCCCATTTGTACCAATGTGCAGGGGCTAAAAAGGAGTAGAGATTTGGCAAAAGGTGAAGTTGACCTACGAGTTGGGAATGGAGCAAAGGTTGCTGCTTTAGCCGTAGGAACTTACGTATTGACTTTACCTAGTGGTTTAATAATTCAGTTAGAGAACTGGTATTATGTACCTGCAATTAGCAGGAATATTATTTGCCTTTCTTGTTTGGACAAGTTTTGTTTTTCATTTATAATAAAGAACAATTGTTGCTCCATTTATTTGAATGATATATTCTATGCTACTGCACAAATGAACAATGGACTATATGTCCTTGATCTTGAAATGCCTATTTATAACATTAATACTAAAAGGATGAAACCTAATGAGTTAAATCCAACTTACCTTTGGCATTGTCGATTAGGCCATATAAATGAGAAACACATTTCCAAACTCCATAAAGATGGACTCTTGGACTCTTTTGATTATGAATCATATGAGACATGAAGATCTTGTTTAATTGGAAAGATGACAAAGTCTCCATTCACAGGAAAAGGTGAAAGAGATAATGATATTTTGGCCCTCATACATACTGATGTATGTGGACCATTGAACATACCAGCCAGAGGAGGTTTTCAATACTTCATCATATTTACTGATGATTTCAGTAGATATGGTTATGTGTATTTAATGAAACACAAATTAGAGTCCTTTGAAAAGTTCAAGGAATTCAAGCATGAAGTACAAAACCAAATAGGTAAGAATATTAAAATTCTTCGATCAGATCGAGGTGGTGAATATTTAAGCCTAGAGTTTGATGACCATCTGAAAGAGTGTGGGATTCTATCCCAACTTACTCCTCCTAGAACACCCCAATGGAATGGTGTATCTGAGAGAAGAAATCGAACCTTATTAGACATTGTATGATCCATGATGAGTCACGTCGATCTTCCAAACTCCTTTTGGGGACATGCACTATTGACAACAGCTTACACACTTAACCGTGTTCCATCCAAAAAGGTTGAGAAGACACCATATGAGATATGGAGTGGTAAGAAACCACATATATCTTACATGAAGATTTGGGGTTGCGAAGTTTATGTGAAATGACAAATTTCAACTAAGCTTGAGTCCAAATCTGATAAATGCTTATTTATGGGGTATCATAAAGAAACAAGAGGATATTACTTCTACAATCCTTTTGAGGGCAAAGTGTTTGTCGCTCGAAATGGAGTTTTCCTAGAAAACGATTTTATTTCCAAAGGAATCAGTGGAAGGAAAGTATAGCTTGAATAAATTCAAGAATCACAAAGCATTGATACACATATGGAGCAACTAGAGCAGGAAACACGAGTAGTTATGGAAGAGCAACCTGCTCAAGTAGAACAAGACCAGCGTAGGTCAAGCGGGATACGTCACCTACCTGAGAGATATGAATATCTCATAACAGATCAAGGTGATGTATTACTCATGGACCAAGATGACCCTGTGACCTACCAAGAGGCCATAATTGGTCCCGGATCTGAGAAGTGGCTAGAAGCCATGAAATCTTAAATGGATTCCATGTACAAAAACCAGGTTTGGACCTTGGTAGAGCCTCCTATAGGAGTTAACCCTATAGGATGCAAGTGGGTCTTCAAAAAGAAGACTGACATGGATGGTAAGGTACATACCTATAAGGAAAGACTGGATGCAAAAGGATATAAACAAATTCATGGGGTTGACTATGATGAAACCTTTTCACCAGTTGCAATGCTTAAACCTGTTCGGATTTTACTTGGTATCGCTACATATCATGATTATGAAATATGGCAGATGGATGTCAAAACTGCTTTCCTTAATGGGAATCTTCTTGAGGATGTGTACATGATACATCCTGAAGGATTTGACATACCAAAAGAAGCCCAAAAGATATGTAAGTTACAAACATCAATTTATGGATTGAAGTAAGCTTACAGAAGCTGGAATCTTCGTTTTGATGAAACAGTAAAATAATATGGATTCATCAAGAATGAAGATGAGCCTTGTGTCTACAAGAAGGTTAGTGGGAGCATGATCGTCTTCTTGGTATTACATGTAGATGACATATTACTCATTGGAAACGATGTCCCTACCCTGCAACAAGTAAATTCTTGGTTGGGGAAATGATTTTCTGTGAAGGACCTAGGTGAAGCAGCCTATATATTAGGAATCAGGATCTATAGAGATAAATCACAAAAACTTCTTGGCCTAAGTCAGAGTACATACATAGACAAATGCTGAGACGCTTTAATACACATGATTCCAAGAAAGGATTCATACTTATGCAACATGGTCGGTGTCTATCAAAAACACAATCCCCTTCAACTAAGGAAGAAAGGGATCACATGAATAAGATTCCATATGCATCTATAATAGGATCTATCACGTATTCCATGTTATGTACTCAACCAGATGTCTCGTATGCTTTAAGTGCAACGAGTAGGTACCAATCTAATCTCGGTGATGCTTCTTAAGTATTTGAGAAGGACTAAGGACTCATTCTTGATATATGGAGGTCAGGAAGAGCTTTCTATAATTGGATACACCGATGCTAGATTCCAAACAGATAAGGATGACTTTAGATCACAATCTGGTTATGTGTTCTACTTAAACGGTGGCGCTGTGAGATGGAAAAGTTTAAAGCAAGATACAGTTGTTGACTCTACAATCGAGGCCGAGTATATTGCTGCCTCAAGTGCAGCAAAGGAAGTTGTTTGGATTAAAAAGTTCATTAGTGAACTTGGCATAGTTCCTATCATTGTGGATCCCATTGATCTCTATTGTTATAACAATGGTGCTATCGCACAAGCTAAGGAGCATAGATTTCACCAATGATCCAAACACATACTTAGGCGTTATCACCTCATTCGAGAGATAATAGATAGAGGAGATGTGGAAATATGCAGAGTACCTACACTTGACAATATTGTTGACCCACTGACAAAGCCTCTTGCACAGCAGAAGCATGATGGCCATACTAGATCTATGGGCATTAGGGGTATGCCTGATTGGCTCTAGTGCTAGTGGGAGATTGTTGGTGTAAGTCCTAGAGGCCAAAACTTTTTGTACTTGTATCGAATTATTTATTAATAATAAAAGGATTTTTTCTTTATTATGTTTGTTTAATAAAGTCCCTAGAATAGCTAATCCGTTTAATGTATCAAGTGTGACTTAATCATGAGATCCCATTAAACATAAGGACATTATTCTTAAAGTATCTGTAGTCGAGCTTAGTTGTGAAGTGGGATAATATTAAAGCATTAAGACTATTATGTATATAGACTGATGATCATATATCATGGATCATGGATAAGGAGTTATCAAGTCTTAAGCATAGGTATGAATATTAAGAGTAATATTTATACGGGATTGACCCGCTATGAGAATACTATATAGAATGTTATGCAAAGTGTCATAAGTTATTCACATGGTGATAGTGGTGTATACCACCCTTCGACCTAAAACCACTATGGACCCTAGATGTAGAGTCAAGTGTCTTATTGTTGATCAAACATTGTCCGTAACTGGATGACCATAAAGACAGTTGATGGGTACTCCACGAAGCATGCTGAGGGACATGAGTGACCTAGATAGAATTCACCCATCCTGCGTAATAGGATAAATGTCTAAGGGCCCAATATTGAACTAGACAAGGATGACACGGTCTATGTCTTGTGTTCAATATAGACATAAGGGCAAAAGGGTAATTATACATATAAGTATTGTCACAAAAAGATTTGTTAGATCACATGACATTTTCGTGTCTTAGGTAGCAGTCATGTGTTGCTAGATACCGCTCATTGTTAATCATGTTAAATACGTGATTTAATATAATTACCAATGTCGCGAGAACCTACAGGGTCACACACAAATGTACGAATTGATGAGAGATAGAGTAAATAAGGAATACCGTAACATATGGTTCACTTAAGTGATTTGTAGAACATCATAAGGTACGGTGCACTTAAGTAGAATATGAAATATGGTAAGGTACCACACGCTTAAGTGATTTTGGTATATCATAAGATATGGGCCACATATACTTAAGTGGACTTTTTAGCTTGCAACCCACACAAGTGGTTCTATAAATAGAACCCTTGTGCAGAAGTATTTGATTAGATGAAATTATGTTTCTCTCTCTCTCACTCAAAGCCTTCATTCGTAGCAGCTAGCACTGAGACTGAAGGAATCCGTTTGTGTGGACTGAGTAGATGCGTTGCCACTATTCAACTTTTGTGATCACTCCTTAGATCTGCATCAAAGGTTTCAATCGCCACAAGAGGTAACAATTCTATCACTGATCATGCCCATTCGTAAGGATCACTAATACAAAAAAAAATTAATTTCCGCTGCATTTTGGATCGCTATTCTCCTTCAATTTAGTGATCAACAATGGATCACACAATTGCAGTCATGCGTAACATAATCCATCCTTCTGGACTACCACCAATATAATCAAAGACATCTTCACAAAATCATTCATAACACATCAAATAATTTTAATACTGACCTCATCCATATTCGTCACATCATACACTTCTTTTCCACCTACTACCAACCTCTAATAAAATCATTAAAAATATTTTATTCTTAAAACAAAGTTACATCCCTATGTTTCATCTACCAACTCTTCTAACACTGTCCCAAAATAATTTACGAGTTGAAAGTTATTATCAAAATCATGCACGAAGGCATAACCAAAAAGTTATTGTTTTTCTGAAATTTTCAGCATGATTTTCATTTTCTCCAACCCCAAAAAAGTCCATTAAATCATCACCAGAAATATTTTACCTAAGAAACAGATTTATAGCACTATGTTTCAGCTACCTAACGCTTCAAACCTCATCCCAAAATGATTTACGAGTTGAAAGTTATGATCAAAATCGTGCACGAATGCGTTAACAAAAAGTTGCTGTTTTTTTGAAATTTCCAACATGATTTTCATCTTCTCCAACTCCATTAACGTCCATGAAATCATCACCAAAACTATTTTATGGTTTTAAATTCAATCATAAATATACATGTACCAATCACAACTTATATTCATATAATTATGGATCTATATACTATATCAATCCTTAAAACCTTCAAACACCATTAATGGTGGACATACATGGACACTTTAAAACATTAATTTCATTCAACAAATATCAACATTCATCATTAATCTAAAGAGAATTAAACTTTCTTCTACCCTACCATTCATATCCCTATTATTGAACCAAATTCACACTCTTACCTTGTAAATTCAGAAAAATTCAAGCTTTTGGTTATTCTCTTCCCAAGAGCTCTCATGAGGTTTTCCTTGTTTTTTTTCTCTCTTGCCTCTTTTTCTTCAATTCCAAAACTCTCACCTACTCTAAATTGTTTCCTTCACTTCTCTCCTCCTAAATTAAAAACCTAATTTCTATCTTTTTAATATTTCACTAATGCCCAACTTATTACTAATTTATATTATTTATTTTAATTTTCCATAATTCACACTTTCCGTCTCAAACTCATTATTTCCTTTTATTTTATTATTTTATTTAAATAATAATACTAAAATACTATTTTAATCAGTTAAATAATTATAAATAAATCTATCAACCTCTAATGACTCTCTGCACTCTCTATCCAATGGTCACACATCCTTGTTGCCCTAACACATCTCAATTATCACACAAATAATAATTAGATACACACATAAAATTATAATTAATTAATATAAATAATGTCTAGAAAAATAGGGTGTTACAACTCTCCTCCGCTTAATGAATTTTCGCCCTCGAAAATTACCTTAAGTGAATAGACTCAAATACGAATCCCTCATCTAGATCTCAAGCTCCCAAGTTATGTTTCCATCAGCTTGTCCTCCCCAAGCTACCTTCACCAAGGAAAATCTCTTTACCACTCAACTGCTTCACTTATTGATCATCTATCTACATGGTTGATGCCTCAACAATCAGGTTATCTCTCACCTACACATCATCCACTTGGATCACATGAGACGGATCCAGAATGTACCTCCTCAACTGAGACACATGAAACACATCATGAAGATTAGCAAGCGACGGTGGCAAAGCAATTTGATATGCCACTTCTCCTATTCTTTTCAAAATCTAGTAAGGATCGGTGAAACATGGAGTGAGCTTTCGAAACACCAGTTACCGGAGCAAGCCTCAGAAACACATGATCTCCCTCTTGGAACTCAAGTGTTTTCCTCGTCTATCATGATACATCTTTTGGAGACTCTGAGAAACTATCATCTTCTCCTGAATCACTTTAATCTTTGATGTGGTCTATTGGATAATCTCAGGTCTAATCACATCGCCCTCTCTTGACGCATACCAACACAAAGGTGTCTTACACCTTCTACCATACAATGCCTCAAACGGTGCCATTCCAAGACTCGAATGGAAATTGTTATTGTATGTAAACTCAATCAACGATAAAAATTTATCCCAAGCACCTCCTTGTTCAAGTACACAAGCCCTCAACAAGTCCTCTAGCGACTGATTAGTCCTCTCAGTCTGACCATTTCTATGTGGATGATAAGTTGAACTCAGATGCAACTTCGTACCCAAAGCCATCTGCAAACTCTCCTAGAACCTCGACGTAAACCTCAGATTTCTATCAGATAGAATATTGGACAGAATATTATACAAACTAACAATCCTCTCCATATACAGCTTCGCCAACCTCTCCAATGGATAATCCAGTCTCATCATAATAAAATGAGAAGACTTCGTCAACCTATCCACAATTTCCCATATAGTATCACAATTCTTCATAGTCCTCAGTAATCCATACACAAAATCCATCGAAATGTTATCCTATTTCCACTCAGGAATAGACAACAGTTGCATCAAACTCAATGGCTTTTGATACTCAATCTTTGACTTCTGGAAAATTAGACACGCATACACAAACTTTGCAATCTCTTTCTTTATCCCATGCCACTAAAACATCTTTCTCATATCTTGATACATGTTTGTAGCACCCAGATGAATACTCAGACCACTTCGGTGTCCTTCTTCAAGAATACTCTTCTTGAGTTCAGGCACATCAAGAGCATGGATTTTGTCACGAAATTTTATAACACCATTATCATCAATCTTGAAATCACCACCTCGATTTTGATTGATTAAAGCCAAACGATTTACCAATACCAATTCAGTCCTCTGACTTTCTCTAATCTCTTCCAAAACACCATTGGTAACCTTTAACATACCTAGCTTCACAATCTACAGCGTGACTTCACAAACCAAACTTAAATCTCTAAATTCTTCGATTATCTCTAACTCCCTAGCCATCAATGTCGACGTATGCAATGTCTTCCGACTCAGTGCGCCAGCCACTACATTGGCTTTACCATGATGGTAATTCAAACCAAAATCATAATCCTTTAACAATTCAATCCACCTCCTCTTCCTCATATTTAACTCATTCTAATCGAATAGGTACTTTAAGCTCTTATGATCACTGAACACTTAAAATCTAGAGCCAAACAGATAATGTATCCAAATTTTAAGTGCAAACACAATGACGACCAACTCTAAGGCACGGGTAGGATAATTCTTCTGATGAACTCTAAGTTCTCTTAATGCATAAGCCATAACTTTTCCATTATGCATCAACACACTGTTGGTGTAAGCCCTAGAGGCCAATACTTTTGGTACTTGTTTCGAATTATTTATTAATAATAAAAGGCTTTTTCTTTATTACGTTTGTTTAATAAAGTCCCTAGAATAGCTAGTCTGTTTAATGTATCAAGTATGACTTAATCATGAGATCACATTAAACATAAGGACACCATTCTTAAAGTATCCGTAGTCGAGCTTTATTGTGAAGTGGGATGACATTAAAGCATTGAGACTATTATGTACATAGACTGATGATCACATCTCATGGATCATGGATAAGGAGTTATCAAGTCTTAAACATAGGTATGAATATTAAGAGTAATATTTATACTGGATTGACCCGCTATGAGAATACTATACAAAAAGTTATGCAAAGTGTCATAAGTTATTCTCATGGTGATAATGGTGTATACCACTCTTCGACCTGAAACCACTATGGACCCTAGATGTAGAGTCGAGTGCTTTATTACTGATCAAACATTGTCCGTAACTGGATAACCATAAAGACAGTTCATGGGTACTCACGAAGCATGCTGAGGGACATGAGTGACCTAGATGGAATTTGCTCATCCTGCATAACAGGATAAATGTCTATGGGCCCAATATTGAACTGGACAAGGATGACACGGTCTATGCCTTGTGTTCAATATAGGCATAAGGGCAAAAGGGTAATTATACACATAAGTATTATCACAGAAGGAATTGTCATATCACATGACATTTTCGCGTCTTGGGTAGCAGTGATGTGTTGCTAGATACCGCTCACTGTTTATTATGTTAAATACATGATTTAATATAATTGCCAATGTCGCGAAAACCTACAGGGTCACACACAAAGGACGGATTGATGAGAGATAGAGTAACTAAGGAACACCGTAAGGTACGGTGCCCTTAAGTGAATTGTAGAACATCGTAAAGGTACGGTGTACTTAAGTAGAATACGAAATATGGTAAGGTACCATGAGCTTAAGTGATTTTGCGCATATTATAAGATATGGGCCAAAGTACACTTAAGTGGGCTTTTTAGCTTGAAGCCCACACAAGTGGTTCTATAAATAGAACCCTTGTGCAGAAGCATTCATTGCGGTTGCATTATTTTCGTTTTCTCTCTCTCTCTCTCTCTCACTCAAAGCCTTCATTCGTACCAACTAGCACTGAGATTGAAGGAATCCGTTCGTGTGGACTGAGTAGAGACGTTGTCATCGTTCAACGTTAGTGATCGCTCTGTGGATCTGCATCAAAGGTTTTGATCGTCACAAGAGATCTGCACCAAAGGTTTCAATCGTCACAAGAGGTAAATATTCTATCACTGATCATGACCATTCGTAAGGATCTCTAAAGGAGAAAATTTTAATTTCCACTGCGTTTTGGATCGCAATTCTCCTTCAGTGGTATCAGAGCCACTTACGAAACCATGAATCGGATAGCTATTTATTTTCTGTATTAATATGATTAAAAGACAGAATGAATCAATTAATTAAACGGGTAATTAAATTTGGCATCATGAGTGTACGAGTTGGATGATTTATATTGGCTATGCTTCGGAACCGACATTAGTATGGTGAAGCAGCGATACATCGATCGTCCATAGGTTAAACAATTAAGACCGATCAAATTATATATGATATAAGTAATCCTAATGCAAAGTACGGTATATATGATATACTGTTTCTGTTTCGTTCATTCAAACACTAAATGGTTGTTTTCCTTTGAGCGATCAATGGTCATTTGCTTCGGAATCCGACATTAGTATGGTGAAGCAATGACCGGTTGATCAATCATACTGAATCAACAATCGAGGTGTGTTTGACGGTCTGAAATTGGTGCATTAGGGTTAGTGACGGCGCAAGGGTTGTGCCGTCAAGGAGTTGTGAATTGAGGGCTTGTTGGAACACGTCTGCTAACTGTTTCAAAGCGCTGGTTTTTGGTCTCGTGACGATCGCCATGGACTTGTGACGATCGTAACAAGCTGGACGTGACGGTCGTCACGTGTTTTATGACGGTCGTCACACTCACGGATCCAGAAGTCTAGGCGTTTCTGTTTTTGGCCGCGTGACGTTCGTCATGGGCCTGTGACGGTCGTAACATGCTTGTGACCCCCGTCTGCTGATCGGTCAGCGGAACCACCGTCCGCTGACCGGGCAGCGGAACCCCCGGCTAACTCTGCGTAGTATGATCGGTCGCCGAAATTTAATTTGGTTTTAATAAATTAAAGGAATTAAAAATTAATAATAATAATAATAATAATGTGTTTATCATTATTGCCTTATGGTGATCAGTTATGGCCTTAGTCTTCCTTCATTTTGTTTTGGGTTTTTAATACGACCTGCGTGTCGTGCCTCTCCTTTTAATCTCTTAATGTAACTTCTTTTCTCATCTCAATCCCTCGTATGTAAAACGAGTTTCTTCTGTAATGTAATGTTATGAAGGAAGAGAAGAAGACAATGTTATGAAGAAATAGAAGATTTCAATATCAAAAGAGGACAACCTTGAAGATCAAAGGAGGACAACCTTGAAGATATTGCTTGGAGAAGCTTAGATCGTTATTAGGTTAGCTTAGGTTCTCTCATTGGCTTGG
Source organism: Lathyrus oleraceus (assembly GCF_024323335.1). Classification (NCBI taxonomy): domain Eukaryota; kingdom Viridiplantae; phylum Streptophyta; class Magnoliopsida; order Fabales; family Fabaceae; genus Lathyrus; species Lathyrus oleraceus. The sequence goes on from NC_066582.1 coordinate 212,825,782, forward strand.
GAGAACAATTGCGCTAGGGGCCATAACTGTTTCATTATGTATGTTGGTGCATGTGTATGTATGTTGATGCATGTGAATATATGTTGATGCATGTGAGAGACGATTTATATGATAAATAAGTCGGAGAGATCATAACAATTACAATTCCCTCAAATTAAATATTAATTTTATGCTTTCCAAGTTTTAGCACTCATCAAGACTAGTATCGGATAATGCAGGTTTCGCCTACGTGAGGTGCATGTTCTATATTAGTAAGGTGCGATGGGACAATTGTAATATCCAATTGCTAAAACAATGGGTCAAACTTAACTAAACAAATTATAATAAGATTATATATGTGTAGCACCTTAAATTTGCACCTCCCATTTGTATATACATTTCATTTTTAGGTCATTAACATTGCATTGTCATTGCATAGTCCATTGCATCTCATCAGGCAAGACTGGTTAGGAGATTCAACTGTGCAAGGCCATAAGAGCATTTTCCATGAGATCAAAGCCCTAGGGTGATTCCCATGAGTTCACATGACCCAAGGATCATTTTGAAGTGGTTTAGCCAAGTGCTGAAGGCTCAGAACTCATCAGTCCATGTGCAAATCATTTGAGGCCCACAAAAGTCAACAAAAGTCAACTGCACAGTCAACTATGGATTTGAAGGTGGGAAGTGGTTAGAGATGGTTCATTCATGTTCAAACAAGTCTCATTTGACATTTCAAACATCAACATTGAAGAATTTGAAGTCAGATCAAGACTTTCCCAAAATAGCAAGTGACCTGTAATTTGAACTTTCCAAAAATGGCAAGGTTTTGGACCAACTTCAACTCAAGATTACATCATCAAGAAAGCTTCAAATGAAATTTTGTCCAACATGAAAGTTGAATATCTTTCTCTCCCATTTCCAAAAAGTCCAAGATCATGGATTTCTCATGTGTGGTTGAGGAGATATGGTCCAATCATGGAAAAGTGTGTTCAAAAGTTCAAATGAGCATAACTTTCAAACCAAAACTCCAAAATGAGTGGTTCTTTTTGCATTTTGATCCTTGTAACATGTATTTTCCAAGCATACCATTATTTGACATGAATTTCATTTGCATGGCCTTTAGTTTATTCATGAAGTTTTTGGAAGAAAATTGCATAACATCTTTTTGATTGATCATGAGCATATAAAACCAATCCAAAACCTTGCATGAACTCATTTTAAGTGGATTTGGGCCTTGAAAGAGCACTGTTCACGTGCATGGGGGTGCATGAAGTGAAAATCTCATTTTTGCACAAACACCTTCCAATTTACTAATCACAATTGCATTTGGCTTAAGCTGGTTTTAAACAGGATTAGCATGGAGTATATATATACTTAACCCTAACTGTTTTCACCATTAACACATTTTCAGATCTAGAATCACAAAATTCTCAAAACTTTTCTCTCAAACTTTTTTCCAAATTCTTCAAACAAGAACATTTCCTATTGATCAATTCATCATCCTGAAGTATTGTTGAGAAGGTTTGGACGTGGAATCAAGAGAAATTGTGGCATATTGAGCTGGATTTGAAGCTTGAAGGTTCCATGGCAGTTGAAGATTAAGCTGGTTTCGTGCATCCTTGAGCTTCAATTTCATCATCATTCACCTCACTAAGCATATTGGAAGAGTTCTGGAGCATCATAAGCCTTGAAGCAAGCTGAATCCAGTTCTGTTCATCAAGAGGTCAGTTTTTCGACCTCTTTAATTCTCAAATTCATTATGCTAATTGTGTAGATCCTTGAATGGTGATAATTCTGGTACAAATTTGGAGTGATTTGGCGCAATATTCACAAAGATACATGCATTTCAAGTTTTGATGTTGATTTTGATTTCCTTCGATTTGGCTTTGTTATGTTGTTTTTGCATGATTTGTTTGTAAATCCGTGATGTATGTGGAAAGATGAATCGATTGCTATGCTCATGTCTCATTTCTGGAACATTTTTTTGAGATCTGGAAAATCCAGATGAAGATCTTCATGATCTTCATGAGCTTCATGCGTTCCAGTTTTGGCCACGATTTTGCTAGGATTTAGCTAGGAAAGTTCATCTGTTTGCTACGAAATCTGGAAACACGTTGCATGGCTAGGGTTAAGGCAAAACGAAGTCGTTTTGTTGAGCGCGCCAATTTTGAAAGTGCGCATGGTTCGAGTCTGAGCGAAGACGTTTTTTTAAATTGCAATACATTTTCTTCCTTTCCCTCCACATTTCATACCTTGGCTCCATTTCATTTTTCAAATTTTTCCTAAACTTCCAAAAATCATATAAAATTGAAAATTAATCAAAATGATCTCCAATTTTTTGCATCATGATCCTCATTCTGTCTACCTTTTTATGATCATTAAATTGCAAGTTGTACCTGGCTTAAAAAATGATTTGTCCTAGGGTGTTTGAATATATATGCATGTTTGACCTTGCCTTGTTCCATTCATCATAAAATGCTCAAAAATGATCCAATGCTTCTGAAATTTTGTGTGTGATTTCTAGACATGTTGAGTGATGTTTTGGCTTTGGTTTGAGATTTTTCCCATGATCCATCTCTGTTTTACGATTATGCTAACTTGGTGTGACAATTTGTGACACACATGTGATTGTCTTGATTATGCTATGTGATTGTCATGCCTAATGATGTCCAATGCCTCTAATTTTTTGTGTGATGACCATGTTATATGTCCTGTTTACTCATGAATTTTGCCAAGATTATTTGAGTCATTTTTGATTTGATGTGCATTTGTTTCTTCTGATGTCTCAATGTGATCACCATTTGCATGCCTTGCCATGTTTTGTTCATGAAATGAATTTGGTTAATGATTTTGGTATGGGACTTTTTGAGATGTGTTCTTCATTGAATGAAGATGATTCATGTTAAATTTCAAGTTCTGTTTTGAATGTTTGACCCTCTTTTGACCCTAGGCTTTGACCTAGTGGTTTGGACCCACTGTTTGGATTATAGATTTCAGGTTCAGATGCACATTGCCATGATTGGAGTGGCTCATTCATTTGAGTTTGATTAATTGGTTGATGATTGGCTAACATTGTGTTGTTTTGTAGGTTGATACCAATTTATTTGTGTTGTGCCTTATGGCTTGCACATTGGTGCCTGATGCATTGCCTGTCTGTTTATTATTGCCTGATGACTGTTGATTATTTGTCTGTACAGTTGAACTGATTAGTTTAGATTTTTCACAGGTACCTAAGTTGCTTAGAGTTCATTTGAACTTGCTTTACTTTGCTTGGTTGCTTAACCACTGAGGTATAATTCTTTGACTTCATGTAGTCTGGAAGACCTGTCCTGTTATGTGGGCAGGCACCTGTCTAAAGCCCTCCTTAAGAGGCAATGCTTGTGAATGTTTACTTTTGTGCCAAGCAGGTAAAGACCTCTTAGGAGGCAATTGGCAGATAAAAGAGATGTGTAATCTATCTCCTGCTACCCAGTGTGTCATTCACTTTGCTCACACACCTTGTGTTGATGCATTGTGGATAATAACCCAAGATCATGTTGTGTCAGTCACTTGTGGAGAAGAGTTCCTACATTCTGAACTCCCACACATTCTATTTTGAGTCAAGCTCTCCCAGGCCAGGGATAAGAGCTGTGAGGTCTTACCCTCACTTCCCATTTCATCTGCTTCACCCTAACTCTCAATGTTAGGGTTAAGAGCTAACCACACCCCATTCCAGTTGGCTTGCTTTTGCTGCCTAACCTTGTATGAGCCCAAACTGTTTGCATATAGTGTGTGTGCTTGCTTTATTGTGCTTGTATGTGTTTGACTGTGCTGTTTAGGATAGCTTGCTCCCTGTGCAAGTTAGATAGAAACCTCAACCTAGGACCATTGTGGATTACATGATAACTATTAGGCTCGAGTCAGGCTCCCTTCTAGTTTGTCATTTCCCAGTCTCTGGTTAGGTTAGAAGTTCTTTCCCTGCGTAGGGGAACTACGTCGCCCTGATCCTCATACCAGATGAGGTACGTAGGCAGGAGATGAGCTGATCTCTCCGGGCGCCCTTTTCTTTTTCAACCCCTTTGTGTGTGTTGGAGTCTGACGCAAGTCCAGTGATTGGCAGTTGGTTTCCTGTGTCTTGTTTGCTTGTTGGAGTCTGACGTAAGTCCAGCGATTGGCAGTTGGTTTCATGTGTCTTGTTTGCCTGTTGGAGTCTGACGTAAGTCCAGCGATTGGCAGTCGGTTTCCTGTGTGTGTGTTTGTTGGTTCAGAGTCTGATGTAAGTCCAGCGATTGGCGTTCGGTTTCCATGTTTGCCTGTTTCGTGTGGAGTCTGACGTAAGTCCAGCGATTGGAAGTCGGTTTCCTGTGTGGTTTTGTTTGGCTTGCGTTAGCCGAGCTACGAGTGCTCTGATTCTTCTCCGGTCAGAGAAGATACGTATGCATAGGATGCGACATCCTAGCGAGCACGTTTCCCCTGTCCCGAACTACGTCGACTCTGATGTATGTGCTTGACAGACTACGTAGGCCCAGGATGCGATATCCTGCCGAGTCCCGTTTCTTCCGTCTTTCCGTGTTTTCTTCCAGTGTGTGTGTGCAGTTTGTGAGCAGTTTTTAGCAACCTTTCTTCTATTCTTTTGTGCGTGGATCCCGTCGAGTACGACGGATGCGTAGGGGTGCTGATACCTTCCTTTCGCATAACCGACTCCCGATCCCATCCTTCTCTGGTCGCGAGACCATGTCTTTTCCAGGTTTACTTCGATCGTTTCCTTTCCCTCCTTTGGGATAAATAACGCACGGTGGCGGCTCTGTTGTTTCATTTTCCCGTCGGTTTTTCGCGTAATGCGACAATATGTTTAGAAGCAAGAGTTGGAAATGATCCATATGATGGATTGGAATAAGGAGTTATTCACCCAACTGAAATTTTCGAGAGTTGTATGAGATACAATTGGAAGGAGTTCCTACCTAAATAACCTAGTTTTATGTAATCCGCCTACGCGGACTTAGAACAAAGTGAAATATGGATCTCGACCCACTAGAAAATCTTCCAACGGGGTTTTCCGAATCAAATGGTGAGGGTCATTTGTTTTGAGTAAAATAGTGGGAGCATATTTAATTAAAGGCCTAATTAAATATGTTATTGATACTTATATTTTCATTAATTCTTATGTAGATTACCATGACAACAAACACCTCTAACAACATCTTGCAATCAATCCTTGACAAGGAAAAATTGTCTGGGACAAATTTCCTGGATTGGCACCGAAACCTGAGGATTGTCCTCAAACATGATAAAAAGTTGTATGTCTTGGAGAAACCTGTTCCTGAAGAGGAACCTCCTAGTTCTGCACCTAAGGCAGAAAGAGATGCTTATAAGAAGCATGTCGATGATGCCAATGAAACTGCTTGTCTCATGCTAGCTACCATGAACTCAGAATTGCAAAAGCAACATGAGAACATGGCAGTATTCGATATGATCGAACACTTGAAGATGCTCTATCAAGAGCAAGCAAGGCATGAGAGGTTTGAAGTTTCAAAAGCCCTTTTTCAAAGCAAGTTAGATGAGGGAGCCCTTGTAAGTCCCCATGTGCTCAAGATGATTGGGTATGTGGAGAACCTTGAAAGGTTGGGTTTTCTCCTCGGAAAGGAACTTGCGACTGATTTGATCTTGCAATCGTTGCCAGATAGATTCAGTCAATTTGTCCTAAATTTCAATATGAATGATATGGATAAATCTCTTCCTGGACTGCTAGGCATGTTAAGAACAGCTGAGCAGAATCTGAAGACAAAAGGGAAGTCCATTCTGATAATCGGAAATGGAAAGAGACAGAACAAAAGGCCCACCAAGCAGGGTGATAAAGGGAAAGGCACGGAAGTTGCCAAACCCAGACCCACTGTTGCTGCTTTGAAGCCTAGTGGAGGCATAGAAAAGGTAGGCACCTGCTTCCATTGCGGTAAGACCGGACACTGGAAGAGAAACTGCCGAAAGTACCTGGAAGATACGAAGAATGGAGTAGAGACTTCAACTTCAGGTATTTTTGTTATTGAAATAAATTTATCTACTTCTGCATCATGGGTATTAGATACTGGATGCGGTTCTCACATTTGTACAAATGTGCAGGGGCTAAAAAGAAGTAGAGATTTGGCAAAAGGTGAAGTTGACCTACGAGTTGGCAATGGAGCAAAGGTTGTTGCTTTAGCCATAGGAACTTACGTATTAACTTTACCTAGTGGTTTAATAATTCAGTTAGAGAACTGTTATTATGTACCTGCAATTAGCAGGAATATTATTTCCATTTCTTGATTGGACAAGTTCGGTTTTTCATTTATAATAAAGAACAATTGTTGCTCAGTTTATTTGAATGATATATTCTATGCTACTGCACAAATGAGCAATGGACTGTATGTCCTTGATCTCGAAATGCCTATATATAACATTAATACTAAAAAAATGAAACCTCACGAGTTAAATCCAACTTACCTTTGGCATTGTCGATTAGGCCACATAAATCAGAAACGCATTTCCAAACTCCATAAAGATGGACTCTTGGACTCTTTTGATTATGAATCATATGAGACATGCAGATCTTGTTTAATTAGAAAGATGACAAAGTCTCCATTCACAGGAAAAGGTGAAAGAGTGAATGATCTTTTGGGCCTAATACATACTGATGTATGTGGACCACTGAACATACCAGCCAGAGGAGGTTTTCAGTACTTCATCACATTCACTGATGATTTCAGTAGATATGGTTATGTGTATTTAATGAAACACAAATCAGAGTCCTTTGAAAAGTTCAAGGAATTCAAGAATGAAGTACAAAACCAACTAGGTAAGAATATTAAAACTCTTCGATCAGATCGAGGTGGTGAGTATTTAAGCCTAGAGTTTGATGACCATCTGAAAGAGTGTGGGATCCTATCCCAACTTACTCCTCCTGGAACACCCCGATGGAATGGTGTATCTGAGAGAAGAAATCGAACCCTGTTAGACATGGTACAATCCATGATGAGTCACGCCGATCTTCCAAACTCCTTTTGGGGACATGCACTATTGACAATAGCTTACACACTTAACCGTGTTCCATCCAAAAAGGTTGAGAAGACACCATATGAGATATGGAGTGGTAAGAAACCACAAATGTCTTACATAAAGTTTGGGGTTGCGAGGTTTATGTGAAACGACAAATTTCAACTAACTTGAGCCCAAATCTGACAAATGCTTATTTGTGGGGTATCCTAAAGAAACAAGAGGGTATTACTTCTACAATCCTTCTGAGGGCAAAGTGTTTGTCGCTCGAACTGGAGTTTTCCTAGAAAAGGATTTTATTTCCAAAGGAACCAGTGGGAGGAAAGTAGAGCTTGAAGAAATTCAAGAATCACAAAGCATAGATACACCTATGGAGGAATTAGAGCAAGAAACACAAGAAGTTATGGAAGAGCAACCTGCTCAAGTAGAACAAGACCAGTGTAGGTCAAGCAGGATACGTCAACTACCTGAGAGATATGGATATCTCATAACTGATCAAGGTGATGTATTACTCATGGATCAAGATGAGCTTGTGACCTACCAAGAGGCCATAACTGGTCCCGAGATTGAGAAGTGGCTAGAAGCCATGAAATCTGAAATGGATTCCATGTACACAAACCAAGTTTGGACCTTGGTAGAGCCTCCTGAAGGAGTTAACCCTATAGGATGCAAGTGGGTCTTCAAAAAGAAGACTGACATGGATGGGAAGGTATATACCTATAAGACAAGACTGGTTGCAAAAGGATATAAACAAATTCATGGGATTGACTATGATGAAACCTTTTCACCAGTTGCAATGCTTAAATCTGTTCGGATTTTACTTGCTATCGCTGCATATCATGATTATGAAATATGGCAGATGGATGTCAAAACTGCTTTCCTTAATGGAAATCTTCTTGAGGATGTGTACATGACACAGCCTGAAGGATTTGACATACCAGAGGAAGCCCAAAAGATATGTAAGTTACAAAGATCAATCTATGGATTGAAGCAAGCTTCCAGAAGCTGGAATCTTCGTTTTGATGAAACAGTAAAACAATATGGATTCATCAAGAACGAAGATGAGCCTTGTGTCTACAAGAAGGTTAGTGGGAGCATGATCGTTTTCCTGGTATTATATGTAGATGACATATTACTCATTGGAAACGATATCCCTGGCCTACAACAAGTAAAGTCTTGGTTGGGGAAATGCTTTTATATGAAGGACCTAGGTGAAGCAGCCTATATATTAGGAATCAGAATCTATAGAGATAGATCACAAGAACTGCTTGGCCTAAGTTAGAGTACATACATAGACAAAGTGTTGAGACGCTTTAATATGCATGATTCCAAGAAAGGATTCATACCTATGCAACATGGCCTGTGTCTATCAAAAACACATACTTAGGTGTTATCATCTCATTCGAGAGATAATAGATAGAGAAGATGTGAAAATATGCAGAGTACCTACACTTGACAATATTGCTGACCCACTGACAAAGCCTCTTGCGCAGGAGAAGCATGATGGCCATACTAGATCTATGGGTATTAAGGGTATGTCTGATTGGCTCTAGTGCTAGTGGGAGATTGTTGGTGTAAGCCCTAGAGGCCAATACTTTTGGTACTTGTATCGAATTATTTATTAATAATAAAAGACTTTTTCTTTATTACGTTTGTTTAATAAAGTCCCTAGAATAGCTAGTCTGTTTAATGTATCAAGTATGACTTAATCATGAGATCACATTAAACATAAGGACACTATTCTTAAAGTATCCGTAGTCGAGCTTTATTGTGAAGTGGGATGACATTAAAGCATTGAGACTATTATGTACATAGACTGATGATCACATCTCATGGATCATGGATAAGGAGTTATCAAGTCTTAAACATAGGTATGAATATTAAGAGTAATATTTATACCGGATTGACCCGCTATGAGAATACTATATAGAAAGTTATGCAAAGTGTCATAAGTTATTCTCATGGTGATAATGGTGTATACCACTCTTCGACCTGAAACCACTATGGACCCTAGATGTAGAGTCGAGTGCTTTATTGCTGATCAAACGTTGTCCGTAACTGGATAACCATAAAGACAGTTGATGGGTACTCCACGAAGCATGCTGAGGGACATGAGTGACCTAGATGGAATTTTCCCATCCTGCATAATAGGATAAATGTCTATGGGCCCAATATTGAACTAGACAAGGATGACACGGTCTATGCCTTGTGTTCAATATAGACATAAGGGCAAAAGGGTAATTATACACATAAGTATTATCACAGAAGGAATTGTCAGATCACATGACATTTTCGTGTCTTGGGTAGCAGTGATGTGTTGCTAGATACCGCTCACTGTTTATTATGTTAAATACATGATTTAATATAATTGCCAATGACGCAAAAACCTACAGGGTCACACACAAAGGACGGATTGATGAGAGATAGAGTAACTAAGGAACACCGTAAGGTACGGTGCCCTTAAGTGAATTGTAGAACATCGTAAAGGTACGGTGTACTTAAGTAGAATACGAAATATGGTAAGGTACCATGAGCTTAAGTGATTTTGGGCATATTATAAGATATGGGCCAAAATACACTTAAGTGGGCTTTTTAGCTTGAAGCCCACACAAGTGGTTCTATAAATAGAACCCTTGTGCAGAAGTATTCATTGCGGTTGCATTGTTTTCGTTTTCTCTCTCTCTCTCTCTCACTCAAAGCCTTCATTCGTACCAGCTAGCATTGAGATTGAAGGAATCCGTTCGTGTGGACTGAGTAGAGACGTTGTCATCGTTCAAAGTTAGTGATTGCTCCGTGGATATGCATCAAAGGTTTTGATCGTCACAAGAGATCTGCACCAAAGGTTTCAATCGTCACAAGAGGTAAATATTCTATCACTGATCATGACCATTCGTAAGGATCTCTAAAGGAGAAAATTTTAATTTCCGCTGCATTTTGGATCGCAATTCTCACACTTCCTTGACCCATCTTGGAAACATCACAATACACAACGAAAAGTTCGGTTGTACTCAAAAGAATCAAAACTAGAGCACTCATCAACTTTTTCTTGAGTTATACAAACTCTCTTCACAACCAACATCCCACACATACGCTTGACCCTTTTGAGCCAACTGAGTCAAAGGCATTGCCAACTTCAAAAAACCTTTTATGATTATGTGATAATAACTAGCTAACCCAAGGAAAATTTTAATCTCCTTAACAGATTTCGAAGTCTCCCACTGCAACATATCATCAACCTTCGAAAGATCAACTACAATACCACCACTAAAAGTTACATGGCCAAGAAGACTCACTTCTCTTAACTAAAACTCACACTTAGATAACTCAGCATATAATTGCTTCTATTTCAACAACTACAGCATAATTCTCAGATGCTTAGCATACTCTTCATCATTTTTTGAATAAATTAGAATGTCGTCAATGAATACCACCACAAACTTATCCAAATACTGATGAAAAGTCCTATTTATATACTCCATAAACACACATGGTGCATTGGTCACACCAAATGACATCACAGAATACTCGTAGTGACCATATCTCATTCTGAACGCAGTCTTCGGAATATCTTCTGATTTCACTCGAATCTGATGGTAACCTAACCACGAATCAATTTTACTGAAAACACGAGCACCGACTAATTGATCCATCAAATCATTGATTCTCTAAAAAGGATATTTATTCTTAATCGTCACCTTGTTCAACTATTGATGGTCAACACACAACCTCGTGCTACCATGCTTGTTCTTTACTAACAATACCAACACAATTCAAGGAGAAATACTTGGTCGAACAAATCTCTTCTCAACTAACTCTTCCATTTATTTCTTCAGCTCGCTCAACTCATAAGCAGACATTTCGTATAGAGCCAAAGAAACAGAACTAGTATCAGGTACCAAGTCCATAGTAAAATTAATCTCTCGCTCTGGTGGTAAATCATTGATGTCTTCAGGAAACACTCTCAAAAATTCACACTGCAGGAAGATCATGAACTACTCCCTTGCGTTTGGCTTCCAACAAAGCTAACATCATAAACACTTGCGACCCATCCTTCACAGTCTCTCGCACTTTCTTAGCAGACACAAACATCAACTTTTCACCTCCATAGAACTTATATTCATGCTCTGGAGGCAAGTCACATATATCTTCAGGAAAACATCAGGAATCACAAACCACTTGCATATCACTAGCCATCACATTTCTCCTCACTCTCCGAGAAGCAAATCTCAAAAATACCTAATCCTTCTCCCTTAAAGACATCCTAACAATATCAACAGATAGGAATCTCGAATACATATCCTTTTTGGATTCAAGAAACTACATCGACTTATCAAAATAATTGGTAAACACTTGGTTTAACACCAACCAATTCATTCCAAGAATAACATCAACTTGTTCCAATGAAAGTGATCCGCTGTCGCATGCGGATCAAAACGAGTAGTTTTTCAAAAATGTAGTTTAACGACAAATTGACTCAAATATCGTTCTCAAGGATTCTTGTTTAATTAATCTACCGATAGAACAAAAAGGGGGGGGGGGTGGTTGGTTTAGATTCGAAAAAGTGATTTTTAAAAGTGATTATAAAATAAGCTGACACGAACCAACCTACTGCATCATCCTCCGACTTATCATTGATTCTTATAAAATTCCAAATCCCTAACGGGTCTGCTCCTATTCGATTACAAGTACCATTAACAAGCGTAAAGGAAATTATGCGAGTAATATTCCCAAATTCCGAATTAAGCAAACGGATTAAAAACTATTGCGAATTAAGCAGACGCAACTTGATCGTTCGTGATAAAATAAAAGCTATGTTAACACGAAATTGATTCGGGATCATCATTCATCAATCGAATTTAAGGATTCTATCCTATAGCAACAATTAGATTAAGCAAATAATTGGAATTATAAGAAGAATTCAAAGGAAATAAATTGGAATTAATAAAAACCTCAAAGCGGATTCTGAATTACAGCAGGTTGATTCAAAAGGGATTAGTTCTCCATAGTCATCTTGCTAGCTCTCAAAAAATCGTACATGAACAGAAAAACGTAACCCTGGTTTTTGGCTGTCTAACCTAGGTAAAAACACTCAAATCCGTTTCACAACTCAACCGGGTCAAGTGTACGATCCAGACCCAATACAACTAACCCAAACAAAATAAAAAAATAATGCAACAGCTTCAACGAAATTTATGGCCTTGCTACAGTCTGATTCAGCTCTCGACTTCTGAACAAAAGTTGTAGATCTTTTTCTTAGCTTTCCATCGACTGGTAGCACGTCTCAATCCGATACTCCTATCTCAAGATATGATTTTTCTCGCGAAAGCTGCTAATGCTGAAAATTAAATACAAAAATTAAATAAGTGCAAAAATAAAATAAATTATGTAAACACATTAAAACATAAAAATAATCAAAGCAAACCGAAGAAATGCTTAAGTACAAACATGGAAGAACGTGCATCAAAATGCACTGATCAGAAAGACAGATCATACACATCCTTAAGAAACACGTAAGGATATTCAACACATCATTGGCTCATCTCTAGCCAAAACATCGCCTTCCCTCTCACAAGGAAGCAAACAACGAGAACACATGGTCATCTTCCCTCAAGGATCACACCATTTTGCTAAGTGACACCATCCTTGAATCCGACCTCTCTTCGGGTTCAGGAAAAACACAATATTCTCAAAACAATTGAACTAGCCAACACTGCACTCTCGCATGCAACAACATGATGTCCCAACTCTCTACAGTTGGAACATCCAAGAGAAACGGACGTTTCTCCCCCACTTGTTTAATTCCCAACTTGCAAATAGAAAACAAAACAAGCATCGATAGTGTTTTTACACATAGGTCACATACTAGGAAAAAAAACATGATTAAATAACCTGGTTTGACGAACCGACCTACTCTGATACCACTATGTAACACCCTAAAAACTCACACGTAATTATCAAAGAATTTAATTAATGAAATACAATTACTTAGGGTGTCACTCACAATAATCATAGCATGCTCCATAACACGGGTTACAATAAAATATTTTACCGCATACATTTGCACTTAGGATGTTTACACGACATCCAACTCATCTGAATATCTTTGCAGCAAAATCATAATAAAAAACATACCAATTTAAAATCTTATAATAGTTTTCATAACAAAATTAAAAGCATCGGCTCGTGAGTCTTCTCAAAGTGATATCACACCAAAATATAAAACAAACATGAGAGCATGCATTGTCTCTTAGGAAATTTCAACATAAAATAAATAATTCGCTCCCAGTGTTACATATCAAAGCATAACCAAAGCTAACACTAATAAACTAAAATAAATAGCTCCATGAGCTAACTTCCACTCACAATAATGTCTCTACCCTTCAGTATCTGCATGATGCCCATGTAAAGACAACATTCAAATAGAAGGGGTGAGAATTCTTTTCAATAATAACATAGAATGTAAAATAGAGTAAAATATCTATACAATCATGCATAATAACGTCACATTCTCACGCCCAAATTATCATCAGCATCACATACAACAACAACAGCATCATACATAGTCATATTTCACGCATATAATTCATTCATGTTATGTAACTCACGACAATGACTCATATGCATGTGGTACCAATTCAACATTTGGTTCTTCTTACGAACTTGATTCCCCCTTCAGAATCCTGAACTCCCTCTTCTGATTTCTGGATAAGTCTTTCGTCCCCCTTCGGACCTATGACTTATCTCCTTCAACATATCAACGATGGATGTATGGCATGGTAATAATGCAATTAACACAACAATTATAATAATATTTAGTGATCCACAATCAATCACACAATTGAAATCATGTGTAACTTAATCCACCCTTCTGGACTACCACCAATATAATCAAACACACTATCCCAATCATTCACAACACATCAAATAATTTGTCAATACGAACCTCGTCTCATCACATTATACACTTCTTTCTCACCTACTACCAACCTTTGATAAAATAATTAAAAATATTGCATATCTGAAACAAAGTTACAACCATCTGTTTCAGCTACCCAACCTTCTAACCATGTCCCAAAATTATTGACGAATTGAAAGTTATTATCAAAACCATGCAGGAAGGCATTATCAAAAAGTTGTTGTTTTCTAAAATTTCCAACACGATTTTCATCTTCTCCAACCCCAAAAACATTGATAAAGTCATCAAAAAAAATATTTTATCCCTAAAACAATATTTTACCCCAAAAACACGATTTCCATGAAATCATCATCAAAAATATTTTATGGTATTAAATTCAGTCATAAATATACTATCAATCACTACTTATATTCATTTATCATGGATCTATATACTATATCAATTCCTAAAACCTTCAAAGATCATCAATGGTGGACATACATGAACACTTTAAAACATAAATTTCATTCAACAAATATCAACATTCATCATCAATCCAAAGATAATCAAACATTCCTCTACCCTTCCATTCATATCCCTATTATTGAATCAAATTTACACCCTTACCATGTAATTTCAGAAAAATTCAAGCTTTTGGTTATTCTCTTCCCTAGAGCTCTCATGAGATTTTCCTAGATTTTTTCCTCTCTTGCCTTTTTTTTTTCAATTCTAAAATTATCACCTGCTATAATCTTTTTCCTTCACTTTTCTCCTCCTAAATTAAAAATCTAATTTCTATCTTTCTAATATTCCATTAAGGTCCAACTTATTACTAACTTACATTATTTATTTTAATTTTTCATAATTCACACTTTTCACCCCAAACTCATTATTTGTTTTTATTTTATTATTTTATTTAAATAATAACACTAATACATTATTTTAATCAATTAAATAGTTATAAATAAATCTACCAACCTCTAAATACTCTCCACACTCTCTACCCAATGATTACTCACCCTTGTTGCCCTAACACATCTCAATTATCATAGAAATAATAATTAGATACACACATAAAATTATAATTAATTAATATAAATAATTCTAGAAAAATAGGGTGTTAGTGTTGCACTGCACTAGTGTGATAGAATTTTGTATTTCTATCACCTTCCACCATCCAAGTAACCTTGGCTCTTTGACACCAAAGCAATTCTTCTTGGAATAGGGTTTTGGAAAGGGAGGTTTGGATTTGTTTTTCAAGTTTTCGAAGACCTTCATGGTCTCTGCCAACCCGAATCACTTTTTGAATACCCTTAAGACGATGTAGAAGTTGAAGTTTTTCCTTACGAATACTACCAATGTTATGAAGCTTCCAATGTTATAAATCCTCAATGGATGGTTCAACTAGCCATGCACACTCGATTTTGAAAGCTTTAGGCACCTTAGTCAAATCCTTATCCATAAGAGTAAGCAAAACAGTGTGATGATCAGAAAACTCAAGACAATGAAGCACCTTAACATGAGCTTCAAGATACATGTTCCTCCATCTGTTATTACAAATAACACAATCTAATTTTTCATAAATTCGCATACCCCTGTAACTAACAGGACCACGCCAAGTGAGAGGAAATCCAAAGCTACCCATGTCAAGAAGATTGCATCGGTTGGTACAATTTTGAAAGAGAGTGCATCTCCGAAGGGAAGTCGGGAGCCCGTCTCTTTTTTCATTCAAGTGGAGAAAATCATTAAACTCTCTGCCCACAATACAACCTGAATCCATGCTAGCAGTAAGGCTAGTCAAATCCATCCACAACTTTTTATTCCTATCATCCAAAGGACTCGCATAAACAGTTGTAAGATACCAGATTTTGCCATCCTCCATAGTGATTTGTGCATGAATTTATTGGAAGTGACAATTGATTATGGATACTTGTATTTGGTCAGCTTTCCAACCCAAAGCATGCCTCTTACAAAACCGCTCGCTTGAGAGAAAGCAAATCCAGAATATCCCAACCTGGTGAAGATACTCTTGAGCTTGTTAGGATCAATTCTCGTTTTCATGATACCAATAAAATCCAGCTTCTTTGCTTGAGTGTAAGACTTTCAGACACAGAAGAAAGCGGTATTACTTGCGCCACGACAATTCCAAAAGAAACAATGTATATTTTGTATATTCATAGACACACTACATAGTAAAGAGGCCTTGAAAAGCCACTCTACTCTTCTACCATTATGGTCTCTTCATGCATATCCTCATTATTAATCTGCGCAATCCAATCATCAGTGACAATTGAGTGATCTTCTTTAGTTTGTCCTAGATGTGAAGAAGCAATAAGAGTTTCATGTTGCTGAGAGGTCGTTTCACCTTGAGCACCTTTTGGCCAAGTTGCTCAAGATTGGATTTTTGACCATGGAATTGATCATTATGGCTGTTATGTATCGCAATTTGAGAGGTGCCAATTTGAACTAATTTGAGAATCTCTTCCATTTATTGCTCTTCCAGGAGCCAATCCATGTTTTCCTTGTTTTTCTCATGACATTGATCTTCATTTTTACCTTTGTGAATACCTCTAAATGTTATCTCTAGATGCCTATCAAAAATCTTAGCTTTCTTATTTTTTTTCTTGCCCTTTGTTTCTAATTAGCAGCAGTGATATGTCCTTCGGGATTTGAAACTTCATTCAAAGTTTCCTAAATACCCATAGAGGTGTTGCACGTGATACAATTTTCATCTTTCTGAACAACATTCTCAGGCTAGGATTGAAGGCTAATATCAATGCTCTCATTATTATTAAATGCCTCTTCACATGTAGTATCCTTGTTCAGAGCTTGAAAGCGAGAGCCTTTTGAACTGGGAACTCCTTTATTTCTCTTTTCACTCATATCATCTTTGACGATGTCTTGTTTATTTTGTCTGCCTCATTTAGCTTTTTGAACAACAGTTCATGGCCCTTGTTGTGCCTCTTGCTCCTTATTGTGAGGCTCTGAAGAACTTAACCCATTAGGGCCAGATTTTGTAACCCTTTCTCTGTACATTTCCACTTCTATTTTAGTTCCACAACCTTCAGTAGAATGTCCATATTTCCCATATTTCAGGCACAATAGATGTAATCCTTCATACTAAATCTTAAAGTTCCTACCCTTGATAGCAAACATATCCATAAGTGGTTTGGTGAAATCCACTTGGATACATAAACGAGCATATTTCCCTTGTTCCCTAGATAGTGTGGTCATGTCAACTTTAATAGCTTTTCATATCCTATTTCTAATGAAAATCAATACCCTTTGATCATAATATTCAATTGGGAGGCCCGATATTATGACTCGCACAGCAAGTTGGTTTACCATGTCTTTTGACGGCCAAAAGTTGGGACTCTATTCGTGAATCGTTAAGTAGTAATCATAGATTAGCCACGGACCTTCAAGGAGCGCATCACTTTGATCTTCTAGGCTAGTAAAGGTAACAAGGTACAATTCTTGCCCAAGATCAATAATATTCAGAATACCTTGTTTACCCTACAGTAGTTATAACTTGTTTTCCAAGCCTCTGAATCCGATACTTCGACCATGCATTTCGATGATAACCCATTTTTCCCAAGGTTTAGCAATTTGTCTCTCATCTAATTCAGAAAGAAAGAATTATGGACATTCATACCCACCAATCAAGTTTTCCTCAACATGTATATCCTGCATATTATCTTCAATCACTTGCATATCTATTTCATCTTCCTCATTCGAATCCAAGATCCCAGAAGATACTCATGTTACCATATTCTTTTAGGATATGGGTTCATACATTGGATTTCAAGAGGCATTAGGTTCCGGAGCTATCGAATTAACTTTTTGGGTTTCATCGTTCATGGATTATGTGGCATCTCTACTGAAAGAGAGGATTTCTGGAAATTTAGGGTTTGCGAGAGAAAACATTCCTGGAGGCACCACCATAACCGAAGGTTGAAATAGATCTAAATAGAACACCAAGCAAGGCCACAAACCAGAAAGATTTGAATCTTCTTCCTTAGGCCCCTGCAAAACCAGGTCCCTAACCCTAGGGCTAGGAGTTTAAACCAAATTTTACGGAACCACTTGACAGAAGAGGAATCTAGTTGTTTTTTCTAGAGGCCTTCCCTGCGCACTTCCTGAAGCTTCTGACAACGCCTAAAAACCAATTCTATGCATCAGAACCACCGCGTCCAACATTACGTCGGGCAAGCGCTGGAAATCGCCACTGTTTTGGAGAATTTTTTATATGTTCTTTATTAATTGAATTTCAATTTAATACGTAATAGAATAAAATAATTTTTTAAATGCTTTTATTTACCCGAACCCTCGTCTGAACCCATTTTATGCTTAAATTTGAACATTATTTTCTTATGCTATCAAGATAAGTTTAGTTAACTTGGATAGAACTTAGGGTAACCATACAAAACTCGACCTTTGAACTATTAGACTCGGAGAGAGCTTAGAAACCTCATACTCTGATGTTGTCAAGTTAGTTAAACTGACCAACCATTATTCTTAAATACATTTGTTTGTCATCATAAAAAAGGAGAAGATTGTTGGAACAAAATTGTTCATATCTCTTGGGATTTGATGATAACAAAGTACTTAAAGAACAATTGGGTATACTAAAACATGTTCAAGTGTGCGAGATCATAAGCTTAAAACTCAACTATGAATTGACCCTGATGAAAACATATATGGAGAAACTAGTAGACTCAAATTCTGATGGATCATAATCCGATGACTCTGAAAGTGGCATTTCAGCTTCTAAAGATTTAGACTTTGAATGTGGTGTTTTAGCTTTTAAAGGTTCAGACTCTGAACATGGTATATTTTCCTCTGGTGACTGCTCAGACTTATAATATATACTCTGTCTCCACAGAAGATTCGTTTTGTTAACACCAGACTTATGGAAAAAGTCAACTAGAGTTTCTTAGTGCAAGGCTCAAGAAAAGTTGATGTGATCTTTTAAGTCTTCCCCAACCCTTGATAAATATACCTAGTATGAAAAAGAAGTTGTGGACAATGCTATTACATATTTGTTGAAGATCTTAACATGATTCATCTTCTAACGTCTCTCTCTTGGAACTATTGCTTTTTAAATATCACTTGTGCAAGCTACTCTTCAACGACTCTTTTTCTGCCTATATAAAAGGGAGTTGAACATTTGAATGAAGGTGAACAACTCATGAACAATTTAATAATCAGAACATTGAGCTAAAGTGTTTATCCTTTTATTGCATAAACTCTTAAGATTTCTTATCTTTGTATATCTTATAAATCTTAAGTGTTCATAATCTTTGTGGTTGTTGTATTACTTCTATACCTCTGATTGACATCAAGTATATTTGTTATATTTTCTACTAAATTGTTTGTTTAAAGTAGAGGAAGTCTCTTGCTAGTTTGATTGAGAAATGGAAGTCTATTGCTAGTTTGCTTGAGCAGTGGAAGCCTTTTGCTTGTGTGCTTAAGCAGAGGTCTCTTGTTGGATTGCTTAAGAGTGTAGTACCCTAAATTTTGCCCACCTATTTACTATTATATGGGTTTGAGTGTCATTTTATCTTGAATGAATGAGATAACTCATTTAATAGTGAAGTGAGATTAAAGAAGTTACCAGCATGTGGTCTGGGGTTTGAATCCCATTTTGCTCCTTTTTGTTTATATTCTTTTATTTTAGTTTGCATTATTTTTAAATCATAAAAAATCAAAAAAATTGTATTTTTATTTTATTTTTTATTAATTTTCGTTTTTTTAAATAGACATTTTAAAATTTTAATTTAATTTTCACCTTTTCACTTTTTATTAAAAGAATAGCAAAAAAATCATAAAATAAAAAGATTTAAAAATATTTTGTTCACATTTCATTTTAGGATATGAATTCAATTTTATTTATTATTTTATTTTAGGATAGTTTTAATTTAATTTTTAATATAAAAAATATAATAAAAAAATACATAGATATTTTGTTCTTTTTAGCTTATTCCATTTTAGGATAATGTTTTCATTTTTTAAAAGAATCAATGAGTAGGTAAAAAAATATAAAAATATAAAAAAAGTAAAAGGAGTTTATTTTTCTTTTATTATATTAATTTTTATATTTTTATAATTTATTTTATTTTGGATTTTTTTTCTCAAATCAAAAAATACATTAAAGACAAAATATCATCTTTATTGCATAAAATCATAAAAAAAATTATTAGTTTAAGTAGAAATCATTGAACTTAAATTTTTGCTTTTATATTTTGATTTCCTCTTAATTTCTCAATAATTACCTTAACCTAGTTTTATTGATATAAATAGACACACTTACTAATCCTAACAGAGTGTCACTGCGGGAATTTTGAATGCAAGATATTGGGTTATCTTGACTCAATCGAATCACTAAAGCAAGAGTTTTCACCGAACTTTATTGTATCCAAAGACATGGAAAGGTAAAATATCAGTAAAATCCTAAGAAAGAGATCTAGGTAAGCAAGTCAGTTATGCAAAGGGGAGGTGTTAGGCACCCTTCGCATCCTTGGTACTCCAAGGGAACCATTGATCATATGTATTGTTTGCCTTATTATTGATATTAGAAATGGTGAGGGAGTTTTAAAATAAGAAAAGGAAACTGAGAGGTTGGATTTTTTATTATGCTTGCAAAGATTTGTGTGAACATCTCATGCATACGTACCCCCCAGGTTCAATGAAGGACCAAAGCTTTCTAGTTCACCTAAAAGGATGTTTTGTTTGTTGGTTGATTTTATTTGAGCAAGAGATAATAGGCCTTCTCACTTAAAAGAATTTCCATTATACATCATTTTATTCTTACTTGCTCTTTTGTGGTCCACCCTTTGTGTCCAGTTAATTGCGAGGCTAAAAGACACCCGACTTACAACATTGGTTGAGTGCTTGGTGTATGGACCAAGTAAGTGTGGGGGGTTAAAAGTGAAGCAAAATTTGTGTTTTTTAATCTTTGATTAGGTCAAAGATTTTATTAGGTGTTTTACAAAGTGTTTTGACATGCAAAGAGGGTGGTTTGCTAAGTTATGGATAAAGGATGGTGAAAAGTTTTTCATGCAAGAAATTAACTTTAGTTTGAATGGTTGATTTTAGGTTGATTTTAGTTTAAGGCATTAAAGCATACAAGCTCTAACCTACCCCTCATACAAAGTCCCATACCCCTATCTAAGTATAGTATCCATAGTATCCTTATTACATCACTTTGAAAAGAAAGAAAGATAAACTAGTCCTACGGTGATATTTCCCTTTCACACATGGAATCTCAAAAATAAAAGGAAATGTGAAAGCATCTAATCAAATGAAGAGATAAGACATCTCTTGGTCTCTTGCTGGTCTCAATTGATTTGGAATAGCTCTTCATCTTTGCAATTTTATTTTTCACCATGTTTTGAGGGAATACTCTTGAATGTAACAAGAAGAGAAACAATGTTAATGCAATGACTTAACAAATTTTAAACTATAACATAGAATCAAAATTGTTAGTAAACTTCAAAAGATGAAATGGAGAAGTATGAGTCCAGAATGACATATATGTTTTGGATATTTTTCTCATGTAAGGAAGAGCACATTTGAACATGATTATCAAGGCATGTCACAAATGGAATGCAAACCAAACATGTTTTCTAAACAAAATGAAATGAAAATGGAAAAAGATCAAAATGCAAAAACACTTAACATATGAAATGACACATAGTGAGATCAGAATCAAATGCAATTGATACACATCATTAATCACGCAAGTTGACAAAATGGGAATCAAAACAAGGCATGCTAGCAAGGTATAAACCCTAATCTACAACATGCTTGAACATTGAACCAAAAGTGCAAGATGTAAACATGATATCAAAAACATTTGGGAAGATGAAATGAAATAAAATGACATGGCAAACCAATTATGTTCATGGATTGCATTCATGATGAGTATAAAATAAGTTATGGTTCTAATCATACAATGTGTCACCTAAACATGTCAAAACTAGGTATAATCAAACATGAAATCAAATGAAAATGAAAAGGACTCAAAAATGCAAAGGGGACAGAAGAAAACATGTTCCAAAATGTCATACAAACATCAATATGGAATCATAAGTTAAGCATCAAGATGAAGGTCCATTCTAAAGTAAAAAAACAAAAATAAACATCAAAGTCCAAGCACATATGAGAGCTAAGTGAAAAAAGGGGTTAAATGAGACAACTTCCAACACAGAAAAGTCTTCAAATCTCATATTAAAACCAAAGGTGCAATCATTTCACATTGATCATGTATCAAGAACAAGTCATAACTTGAATCAATCAAAAAGAGCAAAAGGAAAACCCTAATTTGAATTTTAAGAAATAATCTTCAAATGTAAAAGTGTTTAACATAAAAAAAATGCCACAAATCACCTAAGGAGACCAAAAATGTAGCTATATATCGTTTACGAACCAATTGAAATACTTAGGGTTTTCAAACATTGGAAATGAATGAATAATAAACCCTAAATTCAAACTAATTGAAAAATGCCTCAAAACAGAAGGTTCAAAAGAAGAGAAGTGCCACTTATTGCATGAGGATCATTCACAAAAAAATGGGATTCTTATCATGTAATTTGAAATTTCTATGATTTAAATACATTAAAAATAATACCTAAAAAGAGAAAAATGTTTTTTAATTTTCTATTGGTTAGAAAAACAAATAAAAATCATATTATGGAAGAGAAAAATAATCCCAACAACTTTCATGTTGGACAATTTTTCAGATTCCAAATGGTTTGAGAAATATTAAATAATCAAAATAAATAAAATAAATGATGAAAATAATTAAAAAAAACAATCGAGTGGAAATTAGGGGAACAAGGCCCATGGTAAGCCAACGCACAAATCCATCCATTCCTTTCATTAATGAGGTTGCTCAGTGTGAGCCACCAGATCCAATAGAGACACACCATAACGCGTGTTTCTTAAAACACAGGAACATAAGAAAATTTAAATTTTGGAGGGACCACACGTCACACTCCCATTGGTCCAATTTGAATTTTTGGAGGGAGGGGTGTGTGGTCGCCTGAGTAGACGACTGGATCACCATGGGCAATGGCCGGTTTCTGGAAAAAAAAGCTTTAAAATGGAAAACTCAAAAGAGCAAAGTTGCTCAGAATTTCATGGCGAGCAAGATGGTAGGATTACAAATTATTTATGAACAACCAACAATGCAAATTGAAGTTGATACCAAAATGAAACCCTAGACTTAAAATCAAAATTAAATGCTACTCAAGTCATGAAAATACAATTAAATGGCATAGTGATCATCAGGAACAAATTCCCAACAACATGGCATCAAGAAAATCACGATTTAGTTCATATTAGATATGTCTTGAAGATCACTCGAATGACTAACTTTAGAGCACTGGTTCTCCCTCCACAGGTCACTCATTATTCTAATTGCCTCAAGTTACTACACCTTCACCAAACTTTAGGGAACCTTGCTGAGTTAAAGGGAGAGCTTGAGTGTGCTTGAGTTTTGAAAACCGATTCAAAGTTCAGAGGTCCCAAGGGAAAATGTGCAGAGGTTCAATGGTTATCCAAGCTTAGAACTAGCAGTGCAGTAGCCTCTATTTATAGAGGGGGAGGATGTTGGTTACTTGCTGAATGATTT
The DNA here is from genome assembly GCF_024323335.1 of Lathyrus oleraceus. Lineage (NCBI taxonomy): Eukaryota > Viridiplantae > Streptophyta > Magnoliopsida > Fabales > Fabaceae > Lathyrus > Lathyrus oleraceus. The sequence goes on from NC_066582.1 coordinate 212,849,298, forward strand.
TAATTAGGTTAGAGGAGAAAATGGAGTTTTGATTAATCTTTCCAACCAAGTTTTTTTGAGGTGGCTTTTTTTACCTTGCAAAAGGCATGTGTAGACACAATACACTCTCCATTATTCTGTTTTGCATCCAAAATCGTGGCCAGTTGTCAATGCCTTTGCCTCTTAGTGTGATTTGCTTCAAAAATGTGGAAAAAAAAAAGCAAAATTGAGGAATGTGGGACTTTGGCATGGCACAAGTCATGGATAGGTGCAAAAAGCAAGTGTAAATGGGCTTTGCATTATCTATTTGAAGTCCAATTGGGGCAAGGGAAATTGGTTTGGGAGAAAGAAGCATTTGGCCAAAAATTAAATATGGCTCGGATTGGAAGACAAATCATGGTTTGAGCCCTCAACCATGGCATATCTTGATGCTAACACACCACATAGTTGGTATACAATGGAATAGCACAAGAATTTGAGCTCAAAAGTGTGTAATTTGGAAAATGGCCATGTGACATAAATGGAAAACTTGAAATGCAAGGTATAAGATGGTCCAATTGAGTTTTGGCTTGAATCAACCCCAAACAATGATGAACACAAGTCATATGAACCATCTGAGAGGTGTTTGATTTGGAAAAACAACCAAAGGGCCTTTAAATAAAAACCTTATTTTTCACTTTTTGACAATTTTGGCAACTTTGAGGTTTGCACTACAAGTCTTTGATATATGCATTTTTGGCTTTTGGACAATGAATGAAAGTTGTAGATAATGGAAAAATAAGATCATATAAAAAAGAACCAACTCTTTTGGGTCAAAAATGATAAATTTATGAGGTAGTGAAGTTGGCAAAAAAACCTATAGACCTCATTCACCCTTTTCCACTCAAAATTGGCCTTGGATGTGTGAAGCTCAAATGTTCATAATGGTTGTCCGATTAACTTTGAAAAAAGAACCACCTCATTTGGATAAATATTAAGTGAGTTATGATATTTTGAATTTTGGCCCAAAATCAACAGGGACCAAAGATGACCTGTAATGTCCTCCCAAAATAAATGGGCTTCCACTAAAAATTGGACTTTGGTATCAAAAGAAAACTTGTTAGGTATGACCTCAAGATTGATATGGTGAAAAGAACCACCTCATTTGGATTAAAATTGACCAATTTATGGTCAATTGAAGTTGGGAAAAAATCAGGGTGTTGCATAGAGAAACCTCCAAACCCAAAAGCCAAACCAAATAAAATATCTTCTTGAAGAATGAATAAAAGTTGTAGAGGGTCTAAAATGGAACATGTGAGAAAATTAATAGGCTAAATATGATAAATATTTCCCAAGTTATGACCTTGGGAAGTTCAACTTGAAAATTAGGTCAAAACCTTTGTCATCTTGAGATGTTTTGCCTTCAAAAATGGTTTTCCATCCATAATTGGCTCTTGACATGTGAAGATAAGTTGTAGATGATGGAGATTAAAGTTCAATGCATAATGAACCATATTCATAGCTTGATTGATGAAAAAGTTAGGACCTTTGGAAGTTAACCAACCAGTCTTGGAGCCAATAAAGCAATTCCTTGTGATGACTTGCACAAATAAAGGTCAAATGATGTTTAGATCCATGCACACCATGATATCCAATGCCAAATGTTGATCTTTGAATGATTAATACCACAATTTCCTTTCTTTTGATATTCGAATATCCTAAAGCTTTCCTCATGTAACTACAAAAGACACAAGCACACCACAAGAGCAAAGATCTATCCAAATGCATGAGGTTAGTGATGAATGAGTGTATATGCCAAGTACATAATGATAAGAGACCAAACAAGTTAAATATAGCACAAGTAATAGTATAGATCAAAGTAATGGGTGATGCAATTAGTGATATATCCAACCCTAGCTTTAGCAAACAAACAAAGAGAGATTATCAAGACCAAAATCACTCAGACCCATGCTTGTTAACACATTATGGTATTGATGAATTGGGAGTATGAATGCAATGTTTGATTAAGATGCTATGAATCTTAGGGGTAAAAATTGGGGTATGACATAGAGCACCCACAAATATGATACCAACAACCCGTCATATAAATAACCATCCACTTACACGAAAAATTCAAAAAAAGAAAACAACATTCCTCTCACGCTGCAGTATACACGTCAATACCCGTTTCTTCATCAACCACATCATGCTACTCTTTCTCTACCATAGAACATATACCTTCACCACTTTCTCTTACTTTTTTCATTAAAATTTAATTTATAATAAGAATATCAAAAACAATAAAAAATTATAAAAATACAAAAAAAATGGTTTTGTTCAATTATTGTGCAAATAGATTAATTGGATAATTAGCGTGTACATAGCCTTAGGGTTCCGATTAAATCCAAAAGTTTCGTACCATCAGTAAATAAATTCTCAATAATTCTTTGTACATCAAACTACTTTTATAAACTAAACTAAAACTACATTTTTGTAAACTAAATTTGTTGACTGGTATCACACCTTATCAATCAACAATTCCACTTAAAATCAATTCAAACTCATCCAAATATCATTTTCTCCGCCCTTGTGTGTTGAGACCCCTTTTGCTCAAACAAACTTTTCTCTGCCCCGGTGCATTAAGATCTTTTCATAAATAAAATCAACAAACGTGCAACATTTTCTAGACGAACTACGGTACTCTGATCCCTCATAATGCTTGAGAGTATGTAGGCACAGATCTGCAACACTCTGGTGAGTACAATAATAAAAAAAATATTTCGGTCCCCTTTATGATTAAATCTTTTCCTAAAAAACTTATAGATTTTGTTTTGTAATGAAATAAAGCATTAAGCCAAAAATAAGTAATTTAAGCAAACACCCCTTCGGTAAATATATTAACCTTAGAACTAGAGAAGGGTCCCATTGAGTACACATGAGGCGAGGGGTACCTAACACCTTCCCATCACTTAATCGAATCCCAAACCCTAACCTCTTATCCTTATACTTTTTAGGTTTTATCATTATTTCCTTGTTCCTTAGGAATGAATAAAGGATGGTGGAGACTCTGTAATTTTTTAGCTGCAAGAGAGAGGAAGTCGTTTTCTTGTGTGATTGAGCAGTTAAAGTTTCTTGCTAGTTTGCTTGAGCAAAGCGTAATAAGTTTAATTATAGTGAAAGTCTCTTGTTGGACAAGGGGACTGGATTACTCTCATCCTAGGAGAGGAACCAGGATGAAATTTGTATGTTTATTTACTACATGCTTTAGAATATTATTCTTCTGCTTCTATTAATATTTTGACATCAGACTCTAAACTTACTCAGATTTTGAAGCTATTTTTTAGAAGTAGAAAAAGAATTAACATACACAATTCAATCCCCCCCCATTCTTATGTATTTTTCTCTCCTTGAAAATCAACCTAATTTTTTTCCTCCTGAGAACAAAACTGAGTTTCAAATGATGGACCACATGCCACATCATCTTGCCCGACATGTGTATTCCTATATTGGGAAGAACATAAAATCAAACAGAAAATGTCATCATTATGGAAGATATGGGAACATAAGGCCTACTACTTTAGATTGTATGGTTATCCTTAACCCTACATTCAACCTACACCCAAAAGGAAAGGGAAGTAGGCTCAAGCCAAGAAAGTGTGAAAATACAAAGTTGAAGTCAAGACCCTCATAGCTCAAACATCTGATAGAGTTTCTTCATATAATGAATGAGTTCTTGATAGTGGGTTCTCCAATCATATGACTGGTGAAGAGTCATTCCTTGAAGAAGTCAAATCATTATCTTAAGGATATGTAACATTTGAAGGTGGTATAAAAGGAAGGATCAAGGGCATTGAAAAGATGGTTAGACCAAGACTTTCTTTCCTTAATGGTTTGTTACTGGTAGAAGGCTTAATTGAAAAATTTACTATGGGAGTCATATGACTGATTGCATTTGCATTTGACTAACTTCCCACCATCGTGTCATGCATTTGCATTTTCATTTGAGACTCAATTCGAGGGCTTGGAATGGTATGCAAGAAGAAGTTTTGCTTAGGGTAAATGAGATAAATTGGATTTTTCAGATGGGGGAGAGCAGAAGATTTTTGAAAATACCATCTAATACAATAGCTCCCCTTTTGTAGCGTGGTAATGATCATAGGAGAGAGAATTCCTTTTTACACGCCTCTTTAGTGATAACTTCTTAGTCATGCAAATGACACAAGTTCCCTTCATTGTATTAACTTCAAATTTACTATGGGAGTCATATGACTGATTGCATTTGATCTTTTCACAAGAAAGGAAGTATGTTGAAACATTTTATCTCTTTCTTGGGTGTCAAGTTAGTCAAATGCAATCAGTCATATGACTCCCATAGTAAATTTGAAGTTAATACAATGAAGGGAACTTGTGTCATTTGCATGACTAAGAAGTTATTACTAAAGAGGCGTGTAAAAAGGAATTCTCTCTCCTGTGATCATTACCACGCTACAAAAGGGGAGCTATTGTATTAGATGGTATTTTCAAAAATCTCTTCTCTCCCCCATCTGAAAAATCCAATTTATCTCATTTACCCTAAGCAAAACTTCTTCTTGCATACCATTCCAAGCCCTCGAATTGAGTCTCAAATGAAAATGGAGAATAACAAGACTACAGAACCTGCTGCTATCACAAATGTTCATGGAATAAAAATGTCTAGATTCAACCTAAATTAAACCCCCTCCTCGAATAATTATAAGGTTTCTAGGTCCAACAACCAAGTTAATGATGGTAAGGTGATTCAAGATGATATGCCACTCAAGATGATTGTGCCAGTGGATACCTCATCAACTAAATCCAAGACAATTGGCCCCAAGAAGAACAAAGCTTCTAAAATGGCAAGTCCCTCTAAAATCAAACCATTTGATCTTTTTGTGGATGATAAATCTGAAGGTATATACCATAGGGATATGACAGAAATAACATATGGAGAATCTGATGATCCTATTAACATGCATAGACAAACTCATGTCAAACTAAATCTTGAACCCTCTAGGGCACCACGTGGGGAACATCCCTCTAAAAAGACTGCAGTTGACCTACCTATAGTGGACCATTGTATGGATAATGTGTTGCATGGAAATCATGCCTTATCTAGTGTCAAGGAATCCCAAGATGAAGATGATAAAGGTCAAAGCAAGAAAAGTAGGGAAGAAGATCAGACTGTAATGAAAGAAGATGTTCATATTGCAAAAATTATGAAAATAATAATTGTCAATGTTAACAAATCTCAAAAACAGATTGAGGATGTAGTGGATATGGATGAAGAAACAGAAACAGCCGAGGAAAATGTTACAAAAGAAAAGGTGAATAGTAAAGAAAAGGTTGCAATTGCTAAGTCCCCTATGAAGGAAACTGTGATATCATCTAAAAATTATGGAGAAAAAAGGAGTAAGATAGAAAGTAATCTTGATGATAAGAATACTCTCAAGAGAAAAATGGTGGCATCTAGTAACTCTGAGTATGATGCTGAAGTAGATGTCCCGGATATCGTGTCCTCGTCGAAGAAAAAGATTGGAGGAAGGAAAATTCATTTTAATGTTCCTGCTACTCCTCTTGATAATGTGTCCTTTCATACTGAAGTAAATATTCAAAACGGAAATATGTTTGTCTGATTGATTCTACAACATTGTTTTGTGTGACATTTGTGATGAATGCTACTAATTTTTCAGTGTTGAGCTTATCTCTGATATTGGAGGACTGTTGATGATTGTATGCTCTAAAGACTGTTGTAACACCCTAAAACCTCGAAAACATTTTTATAAAAGATAAATAATTATTTCTCCAAAATAGGTGTTGCACATGCTCAACAAACATACTCTTTCAAAATAAAACGTAAAACATGCAGCGGAATTCAAATTCAAACAAAATATTTTAAAATTGTCTCTATGAAATAAAATATTTGATTAAATAAATATTCCAAAACAGCGACATCATAACAATTATGAAAATGTCTCAAACCCAGTGTTACAGATCTGAGCACCGACGAAAACTAAATAACACGGAAAACGGAAAAGTAAATAAAGAGGTCTCAATGTTATCCTTCAACTTAATAGTAGTTACTCATCTACCTGATTATTTGTACTCGAGGAGAGTACATAACACCACAAACAAAGACACGTGGGTGAGAATAACTTTATAGATATTAGTGGTGTATTGAACAACAAGGATAATTTTCAACTAACAAGTAATATCAAACATGATTCTCACACAATCATATACAAAAATAACCACGGTCATGATGCAAATGTATAATGCAATGTACTCCTCCTCCAAAAATAAAGGTGGTACTAAAAGTTTGGATGTCTGAGTTATTGTACGGAATTATCCATGTCTCCAACTCCTCTCTGGAAAATGTTCTCTCTGAATAATAGACTGTCATTGGCTCTCTTTAAGCATTGGACCTTGTTATTGGCTCTCACTGAGCACTGAACCTCGTCACTAGCTCTCTCTAAGAACTAAACCTCTTCAGACTGAAGGACTACCTATCTTTGATATACATGAATACATGAACATATAATGTGAATACAACTCATAATCAAGCAACAATAGACATCTTGCATCCCACAAAAATATTCTCTTTGAACAAAAGTCCTCTCTAGACAAGGATCTCTCTGAACCACACAACTCAAAAATAATGCTATATAATTAAATCTCAGGGATTATACTAAAACAACAGAGTAAAATATATATTATTACTCAATCATGGGTAAACCATCACCGGGATAACACCATTCATCCTTCCCATCATCAACATGTCATCACTATGACGATCTAGCAAGCCACATTCGTCTGGAGGTCATGACGACCTCCCCGGCAGACGCCTGACGCCCGTCAGCATTGTATAGTGTATGACGCCAAGGGCATTGTATGGGTAACGCCCGTCACCCTACTAACAGAAGCAGAAATATGTTCTATTATCTGGTAAATTCCCCCAAAACAACCTCAAACACCTCTAATTCATCTAGAAACAATACTTACATGATTATAACAAAATAGCATGTTAATTCCTATTAATCTTATTACATGGATTCAAATACAAAACTCATAATTTAATCATGTTTCAAAATCCTAATTTCATATCCAAACTCATGGTATAAACACATAGCATATGTAATAATCACACCAATTACAGTGCCCAAATTTTCAAGTAATTCATGGCATGAAAACAAAATCACAATCATGTTACTCATCAAACAACACAAATCATCAAAAAGAGAAAATCCTATTGGAGGTTAAGGGAAACCTCTCTACCCTTTCATGAATTAAACACCTGTAGATCAAGACCCCCCCCCCCCCCCCCCCCCATTTACCTTGTAATTACAGAAAGATCAGCAAATCAACCTTCAAATGCTCTCTTCTCTTTAAGTCCTAGCACTTTTCCTTCCATGTTTTTCTCCCATTTTTCTTGTTTTTCACGTACTGAAGAAAACAGTTCTAAAACCTAGATTTTGGTCTAACTTAAAATATATATATTATTTCATTTAAATTCCTCTAAATTGCACTTTTTGCCCAACTAAAGCTCCACCTTTCTCTTCACACCACTAAACTTTCACAATTCCCACAATTGGCCTAACTCTACAAATTCTCATCAAATTCTAAATAAATAGTTAATTAATTTAGTTAATTCTCACTAACCCAGTTAATTAGCATAGAACACCACAAATACTGTCATCGGCCAAACATGTCACATACTCATAAAATAATTATTAAAATAAAATACTCACTTAAATTAAATAAATAATTAAATAAGAAAATATTTAAATCGGGGTGTTACATCATGCATATGTGATTCAGCATACTCCTTACACTTCATAGTAATATATTTTTTTCGTAATATGGAACATTCACAAAAAATGAGTAGAGTTTGGAAACATAACTTCCACGACATTCATCAACGTCAATTCATGGTCCGTAACAAAAACCTTGGGTAGCAACTTCTCTGAAGCGAACAACTCTTGCAACTTCTATAGTGCCCATGTGAAGTTTTCCTTCCTTTCATGTTCCATATAGGAAAATCCAACCGAAAATATCAACTTCGTGGATGTAATACTAACAATCTCAAGTGCTAGTAGTTGATACCTGTTTATTTATGTGCAATAAATAATCAACAGTTTCCAACCCATAATCAAATAAATGAACATAGAAGAAATTAGACCATGCAATATCTGTTTGTTTTTTGCATACAAACAAATATTAACACCAAATGAAACATGCTCAACAACTTCACTAAATCAGGATGCATCCAAAAGATATCAGCAAGGACATCTGATTCAGCCATGTTTCTGCACCAATACATGTATTTCTCTAAATGAATTAGACTCAAGAGGTGTTTCATTTTACTCAATTGACCCCTCTTTCTAATCTTGTATGATGATCTTTCCCTGTACACCTGCATAACACTAGTGAGGTTTTTTGGATCTCTATCTTTTAAAGAAGCAATTATATATCTTGGAGGCATATTGTATTTTATCATGACATTCACAAACTTTATTTCGTTATCTTTTAAATGAAATAATATTCATGTCCATCTAAGTCCTCAGTTAGTATATGATTGTGAAACTTGCACCTAACAATAACCTTCCAACCGCTTCCACTTGACACAGATCTCAACATAAATGAACTTTAACTTTTATCTTATAGCAGCCTACAACCACTCATAACCTATGATCAATTTATCTTTCCTCCCACTAATCCTATTTGTGGTATTAGAACAAATAATAACAACAATAATATCATGTTATTTACTATAAGACTGTGTCCATGCCAAAACGTCACCTTGGGAGGGAAATATTTGTCATTTACAACATATACATAATAAATTCTCACTGTCAGAGATATTGTAAGCCTATTATTTTTTTGTTAAAAATTAAACATGCATGTAAAACGTGTAAGTAAAACATATCACGTCAGTGGTGAAAAACTGTGTCAAATCTGTGGGGAACCATCAGAATTTAGACTGCACAAATGAAGCATTATGAACTACCGTATTTTTAACAGTCTGTAAAAAATTTGATATACCGATCTTTTACAAAAATATGATACTTTTCGAAGTATATCAGATATTTTGAAATATCTAGCATACTAGTACCAAACGTTTTGACACATCCAGTAAGAGCACAACTACTTCCCAGATTTTTACCAGTTTTCTTGGGGGAAAAAACGATTAAACTTTTACAAAATAACGAATATTTCTAAAACTTTCGGTAAAAATGCAATGAAATACTAGATTTTTCAAAAAAAAATCTGATACAAATATATTGTGGCTTTTTAATAGTCCGGTAAAAATGCATAAATTTTCCATCTTGCTACCAAATTTTTTATTTGTAACCGATTTTCCAAAGTGAATTTTTTTTACAAAGTGTAATTTTAGGGTTAAATAATGCAAAGGGTATTTTTGTCATTATTAAAATACGTGGAGGTCTCGGGTATAACTGGAGGGTGGGTGGCAGGATAAAATCGCATTTGTCAAGAACTTGCTTTAGGCATGGGTTTTTTTAGTTTTCTTTTGTTTTTCGTGACTAGAAAAGAGGTGGAAAATTGGAGAGTGAAGTTGTAATTAGGCTTTGTGAGGATTTTAGAATGTGTGATTTTGAAAGTGATTATTATATAAAGACAATATTTCAAAAAAAAATTAATCTCATTTGTTCGGGAACTTGCTTTGGGTTTGAGTTTTTTAGTTTTTTTTTGTTCTTGTGACTAGAAAAGAGGTGGAAAATTGGAGGGTGGAGTTGTGATTAGGCTTTGTAAGAATTTTAGAATATGTGATTTCGAAAGTGATTATTATATAAAAACACTATTTCAACAAAAAATTGAGAAAAAAATTTCGACCTACCAGATTCGAATCAGTGACCTAAGGATTTCTATTTGTCATTATCAAAATATGTGGGGGTATCAAGTATAAGTGGAGGATGTGTGGTAGGATAAAATCTCATTTGTTCATGAACTTGCTTTGAGTTTGAGTTTTTTTTTTAAATTTTTGTTTTGTTTTGTTTGACTAGAAAAGAGGTGGAAAATTGGAGGGTAAAGTTGTGATTAGGCTTTGTGAGGATTTTAGAATGTGTGAATTTTAAAGTAATTATTATATAAAGACAATATTTCAAAAAAAAATTAATCTCATTTGTTCAGGAACTTGCTTTGAGTTTGGATTTTTTTAGTTTTTTGTTTTGTTTTGGTGAGTAGAAAAGAGGTGAAAAATTGGAGGATGAAGGTGTGATTAGGCTTTGTGAGAATTTTAGAATGTGTGATTTTGAAAGTGGTTATAATATAAGGACAATATTTTTTAAAAAATAGAGAAAAAAATTCTGACCTACCGGATTCGAACTAGTGACCTAATGATTTTTATTTGTCATTGTCAAAATGTGAAAAAATTAATCTCATTTGTTCATGAACTTTCTTTGGGTTTGCTTTTTTTTTTTTGTGACTAGAAAAGAGGTGGAAAATTGAAGGGTGAAGTTGTGATTAGGCTTTGTCAGGATTTTAGAATGTGTAATTTTGAAAGTGATTATTATATAAAGATAGTATTTCAAAAAACAAATTTTAAATCTCATTTGTTCAAGAATTTGCTTTGGGTTTGGGTTTTTTTAGTATTATTTTTGTTTTGGTGACTAGAAAACAGGTGGAAAATTGGTGAGTGAAGTTGTGATTAAGTGATTTTGAAAGTGATTATTATATAAAGATAATATTTTAAAAAAAAACAACCGGATTTGAACCAGTGACCTAAGGATTTCTATTTGGTTTTATGCCAACTACAGTCCTCCGCTCTACCAACTGAGCTAAGGTCGGTTTGCAATAATTATGAAACATAAGTTACTAATAGTATAAAATTCTTGAATAAATATTGTGCGTCTTTAAATTAAAATGAAAGTTTTGAGTGGCCGAATTCAAATCAGTAACCTAATGATGACTATTTCTAAGAATTGAAAAGTTCTAGTTCAAATGGTATTACCATTTTTTTTACAATTTTAGGAGAGTCTCAAATGTGATTTCGTGTGCGGTTTTGAGGAATTTCACTTATATGAAAAGTTGGTGAAGGGATCGAATTATACTTTCATAATTTTAATTTTGTATTAAAAAATAATAATCATCAACAATTTAAGTATTTTAGGCATATTTCTTTAATTGATTATATTTATAAACTTTAATCTAAGATGTTGACTAACTGGTTGAAGTAAATTATTGGGAGTTTGATTTCTTAATCTCATTATATTCTTACTGAAGGTCATTGAATTTTTGATGGGATTTTTTCAAATGAATTGGTTGATGATTCCAAAAAATGTAGGAATGGGATCTTGATGTTCAAAGTTGATTTTGAGATTGTGGATCTATGTGCTTTCAGGTATCATTTCTGAAGTTTTGATAATGACAACAACAATAATTGTGATAATAAAGTTTATGGCAGTAGCTTTCAACACTCCGATGATGGTGAATCAACTAGAAAAACATCTCAAAGTCTCATCAAGAAAAGAGACTCAAGATTTAAGTGCTTATATGATCAATGCATCCAATAAATAATCTTGAAGTCTTAAATAAAGTGTGAAAGCTTCCTAAGTTATGTCTGTTTGAGTGGTTAGAGTTTTGTAAAAGTAAGGAAATAACTCTTAAGTTCTAAGGAAACTCTCTCTCACACACACAGAGACTTAAATGTATTTTTCTAATCATTTTATATCATAAAAATGTTTTTTAAAACCATACCAAGTGATTAACAATTTTTCCACTATCGTTTAACGGAATTTTTGAACTAACCAATTAATTGGGAACTCGAGCTAATCGATTGAGAAAACTTTTTGAAGCAGCCAATCGGTTGAAGCTTTAGGCCAATCGATTGGAGAGAGCCTATACGATTAACCAAATGATTAGGATAACACCTTAATGATATGTAATATCTCTATATCAAATATTTCCATGTTGGACAAGATAATTGATTAGAACTGACTAATCTAATCGATTAGAGTGTTATGCCGATTGATTGACTCATAAATTTTGCCATGGATTATTTACTTTTTTTTATTTTTCCAACTCCATATAAAAGAGGATCACCTCTTCTTCATTTCACACAATTTTTAAAAGATTTACATTTTCTTTGGAATTTATTTCTCTGTTTTCTCTCATTCTCTCTCTTGAAATATTTCCTTTTCACTTAAAGTTGTCATAGTTATTTTGAGTGAATCTTTGCTTGTGAGGAAGAGTTGTAAGTGATCATGATGTTTGTTTGATTCTTGAGAGTGTGATACTCTTAAGAAAATTAAGTTTGGTTTGTGAGATAAACCACTCATAAAATCTTTGTTTTGGTTTATTGAGCTTTGCCAGAAAATGTTATGTTATTTGTTATTAAGATTAGCCTAAAAATCTCTATGAAGGGTCGTTAGCTCAGCCTGTGGTAAAAGGTATCTTTGGTTGGGGATAATCCAGTAAAATTCTCAAGATTATATTGTATGAAGGTTCTTGGGTATAACCTTCAAAAGCTTAAATTTTATAGTCAAACTCTTAAAATATCACTTGGGGATAGGTCAATGTTAGTCCAAACCTGTATAACTCTTGGGTGCAATCTCTCTAATCTTATCCTCTTTAATTTTTGTTATTTTACTATTCCTATTGCTATTTACTCTATCCGTAAGAAACTAATAACACGACTTCAAGTATAATTAAGAAAACCACTAAAGTAATTACAAATTTTGAAAACCACAATTCATCCCCCCCCCATACACACACACACACACTCTCGTTCTTGAAGTCACCTGTCCATCTCAGTTTAGAAACTCCAAAAACTTCTGATTTCAAAGTTGGATGCTACCTCCCGTAGGGAGAAATAAAATCTTAGATCCTATTTTTTACTCCTTACTTTTCACTACTCATTCCCATCTCTATAAAGATAACTTGTTCCTTTTATATGGTACTTATGTGCTTTGATTATCTTTTACCTATTTTATTATGACAAAGGGAGAGAAATATACTCTCAGAGGAGAAGAGTATACTCCCAACTTAATTGATGGGGAGTTTAGACACTCCAAATATATTTGTCTGTTTCACTTTACCACCTCTCTTAAGAGATGTGTTTCCATCATAAAAAGGGGGAAGCATGTGGATATATGTGCTTGCAGGTATCATCTTTGAAGTTTTGATGATGATAATGATAACAATTGTGATGATAAAGTTGGTGGCAATAGCTTTCAACACTCTGATGATGATGAACCAACTAGAAGTGCTTATATGATCAATATCCAATAAAAGAGACTCAAGATAGAAGTGCTTATATGATCAATATCCAATAAAGAATCTCGAAGCCTCAAATAAAGTGTGAAAGCTCGCCAAGTTGTGTCTGTCATAGTGGCCAGAATTTTGTAAAAACAAGAAAGTAACTCTTAAATTCTAAGACAACTCACACACACATACATACACAAATGCACACACACACACACATGCACACACACACAAAAACACACACTCTCACACACACGCATACAAACACGTGCACACGCACACGCACATGTACGCATACGCATACGCTCACACACACACAACTACTCTAAGAAATGCTTTACCAAAATAAATTATTTTGAAAAACATTTGGAAGTTATGACAGGTGAATTGGGAGTAGTCAAAATAGATATATGCGCATTTTTGACTTTTCTAATCGATTAGAAAATTTGTCCAATCAATTAGAAATATGCAAACTTAAGGCTCAAGTTATTTTGAATACTCCTTGATTTTGTGGAATGGCTAGAAATCTTAAACTAACTCTTTTAGAAAACTTACAAATGATTATTTTCATCTTCTAATCGATTAGACATAGATGCTAACCAATTACATTGTTACAAAATGCATTATCATGTGTTGTCATCATCAAGGGGGGGGCTTGTTTTGCAGGTGATATGCTTTTAAACGAGGACATTAACTTTTGATGATGACAACTAATGATAAGTCAAGTATGAACAATTGAATGGATAAAGATGAAAATCTATCTTTAGGATTTGATAAAACTTGATTATCCGATGATGGCAAACAAAGAATGTAACTAAAGTCTCATCTCAAGCCACTCAAGCATGTGTCAACATAAAAATTAATATTCGAAAAAGTCTTGAAGCAATGGGGAAATCTCTTATTTTAGTAATGAGTGAAAAATTATAAGGAAAAAGGACTTTTTTGAGCTAACCAATCAATTGGAAACTCAAGTCAATCGATTGGGAAAACTTTTTGAAGCAACCAATTGATTTGAGCATTAAGTCAATCGATTGGAGAGAGCCTAAATAATTAACCAAACGATTAGGACGACACCTTATTGACATGTAATGGCTCTATATCAAATATTTTCATGTTGGGCAAGGTAATCGATTAGAAATGACTAATTCAATCGATTTAAGTGTTATGTCATTCGATTGACTCATAAATTCTGCCCATTGATTCTTTCCTTTTCTGATTTTCCCAACTCCTATATGAAAGAGCCTCACCTCTTCTTCATTTCACGCCATTTTCCAAAGTTGTACATTTTCTTTGGAATTTATCTCTCTGTTTTCTCTCTAGGTATATTTCCTTTTCACTTAAAGTTGTCATAGTGTTTTTGAGTGAAACTTTACTTGTGAAGAAGAGTTTGTAAGTGGTCATGTTGTTTCTTTAATTCTTGAGAATGTGATACTCTTGAGATATATTAGTTCATCTACTGCGTCAGTTTCGGTGAATGGTAGACAAAAAAATGAATTGAAATTAGAAATAGGAATATGATAATGTGATCAATACTTTGTCACCTTTTATGTTGAAACAATGAGGTTTGGATTTTTTAATTTCTGCATTTACTAATGATGTTTTCTTTCTTGGATACCATATGGATGATAGTTTTAGGGTATCTCATTTTTTATTTTCAATTTTGTGAGAATATTCTAAGGAAATATCATAGATATTAAGGCGTTATTATAGATTTTTGAATTAATATTTGGTTTGAAAGTTAACTTTAACATGAGTTTGTACATTGGTATTAATATTGATGACTTGTGGTTAGAAAAAGTATCAATTAACTTTGCATTCACTTATTAGAAATGCACCTTTGAAATATTTTGGTCTCTAATTTTGAGGTTATCCTCGAAGACTTTATTTTTTGGATTTGGTGGTTGAGAAGGTTCGAAAAAAGTTGCTGTCTTAGAAATATTATCATTTGAAATATGATGTTCATTTGATACTTCTTAAAATTATCTCGTCCTCTATTCTTATTTACCTTCTTTTTTCAAGGAACCTTTAGGTATTAGCGGGAAAGTGAGGAAGCACAAATTCATTAGAATTACTGGAACAAAGTTTGTCTAGATCATATTAGAAGAGGTTTGAGAGTGATGAGGATTAGGGAGTTTAATAAGGCTATATAAAATAAGTGGTTTTGTAGAATGAAAATGAAAGAGATTTTTAAACTATATGCAGTTCAATAAGGCTATATTATGTAGGTGGCGTTCGAAAATAAAAGAGAAACAAAATCTTTTATAGTTTCATATTTTATCTCTCAAATATGAAGTAAATGAGAGGTTTTTTAAAACACCTAACTAGAGGTGTTGGGGGATTCATGGTGGAATTTAAATGATGTTCATGCTTATAACTTTGGGGGGGATATTTTATAGTAACAATGCTACATGGGTGAATGGGAAATAGTGAACGCCCATTATTTTGGAAAGGTTATTGATTGAATGAAGGAGTTTTATGTGAGCATTTTGGGAGTCTGTTTAGGATTGGTTAATAAAAATGCAATAGTTTCTTACATAAAGGGAATGCAAGGGAGATTGAATAACTATGTTCTTTATTTGGATAATGGGTTCAAAATTCCATATTATGTCATGTTCTATTATGTTTCCTTATTCTTTGATGTAAGAAATGACTCATTTTATTTGGTGGTTAAAGTTGTAAAGTATAGAGTTTGTCTATTAATCACTTTTTTCCTCCATTTTAGTGTGAATAATAAGGATAGATTTTTTAAATGTTGGTTATTTTTCATATTTTGGTTGAAATTGCTTGAGTGGTTCAACTTCAAATTTTCATCTTTTCTCTATGCTACACTTCTTTTAATTTTTCATCTTTTGTCTATGCTACACTTCCAACAAGATTTATGTATAACCATTTCTCATGCTAAAATGGTTTAACTTGCCTATGTGTATAGTCATGTTATTTTTCATCTACTGCCTAAGTGTTTTTTCATCCTGAAATAGTTATTTCTGATTTTCTTCATTTGTTTAAGTTTTACCATATAAGAGAAGTCATTAAGAAAGATCTTGAGATTAACAATTTGAATAGAAGCATGGTTATGAATAGAAAATTATGACAAACAAGGTTGTCAGACTCGCGAGTCTACTCAGACTCATAAAGGGTTCTTAAATTCGACTCACAGACTCATATGAGTCTATGCAAAATTACAAATAACTTTCAAAAGCCTGTAAGTTACACATATATGACATGTATATTTATAAACCTACAAATGCCTCGTATGTGACATAAATATATAATAGAACACCATATTTTCCACACAAGTTTGCAAACTCTTCATTTTTAATACAGTTGGAAGGAATTGCACTTGTATAAAAAAACATTACTACCTGTTCATCAACTTTTTTCTTCAAGTCCTTTTTCACCATTTGATAAATTGTTTTTTGAATCCCAATATAAGAACCAACAACAAACTTCCCTTTCTTTTGAGATGTAGTAATTTTCATCTCTTGAGTTTGCACCTCATTAACATCTTTCTCAATGTTCTTAAATTGTCTTTTTATGGAAGTGCTAATTCATCAGATTCAACAACAATCTTCATAAATAAACATCTAACATCATCGGACATAGAAGTACAAGGTCCAACATCATCTCAGTTAATAGCTAGGTGGCATTTGAATTTAAACATTCCTCCATTAATAGTGATAGAGAAATATTTTCATTTAACATTTTTACTGCTTCTAAGAAATCCAATCCCATGTTTCTATCCAATATCAGTTCGACTTCCAACGACTTTTTTTATTGCCTTTGGCTCTAGGATCGGGAGCAGTAACAGGAACTGTTGTTTTTCTCAAAGACATTTTGAGACAGAGAGACAGAGAGAAAGCAAAAAAGAGAACAAACTATAACGAAACAAAGATAAGAGAATAAATACATAGTTTCATTCAAAACGCAAAAATGGAAATAAAAGCAATTAAAAATAAAACAAATTTTAGTGAATGAAAAACAAATACAACAAGTGAAAGAAGGGAATCAAATCACAGACATACAAATTAAAACAATCACAATTCAAAATTAATGAATAATCACAATTAAAAATGCATAATCCAAACAATCACAATTCAATCACATATATCATTAATGAATAAAGAGGAACATACAATGATACAAATGATACAAAGCAAGTGAAACACAAAACAAGTGAAACAACTGAAATATTCAATTTTATTTTACAATGTGGATTTCATTACTCAAAGTTTATATGTAGGGGTATGACTGTATGAAAGTAGTAAGACAAAATAATGTCATATATGTTTGGATAAAAAAACATCCAAGTGACACATACAAGAGAACACTTACACAACTGTAGCGGTGTATTCGTCACCATTGGAAATATTAACTAAATCTAAGGTAAATCATACAAAGTCGAGTCGCCACCGCACTTCTATTTATCCAAAGGATTGGTTAGAAAGCGAACAAAAACCTATAAAGTTTTACAAATAAAACTAGTAAAAGAGGGTCAGAGATCTGGGTAAGGGGGTTAGTTATGTCATGGGAAGGTGTTAGGCACCCACGACATCCTAGGTACTCCTAGGGAGCCCTTTTCACGCTTGTTGCAAAAGGTTATTGTTTATGAAATGTTTTTGTGCAAACATGATTGAAGAGATGAGAGAAGAATATACAAGTTTATTTACATTTTGTGTTTGGATGGATGAACCCATTGCCTACGTACCCTCTCATGAAAGATAAGGATCAAAACCTCGTAGTTCGGGTAAAAGATTTCAAAACAGTGAGTGGATTGATTGGCCCAAAAGCCTTAAGGTCTTTTGTTATCAAAGGGAGAAAACTCGACCTGAAAAACCACAAGTCCACCATGTGAGGATAGCTTCGACATGCTGGTGAGGGATTATGCCCTATAATAAGCATGGAAGACTTATTGTCCAACCACTAAGGACATAGGTGAGTATTACATCTACCACAAGGATAACTCAAACCTAATAGCTAAAGGTTATGAAAATTTTGATTAAGAAAATGGGCATGGAGCCACAAAAGAGACATTTGAGTGGGTTGCATCAATCAATTAGAAGTATGTACAAAAATGGTCAAAGTTGATTTAAAGATTCAATTCAAAATGAGTATTATGAAAAGAAAGTTTGAAAATCAAAGGCATAAGGCCTAGGTTTCTAATGTTGGAAACAAGTTAAATGTTTGCACAAAAGTTTTTGGTTTGGGTTAAGGATGAAAAAAGATCAAGGTTAAGCATGCAAGAGGTGAGGGTTAAAAGAATGCAAACACAAGTAGGGTTGCTCTCTTGAGATCATATGGATGATCCAAGTAAGTCCCATCCTTTGGAAAAAGGCAACACAAGGTATAAACATTGAGCAAGTCTCATAAGAAAACCACAGAAAGAGGAAACAGAATGCCAATCAATGGACTTACATCCAACTCCTAACAACAAAAATGGAAATAGAATGCCAATAGATGTACTTATATCTAACTCCTCAAAACAAACAGGAAACAGAATGCCAATAGATGGACTTAGATCCGACTCCTCAAAACAGACAGGAAACAGAATGCCAATAGATGGACTTATATCTAACTCCTCAAAACAAACAAATGAGCAAAAGTAAACACATGCAAAGCAATCAAGCAAACAATGCATCACACACTATATACAAACAAGAGGCTCAATCATATAGGTGGGCTTTAGTCAAGAGGGGTCATATCAACCTCGACAAACAAGCCAAACTGTATCAGGTAATCTGTGAGCTCTTAACCACTAACATTGAGAGTTAGGGTGAAGCTGATCAAAATGGAAATGAGGATGAGACCTCATGCTCTTAACCCTGGCCTGGGTGAGCTCAATGATAATGAAAGCGTGGGGATCCAGAATGTGGGATCCTATTCCACTTGACAGACTCTAAACAAGATCTTGGGTACTTGTTCAAGAGCATCAGCACGTAGTGCGAGCATAATGAAAGACTCACTGAATAACAGGGGATTGATTGCTAATCCCTTCTATCTGTCAATTGCCTCTTCACTTAGGAGGACTTATCAAGTAACATGCCTCATTTAGAGGTCTTTGGCACAAATGTAAACAATCACAAACAGAGCCTCATAAGGAGGACTTCAGCCAAAATGCCTGTAAAAAATGTGACAGGACTTCCAGACTACATGGAGTAAGAGAGTAGCTACCTAAGTGGTGTATCAACCACAATCCAAAGCTCAAGCAAGAGCTAAAAGCTAGCAACTAATGTACCTGTACAAAAGCTAAACAGTTAATATCTCAATCAGAAAACCAACAGACAAATAGTGGAACTGTTACACAAGTCAATGAGCAATGATCAAGCAATCAAATGAAGCAATGAGCTCAAGCCTATCACTTAGAATCCTACAAAACAGCAATGTGTTAGAATTCAAAGGCATTGGTATCTCACAAGGTGAGATCAAACCAAGCATCAAAGCTAAATGTCCAAACCTGAAACACAAAGCACAGTTAGTTTATGTATAAAACACTAGTACAAAGACTAGGTTCAAAACCAAACCAAATTATGAAAACAGAACTCAATCTTTTGCACAAAGCAAGTTCAAACATGTCATGAGATGTCCTCAAAAGAACCAACATCAATTCATAAGGTAAAGCCATCAAATGATCAATGTGAAACAAAGGCAAGCAAAGGTGCACCAAAATGGACATCCAAATTAGAAAATCCAAATCAAAACAGAAAAGCATCCAATGATCATGAAATTTTTTATGTGAATTTAACATGTTATGAATAGACATCATGCCAAAAATTAAATCCAGAAGATATCAAATGATAGGTAAACAAAAATGCACAAATTGAATACCAAAAATGTGATACAAATTGTCACACCATATCTTCATGTGTCCAAAATAGTGATAGCATATTATAAAAATCTCAAACCAAAGCTCAAAAATCATATCACATATAAGGATCAAGCACACCAAATTTCAAATCAATTGGATTAACAATGAGCATTTCACAAAGCATTTATCATGACATATCAATTTGGCAACATGTTCAATCAAAAATCACAAAATAAAAATCCAAAATCAAACAATTCATGAAATAAAAGCTAGAAAAAACTAAAGGTCAAAACAAAAATGTGAAAAAGAATTGGGATCAATTTGAAGCATTTGGCTATTTTTTATGATTTTTTGAAGTTGGAGAAAATAAAATGGATTAAACATGAAAAGGAGGGAAAATATAGTTTGAACAAAATCCAGAAATGATCAAGGCCAGGAATCGAACACGCGCGCTAGGGAAATGAGAAATCAACTTAAATTCACAAAACACGCAGGCCAGGTATCGAACTCGTGCCAGGCCAGGGAAAACAAATGAAAATCAAAACGCATACGCCAAGACTCGAACTCGTGCGCGCCAGGTCCAGAAGCGCTCCAATGACAAAACGCAGTGTTTCAATCATGAAACCCTAGCATTGAACCAGACGGCTGGAACAGTGTTTCCGGTCGTCTTCTCCGGTTGAAATCCGGTGACCTTCATATGAAAATTTCCAGAAATTGGCAAATGATACATGGTTCGAAAGATCTTTCAACGAGGATCATGAATATCATATCAAAATCATCTAAAACCTCATGAATCGAACAGATCGAGCAAAAACATAATGAACATCAAAACTTTAATTCCACATAGCATGTTCATTTCTCAACCAAATTAAGATCTAAAACTATCAGCATTCTCAGCACAACACGATCTACATAATCATGGCAATAAATTGGCAAAAAGAGAGAATCGAATTTCACCTACCAGAACTTGCAGTGATCCAAACTCGTGTGTTCAAGCTTCCAAAACTTCCAAATCTACTTCCTTTATCCTATAATGAAGCTTTGTGCAAGAATTAGCAATGGAAACAGCTTGGATCTAGCTCAATTTCAAGTTTCCATCTCCATGTTCATGTGCTTGTGTAGCTCGAAATCAAGCTCAATTATCTAATCCAATGGTTGAACCTTGCTTAGAATTCTTCCAGGAGTAAGAATATGCAAAGAGAATCAAGGTTTGTGTGAAGAATAGAGAGATTCGAAGAGAGAGAAATTTTGGAGGGAATGGAAATTTTGGATCTGAAAATGCTTCTCCCATGAAATGCAGTTATGATTTGGTATTTATATGATCCCTTAATCACACTCAAATCACAATTAAGCCTTGGTTAATCTTGATTAAGGAAATATGAGGTGTAGTGCAAAAATGGCAAGTGTGCTTAGCATGTGGTCATGTGTACGTGAACAGTGCCATGTTATGCTTCAAGTTCACTTAAAACCAACCAATAAACATGATGGAAGTGGTCTTTTGCTTGTATGATCAACCAAATTTGAATTATCAAATTTCCCTCCAAAATGCACATGTATGGACAAGTGATCATATAAGCTTCTTTCATGCAAGGCAAAGGTTGATTTGGAAAGTCTTGGTCACAAGGAGCATTTTGCAAAAGAGTGGACCAATTTGGAGTTTTGAATCAAAAGTTATGCTATGTTGAACTTCCATGCATACTTGGTAATCATTTGGTCATAATTTCTCAACCAATTATCAGATGATCATGAAATAGGACTTTTTGAAAAGAGGAGAGAAAGATATTCAACTTTCATCTTCACCAAAAATCCATTTGAAACTTATTTGATGTTGGAAAGTCAAGTTGAATGTGGACCAAAAACTTGCCATTTTTGGAAACTTGAAATTATAGGTCACTTTCCATTTTGGGAAACTTTTGCAATGACCTCAAAATATTCAAGATAGATGTTTGACATGATGAATAGGCCTTGTTTGAACATGAATGGGATGTTTCAAATCATTTCCCCCACCTCAAAGCCCTCAGTTAACTGCACAGTTGATTATTTGGTCCTCAGATGACCTTGACAATGCCTGATGAACTTGGGTCTTTACCAACTTGGGGAATTTGCTTCAAAATGCAACCTAGCTCATATAAGCTCCATATAATGATCATGTGGTCCTCACACCAAGAAAATACCATCAACTCTTGTACAAAGGATGTTCTTGAAAGCCTTGACCTGATGCTTGCTCCAGTTACAAAACAAATGTTAGTGACATAT
Organism: Lathyrus oleraceus; assembly: GCF_024323335.1. NCBI lineage: Eukaryota > Viridiplantae > Streptophyta > Magnoliopsida > Fabales > Fabaceae > Lathyrus > Lathyrus oleraceus. The sequence goes on from NC_066582.1 coordinate 212,871,550, forward strand.
TTTTGTGCTTTTGGTTAGTGATTAAAACAAGAAAAGCAATGGTATACAATGCAAGCATGTCTAGTGATCTCAACCACTCACAGGAGATCCCAACCCAAAGGTAAAGGAAGCCAAGATGCTCAAAGGATCCTTGAGGCTATGCAATGCAATGCTATGATGCCATGAGGGATCTTAGGGACAAAATTGGGGTCTTACAGATGCCCCTATTTAAGATCATTCTAGCCGGAGAAATGAAGGTTAGGATCTTCGTCTCGACGAGGTAGAATGGGCTTAAATAACAACAATGAGACAAATTTTGGTCCCTGAGAGACCTCATGATGCAAATGTATGTATGCAAAACAAACTATCTCTGTGGGGATATGTGTCCACAAAAAAGAAAAAGAAATCAGGAGAAATGAAAATCCATAGGAGTAATACACTCACTGATGGAACAGAGACTCTAACGGGACTCTTATGGTGATAAGAAAGCAATAAAAACGCGTGAGCAGGATACGATTTCAAGCTGGAGACTTTACTGGGGAGTAAAGGACTGAAACTGCGTGAGCAAGTCACGACTCGACTCTGGGGAGAAGAATTCCAAAAGGAAACAAATCCGATGGAAAGACTCAAGCTGACTCAAAGATGCGTGTGCTGGGTAATACACCAACACAGCAAGACTATCCACAAAGGATACTTCGGATAAAAATCTGGACTCGGGCTGGGGAAAGAGCTGACAAGACAACTCTGTCGAGGAAAATGCATGTATTGGGGAATATGCCAACACAGCAAAAGGCGAATCACAACAACAACTCCGCTGGGGAAATCAAAAAGACTTTCCAGGGGAAGCAAAAGGATGAGGTGTTACCGGTTAGTGGGTAACAAGCTTAGGAAGAATGAATATCTAAGACCGGTGTACGGGTGAGAGATATCAATCAACCAAATCATCTGAGGAAGACCTGAAAAAGGTATGTTTCAACTCAGGAAAATCTGACTCCACAGGGGACCGAGGTCGTAATAGGGAGCAGAAAGGAAGGAACACCAGGGATACCGGGTAGTAGGTATATAATAGGTGACCGACCAAGGTGTGAATTGGTGTGTGTGCCAAGACACTCATTATTCTGAAGAAAGCTGGAAAATCAGACTTGTTTATAGGATGGACATTCGATTCCACAAGGAATACGAATCTTACTCAATTGGGGAAGAACAACAAAAGACTTCGACCAAAGAGTACATGAGATGTATTATCTATTACCGTCAAAACGTAGATAATATACTCGCATGGGAGATTATCCATAACCGGGTTGTAGGTTAACAAAGGATAAATCGACCGAAATGTGAATTGGTTTGTGTGCCAACACACTCATCATCCTGAAGAAAGCTGGAAAAGCAGACTTGTTTATAGGATGGACATTCGATTCCACAAGGAATACGAATCTTACTCAATTGGGGAAGAACAACAAAAGACTTCGACCAAAGAGTGCATGAAATATATTATCTATTGCCGTCAAAACGTAGATAATATACTCGCATGGAAGATTATCCATAACCGGGTGGTAGGTTAGCAAAGGATAAATCATCCGAAAAGAAAGGCATCGGGATACCAAACTAGGTATGTAATGATGGCCAATCAAAGGGGAAACAACAAACATCACCGGCAAACGGTAAATGAAAGAGGACCCGCTGGGGATAAATTTGCTTACTCAGAGCAAACATCCACAAGAAGGAAGGAATATCAATACCGAATACTGGATAATGATAACCAACAAAGAGGGGATTACATCTACTGAAGATTGGGTAGAAAACCACGGAAGAGTAACCGTCATCGGTTGGGATGAACAACAAGGGTTAACTCTGCAAAGGGGAGAAAGCTAGGGTTTACAACTACCGGATACTGGGTAGAAGACCATAGACTCAGCTAAGGATAAGGATAGGGTTTACAACTACTGAATGCTAGGTAGAAAACCGCAAGCTCCGCTGGGGACAAGATGAATGATTGTCGGTTAGTGAGCAAATATTCATTTATACCACGGGGAAGCACAGACTCTGATGGGGAGAAAACAATAGGATTTACGACTACCGAATACCGGGTAGAAGACCACAAAATCCGCCATCAACCAGAATGAACCACAAAGGTTACCTCTGCTAGGGGATGAAAGTAGGATTTACAACTACCGTATGCTGGGTAGAAAACCAAAGGAAATAGGACTTACAACTACCGGTTAGTGAGTAGAAGCCATGAAAAATCCGCTGAGGATAAGGTGAATAATATTGGCGACCTTACCGGGGGGTAAGGCGAAGAATTGCCAATAACCAGGGAAACACCCAAAACAGTCACGAAAGGCCAATTTAGGATCAAACCAAAAAGGCAAACTGAATCAAGACTCATCCTAATGAGGATATAACTCAATAGGGAAACCCATCCCAATATATGTGTTGGGAGGAAACGGAAACAACCGTCATCCACGAGGATAGAACTCAGTGGGGAAATGGCATGAAAGATAACACTTTCTGCTTAAGGGGCTGACTCTATATTGAAGGATCAGACACACCCATCTGCTTGAGGAAAATATATCACCAGATAGCAGGAGACAACAATAAAAGATATATGGCAAGAATGCAACATGAATATATGAATGTTATAAGTATGCATGTATATGTGTGGTTTATGTATGATGAATGCTGACAAACAGACATATCGAACACAAACAGGCCCAGGAATCAAAGGTTCGGTACTACATCTCAAGAGAGAAAGCCGGAAACTCCGATGGAGAGTATCCCATCCGCGGGAGATCCGAGATGATAGGAAGCAAAGATCTCGCAGGAGAAATCAGAGATATCACAAAAATCTCTGAGTGATGGATCATCAATCAATCCGGTTAGGGAAAGGAGTCCACTGCACAGGCAGACACTGCTGAGGAGAACAGGACGCACGAGTAGAATTTGCCACACAAGCAACTCTACTGGGGAATCCAATCAGCAACTCCACTGGGGAATTCCACTGGAGATCACACTCTGTTGAGGAGAAAAGATCAGGGGCGCAGTGAAATCACCAAAATCAACGCAAGGATGAATCAACATTCTCAGCTGGGGAGATGTGCTTAATTGTGCAAGTAGAATCTGTCACAAAAGCAACTCTGGTTGGGGGAACTATCAACACGTGTGAGATCCACCATACCCACAACTCTGCCTGGGATGAACTATCACAGATAAAATCCACCACCAAAAACTCTGCTGTGGATCAGAGATACCAGAAAACAGCAATATCTCTGTTGGAGACAACATCATAAAAGATAAGATCCAACAGACCAACCCCTCTAGCTGGTGATTTAGCTGAGGAAATGAAGGAAATCTGGGGATCAACCGCCAAATACTGAACCTTCCAACGAGGATACATCTGCTGAAGAAGGAGGCACCACTGCTCTTCTGCCAGGGGAGGAATAAATGAACATTCCAACCTGGGATACGAGTTAACATGAGAACATATCTATCACATGAGCAGCTTTACTGGGGAGTCTATCTGATGGATAAAGGGATTCTGGGGGTCCATCACCAAAACAGATCTTCCAGAGATAACACATCCGAGGAGAGAAAATACTGCTCTGCTGAAGTGAAAAGGGATGAGTCCTCCTAACACTCTGCTGAGGGGAAAAAGCCAAGAAAGGCACCCTGCTCGAGAGAAAAAACCACAGAAGGCTCCAGAGGAAAAGGATACGATCAAATGCCAGGGATATGAACAAATGTCTTACCCTGTTGGGAATCATACCACCCTTGGGAGAGCACTAAGAATCTCCTAAGTATCTTTTTATCATCGTGAATTTTCACTTTGTTTAAAAACAATTTGTGAAAAAAATTCGTTTGTTTAAAACAATGACATTTTATCAATTAAAACATGCAAAACATTTGTTGAATAGAAACAAATCAGAGTGCAAATAATAGGATAAAGGCTCAAATTTATTTGATGGAATGGTAGCCTGCAAATGGCAAGACTCCATAGATTTTTACAAGTTTGAAATTGGTGATATATAGTGGAAAAGGGCTACATTGAACATAATGACCATTTCTCCACCAATTCCGGATTCAATATATTCGAAGCTTCAGTTGACGACGAATGAACAGGAATCTTTGACGGATGACAGATGTAGAACACAGTCTTGTCAGGATGCAGTTACTTGCCAAATCCCTAATTTTTGCCTAGATTTCCCCAGGGTGAGGTACTCAATCTAGCGGGATGCAAATATTCATTTTTTTATGTCTCTAACTTTTGCCTGGATCGCCCTTTCGGGTTTTCCACCGAGACGCTCATTTTTGCCTAAGTCGCCCTTTCGGGTTTTCAACTTAGCGAGCTATTCTGTTTTTCTTTCTACGCAAAGTATTTCTTGACTGCATCTGAATTCACAGGACGAGTGAAATCCTCCCCATCCATAGTTGTAAGTATCAAAGCACCGCCTGAAAAGGCTCTCTTGACAACATATGGACCCTCGTAGTTTGGAGTCCACTTGCCCCTAGAATCGGGCGCGAAAGACAAGACTTTCTTGAGCACAAGGTCACCTTCTCGGAACACACGAGGCTTGACCTTCTTATCGAATGCTTTCTTCATTCTCTGTTGATATAACTGACCATGGCACATGGCAGTCAATCTCTTCTCTTCGATCAAATTCAGTTGGTCGTAACGACCTGAACCCATTCAGCATCAGTCATCTTGGGGTCTGAGGGCGCCATTTTTTTTTACATTTCTTCTTTTTTTTTTTTTTGATTTTGATTTTTTTGATTGATTTTTTGATTTTGTTTTTCACCCCCTTTTGTTTACATTTGTAAAACCCCAATTTGACTATTTCCAAGTTCTCAAGATGCGGCTGAATGATCTTCTTTTCATGCTCAAGAAGACGGGTAATCTCGTCGGGAATCTCTTCAAAATCATCTTCCTCTGCCTCGAATACAGGGAATTCAAAATTGGGAGATGGTGTCGGATCATTATGTTCAATGGGTTTAGAAATCAACCTGCATAATGATTTTGGATATGAAAAGCTTTTTAGAAATCAAACAAGGCAATCATTATGCAGATGAAAAGATTGATTTTATTCTTGTTTTTAGGTTTTTTGTGATCACCAATTTCATGGAAAAAAGCAAAAAGTGAAAATAATTGGGAAAACAAACATTTTGACATGAGTTTATTGAATGAAAATATTATTGTATTAAATGTTACCAACAATGTCATCGCTTCTCCTTTTGGCATGGGAGAAGGGTTTTTAAACAAAGTGATTATTACTTTGACTTATGGATAACTGTAGGAACATCCACAGCGACCCAATTGTTGCAGATCCCTCCAGGGATGACAAAATTGTCAGAATCCTCTGCATCCTCTTCCAAGACAGCAACAACTTCTTCATTCTGACCAGCGTGGATGAAACCTCCACTCTTGAACAACCCTTTCTCATTGAAGACCCCAGAAGAAAAGCCAATGCCAGCCCGAGACTTGTTGTCTTCAAGCTCAATCATCTTTCCTAGACCAGCAACTGCACCACATTCAATGGCCAGTTTCGCATCTCGATAGGAAGCAAATGAAGGAGTTCTCTTCTCAACAGGCTCGGCTATAGATAAAGCTTGGAAAGGAGTTCCAACTTCATCCTTAGCATCTATGTATGAGAAGGAAGACAAGTGGCTAACCAAGAGAGCCTTTTCTCCCCTTACCACTACCAGTTTCTTATTCTTCACGAATTTCAGCTTCTGGTGTAGGGTGGATGTCACGGCGCCAGCCTCATGAATCCATGGTCTGCCTAAGAGACAGCTATAGGATGGGTGGATATCCATAACCTGGAAGGTAATCTGGAAATCGCTTGGTCCAATCTTGATTGGGAGATCAACTTCCCCAATCATAGTCTTATGCGACCCATCAAAAGCTTTCACAACAACTCCACTTTTCCTCATGGGAGGCCCTTGAAACGATAATCTAGAGAGAGTGGATTTTGGCAATACGTTCAGGGATGACCCAGTGTCCACCAGCACGTTGGACATGGCGTCGTCTTTGCAATTCATGGAAATGTGTAATGCCAAGTTGTGGTCTCTTCCCTCCTCAGGGAGATCAGAGTCACAGAAACTCAAAGTGTTACAAGCAGTAATGTTTGCAACAATGCTATCAAACTGTTCTATTGTGACATCGTGATCAACATATTCCACATCCAAGACTTTCTACAGAGCCTCTCTATGCGGTTCTGAATTCAGAAGCAATGATAGCACGGAAATCTTGGATGGTGTTTGTAGAAGCTGATCTACAACACTGTACTCACTCTTCTTGATGAGCTTCAGCATCTCATCACAGTCTTCTTTCAAATTGCAACTAGGGCCAACAGAAGTAGGAGTCTTTTGTACAGAGGAGGGTTTAACAACAAGTGCCGGGTTCGGAGAATTTACCGCATTCCCAACCGGACGCTCAACAGAATCAGCGACAGCCTGAGGCTTCGGAGGTGCAGAAAACACACGACCGCTACGGGTCAACCCACTGACATCAACAATATTCACAACAGAGGAGGACGACAGAGTCACTTCTTTCCCATCTTCCACAACAACGGCATTGTATCAGAATGGGATTGCCTTGTCAGAAGAATAAGGCACAGGACCGGCAGGTTTGATAATCAAGGCCGGAGAAACCTTCTGCTTGCTACCATCATATTTAATGATAACAGGCTCGGGTATCCGAAACACCGGAGAAATCACATTGACTTCTGGCTCATCTTCATCAACATTCCTGTTTTGAAGGATCTCAATGACTCCTTCATCCAGCAATTCCTGAAGATCTTTGTGCACCTGGCGACAACCCAAACGGTTAACAGAGCAGATTCGGCAGTTATCATGATCGTGCTCCAGGTGACTGTAATCACACAGCAGGTGATGCAACTCGACCAATGACTGTCGAATATGGCTGACATATTTGACCTTGTACTTACCAGGGCAGCCTTGGACCATGTTGACAGATTTCCCATGCTCGGGCAGTGGGTTCTTCTTAACATTAGGACATGCGTCCTCAAAGCTCAAAATGCCGCATCTCATAAGGTCTTGAACCTTAGTCTTCAACTGAAAGCAGTTCTCTACATCGTGGCCGGGAGCACCCGAGTGATAGACACAATGTAAATCAGGCTTATACCACCATTGAGGGTTAGCAGGAATAGCTGGTGGGTCCCTCGGAGTAATCAGTTTACTCTCTATCAAAGAGGGATACAGTTCTGCGTATGACATCGGAATCGGATCGAAAGTGATCTTCTTCCTCTCATAACTCGTGCTGGCTTGATTACTATTGCGAGGTTGGTAGGCCTGCTGTTGAGGACGATGCTGTTGCTGATATTGCTGATGTGGTTGTTGATTATTGCTGTGCTGATGATACTGTAGGTTGTCTTTGAAGACAGGTGCTATATGAGCCACCTGATGCTAATTACCGGCTGGACGGGCGGTCTTCCTCCTCACAAAGGGTCCTCTGGGTTTCACATGGGAGGTCACAGCATGTGCCTCTCCATCTTTCTTCTTCGCAAACGCCCCATATCGTTTGGTAGAAGAGCCTTCATCTTTGGTTAGCCGTCCTTCACGGACTCCCTCTTCTAGACGCATCCCCATGTTCACCATCTCGGTGAAGTCCGAAGGAGCGCTAGCAATCATCCGCTTGTAATAGAATGAGCTCAAGGTCTTCAGAAAGATCTTGGTGATTTATTTCTCTTCTAACGGAGGCACAATATGAGCTGCCAACTCTCGCCATCTCTGGGCGTACTCTTTGAATGTTTCCTTGTCCTTCTGGGACATGGCCCGTAACTGATCCCGATCGGGAGCCATATCCATGTTATACTTGTACTGCTTGACGAAGGCTTCGCCAAGATCATTGAAGGAACGGATGTTCGCACTGTCCAAACTCATATACCAACGCAGTGCAGCACCGGACAGACTGTCCTGGAAATAATGAATGAGTAGCTGATCATTATCTGTTTGAGTTGACATTTTCCTGGCGTACATGACCAGGTGGCTGAGAGGGCAAGTGTTCTCCTTGTATTTTTCAAAGTCAGGGACCTTGAACTTCACAGGAATTTTCACACCGGGAACTAAACACAGCTCGACAGCAGATTTGCCAAAGAGATCCTTTCCTCGAAGATTCTTCAATTCCTTGCGCAGCTCAAGAAATTGGTCATTCATCGCGTCCATCTTTTCATGAACATCTGGGCCCTCAGACGGCTCAGAATGATAGATGGTGTCGTTTACCCTAGGAACGGTATGCACGACAGGAAGAGGAACAACGAGGACCGGGCTAGATGCCGGCATAGAAGCAAACGTTGGAGCAGGAATATCAGGCATAAAGCTGGGAGGCATCCCCCACGGAAACCCGGACGGCATGGCTGTTGCAAAATATGCACTGGCAGTAGGCACAACAGAGGAAACAATCTCAGAGATGACTGTCCTCTGGGGAGGAGTTGAAGGCGTTGGAGACGACTGGCTCTGGGCAGCCAAGAACGATTCCATCAAAGCACTCAGTTTGGCGACTTCCTCCTTGAGTTCACGGTTCTCCTGCTCTAGATGATCCATCAATCTGGAAGAGTTGGCTCTGGTGTAGTACCGGTGAGTCAGCTTGTCTTCAAAATAAATGAAGAGCAACAAAGTTAGACCACAAGACCAGAGGCTGAGAACAACACCTGCTTATGCAAATGATGCATGCAATGCTCGTGCATATGATTTGTTTTTATTTCAAAGGAACTTTAGGGTTTTATTTGCAAATTTTGGAAATATTAAGCATTTTATCGCATATGGAAATATCTCATCAAATATATCTGAGAAAAGAAGTACAACATTGTCAACCATTACAAGAGAAAAGGAAAATAATCATCCTATGGATCCCTAGATGCTCGGGACGCAGGAAGATAAGCTGCACGAAGCCTCTTAACCTCTCTCTCATAGGCTGCTTCCATATCCGCCTTCTCTTTGGCGAGTCGGTCATACCTCCTTTTCCAGAACTTGGAAGACTGAGGAAGTAGAGAAGTTCATGCATCGTCAGGATCATCAATGACCTGATGCTCGAGGAACTCGACCAGAGCGTCTTTCTCCTTAATCTGTTGAAGCAACTCTTCTCTTTCACGGATCCAGGCACGTGAAAGGTCTTCGTCTCTCAACTCCTCTACTCCTTGGTTAGGGAGGGTTGAAGGCCCAACCACAACCAAAGGCGTAGGTCTCGGATAATCGTAAGGCATGAGATACTCAGATGCTCTCTTCCTTACCCAAGCAGTATAAGGCTCAAAAGCAATGCAATTCTTAGAACCCAACTCATTCCTGCCTTTCTTATGGATCTTGCGCCAAGCGTGAACCATTCTGCCTTTCAAGCCTTGGGGATCTTTACCCTCCTGAAAGAACAGACCCTCTAACAAAATATTATTAGGTTTATCCTTTAGGGGGAACCCAAGCTGACGACGTGCTAACACAGGGTTGTAGTTAATCCTACCACATGTACCAAGAAGAGGTACATTGGAGAATTCACCACAAGAGTCGATAATCTGCACACCATCATATACACGATTATACCAAGAGATATCATCATTAGTGAGAGACATAAGTCTCGTGGACCACCGTAGACATCCCTTGTTCTCCTTGAAGGCAAGCGTCTGAGGTAAGTGAGAAATAAACCACTTATACAACATAGGCAAACAGCACACAATAACGCCGCCACCCTTTGCATTCCTCAGATGCAAAGAGAAATAGGTATCACCCAACAGAGTCAGAACGGGATTAAGAGCAGAGAAGATCCTAATAGCGTTCACATCTATAAATTTGTCGATGTTGGGGAACAATACCAATCCATAGATGAGAAGTACAAATATGGCTTCAAAGGCATCCTCACTCATGGCCTTCCCATAAACAGTAGCTTGAGCGATGAGGAACTCAGAAGGGAGACCTTGAATTCCACCTTTGGTCGTCATATGAGCACGAATCAGAGCTTCATCTATGTGCAACAGGTCAGCAATCTCTTGAGAAGTAGGAATACTCTCCAAGCCACTGAACGGCACCTGATCCAGAATCGGTATACCCACCAGATAAGCGTACTCCTCAAGGGTAGGCAACAACTGAAAGTCCGGAAAAGAGAAGCAACGGTACAGAGGATCATAAAACTGCGCCAACGTACTCATCAACCCTTCATCAACCTGAGTAGTCAGAAGAGGAAGTAGTTTCCCAAAGCGAGCTTTAAAACCCAAGGGATCTAATACATAGGATGTCAGATTCCTTAACTCTTTCAGATCGAGTTGTGTGAAGCTGTACTTCTTTGTATTCCTTCTTTGTCTTTCCATATCTGAAAATTTTGCAAATAAACCCCTTAAGTTCCTTGAAAATTTTCTTTTTATCTGATGATATGGATGCAGATGAATGCATAAATGCAACAATCACACTCAAGGATCAAGCAAAGCACACCAGACAAGGTCATGGAATGGCTCATATCATCCTTAATATCAATCATCCATTTTGGTGGATTATGGTTTTCACCTTATCGACACCCAAGTTCCATTGATATTAAGGTTGTATGAACGGATCAACCATGAATCACGGGTTTGTTGCGAGTCACGAGCATGGAGTCTCGGTTAAGAACCACCCAAAGGAAGTGTACTAGGGTTTAAACCTGCCGAACATGTTCTACCAGAGGTTCCCATAGTCATCATCCCATCTTTTGGATATTATCGGAGAAATGACTACTCGTATTCCAAAAATATCCTCAAGAGAGACTCTTATGAGTGTAGTATCGCGTAACAATCGTGTCAAATCTTACATTTGAACGACCTCCGCACTACGTCCTAAAAATAGGCCAAGATGGGCTTGGTAAACTAAGGTCCTTGGCTTCTAAGGCACATATTAGAAGAGTAATGTCTAACCACAACTTACTTGTGTGACATTATTAATCCCAACATGACCTCCACCAAGTGAATGGACTCGTAAGTCAACTTGCTATGGAATAACTCCACACAAGTCGTCGAGACTACGCCATTCTCCTATCCTAAGGTGCACTCGAGTTCGGGTATAGAACTCATCTCACAAAGATCACCAAGCAAACAAGCAATTGATATATCAAGCAATTCAATCATTACAAACAATACAGTAATCCCAAATTGCACAAAAATATGTCATAACAATATAATACAACAAGTGTGAAAAGTTGGCACAACCCACCAAGGAGATTTGATCCCCAGTGGAGTCGCCACTTTTCTGTAGCGGTGTATTCGTCACCATTGGAAATATTAACTAAATCCAAGGTAAATCATACAAAGTCGAGTCGCCACCGCACTTCTATTTATCCAAAGGATTGGTTAGAAAGCGAACAAAAACCTATAAAGTTTTACAAACAAAACTAGTAAAAAAGGGTCAGAGATCTGGGTAAGGGGGTTAGTTATGTCATGGGAAGGTGTTAGGCACCCACAACATCCTAGGTACTCCTAGGGAGCCCTTTTCACGCTTGTTGCAAAAGGTTATTGTTTATGAAATGTTTTTGTGCAAACATGATTAAAGAGATGAGAGAAGAATATACAAGTTTATTTACATTTTGTGTTTGGATGGATGAACCCATTGCCTACGTACCCTCTCATGAAAGATAAGGATCAAAACCTCGTAGTTCGGGTAAAAGATTTCAAAACAGTGAGTGGATTGATTGGCCCAAAAGCCTTAAGGTCTTTTGTTATCAAAGGGAGAAAACTCGACCTGAAAAACCACAAGTCCACCATGTGAGGATATTTTTTATGATTTTTTGAAGTTGGAGAAAATAAAATGGATTAAACATGAAAAGGAGGGAAAATATAATTTGAACAAAATCCAGAAATGATCAAGGCCAGGAATCGAACACGCGTGCTAGGGAAATGAGAAATCAACTTAAATTCACAAAACACGCAGGCCAAGTATCGAACTCGCGCCAGGCCAGGGAAAACAAATGAAAATCAAAACGCATACGCCAAGACTCGAACTCGTGCGCGCCAGGTCCAGAAGCGCTCCAATGACAAAACGCAGCGTTTCAATCATGAAACCCTAACATTGAAGACGGCCGGAACAGTGTTTCCGGTTGTCTTCTCCGGTTGAAATCCGGTGACCTTCATACGAAAATTTCCAGAAATTGGCAAATGATACATGGTTCGAAAGATCTTTCAACGAGGATCATGAATATCATATCAAAATCATCTAAAACCTCATGAATCGAACGGATCGAGCGAAAACATAATGAACATCAAAACTTTAATTCGACATAGCATGCTCATTTCTCAACCAAATTAAGATCTAAAACTATCAGCATTCTCAGCACAACACGATCTACATAATCATGGCAATAAATTGGCAAAAAGAGAGAATCGAATTTCACCTACCTGAACTTGCAGTGATCCAAACTCGTGTGTTCAAGCTTCCAAAACTTCCAGATCTACTTCCTTTATCCTCTAATGAAGCTTTATGCAAGAATTAGCAATGGAAACAGCTTGGATCTAGCTCAATTTCAAGTTTCCATCTCCATGTTAATGTGCTTGTGTAGCTCGAAATCAAGCTCAATTATCTAATCCAATGGTTGAATCTTGCTTAGAATTCTTCCAGGAGTAAGAATATGCAAAGAGAATCAAGGTTTGTATGAAGAATAGAGAGATTCGAAGAGAGAGAAATTTTGGAGGGAATGGAAATTTTGGATCTGAAAATGCTTCTCCCCTGAAATGCAGTTATGATTTGGTATTTATATGATCCCTTAATCATACTCAAATCACAATTAAGCCTTGGTTAATCTTGATTAAGGAAATATGAGGTGTAATGCAAAAATGGCAAGTGTGCTTAGCATGTGGTCATGTGTACGTGAACAGTGCCATGTTATGCTTCAAGTTCACTTAAAACCAACCAATAAACATGATGGAAGTGGTCTTTTGCTTGTATGATCAACCAAATTTGAATTATCAAATTTCCCTCCAAAATGCACATGTATGGACAAGTGATCATATGAGCTTCCTTCATGCAAGGCAAAGGTTGATTTGGAAAGTCTTGGTCACAAGGAGCATTTTGCAAAAGAGTGGACCAATTTGGAGTTTTGAATCAAAAGTTATGCTATGTTGAACTTCCATGCATACTTGGTAATCATTTGGTCATAATTTCTCAACCAATTATCAGATGATCATGAAATAGGACTTTTTGAAAAGAGGAGAGAAAGATCTTCAACTTTCATGTTCACCAAAAATCCATTTGAAGCTTCTTTGATGTTGGAAAGTCAAGTTGAATGTGGACCAAAAACTTTCCATTTTTGGAAACTTGAAATTATAGGTCACTTTCCATTTTGGGAAACTTTTGCAATGACCTCAAAATATTCAAGATAGATGTTTGACATGATGAATAGGCCTTGTTTGAATATGAATGGGATGTTTTAAATCATTTCCCCCCACCTCAAAGCCCTCAGTTAACTGCACAATTGATTATTTGGTCCTCAGATGACCTTGACAATGCCTGATGAACTTGAGCCTTTACCAACTTGGGGAATTTGCTTCAAAATGCAACCTAGCTCATATAAGCTCCATATAATGATCATGTGGTCCTCACACCAAGAAAATACCATCAACTCTTGTACAAAGGATGTTCTTGAAAGCCTTGACCTGATGTTTGCTCCAGCTACAAAAAAAATGTTAGTGACATATTTTTTTGCTTTTGGTTAGTGATTAAAACAAGAAAAGCAATGGTATACAATGCAAGCATGTCTGGTGATCTCAACCACTCACAGGAGATCCCAACCCAAAGGGAAAGGAAGCCAAGATGCTCAAAGGATCCTTGAGGCTATGCAATGCAATGCTATGATGCCATGAGGGATTTTAGGGACAAAATTGGGGTCTTACAACAACAAATGATTTATTTACAGAAACAAACACATCAACAGAGCAACAACACAAATAATCGCAAATGAACCGAACATAGCAACAACGAACAACTTTACGAAACACATAGCAAGATAAAAATAGAACATAGCAACAACGAACAACTTTATGAAACACATAGCAAGAGAACGGGATAGAAAGATATAACAAAATGAAAACCTAAAGGATGAGAGGCAATCATAAACACAACAAGATACAAATGTGATGATGTCGTTGATGAAGGGAGAAAGAAACTTTGATGAAGGAGGTGACTCTTTCGAGACCTCGTCAACTCGTCGTTGTTGAAGGAAGATACAAGGAGAGGAACATTTCTAAATAATAAAGGTTTTTTTTAAATAAAAATATTTTTTTTTGGAGAATTTGAGATGTTTTTTTCAAAACAAAAAACATATAGACTTGTAAACTCGCCATAGACTCGCGAGTCTATACTAGTTTGTGTGAGTCTACCTGAGTCTATCAAAAAACGATTATATACGTCATTCTACTCATTTTTACTTCATATTTTCATAAGCTCGTACGAGTTTACGAGTCTATCCGCAATTTTAAAAACCATGATGACAAAACTTGATCCATGTAATCGACCCCACTTAATGGGATAAGGCATGATTGTGGTTGTGGTTATGGTGGATTAAGTTTTACCATCTTCTAACATCATTTAATGGTTCAACTTGATTTTCTCAGCTTTTATCTATGTCACATAACTTGATAAAATGTGTCAACTTGTTTATGTCATGTTTTGTTCTAACACAATTAATGAATAACCATTCCTCATGATAAAATGATTCAACTTGCTAAAATGTGTCTAGTTTATTATGTGTTTATTCATATTATTTGTCATCTATTTCATCATCGCCATTAATTTTTACCATCTTCTAACATATATGCCTATATTTGATTATGTTTGACTTTAATGCTCAAATAGGTTAGTCTCGATCGTGTCAAGATGCTGAGAATGAGGCTGAAGTTGTGGAAGCAGTTCACTTTACTTCTCCTAAGATTCATATTTGATCACCCCAAAACTATCGTCCACCAAGATCAACAAGCATATTAAGAAGGAATTATTGGGACAAGGTTTCCGTGACTTTGGATTAATGTAACTTTGGTAGGGGTGGCAAACGGGCATGCCCGTCCCGTTTAGGCCCGCCCCGCAAAAGCCCGCAAAAAAAACGGGGCGGGGCGGGGCGGTCATAGTTGAGGATGTGGGCCTAAAACTTAGACCCGTCCCGCAAAAAAGTGAGGGCGGGGCGGGAAAAGCCCGCGGGCACTGCACTATTTAAGCCTAAAAATGAAAAAATTTATGTAAATAGACGTGCCCGAAAAAGCCCGCGAAAAAAATGGGACGGGGCAGGGAGAACACATTTGAGGGTGGGGGCCTAAATCCTTGGCATCCTTGGCCCGCCCCGCACAAAAGTGCGGGCAAAACGGGCATGCCCAGCGGGCCGAGCCCGTTTTGCCACCCCTAAACTTTGATAACTTTGGTTTATATTTCATTTTCTCAAATCAATATAATATATATTATTATTCATTCATTCATCATATTAACTAAAGTTACCAAAGTCATAGCTACAGGAAAGTCACCCAAGCCATTCCCGAATTATTGACTTTGACGCACATGTGTCCTTTATGATGTTAAGTTTGATATTACTATTAGTTTTATTTAAGAAATTATTTGAGGAATAATCCTCTTTTGTTAATGAGGCTTAAGCAATCTCAGACTTTTGCAATTCACGCTATTAGTCTATGTTTTCTCATTAATAATCCATTACATTATGTTTTTATGTTAGTTTTTACAATTTGCGCGGTTAGTCTATGTTTTCTCATTAATGATCCATTACATTAAGTTTTTATGTTATCATTTTGAATTAACAATTATTTTAGTTTTTAATTTAGCTATTGTTCTGTTGATTTTGCATAAGTCCTCTATCTCACCATTTAAATGATATAATTGCTAATAAATTTAGTTATACAGTTTGCTGATACATATTGTTGATTTCTCAATATTAACTAAAAAAATTTAGACTTTGATTATTATTTTTCAATCATTTCGGATTAAGGTTCAATTGGTTCAACCGGTTAATCTATGGTCAAACCGTTTATTAAATAAACTAATAATATGAAATTAAATTTTATAGATATGTCACACACACAATCATATATTTACAACTTAATAAAATAAATATTTTAAAAATTCATTACAAAATCAATACAACAATATCTATAATACATATAATAACACAATATAGTTGTACATTTAATTTCAACCTTCAATTAAGAATAATTTGAAAAAATTAAAAAAATTAAAAAAATTAAAAAATTAAAAATTAAACTAATTCAAATTAAAATTAAAATAATAGAATATAATAAATAAAATAAAACTTAAATACATAAATTAAATAAGACAGAATTACAAAAATAAACAATACAACGTATTTAATTGAACAATAATAAACAAGTTCAACTACGACATACAAGAAATTATTTTTATGTAACTGGATAATGTTTTAAGTTTTGATAAAATTAAAAAAATTACTGATTTAATGCATTTTTTTAATTTGCCGATTTTACAAAACCTTTTCTGATTCTTTGTTTCGAACGGTTTTGAATGGTTCAATCTAGTCTTATTTCAGTTTTGATCCAGTAGCAGTTTTAAAAGATTAACTAGACCAACCGTTCGATCTAATTTGTCTCCAACTTTATTCTAAGTTCTAACAATGATCAAGAATTAGTGTGTATTGATAAATCTTAGGTGTATGAACCAAGATGTCTAAGCATAGAGTTTACATATGCAATTATCTTTATAAAGGTAAGTAAAAATAGATTTCAAATTATATATAAAGTTTAGAAGATATCTTTTTGATATTATTAATTGGTGTCTTATATATTGGTTCAGAAATAAAATCTAAGCATGTATAATTTTTGTTGTGTTTATACTTGATAGAAAGTTCTAACACTTCACCAAGATTTAATATGTAATGGTGCACATGTAAAAGTTATAGGTGTATGAATAGAGAAAGCTAAACATATAGTTTAATTATACATGTATTTTTATAAAATGAGACAACATATATCCTTCCAATATATAAAGGTTCAAATAGCAATATATCATGTGTTTTCTCGTAAAATTGAAAACTTTTTGAAATTTTTTATGATCCTTATGAACATCTACCCCATTCCAATTCAAATCTATGTTAATATATTTTTTTGTTAAAGTAAAATCAATAATAAAAAAACTCATGATCTCTTTATCAACTATAAAAAAGATTAGATAGTCTAAGGTTAGTCTTCAAGGTATGCAATTTCCATAGACATTCCAAATTTATACATCTGATTTCAATCTCTTTTTTGTTTGATTTCCTAGCCATGCAAAAATATTTTTGTACTTGTTAAAAAAAAAGTAGAAATGTGTAGCAAAATGTTGTTCATTTTGATTCGTTGTATTTGGTAAAACAATATGGGTAATATAAAATGTGTTTTTGGTGAAGATGTAACATGTGTGACAAAATATTTCAGCATGTGATTTTGTTTGATTACAAGAAAGTTGTTAATCCAAATCAGTTTGAAAAAAGATTTATTAAATCTTAACCATAAAGGTTCAAGAAGAATTAATTGGATATGGTTTAATTGAAAGATTTGGATTTGATTTATATAAGAAGATTTGATTTGATTTGATTTGCATTGAAGAAAATATCTATTTGAATATGTTTGGAAGGAATATTTGGTTCAGATTTATTTTGTTCAAGATTATGCATAAATTGAAATGCAAAGATATTGGTTGTAGATTTATATTCCATGAAGAATTCTTATTGGATTTGTTTTAGTTACAAGGTTTGGATTTGTACTTAATGAAGAAATCTTCAATCTCAGTTAAAGATGATTTAAAGTGTGATTCCGTTTTTAGCAAGATATTTATTATGAATCATTTACTTGAGAAGTTGGAATTGTGATGTATATCAAGTAAAGATTTTATTTTATTTGTTCAAGATTCAGAATGTTGTTTCGTGGACAGATGTCAAGTCAAATGTTCTAGCATGTGTGTAACATCTGCCCTTTGTTAGTAAGTCATGTTTGTCGTAATTCTGAGCAAAAAATTTGGTTGTGTTTCAATCAGATTTGTGGCTATCTTTTAGCAATAAATTAATTAGATTTGTTTAGCATAACGATTAAGATCAAATCTAATTATTTTGAGATTTAAATTTGAATAAAAATAAATCAAATTTTTTTGTTGGCGGTTTTTGAAAAACAAATCTTAACTAAATCGTCTACAAATTTGGATGTGATCTTAAATCAAATACCCATTGGAGAAAAGCCCACAATTTGCATTTCTATGTAAGGAGACTCTATTAGACAATAGTACCGATCTAGAAGGGGGGGGGGGAGTTAAATAGATCAGTATTTAAATTTAGCGCTTTTTAAAATTGTTTTTACAGGTTGCGAAAGCTCCCTAGGCAAATAATCGTCTAAATAATCCGTTAATGGAAAGATCAGATATACGTGAAACCAAATGGAATAACTAAGATAGAGATAATCAACCACTATCTTAATCAATCGATTAATTTCCCCAATCCTTGATATAGTTACCACTAATGATGATTTAACACAATAAGAGAACAAGTAAAATATTGATAGACTTGTGTGAGGTTCATTTTATCAAACACTTGGTGTGCACTCCACACCAAGTCTCAATTTCACTCAAATTGAATGTGCATAATTTTACTTAGTTGCAATCAAAGTGATTGCACCAATTTATCAAACAGCTTATATGCACAACAATTAAGCGAGATTAATTTTACTATTAATTTCACACATGACTCAATTTCTGTAGAATTTAAAGAGTTAAGAGAAAGAGAGAACAACACCAGATTTGTTTAGGCAGTTACCCTTTCGTCCTCGCTTAGGCTACGTCTGCCTCTAATTCTAAATCTAGAATTGAGATATTTATTAACAAGTTGCAAAGTTAATACAAGATAAGAAATGATCACCACCAACCAACCCCAAGTGTTGTTGCAGATCCTATTCACTTCTCTCCCCTTGATTCGAGTTGAACCAAGTCCTTCAAGCATTCCGAACAAACCTCCGGTTGTAGCTACCTTATTGCAAGAACTGCACGTTCTCCAAAACTCTAGCTCGACTGATTTCGATCGAATCTGCGTTAAACCTTCGGTTGTAGCTACCTTATTGCAAGAACTCCACATTCTCCAAAATTCTAGCTCGGCTAAATTCAATCACAAGACGCTTGAAGCCTAACCTTTATTCACAATCCTCCAGTTACTATTACTTGTTTGAATGAACCCATCATTCTTCAAACCTTTCACTCGGCTGAATCTATGAAGCAAAGATTAGTGCAAAAAAACCCAATTCATGCAGTACAAAACCCCAATGGTTTTATTCAAGAGAACCCCACTCAAAGCCTCTACCCAAACTAAGATTACACAATCCTATTTGGATGTTATCACCACAGCAATGCACAATGATCAACAAAAATTGTTATGTGTAGTTGTTGAGAAATGCAATGAAGAATAAAGATGAAGAGAAACTTTAGTATATATCTTTCACTTTTCTTGTTATTTGTTAAAGAAGAGACTATAGAATATATATATATATATATATATATATATATATATATATATATATATATATATATATATATATATATATATATATGATGCATGGACAAAGTAACAGACATAACAGAATAATTTTGCAAAAATGCACAGTAGAAAATTGAGTGCCAACAACGGCCACTCGACCTGTTCACACAGGTCACTCAGCTTGTTCAGACCCGATGCAAAAACTACTCAAGTGAAGCAGGCGATGAGTCTGTAAGACCACAATTTTGACCCTAAGATCCCTCATGATATCTCATCATTTGCATTGTCTTTAGGATCACACCTTGGCATCTTCCTTACTCCTCATTCATTGGGTTTGCATTGGGAGAGATCACTAAGCACATTTGATTGTATCATACTTTATTTTCTTTTGTTTACTAACCAAAGTGCCAAAAATATGTCTATGTATAGTTTTACTTCTTTTGTAGGTAGTGTGTGCATCCACCAATGCCTCATCAAGCTCACATCTAGGGTTTGAGACTCTCAATGCAAGGAAATCAATTAAGAGATGGTTCACATTAGCTCTATACATCATATATGAATCCCTATGATCTTCATTTATCATTTTGATCAAGAATTCACCAAGAGTTTGAAGCGTGTTTGCCTTGGAAGCCCTAATTCATTTGGGTATCTTGTGCGACTTCTTCAGCAAGTTTCTTCAATATTTGATCAAATATATCAAGGGATAATTCATTATATATCATCTTATGCATATATGATCCTCCGTGAGTCCCAAAGATCAAGAGAACTTCAAGTTTGCAAGTTGGTTCATGGTGGTTGACCAGAGAAAGTCAACTGGTCAAAGTTGGGGTTCACTAGACCCTATCTCCAACAATTTTTGTCATATGAAAATGATTCCAAGAGAAACGTTACTCCTTATGACATTCCAAACAACTTTCATGTTTATTTCAAAAGCTAATTTTATTTGGAAAGTTATTTTTTATGATGAAAGATTATAGGTCATTTTGTCTGAACTCTAGTTAGGAGGTCAACTGCCAACGACCATAACTTGCTCAATTTTATGAGATGAAGGTCATCCAAGTTTCATGATCAAATTCAAGGTGTCTTATCCAACTTTTATTCTTTGAGAAACTTCAAATTCAACTTGCAAGGGTATGTGCCAAGAGGAAACATTATAGGTCATTTTGGGCCATTACCATTGAACATGAGATTTTCCTCAACATCTAAAATGCATAACTCCTTCATGCCAAATCCAAATGAGGTCAAATTTGTGAATAAATTGGAGATGTTTTAAAGATCTACAACTTTGATGAAGGAACATTTTCCATTTGAAGCTCATAGAAAACGTTATTCAATGTGGAAGAAGTGAACATTTGACTTGGTACTTAGAACCATTTTAATTATGTTTGATTTTCCAAACTTCCATCTCAAAATTCATCATGATCCAAACTTCAAATAGAAAAGTGTTCAACATGAAAGTTGTTCCCCTTGATCTCGTCTTTTCAAAAAATCCAAAATCACTTCATTTAGCCAAGGATTGAATGACTTGCGCATGGCTTTTCTTCAAGGTTCCATTTGGATGAATGCCATGATCAGTTTTCAATTTCAAATGCATGGCTTCACGTCACACTTTCAGCATCACTCATGATCAACTTTGGACCTTTTGACATCACTTCATGGGCCTATCACACGCCCATGCATCCATGCAAGTGAGAATTGCTATTTTTGGTATTTGAATGAAAGTGTGTGGAAATCAATTGCCTAGCCTATAAATACATTGCCTCATGCTCAGAATTATGGACACCTTGCCCAAGCTTTGATCCTGCAACCCTCCCTTCACCATTAGAGGATAAACTTGAAGGTTTTTAATTGAAAATCGAGTTTCAACTTCACTTCTATTTTGAAGTTGAAACTCCAAGAATCCAAGCCCTTCTTTGATCTAATTCAATTCCTGCAAGCTTCTGAAGTCAAGCCAAGGCCAATTGGAAGCAAGATTCAAGCTCCTCGAAGGTGATTTTTCAGAAACTTTCTCTCTTCGATTCTCTCTCAAAATTCTTCACCATTCTCTTTAATTTTTGGTTGGCTGAAGTCCTACCAATGTAGGCAACAAGATTGAGTTGCTTTGAGGTTAAATCGAAGGAACTCAGTTCATGATCCTCAAAATTCAAATCCCTGTATCTTTCAATATACTTGGAATTGGAGAAAATTGAAGCCAGATTCGAGCTCCTGGGCATTTTTCCTTTGGATCCATCTTGTTTTTCATTTTAGTGAAGGTTGATGGTGGACCAGTCCGGTGAGGTCCACCGGAGAAGAAGACCGGAGCCCTAGCTCCGGTGATGTGTTGGCATGCCTCCTGATCATCTGATCATGTTAATTTTTTTTAATCTGAGCCATTCCTTTTAAATACCACGCGTGCGTTGCATTGACTAGAGTCCACCATAGATAGCATGCGCGTGGCCACCAGATCTTCCACCTCAATTAATGAGGGAGATCTAATGGCCCTTGTTTTTTTAATTTTTATTTTAATTTCTGAATTTCTTTTAATTGCTTCTATTTTATTTAATTCATAGAAATTTCATTTTTATCACCAAAAATCTTTAAATATTTTTCTATTCCATATTTTTATGAATTAAATGTTTTTGTGCATATTTTTAATTGTTTAAAAATACTTCTGACTTTTCAAAAATAGTGAAATTTTTTGTCTAAGGTCCTTTGACCTTGTTTGACCTAGGATAATCTCTTGGCCATTTATTTGGTGTTTTGAAGGAATTTTAGGTTTTGACCAATTTAAAATGCATTTTAATTCATTTTTAAATTGATTAAATGTTTAAAAATATTGTTGAGCCATTTTTATGGTCTTTTGATTTTTTATTTTCTGTTTGGGCCTTGGTCAAGGTTGATTTGACTTTTGTTGGATCAAAACCATTGGATTTAGGGGATTGATGAAATGTACATTTCATCTCCCAAAATGAATGAATGGTTTTGATTTGATGAAATTCCTCCCATGATCAATTTGTGTTTCTATCTTCCCCTCCTTCTTCATCTTCATCCATATTCTTTCCAATTCCCTCATTTGACCAATGAAATCTCTAATGTCTAAAGGCTAATTGATTCATCAATGACCTTGTGTCAGATGAATCAATACAAGTATGACTAAGATAGGTCTCTCCCTCTTGATCTTTTCTTTTAGTGTGTGGTATGTTTTAGGATTTTGGTTCTCCATACCAAATCTATAACATGCATTAACACCTAAATTTGTATTGCCCGACCTCAGATAGTTGTGACTTCTATATAAGTCCAATTACGATTGCTTAACATAGAGCTAAATTTGACCCTCAAGGCATACCATTCTAGTAAGTGAGATTGCAAGTCTCCCATTTTTCATGGCATTGTGTGGATACTTGACCTTTTTTCCTTTCATGAGAGCTAGTGGCATACTTGTTGAATTATCCAAGTTGGAGCCCTTCTCATGGAATATGTCTTGGTTTAAGGTTTCATACTTGTGAATGAATGGTTGAGTGTTCTCCAAATAATGACTTAATCAATTAAAAATCACCATTAACACTTGACTAACTCTTGTTAATATTTCTCTACTCTTCAGTCATTTACTATTATGCAATTAAATTCCAGTCATTTATCATTCATTGCCATTTACATTGTTTATGTTTATGTCATTTTCAGTTTGCTCATTTGAGCCATATCTTGTGATTGTATATATTGTTTGTGTGTTTTTATTCCGTTTATGGTCTTAGGACCTTAAAATACTTAATAACAAGAAAAACCCTAAAAAAACATATGGTGGACTGTTGAACTTGATCTGAACTTTTGGACTTAGGATTAGGCAACATTCCCTGTGCAAAAGGACTTGACCAATGCCAACATTTTCGAGACTGGGTTATTATGAACTAAGCCTTCATCTTATACAAGCCTTGGGAATTGTTTGAATTCATCTGCTACTCTGTCTTTATGCTTAATTGTTATTTTGATATTGTGTTTGATGCTTTGCTCTAAGTTAATCAAGGAATATTTCATATGATACATGAGAAGACAAAGAAGACTGCTAGCTATGGGAATTGCTTGCTTGGATGTGTCTATCTTTATTTGATGTTTTGATCTTCATGATGTCTGGATATTGTTCATTGCTTATTGATGATTGCTTGATTAAAGTCCAAAGGAAAACGAGTTTCCATATGACATTCTTGTCTGTTGGATTGCATCCCATTGGTCAGATCTTTTCAACTCTTAACTTTTAAATTTGCGCTTAGGATAGCCTCTTCATCTCCTATTACTTCTTAAATTTGCCCTTTTCTTATTAAAATTTTGATTAAAATCAATTCACCAACTTTGAAATTTTTACCATGAACTACGAGGTTTTCATCTCTCATTTTTATGTTGGTACGTAGGCACAAGATTGAAGGTCTTGTCAAACACAAAAATATAATCAATGAATTATTTCCTCATCCCCATATTCTATTTTTTCTCAAACATCATTTATACCAAACACATATGCACACATAAGAAAAGGCTCCCTAGGAGTACCTAGGACACTTTGGGTGCTAACACCTTCCCTCTGTGTAACCAACCCCCTTACCTGTAATCTTTGGCATTTTATTAGTTTTGATTTGAAAACTTCTTACCTTTGGGTTTTGTTCGTACTTTTCCTTTTTCTTTTGGAAAACATAAAAGCGCGGTGGTGACTCTGGTTTTATTGACGTCAAGTTTATCCATAGCTTGATGGTCATGAATTTACCACTACAGAGTCGACTCAAACAGGGGATGAGTCGACTCAAACAGGGTTTTTCCAGAGTTGAGTCAACCTATGACTCGACCTATTCAGACCCGTGGCAACATGGTTCAAATGAAACAGGAAATGAGTCAACACAATCATGTGGATGAGTCGACTTATTTAGTTTTCCCAGGATTGAGTCGACCTATAACTCGACCTGTTCAGACCCGAGAGTTACACATACTGGAATATGTATGAATGAGTCGACCGCTCCAAGGTGTGAGTCGACTCAAAGTTCTTAAACTGTCAAAAATGGGTTTTGATATGTATTTTGATCACTTGAAACCATTTTTTTATGAACCTAAGGTACCAACGATTATCAAGTGCATTATTCAAATCAATGAGATGCTCTTATATGCATGGACACATTTCACTTATACTTTGAGCATGTTGGAGGAGGAATGCATTCTATGATATGATGACACCGTCCAAAGCACACATTATGAGCAACTAAAAAGGTTTGACATCATTAAAATAATGAATAGGAATCTTTGCCCTCACATACTCCCCCTTTTTGATGATGGCAAACCGTGGCACAATCGCGTACTTTGATAGACATCCTCCCCCTGATTTTATGCATGCCTTTAAAAATTATACTATTGTGTTTCCATTTCTTCTCCCCCTTTGACAATATCAAAAAGAAACAATGATACGGTCAACGGGAAACAAAGTTATTCATAAGCACTTAGTCAACTACTTTGCAACACATAGACATTAACAACCATGCATATAACATGAAGTCAATGTAAGAATTACAGGCATAAATATTGCACTGAGCAAAAGAAAATAAGCAAATAACATTTCCATAATTGTTTAACATAAACTTTAAGACAAATAAGTAAGTACAATAACATGCAAACATAGAGAAATGGAAATGCACTGAATGAATCAATCATCTAAGGTCGTCTCCCTGTGACAGATCATCTCTGCCTCTATGATCAGAAGGTTGACGCGAAGGTCTGTCTTCTTCATAGAGGTCGGTGAATTCAATGACGTTCTGGTTAAGCGTATTAAAGGATCCTGAGAGAGAGCGATGAGTGGCGTCAATCCGTTGCATGATTATGGAGGCAAATGAATTGAAGTTGTCACTGTGGGTTTAGATCTTATTCCTTAAGTCTGAGTACCATTCCTCCTGGAGAGAAGCAAAAGATGCAAAGTTGTCACTTTGAATCTGAAGCTGATCGTGCAAGGCCGTAAATCTCTCCTTTTGAAGTGTAGAAAATTTTTGTTGATGTATTTGCATGTTTCTCAACATTTCCATCACTTCAGAATTTTCAGATTGAGAAGAAGGTGTAGGTATATAGGATGATCGGTTGTTGGTACAGTCGGTGTGTTTCCATTCTCCCCAGCCTTGGTTATCAGATGGATTTTGTCCAGGAGTAGCACATAGCAAATCACCATGGTCAGTGACCTGTTGATCGTACTCCATAGGTTGAGAGTCATCATCATTATTCTCTTCCTCGTCTTCACCATCTTCATCGTCTTCATCATCATCATCATCCAAATGCCGAATATTAGAACTTGAAACTTGTTTACGGATCTTGTATATTCGCGTTGTAGGACCCCAAGTGTAGCCCATCAAACTTAATGATTTTTGACAAAACTCTTGATTTGTAGTCACTGAGTTATATTGAATTCCTTAAACTGAAACTTTAGCTCGATTTAGGATACTTTGAATAAATGAAGGATAGCAGAGAGTAGTGCCTCGACCTGACTCCTTTAGAGCAAAGATCATGCTTGCAACATAGTGCGGCCAATTTACTTTCAGCTTGTGTTTCAACACATAAACCAGGTGTACTTCAGCCTTGTCCACTATGAGTAACCTCCTTGTTTAGGACGGAGAATATGCGTCACAACCCAGTGTAAAATCCTATCAACAGGCTTCAAAAGTCCCGTAGTCACATTGGTAGGGAACAGATTGCTCTCAACAACATTTATAGAAAATGGTTTCTTCAGCATTGAGTTTAAGGCATTCCTAAACTCATAGTCTAGAGAAAACACAGTGTCGGTAATCTTAAGATCATTAGGAGACGATAGTGGAGAAATTTCAAACAGAGACTTCCAAACGTCATCATTCACTTCAATAACTCTATTACCAATATTGCATGCAAACTTATAACCCTCAAATTTTCCAACAACGCTGGTATAAAACAATTTAACTAAATCTTCATTATACTTAGTGGTATAGTCTAAGAACAAATCAATTCCTTGAAAATTTACCCGCTCAACAATTTCTGGAATATGCATGCGTCCAGCCACTAACGGTGAGTATACGTACTGTTTTACAATTGTTTTCTTTATGAACTTCTTTTCAAAGGTTTCAGCAAGATCATCAGAGATTAAAGATAAAGCAGTTACCAGAATACTCGATCGAGGTTGTACAGTCCCAGTGTGAGAGGAGGATCCTCTTGCAGTTCTTTTTCCAGAGGTTCTTGAAGCCATTTTAATGTTGTTTGTAAGGAGATTTTAGGGTTTGTGTGAGGAAGAGAGTGAGAGAGGGAGGAGAGAAGACCAAATGAATTGATTATGCAATTGAAAAGAGGTGCCTTGAAAAGTGAGTCGACCTATTAAAATGCAGATGAGTTGTCTCGAGGCATCGAAGAGTCGACACATGGGTCAACCTATTGGGACCCGAAATTAATGCAACTATGCAATGGCCAGCGAAGAGTCGACTCATACGTGTAATGAGTCGACACATCCATGTTTGAAACCTCAATTGAATGGACTCTGGGTAGCGACGAGCCGACACATAGGTCGACATGTTGGGACCCGAAGGTAATACAAAGATGGAATTCACAACAACGAGTCGACACATGGGTCGGCCTGTTGGGACCCGAAGGAAAAATAAGGATGGAGTTCACAGCGATGAGTCGACTCATGGGTCGACCAGTTGGGACCCGTGTTAATGATTAGAAGGCATGAGATTAAAAAATGCTCCTAACGATGAATGCATGTTAAATATGATACCTAAGCAAGTTCAAGCATAGAAATGGATCAAATTTAGATAAAACCAGAAAATGAACATCAAGAATTACATAGAACATGTATATACATACATAGTTGATCAAGATAGTTCAAATAGATAGGAACGATATTACCTCCAATGATGATAGACGATGAGTGCCCTCACATAGCCCTCACTTGTAAATCAAGGAATAAACAGGCATAGATATAGAGCAAGCATCATATATAAATTTAAAAGCAATCTGAGATATCGAGAACACCAAGTTCCCTACGAATGTGGAAGAAAGGCTCTGTCGCAAGTGGTTTTGTGAAAATATTAGCAAGTTGATTTTTGCTATCAACGTGCTCGGAGACAACATCACCTTTCTCAACATGATCCCTAAGGAAGTGATGTCGAATTTCAATATGTGTAGTGCGAGAATGTAGTATAGGAGTTTTGGTTAAATTGATGGCACTTGTGTTCTCACAAAAAATGGGAATACGTTCAAGTTGAACATTGAAGTCGAGTAATTGTTGTTTGAGCCACAAAATTTGAGCACAACAATTACCGGCTGCAACATATTCCGCCTCGGTCGTTGACAAAGCAACTGAAAGTTGCTTTTTGTTGTGCCAACTCACTAAGGAATTTGAATAAAAATGACAAGTGTCACTAGTGCTTTTCCTATCCGATTTCCAACCGGCAAAGTCGGAATCATAGTAGCCAACCAACGAGCAATCACTTCCCTTAGAAAACCAAAGCCCATACTTTGAAGTACCACAGAGGCATCAAAGTATACGCTTGATGGCCTTTAAATGTGACTCTTTGGGACATGATTGATACCTAGCACACATACATATACAAAACATAATATTTGGTCGAGATGCGGTAAGATAGAGGAGGGAACCGATCATACCTCTATACCTTTTTATATCTACGGCCTTACCATTTTCATCTCGATCCATATTAACTGCAATAGGCATTAGAGTGTCGATTACTTTGGAGTTTTCCATATCGAAGCGCTTGAGTAACTCATTTCAATACTTCGCTTGGCTCACAAAAGTTCCTTTTTCAAGTTGTTTGATTTGAAGCCCGAGAAAGTAATTTAGCTCCCCCATCATGCTCATTTCAAATTCTCCCTACATCAACTAAGATAATTCCTTGACCAAATTTATGTTAGTAGATCCAAAAATAATGTCATCTACATAGACTTGAACTAAAATAGAGTGTTTTCCTTGACGTTTAATTAAAAGAGTTGTATTAACCTTCCCTCTTGAGAATCCTTGTTCTAGTAGAAATTTGCTAAGACGCTCATACCATGCCCTAGGGGCTTGTTTGAGACCATACAAAGCACGCTTAAGCTTATAAACATAGTTAGGATGCTCATAGTTTTCAAAATCGGGAGGTTGAGATACTTAGACATCTTCATTAATGTAACTGTTTAGGAAAGAGCTCTTATCATCCATTTGAAATAATTTGAATTTTTTAGAACAATCATAGGCAAGCAAAACGTATAGCCTCGAGTCGGGCGACCAGAGCATAAGTTTCCTCATAGTTGATTCCTTCCTCTTGGTTATACCCTTGAGCAACAAGGCGAGCCTTGTTGCGAGTTATAACTCTGTTTTCGTCTAACTTGTTCCTAAACACCCATTTAGTACCGATTACTCGATGGTCTCGCGGAGGGGGAACAAGATCCCACACCTCATTTCTTTTGAACTGATTAAGTTCCTCTTGCATTGCTAAAAACCAATGTTCATCGAGTAATGCATCTTTGGAGTTTTTAGGCTCAATTTGAGAGACGAAAGCGAAATGATAACAAAAGTTACTTATCTTTGACCGTGTGGTAACTCCCTTTGATATATCTCCTAGAATATTATTAATGGTATGATCCTTAGAAGATTTCCATTCCAAAGGAAGATTATTGTTATTAATCGAATGATCTTCCTCTTTCTTTTTAGATATATGATTCGGCTCCTCCTCAGCTTTTTCTGGATGGGGTTCAACACTCTTTTCTTCTTGATCTTTTATTATGTCTTCTGAAGGAACACCTACACCATCAACAATAATACCTTCTCCGACAATTTTCGGATAAGATTCATCAAAGGAAACATGCACGGATTCTTCAACGATAAGTAACCTTTTGTTGTATACTCTATATGCTTTACTAGATTGAGAGTATCCGAGGAAGATACCTTCATCGGCCTTTAAGTCAAATTTACCAAGGTTTTCTTTACCATTATTTAATACAAAGCATTTACATCCAAAGACATGAAGATGTGAAATATTAGGCTTCCTTCCCTTTCGCAATTCATAAGGAGTTTTGTTTAGAATAGGACTAATGTGTATCCTATTCAATACATAATAAGTCGTATTTATGGAATCTGCCCAAAAATATTTAGGAAGACCATTTTCATTGATCATAGTCCTTCCAAGCTCTTCTAAAACTCGGTTTTTATGTTCCACTACTCCATTTTATTGTGGAGTTCTTGGAGTAGAAAAATTATCATCCATGTCGTTTGTTTCACAAAATTCCTCAAAGAGGTGGTTTTCAAATTCACCTTCGTGATCACTTCGGATAGTAACTATGCTAGTGTTCAATTTGTTTTGAGAAATCTTGGCAAATTTTTCAAAAGCTGAAAAAGTATCACTTTCAATTGCTAAGAAGATGGTCCAACAAAATTTGGAGTAGTCATCTACTATAACAAAACCATAGTAGTTTCCACCTAGACTTTTAATTCTAGATGGCCCAAAAAGTTCCATATGGAGAAGTTCAAGGGGTCTCGTTGTGGAAACAATATCTTTAGATTTAAAAGAGATCCTTGTTTGCTTTCCCATTTGGCACACATCACATAAGTGATCTTTTGAAATTTTGATTTTGGGAAGACCAACTACTAGATCTTTTGCAATAACTTTATTTTGCAAGTCAAAGTTGACAAGCGCTAATCGCCTATGCCAAAGCCAAGAGTCTTCACTCATGGAGACGAGACATTTAGCGCTAGTCAAAGATACTTCATTCAAGTCAAGCATGTATACATTATTCACCCTCCAGCCCTTAAGCACATCATTCTTTTTATCATTATGTTCAACCATGCAACAATCTTTTGAAAATGATACTTTATATCCTTTGTCACATAATTAGCTAATACTAATGAGATTGTGCTTAAGGCTTTCAACTAAAAGGACGTCTGAGATAGTAGTAGAGGAGAGATTACCTACACTACCTTTTCCGAGTATAGCTCCCTTGCTATTATCACCATAGGTTACAAACCCTTTCTTCTTAGCCACAAAGTCAAAGAATAAGGAAATATCACCCGTCATGTGTCTTGAGCATCCACTATCGAGAAACCATGTTCTCTCCGTATCCTCAAGACATTCCACCTACAAATTTAAACAAGGGAAGGAGGTACCTAATTTTCATTGGGTCCTGGTGTGTGAGTGAAACTTTGGTTGCATTTGGGCAACCATTGAAAAATGCCTTCAGGAACCAAAAATCTCCTAAATCGGCATTTAGCAATAGTATGTCCCCTCTTGCATCAATATAGACAACTTAAGTTCGAATGAAAGTTGCTTTTGCTAACTTGATCTTTTACCACATAAGTGTACTTTTGATAAGAATTATTCATGTTACTTCTAAAATGTGATTGATCAATAGCAAAGGTAACTTTAGGTTGTAAAGCCTTGTCTAACTTAGCTTGAAGAATTCTAACCTCTCTTTGCCAAATGTGACAAGTTTCACATCCAGACCATCTAAACCAAAATCCCTTATCATTTTTCAGTTTTGCCTTTAGTAGCCTCTATCATAGATTTCTTAAGAGTTTCTAATTCCTTTTCAGAATCAGAAACCTTCTTATCTAAATAACAGGAAATTTTCTTATTTGAGGCTAAGCGTTTAAAAGCTTTCTTCGCCTCATTGTGTAGAGTACTAAAGGCTTTTTGCAAGTCAAAATAAGACAATTTATCAACATGATCATATTTAGAATGACTTACATTATTTTTCTTCTTTTGATGAGCCATAAGACAAAGATTGAAATTTTCTTCTTCATCACTTTAGTTATCATCGCTTGAGGACTCACTATCGCTCTCCCATGTAATGTATGCTCTTCTAGCTTTGCTAGATTTGTTGTGACGTTTGTCTCTTCCTTTGTCTTTCTTCAACAAGGGACAATCCAGTTTATAGTGATCGGTCTTTCCGCAATTATAGCATGATGCTTTTGACTTATTTGTCTTACCTTCTTCTCGATTCGGGAATTTTGATTGTCTTTTATATTTGACAAGATTTTTATCCGAATGTTGACTTCATTCTTTCTAAGGTATCGGTTATACCTGTAAGAACAAAAATTGTTCTACAACAGATTCCATGATTTTGATGATAACAAAGGATGAAACCAAAAATGGCACCCTAACGAAAAGTTTCTAAGTGTGCAGGGTTCTAAGGAAAGAAGGAAGAATTCATCAGATACAGAATCATATCAGATACAAATTATCAGAAGACCAGAAGCATCTGAAGTAGAAACACGTTCAAGAAAGTCTAACTCTGAGCAAAATAGCAAAGTATCAGAAGCATCTGAACAAGAAGTACGCTCTAGAAGTTTTGACTCTGAACAACGTATGTCAAACTCCAGAGTTCTCAGCGCTATCTGAAGTAACCATCAGAACTCAAAAGAGATCAACATCTGAAGTTAGATAGCAAGATTCCAAGATCTCCAGAAACACGAAGACTCTGATTATGGAATTGCTAAATAAGGAAGAGTAACGTTAATTACAAGTAAAGTTATGGAAATGGATTTCCTAAAACAGAAAGAGACGTTAACTCCAATTTCAAATGATAAGGAACTATTTTTGGAAAGTAGTCATTCAAGAAGAGAAAGTTGCTTTGGCAACAAGCAACATAAGTTATGGTACTAATTATTATTCAAGAGTCATTACCTGCTATGATTTTTCAACGGATCCTTCTCTTCTATATAAAGGACTGCAAATCAACATTGAGCGAGACAAGTATAACATCACAAGATTTTACTGAAACATCAACTTTGAGAGGTTAGAGAAAGCAAGCATACAAAAACAATCTTCATCTCTCTCAACATTTCACAAAGCGTTTGCTTGAAACATAAAACACTTTGTTCTTACTGTTGTAATATTTGCTTATCTTAGAAGCACTCTAGATTACATAAGCATTTATCTTTGTTGTATTTCCTCAAGTGACTCTGTGTAGTCTGTATACTTGAGAGGACTAAGAGATCTTTCTCTTAGACGTTGTTTGTATTCAATCTTTCAAGATTAGTGGATTAAGTCCTTGTTGAAGGCGAAATCACCTTGGCCGGGTGGACTGGAGTAGCTTTGTGTTATAAGCGAACCGGTATAAAAATCCTTGTGTGATTTTCATTTTGAAAAAGCGCTTATTTTCAAAACAATTCAAACCCCCCCTTTCTTGTTTTTCTCACCTTCAATACCTCCTTACGAACAACCTCATGTCTTCATTCGAATCTTTATCATCATCACTTGATTCACTCTCACACATATCATTGGTGGATGACTTAGATCTTGAAGCCTTTAAAGCGATAGACTTCCTTTCAATGTCCTTAGCTTTCTACTTATTTTCCTTCTTTTGAGTCTTCTCATGTTTCTCAAGGTTCATGAGCTCTTGCTCATGCTCTTGAAGCTTACTAAACAATGTTGTCATGTCCAATGTTCTTAGATCATTGGCTTCCTTAATCGCGATGACCTTTGGTTTCCAATCCCTGTTAAGACATCTTAAGATTTCGTTAGCAGCAACATCATTAGGGGTAGTTTTATCAAGAGCATTTAACTGATTGATTAGATGAGAAAATCGATTTTGGATATCAGCAATGGTTTCACCATCCTTCATATGAAAAAGGTTAAATTCTTGAGTTAAAGTGTTAATTCTAGCTAGTTTGACATCAGTGGTTCC
The DNA here is from genome assembly GCF_024323335.1 of Lathyrus oleraceus. NCBI lineage: Eukaryota > Viridiplantae > Streptophyta > Magnoliopsida > Fabales > Fabaceae > Lathyrus > Lathyrus oleraceus. Next base: position 212,904,635 of record NC_066582.1, read on the forward strand.
CTCATGGGTAATATGCAATGAGACCCACATACCTTTGACACTAGTACAATGGGAAACCCTATAATACTCATCAACACCTAAGGCGGTGATGATCATATTTCTGGCTTTCCAATCATAGCTATACTTTTTCTCATCTTCTTCATTCCATTGTGCTTCAGGTTTAGGTATAACAACACCATCCGCATTGGTCATGGTTATTTCCATAGGACCATCTTGGATGACTTTCCATACCTTCCTATCAATAGAGTTGATATGGATACGTATACAATCTTTCCAACAACTGTAGTTTTCACCAGTAAAAATAGGCGCTCTATTCTACGCCCCTTTAGGATCGTTACTCATTTTCTAAAAAGTTATATGCGAAGCACTAGATGAACTGGTGCTCATGATACCACTTGTTAGACGATAGTACTGATCTAGAAGAGGGGTTGAATAGATAAGTATTTAAATTTAGCGCTTTTTAAAATTGTTTTTAAAGGTTGCGAAATTTGCCTAGACCATAATCGTCTAAACGATCCGTTAATGGAAAGATCGGATATGTGTGAAACGAAACAGAATAACTAAGATAGAGATAATCAACCACTATCTTAATCAATCAATTAATTTCCCCAATCCTTGATTTAGTTACAACTAATGATGAGTTAACACAATAAGAGAACAAGTAAAATATTGATAGACTTGTGTGAGGTTAATTTTATCAAACACTTGGTGTGCACTCCACACCAAGTCTGAATTTCACTCAAATTGAATGTGAAGAATTTTACTTAGTTGCAATCAAAGTGATTGCACCAAATTATCGAACAACTTCTATGCATAACAATTAAGCGAGATTAATTTTATTATTAATTTTACACAAGACTCTATTTCTGCAAAATTTAAAGAGTTAAGATAAAGAGAGAACAACACCAGCTTTGTTTAGGCAGTTCCCCTTTCGTCCTCGCTTAGGGTACGTCTGCCCCCAATTCTAAATCTAGAATTGAGATATTTATTAATAAGTTGCAAAGTTAATACAAGAGAAGAAATGATCACCACCAACTAACCCCAAGTGTTGTTGCATATCCTATTCACTTCTCTCCCCTTGATTCGAGTTGAACCGAGTCCTTCAAGCGTTCCTAACAAACCTCCGATTGTAGCTACCTTATTGCAAGAACTCCATGTTCTCCAAAACTCTAGCTTGGCTGATTTCGATTGGATCTGCGTGAAACCTCCAGTTGTAGCTACCTTATTGCAAGAACTTCATGTTCTCCAAAATTCTAGCTCGGCTGACTTCAATCGCAAGACGCTTGAACCCTAAACTTTCTTCACAATCCTCCAGTTACTGTTACTTGTTTGAACGAACCCACCATTCTTCAAACCTTTCACTTGGCTGAATCTATGAAGAAAAGATTAGTGCAAACACCCCCAATTCTTGGAGGACAAAACCCCAATGGTTTTATTCAAGAAAAACCCACTCAAAGCCTCTACCCAAACTAAGATTACACAATCCTATTTGGAGGTTATCACCACAGCAATGCACAATGATCAACAAAAATTGTTATGTGTAATTGTTGAGAAATGCAATGAAGAATGAAGAGGAAGAGGAACTTTAGGGTATATGTTTCATTTTTCTTATTATTTTTTAAAGAAGAGACTATATATATATATATATATATATATATATATATATATATATATATATATATATATGTGTGTGTGTGTGTGTGTGTGTGCGTGTGTGTGTGTGTGTGTGTGTGTGATGCATGTACAAAGCAACAGACATAACAGAATAATTTGGCAAAAATGCACAGCAAAAATTTGAGTGCCAACAACGATCACTCGACTTGTTCACACAGGTCACTCGGCATGTTCAGACCTGAGGCAAAAACTACTCAAGTGAAGAAGGCGATGAGTCGACTCAAACAGGGGATGAGTCGACTCAAACGGGGTTTTTCCAAAGTTGAGTCTTCCTATGACTTGACCTGTTCAGACCCGTGGCAACATGGTTCAAATGAAACAGGCAATGAGTCGACGCAGTCATGTGGATGAGTCGACTCATTTAGTTTTCCCAGGATTAATTCGACCTATGACTCCACCTGTTCAGACCCCAGAGTTACACAGACTGGATTATTTATGAATGAGTCGACAACTTCAAGGTGTGAGTCGACTCAAAGTTCTTAGACTGTCAAAAAATGGTTTTTGAGACGTATTTTGATCACTTGAAACCATTCTTTTATGAACCTAAGGTACCAACGATGATCAAGTGCATTATTCAAATCAATGAGATGCTCATATATCCATGGGCACATTTCACTTCTACTTTGAGCATGTGGGAGGATGAATGCATTATATGATATGATGACACCGTCCAAAGCACACATTGTGAACAACTAAAAAGGTTTGACATCATTAAAATAAGGACTAGGAGTCTTTGCCCTCACAGACTCAAACCTAACATTTTAAGTGAGCACATATATTAAAAATCCAATGTGATAGGATTTGGTTCTGTAAGTGTTTGTAATTTTTTGTTTTTGTACATCTTTATAAGAAGCCTAAACTGAATATTCAAGGCCTAAAGGTTGATTATTAGTTGAGTTGTAATTCAGATTCCTTAAATTTTTTATTGTATTGATCAATAGGATTAACGATTGAGAGAAAGTGAGAGAGGTTCTCATATTTAGGGGGAGTCCTAATAGAAATACACGAGTGAAGCTACGGAAATATACCCAAACGTATCGCACTCTCGAACATACAACAGAGTCGCCACAAACTTTATTTATTTTCAAAGTGTAAGACCCCAATTTTGACCCTAATATCCCTCATGCAATTTCATCATATGCATTAGCATTGGGATCATACCTTGGCATCCTCCTTGCCCCTCTTTCATTGGGTTTTGTTTTGGGAGAGATCACTAAGCACCATGTGATTGTATCATACTTGTATTTTATCATTTTACTAACCAAAATACCAAAAATATATCTTTGCATTTGCCTAACTCCTTTGTAGGTAGGGCATGATCTCCATTGATCTATCAAGATCATATCTAGGGTTTGAGACCCTCACGACAAAGAGCACAACCATGAATTGATTCGATAATGGTTATGAGCATCATATATGAGTTCCATTGATCTCTACATGTTATATTGATCAAGTTTTCTTCAAGAGTTTGAGGGTGATTTGCCTTGGAAACCCTAGTTTGACTGGGTATCTTGAGTAACTTCTCCAACAAGCTATCTCACCAATTGATCAAATTTCTCAAGCGACACTTCAAAATTCATCATCTTATGCATATATGATCTACCATTAGCCAATAAAGTCAAGAGAATTGAAGGTTAGCAACTTGGTTGATGGTGGTTGGCCAGATGAATTCATCTGATCAAAAATGGGTCTCCCTAGATCCTATCTCCTACAATTTTCACCATATGAAAATGATTCCAAGAGAAACGTTACTCTAAATGGCATTCAAAACAACTTTCATGTTGAGAACTAGAGCTAATTTTGCTTTCAAAATCATTTTCTATGTTGAAACATTATATGTCATTTTGTCTAAACCCTAATTTGAAAGTCAACTTCCCAAGGCCATAACTTGCTCAATTTTTATGAGATGAAAGATTTCCAAGTTGCACAATCAAATTCAAGATGTCTACTTCAACTTTGATATTTTGAGTGAGAGATAATTCAACTTTTATGAGGTTACATTATAGGTCATTTTTGACCTATACCATTGAACAAGTGATTTTTCCAAAATTCAAAATGCATAACTCTATCATTCTAAATCCAAATGACATGAAATTGGTGACCATTTTGAGGTTCTTTGAAAGAGCTACAACTTTGATGAATACACTTTTCTCATTTTAAGCTCACATAAAAAGTTAAGTAAGGTGGAATATTTAGGTGTATGGCTTGACACTTAGAAAAAATTTCAACATGTTGAAATTTTCAAACTTCCACCTCAAAATTCTCCCTGTTCCAAGCTCCAAATGAAAAAGTGTTAAACATAAAACTTGTTCCCCTTGATCCAATATTTCCAAAGAACCCAAGTTCATGCATTTTGGACAAAGATTTCTAGGTCTGTGCATGGCTCTAACAGGGCTGCATCATTGGAAAGAATCAATGGCACAAACTTCAGTTCACATTGCCTTGCCATTCAAGCTTCATTCAGACTTCAATTGGAATCATTTTGGATCTTAATGCATTTCATCATGGGCCTGTACATGCCCATGCACTCGTGCCATCCACATTGCCAATTTTGGACAGATTTTGAAGTGTGCAAATATCATTCTCTTTGGCTATAAATAAAAGGCTTCTGAGCTCATTTGAAGAAGACTTTGCGCGCCAGCTTTGCCCCCCATTGAAACCCTCTCATTCTAAAGGAAAACCTGAGAAATTTCAATTTGAAATTTGAGTTTGAATCTCAACTGTTGAAGATTCAAGAACTCCAGGATCCAAAGCCTTGCAACCTCTCTAATCACTTCCTGCTAGCTTCTCAAGTGTGATCAGATCGTGTTTGGAGCAAGCAACATCAAGAACTGCATAGCATTGAAGGTAATTTTCAGAAAACTTCATCTCTTCGATTCTCACTCAATTCTACTCAATTCTCTTGGATCTTTGGTTGTCTGAAGTCCTACCAATGTAAGCAAGAAGATTGAGTTGCTTAGAGGTCAAATCGAAGCAACTCAGTTGGTGCACCTCAAAATTCAACTCCTCATATCTTTCTATATATGCGGAGTTAGTTAAAATTGAGGTGATATTCGTGATCTACACTATTTTATCTTTCAGATGATGTCTTCTTTTGTAATTTTTGATGTGGTGATGATCGAACCAGTCCGGCCAGGGTCATCGGAGAAGATGACCGGCCTTTGGACTCCGGCGATGAGCTGGAAGTGTTCAGAGCCATTGATTTGTTTTAAAATGTTTTAATCTAGAGTGCTCATTGTGAATACCATGCGTGTGGATGAGTTGACTAGCGTGTACCATGGAACGCGTGTTCTCCACCACTTGATATGCCACCTCAATTAATAAGGAAGATCAAGTGGTCCACGTTTTTTTGTCATTTTTTGATTTTCTTTTAGTCATTTTATTTTCATTAATTCATATTAATTTTAATATTGATCCAAAAAATATGAGAGTTTCACCAAAAAAATTCAAATAATTTCTTCTTTCATATTTTGAATTAAAATTATTTTTTGGATCATTATTAGTCCCTCCGTTTTTTATTATAAGTCGTTTTTGACTTTTCACACGTATTAAGAAATGTAATAATTATAGTATGAAAAAGATAAATTATGAAGGATTTTACTAAATTATCCTTCATTAATGGTATTGGAAAGACAAATTAACATAATTGAAAGGAGAGAGAATAATAAATATTTAAGGATATAATAGGAAAAATAACATTAATGATTCATTGATATTATAAAACGACTAATATTTTGGTACAAAATATTTTTCCAAAGTGACATATAATAAAATACTATGTCTCTAACATGCATTAACACCAAAATTCTATTGCCCGACCTCAAATAGCTGTGACTTCTACATAAGTCAAATTACGATTGCTTAACATATCGCTAAATTTGTGACACAAAAGACATAGCATTCTAGTTAGTGAGATTGTAAGTATCCTCTCTTTCATGATATTATATGGAAATTTGGCCTTTTTTCCTTCCTTTGGAAGATGTCTTGGCTCAAGGATCCATGCTTGTGATAAGTGGGTCGAGTGTTCTCCAAAGAATGACTTAAAAAATGAAAAGCCAAAGCAAAACAATACTAACTTCTAACTCATTAACAACTAACTTTTAATTTCAAGCCATTTACTTTAATGTCATTTAACTTTAATCTTTATTCATTTGCCATTATTCATACCATTCTAATTGTTTATGTTAATGCAATTTTCACTTTGTCCATTTGGACCATATTGTGTGACATATCTTGTTTATGTATACTTTGCTTGTTTGTGTGGTCTTTGATCATTAATGTACATAATAACAACAAAAACCCTAAAAAAAAATTGTGTGGACTGTTGGCTTGATCTTGGACAAATGGACTTAGAATTTAGGCAACATTCCTATGCTAAAGGACTTGGCCAATGCCAACTTTTCATGAACCAAGTGCTTGCAATTTGAAACTTCATCTGGTAGATCTTTGAAGATCCCTTTGAGTTCATCTACAACATGATCATTGTGAAGCTGTTATTTTGAACCTGTGACTTGTGGAATTCCTCTGCTACATGGGCTAATTTGAAGAAGATCATGGAGTGGCTAAAGCTTGGATGTGGCTATCTTTATTTGATGCATTTGCTCTTCAAGATTGATATAATTGTGCATTTGTGTGTTGCTTGATTCTAAATATCCAAGGGAATTTGGGGTTTCTATATGGCATTCTTGCCTATTGGATTGCTACCCATCGGTCATATCTTTTCAACTCTTAACTTTTAATTTTGTGCATAGGATTAGTCTCTTCATCTTCTCCCTATTTATTTAATTTCAAAATCTCTCTCTCTTTTTAAAATTTTCTTTGTTTGAACTAGTTTTGTTCTAAACTTTGACCACTTTGCAAAAGATAGAAATTTTGGCCTTATGCCATTGAATTTTCAAACTTCCTTTTCTTAATCAAACTTGTAAATAGATCTAATTATACTTGACTTAAACTTTCAAAAATCCAAAAAAGAACTAACTCATTCAGACCATTTTTGGACCTTTGTGCCTTTCAAACTTAATTTTTGTTAAAAATAATGCATCCACTTTGAAATTTGTATCACGAACTACGAGATTTTGATCCCTCATTTTTATGTTGGTACGTAGGCACAAGTCAGAAGGGCTTGTCAAACACAAAAATATAATTAATGAATTTTTTTCTCATCCCCCCATTCTATTTGTTTGTAAACATCATTTTGTACCAAATACATATGCACACAAAAAGGTCTCCCTAGGAGTACCTAGGACACTTTGGGTGCTAACACCTTCCCTCTGTGTAACCAACCCCCTTACCTGTAATCTCTAACATTTTATTAGTTTTGATTTAAAAACTTCTTACTTTTGGGTTTTGTTCGTACTTTTTCCCTTTTCCCTTGGAAACAATAAAAGCGTGGTGTCGACTCTGGTTTTATTGATCTCTAGCTCATCCATAACTTGATGATCATGAATTTACCGCTACACGGAGGAAAGGGAAAACATCGATAAAACCCGGGGGAAAAAGATATGTTGGGTAAGGAAGTCGGTTATGCAAGGGGAAGGTATTAGCACCCCTTACATCCATGGTACTCCATGGGAACCATTTTGATTGTTCTCGCTCGAATGTGTGTTATATCTAAAGATTACTCGCCAAAGAATAAAGAGAAAAAGAAAAGAATAGGTAAAGTGCTCTGTGAGGATTGGGGCCCTCATGCCTACATATCCTCATAATGAAATGAGGAATTCAGAGCTCCGTAGTTCATAGAGCTAGTGGTGGGAGATGAAAGAAGAGTGATAACAGTATGGTCTAAACCAAAGGAATATGATTTGAACTCCAACAATGGGTGAAATATGAACCCAAGAGTAAAACTAGCATTGACCAATATGTGGACTAGTCGGAAGCGTCTTCCATTATATGGTATAGCCGAAAACAAGGTGAATTAAGTGTTTGGGTATGATCCAAACAGCTCTTGATTCACAAGGTGACACAAGAAAAACCTCAAAGAGGTCGTGTATTTGGCTCAAAGAATAGGTATATATCACATGGAGTGAATTGAGGTAGAATATGAATGCATCATGGAAATGAATGGAATGAAGTGACCAAAGTCACATAATTGAAGGGCTTGGCAACAAGTGACTAAAGAGGTATATGATTCGAAACCAAAGGTAAAGGTGTATTGGAATCCATGGGAGAAATGAGATTTATACCATAGAGGGAAACAACGTCTTAGCCAAAAAAGAAGAAATTAAATGTCTGGGTACAAGCCAAACAACTCTATGTACAAATGCGGACTGCCGCTATATCGTCCTAAAAGGGTGTATATGGAATTCCAAAGAAAAATATATTTTGGTGTCAAAGAACTAGTATGTCACTAGGGTAAACGGTTTAATGATTGAAGGTAGAGAATGGGATCGTGAAAGATACAAGTGGTGCCCTAAGGAGGAAGGAGGAATAATTAGGGTTATGCTCGCCAAGGATTTTATTCTCGTGCCTACGTATTCTCACTGTGCAATGAGAAAATCAGAGCAATTGTAGTTCGTGGAACCACGAGAACAAAGATAGATTGAAAGTGCTGAAAAGTACAACTTGCACCAACATAATGGTAATAAGGGGACCCACAAATGGAATATGAACTTTGAACCAAAGAGTAAATCGGTGTCTTAGCCAAAAAGAATAAATTAAATGTTTGGGTACGAGCCAAACAAATCTTGGTTCACAAGGTGGACTGCCTTTATATCGTCCTAAAAGGGTATACGCGAAGCTCAAAAGAAAGTATTATTGAGTACAAGGAGTAGTATATCACTAGCTGGGGAACAAATAGTTTGAGATCAAAGAAGAATGGTATCTTGGATCCATGAAGGAGATAGACTCTGAACCGAAGAGTAATCTGGCATCTTAGCCGAAAAATAATGAATTAAATGTTTGGGGATGATCCAAACAACTCTTAATTCATCAGGTGGATTGCCGCTATATCGTCCTAAAAGGATGTACAGGGACTCCAAGGAGAAGTATATTTGATCTCAAAAAGATGGTATTGATTGAATGAATGGAGAATGAAGTGTTTAATAAATAGGGTAGCTCGCGAAGAATCCGAGTTCTCCTGCCTACGTATCCTCATAGTGCAATAAGGAAATCAGAGCTTTCGTAGTTCAACCTACTAGGGCTAAAAGAAAGATGATTGAGGCAAAAGAAGTGATTGATTGAATATAGAATATGAAGAGACTTGACAGTTGATTGATAAAAATCACACTAAAGTCTATTAATCAGGGTAAATGCTTTGAATAGATAAGGCCTACGCACGCAAAGTCACTCTAGACAAGGGTAGGAGAAACTTCGTCTCATTTTTCCTTATTACTTAAGGCTCATGGTGCATGATACTTCTCATAACTGACAAGTTGTTAAAGAAGAATCTTCATTGTTGCTCCTTATGTTGATGTTGTTTTGTATGAAGAAGACTTGGTAGTTTACTCGATTCATATTGCACTAAAGTCTATGAATAAGGGTGAACACTTTGAATATCTAGGGTCTACGCCTCGTATGCAAAGTCTCTCTAGACAAGGGTATGAGAAACTCTGTCTCATCATTCCTGATTACTTAAGGCTCATAGCGTTCAATTTGAATCGTATTTACCAAGTGTTGACCTTTGATTTATCTTGTATAACCCGCTGCTTGGCGTGACTGGGATATCTTGCATGAAAGACTGGTCTTGAAGCTTGGAGATCCACGGCGTTAGAATTAATCTTATCAAGTGATCAAGTGACTTTTGATCACTTGAATGGATTGTGGGGTTATACATGATCAAAGGCTTTCATTGATCAAAATTGCTTTTGATCAATTTGAATCAGAGGGCTTGAATTGACTTGAAATTTTGTAACTAATCCTAATATAAAGGTTAGAATTGAATTCAAAGGATATTATTCCTAAGGGAGTATGCAAAGACTTGATTTAAAACTAATTAAAATTCTAATTCTAGATTGATCCTAAGAGAGCATGCTTTTGTATGGCTAAAATGGTAAAATAAACCCCTACGGGATAAAATAGTCATTTCACAAGGAATATTTCAATTAGGAACACAAATTTAATTCTAACTAGAAAATTTAATTAGGACCTAAAATTGATTAAGCCCTCAACTCTATATTTCTCTAATGTTTAGATATCAACTAAATTCCGAATTTAATCAAAATTCAATTATTTCCTAATTTCTAATTAAGAACTATATTAATTTTAAATGCTAATTAAATCCTAAATCCTAATGGGCCTATAATCCTAAATAACACAAGTCCAACATTTAACTAAGTAAATCAATTAAAACAAAAGATAGAAACTCAAAAACAAGAAAAAATAAAATTGTTGGGCCTGAATGGTGTAAGCCCTGAAATAGGGGGTATCATGGCCAGAACACACGAAATGGGAACTGGGCCTGAGGCCCACTCGGCCTGCCTAATTCCAAGAAATTCATCTGAAGCTGGAGGGGAAGAAAGCAAGAACCGTTGGGCCTAATGCTTAAGGCCCAAGCAATGTACTGTCTAAACGGAGGGGTGCGGGCTTATGAAAAGGCGATGTGAATCCAAATCAATGGTCCAGATACACAAGGCATATCTAAAACCCAAACTAGATGGAAATGACCTGTCTAAAACCAGAAGCGCGCCATCATTCAAAACTGGCCTGAGATGTCTTTCCGCCGCGCTATAAATCGCCTCCGGAAGCGGAAGAGATCCAATCATCAAAAACAACATACCACAAGAACTGTCTCAGCTCGCTGGTTCTTATTCTAATCATGGATGTCTCAAATTCTTCGCCAACCTCACGAATTGGATAAGAATAGAGTGGAAACCCTATGTATCAACTCTTCAATTACATACCAATGGATAAGGAAATGGAGCTCAAACCATAAGGGTTTGACTCCTCGCACCAAGATTTACATCACAGTAATAAGAAAAGAGCAAGAAAATGATTTTTCACCAACCTTCGAAGCGGAGGAGTGCTTCGGTGCTCGTTGGAATTGAAGAAGATGAAGCTCAAGAAAATACCAGAGGAATACAATTATCCAAGTACAATGATTCAAATCTTTGATTTGCGTATCGTCTTCCTCCTTCTACTTTTTCTTGTTTTGATCAGTGAGGGGGAGTGAGGTTCAGCTCAACCTGATTGAAGCTTCGATGAGATTATGAGCTTGAAGGTGATGACCCAAAAAGTAATGGAATGATGATGATGATGATGGTGTTTAAATAGGGATTAGGTTCATATTAGATGTAGGTTTGGATTGAGGCTTAGAGTTTGTTATGATTAGCTCACTGAGTTAACTGTCAACTCAGTTAATTAGTCGATTGAAACTCAGTTAGTTAGTGGATTTAATGAATGAGTCTAATTCAAATCCTTTCCTTTTACTGACCATTGTAGGTTGCAATTTTAAGTTCTCCCGAGTGATGATCTGTTGTTCGGTTGACTTAGTTGCAAGGTAACAAGTGAACTTAAGCATGACCTGCAAATGCAGGTAATAATTCAAGTGGGGCATGTTTGGTTAATTGTAAGTTTTGTTCTGATAGGATTTATTAATCGCAGGGTTGGTGAAAATCATTGTGGTGCTTCTGAACTTAGCCTTATAGTGTTTTGTTTGAATTGAAATGCAGTAACTTGCCCATGTTTTGTATTGCCTTGCTATCAAGGTGATGAGTTGGCTGATGTAAACTGTTACTGTTGTTGGTCAGGAATATGGCAAGGTTAGGTTTGTCAAATGGTTGCAAATGGTTTGTTGTTCATGTCCTGGTTCGTTGCAGGTTGGGTATTGGTTGAGATGTTAGTTGGATGGTTCAGTAAGTTTATGTCATGAGGCTTTGACAGGTTAAGTTGGCAATTTTATTATGATGTTAAACTTGATATGTTCTGACATTCAGTCTTATGTTAGCTTCAATGCACCCTGATCTTGCTTGGTTTGTGTTTGATGATGCTTCCATTACAAGATTGTGTTGACTTGTGCAGCAGGGTATCTAATATCCAATGCCTCATGGTTTTCTGCAGCATGTGATTGTGGTATGCACTTTGAATTGTGCTTGGATTGTAAGAGGTACATTGTGGAATCCATGTTTTTCTACAGGTCAGTATGCATTCATTCTGACTTAGCTCAGTGTTCATGTTATCATGACTTGGTCTTGCAGCTTGGTAATATAACATGTTCTTATGGCCTGAAATGGTTGAATGACTTGGATGGTTCAGGGCATGTCTCAATACATTGTTGACTTGGTATTGTAGCAGGATATTTGGACCATAACATACCCTTGTAAACTGGGTTTTCATGGTGACAATGTATACTAAATCATCTTTGTATTTCATGCATTTAGTTTCATGGTGATTCTGCAACTTGGCATGTTTTGCACTGCTTCTAACTTTGGTTGTGCAGAATTTTGCAAGGTGAAGTGCTTGATCAATTGCAAAATGATATTGGCCTATGGTGCAGCATGACTATATGGATTCTGCAACATCTTGGTCCTTGTAGGGTACTGCTTTGGCTTATGTCCATAGTATGCATTTTTTGCTCATGTTAGTAGCTTGTAGTATTGTTTTCATGCCTTGCCACTTTTCTGATGCATTGTAGGGTTCCATTTTGATTAGGTTCATGCATGGCATGTTCTGACTTCGGCTCATGCAAGTCATTTGGATAATGTACCACCATAATTGAATCTTGGACTATCATGTACAAAATGCAAGCACTCAAGGGTCAAGGATCAAAGAATGGAGATTAGGGTTAGGAAAATTAGGGTTTTGGGGAATTGGATTGACTTTGGTCAAAGTTGACCAAAAAGTAAATTGTTGACCAAAGTCAACCTTTGGTCAAAGTTCCCAAATTTTGTATTTTCTCATGTATGGACATTTTATGATTTTATGTAATGGAATTTGATGTATATGACTGAATTTGACTCTTGTATGAATGGATTTTATGCTTGTAATGAACTTGTATGAACATGATATGAAATTGATGTTTGTATGGAATTGAATCTTGACACTTGCTGAATTGATGAATATGAACCATTGCATGACCATGACTTGAAATAGATTGAAATGAAGTATGAACATGACTTTGGATTAACATGAATGATGAACAAGAATATGACATGAATGGACCATTAACATGAATCAAATTAACTTGAATTGACAATGATGAACATGATCCCAAGATATTAGTAATGACCAAGATGTAATATGACTTAACCAATGATTCATGGACCAAGCATCAATGGCATGACAATGGTATGAAATGGATTTGAACAACATTGACTAGGTGAAACCAAGCAAGTCATGGACTAGGCACTTGAAATGTCCAAATGAAATATCATGGAATGGAAGCAAAAAAACGGAAGTTATAGGATCGAAGACTTAAGCTAGGACCAATGGGCTTAAGCATAAATGAATGGAACCAAAATCAAGTAATCAACATGAATGAACCATGAACAAGAGGTTATTGGGGGACCTTGATCAATCAAGGTTATCAAACACACAATGGGTGAAGAATTGGATGAAACTAGGGTTTGGAAGCCATCTAGATGAAAAGTCAAGCCATAAGGTACCTTACGACCATATCATCCCTGATTAGGGTTTCATGAGGCATACTCTTCAAACAAGGTCTTTGAATCAACTATGATGATTCACAAACAAATCTTCAATGTATGGACCCTCCAATTAGGGTTTTGATAGCTAAGACAAGGCCCAGAGAAACTCCATAAGGCCTCATAATCGTATCATCAAGAGTTAGGGTTTGAAAACCCTGAGGAGTACCATGATGAAATCTTGTTGAATCCATAATTCAAAGATCAGACAATTAGGGTTTTACATCCCATATGCTTTGATGAATATTCAATGTCATGCCTTAAAGGTCTAATCCATACACAAACCCTATCTTTGCAAGCCAAGAGCTTTGAATCTGTAATGATAAACTAATGGACGAATGATGCATATGAATTAAGCATGAATGTATACATATGATTACCAAGTCAAGGGTTGAGTGAAAAGATGAAAAGGAGAGGGAAAATTTTGGGGTATAACAACGGGTAGTATTAAGAAGAGAGGATTTGAACAAGGGTTGTTCATCTAAGACATTCTGCACTAATACTATTGAGAATGGATTTCCTTTCTTGGGTTGGGAGCCCCCCAAATGTAGGTGTTGTTGCACTGAACTAGGTTAATAAGTCTCTTGTATTCTTCATTTTCTTTATGATTTATCATTTTGTTTTCTATTATCTATCAATTCTGATATAAGATGGTGAACACGCTAGCTTAGGGATCTGGTCCAACATATGTCATTCTAAGAACAAAATTTCAATTGGCATCAGAGTAGACATACTGTTCTGTTTGGGTGTGTTCTAGGGTTCTTATTTTGTTGAAGATGGGGAATTCAAAGGACAGGCAGTTCATCTGTAACACCCTTCTAAAATACCCCAAATATTTAATTAAAATAATAAACATATATCAGAGTAATAGTGCACCAAGGGTGTCACACAAACATTCCACACCATTTAAACAATATAACAATCATGCTCTTTTATTTAATTTAAATATAAAGTATTTGCACAATTACGCAGCGGATAGAGATCAACTCAATCATGCAAAACATGTAACATCACATGTAATTTAGTTCAACCACAACAACAATAATAATCAAAGTGTTCCCGCCCGATGTTACATCTATCAGAGCATGACCCACTAGGGAGACTACACTAGACTCCAAGCATTTGCTTCTACTCAACTCATTTCTCGTTACCTGAAAAATAGTTGTAAGGGTGAGTTCCTCAATCAATATAATAAGCATTATAAAACAACATGTAATGCCAAGTAATTAACACATCAATCACCCTAATTGCAATACACATTCAGTAATAGCTCATTGGCTTAAACATCATACTCAACATCAATATACAATACCAGTATAATCTCAAATCATACTTAACAACAACGCAACACACGTATAATATTGGAACACATCCATTCATATTATACGCCTTACATATTTTTATGCAATGAGACTCTACACATGCGGTACCGACTATTCTTGAACATATAGTTCAAGCTCACCGATCCCTCCGGATACGGCTACTAAGCTCACTAGTCCCACTCATTGAGACCTAATGACTCACTCACTAATTCCTCACCATGGGAATTAGCTACAGCCCCAAAGGCTAGACTATGCAAGCTAATCATCTAGCATGCAAACATCAACAACAATTCACAACGATTCACTCACCAATTCCTCACAATGGGAATTAGCTACAGCCCCACAGGCTATGCCATGCACACTAATCATCTAGCAATGCAGCATCAACAACAACTCACAATGGACATATGCTCACACTCTAAGCCATACAACAGTCCATTCACAAATACATGCATAATATATACATTCACAACATTTTGCATATCATCATACATCATCAATACATGTATCAACACATCATCAACACATGTATAAAACACTTCCTCAACACATGTAAGAAACACCTCAGCAACACATGTATAAACACTTCTTCTGCCTTGCTCGCTAGGCGAGGCAGTGGCGAAGCTCTGGTTCGCTAGGCGAGCTCAAGGCGAACAGCTCCAGGAAATTGGTAAATTAATTCGCTAGGCGAGCTCAAGGCGAAGGTAATAGCGAACTCATTCTGTTTTGGTGAAAAACACAGCTAGCACTCACTCGCTAGGCGAAGCTCCAGCGAGTCCACAGCGAACATTACAGTAGCAAAACCTCTCAATCTCGCTGGGGCGAGGTTGAGGCGCGTTCCTTCGCTAGGCGAAGGTTATGTTCGCTAGGCGAACATGACAGTTCACCAGACGCGTTTTCTTTGGGCAGGGATCTCATGTGCCCATTCCAGACCCTTCCCACTCAAACTTACTCGTCGCCATTCATCACCAATTTATCGGTTTGATTACACACACAATTATCAATTGATTACGGTTTTCACTCAACCTATTCATCACAAATTTTCAGCATTCCAAATCCCAATTAGGGTCGATTCAACGGTTTCTCACTACCCATTACATATTATCCCATAATACCCATTAATCGACGATAAACCCCCCTTACCTGAGTTAATTCGGCAAATTCTGCAGCTTCAAGCTCTTCCTCTTCTCTTGCTCTGCCTTTTGCCCTTTCTCTCTTTCAGCCGCTTCTCTTTTCCTTTCCACGTGAAAACCCTTTTTCCAAAAATTGGGACTTTTTATTATTCCAACTTATATATTCCAATAAATAATTATTCCAATAATTATTATTCCAAAATAATAATAATAATAATAATAATAATCCAGTTATTTAATTAAATTAATAAATAGATTATTAACTTAATTTAAATAATTATTATATTATTATCGGGGTGTTACAACTCTCCCCCACTAAAAGAGTTTTCGTCCTCGAAAACGTACCTCAAACGAACAACTCCGGATAAGACTCCTTCATCTGACTCTCTAGTTCCCAAGTTACATTGCCACCTGCTGGTCCTCCCCAAGCTACCTTCACCAAGGCAATCTCTTTACCCCGCAACTGCTTCAACTCTCGATCCTCAATCCTCATAGGCGATGTTTCAACAGTCAGGTTATCTCTCACCTGTACATCATCTACTTGGACTACATGCGACGGATCATGAATGTACCTCCTCAACTGAGACACATGAAAAACCTCATGCAAATTTGCAAGCGACGGCGGTAAAGCGACACGATAGGCTACCTCCCCTATCCTCTCCAAAATCTGGTAAGGACCAATAAATCGCGGTGTCAACTTCTTCGACTTCAAAGCTCGACCAACACCAGTTACCGGAGTAACACGAAGAAACACATGATCTCCCTCTTGGAACTCAAGTGACTTCCTCCTCTTATCATGATAACTCTTCTGACGACTCTGAGCAATTCTCATCTTCTCCTGAATCATCTTAATCTTTTCCGTAGTTTGTTGAACAATCTCCGGTCCAACCACAGCACTCTCACCGGACTCATACCAACATAATGGTGTCCGACATCTCCTACCATACAAAGCTTCAAACGGTGCCATACCAATGCTCGAATGAAAACTATTGTTGTAGGTGAACTCAATCAAAGGCAAATAACAATCCCAAGCACCTCCTTTTTCTAAAACACAAGCTCTCAAAAGATCCTCCAGTGACTGAATCGTCCTCTCAGTCTGACCATCAGTCTGCGGGTGATATGCAGAACTCAATCTCAGTTTAGTTCCCAAAGCTCTCTGCAAACCTTCCCAGAACTTCGATGTAAATCTAGGATCTCTGTCCGAAACAATACTAGACGGAATACCATGCAAGCTTACAATCTTCTCAATATACAACTCGGCTAATCTCTCTAACGGATAATCCATTCTGATCGGAATGAAATGAGCCGATTTTGTCAACCTGTCAACAATCACCCAAATGGCTTCAAAATTCCTATTTGTCCTCGGTAAACCCGAAACAAAATCCATACTGATACTATCCCACTTCCACTCTGGAATAGCCAACGGTTGCATTAGTCCAGACGGCTTCTGATGCTCAATCTTTGACTTCTGACAAGTCAAACAAGAATAAACAAAACTTGCAATTTCTCTTTTCATTCCCGGCCACCAAAATAACTTCTTCAAATCATGATACATCTTCGTAGCTCCAGGATGAATACTTAAGCCACTACGATGTCCCTCCTCAAGAATACTCTTCTTAAGCTCAATAACATTCGGAATACACACCCGACTACCAAATTTCAAAACACCATTCTCATCAACTCTGAATTCACCACCTTGACCTTGATTCACTAAAGTCAACTTATCAACCAAAAGCACATCGGATTTCTGACCCTCTCTAATCTCATCCAAAATACCACTCGTTAACTTCAACATTCCCAGTTTAACACTATTGTGAGTACTCTCACACACCAAACTCAAGTCTCTAAACTGCTCAATCAAATCCAATTCCTTAACCATTAACATAGACATATGTAATGATTTCCGACTCAATGCATCAGCCACTACGTTTGCTTTACCCGGATGGTAATTCAACCCAAAGTCATAATCCTTCAGAAATTCTAACCATCTCCTCTGTCTCATATTCAGCTCTTTCTGATCAAACAAATACTTTAAACTCTTATGGTCACTGAAAACCTCAAATCTTGATCCATACAAGTAATGCCTCCACAACTTCAAAACAAACACTACAGCTGCCAACTCTAAATCGTGCGTCGGATAGTTCCTTTCATGAACCCTCAGCTGTCTCGAAGCATAAGCTATAACCTGCTTATTCTGCATCAACACACCACCCAAACCCAACAATGAAGCATCACAGTAAACTTCAAATGGTTCCGACGAACTCGGTAACGTCAAAATAGGAGCAGTAGTCAACCTTCTCTTTAACTCTTGGAAACCTTCTTCACATTTTGAGTCCCAAACAAACGCTTGCCCCTTTCTAGTCAACATTGTCAACGGTAACGCCAACTTAGAAAATCCCTCAATGAACTTCCTATAATAACCAGCCAAACCAAGGAAACTTCGAATTTCAGCAACAGACTTCGGAGCTTCCCACTTAGACACCGCTTCTATCTTAGAAGGATCAACAGCAACACCACCTCTTGAAATCACATGACCAAGAAAACTAACTTCTTCTAACCAAAATTCACACTTAGACAATTTAGCAAATAACTGCTTTTCTCGTAGAACTTCTAAAACCACTCTCAAATGCTCAGCATGCTCTTCTTCAGATTTCGAATACACCAAAATGTCATCAATAAACACCACAACAAACTGGTCTAGGTACGGATGGAAAATCCTATTCATATACTCCATGAATACTCCAGGCGCATTAGTCACACCAAAAGGCATTACAGAATACTCATAATGTCCATACCTTGTTCTGAAAGCAGTCTTCTGAATATCCTCAGTTTTCACACGTATCTGATGATACCCAGATCTCAAATCTATCTTGCTGAACACACTCGCACCAACCAACTGATCCATCAAATCATCAATCCTCGGCAAAGGATACCGATTCTTGATCGTCACTTTATTCAGTTGCCTGTAGTCCACACACAACCTCATAGTACCTTCTTTCTTCTTAACCAACAACACTGGTGCACCCCACGGTGACACACTCGGACGAATAAACTTCTTATCCAACAGATCTTCCAACTGACTCTTCAATTCAGTTAACTCAACAGCAGACATACGGTACGGAGCCATCGATATCGGTCTAGTACCAGGTACCAATTCAATCGAGAACTCAACTTCACGCTCTGGCGGTAACTCATTCACTTCTTCCGGAAACACATCAGGAAAGTCACACACCACTGCTAGATCACGAATCACCAGTTTATCTTTAGCCTCTAAAGTTGCCAACAGCATAAACAACTCTGCCCCATCTGCCACTTCCTCATTCACCTGCCTGGCTGATAGAAACAGACTCTGCCCTTCCTCAGTCTCAGGAAATATCACCGTCTTATCAAAACAGTTGATATAAACTCGGTTAAACACCAACCAGTTCATACCCAAGATAACGTCAATCTGCACTAATGGAAGACACACAAGGTCTATCCCAAAATCTCTACCAAAAATATTCAAAGGACAACTCCAACAAACCGAAGTAGTAGTCACTGAACCCTTTGCAGGAGTATCAATCACCATACTTCCACGCATCTCAGATATCTCTAACTTAAGCTTCACAGCACAATCCACAGATATAAAAGAATGAGTAGCACCTGTGTCAATAATAGCTATGAGAGGAAAGCCATTAATATAACACGTACCTCTGATCAAACGATCATCTGCAGAAGTCTCAGAACCTGATAGAGCAAAAACCTTGCCTCCTGACTGATTCTCCTTCTTCGGCTTCGGACACTGGGGACTGATATGACCCAACTCTCCACAGTTGAAACAAGTTACAGTCTTCAATCGGCACTCTGCAGCCAAGTGACCACCTTTCCCACACTTGAAACACTTCATCTCAGCACTGGTACACTCATGAACACGATGTCCAGCCCGACCACATCTATAACACTTAGCAGGAGCACTAGAGTCTCCCCCACTAGGCCTCTTCATCCCACTCTGCTTCTGAAAACCTTTGCCAGCTGCATACGGTTTTCCACGATCCATCTGATTCTTACCCTTCCTATCAACCCTCTGCTGATAGCTCTCTGCTCTGGCTTTGGAATCCTGTTCAAAAATTCTGCAACAGTCAACCAAGTCAGAAAACACCCTGATCCTCTGATATCCAATAGCTTGTTTGATCTCAGGACGCAACCCGTTCTCAAACTTCACACATTTCGAAAATTCTCCAGCAGCCTCATTATAGGGAGTATAGTACTTTGACAGCTCGGTGAACTTCGCAGCATACTCAGTAACCGACCTGTTACCCTGCCTCAATTCCAAGAACTCTATCTCTTTCTTTCCTCTGACATCCTCTGGGAAATATTTCCTCAGAAATCTCTCTCTGAACACAGCCCAAGTGATCTCAGCATTCCCAGCATTTTCCAGCTCAGTGCGGGTAGCAACCCACCAATCATCAGCTTCCTCTGACAGCATATGCGTACCGAACCTGACCTTCTGGTTATCAGCACACTCAGTTACTCTGAAGATCCTCTCGATCTCCTTCAACCACTTCTGAGCACCATCTGGATCGTATGCTCCCTTGAACATTGGAGGATTGTTCTTCGGGAACTCACTCAGTTGACGAGCAGCTCCCATTCCTACAACATTTGGGTTCCCTCCAAGTACTCCAGCCAGCATACCCAGAGCCTCAGCAATCGCAGCATCATCTCTGCCTCTTCCAGCCATCTCTATTCTGAGTTAATCCAACAAACTAAAACAATAAGTACTGATAGGGTTACACAACTCCTATCCCGTACAGGGAAAACAGAATAATTACGACTCGACACGACCGACTATGCTCTGATACCACTAATGTAACACCCTTCTAAAATACCCCAAATATTTAATTAAAATAATAAACATATATCAGAGTAATAGTGCACCAAGGGTGTCACACAAACATTCCACACCATTTAAACAATATAACAATCATGCTCTTTTATTTAATTTAAATATAAAGTATTTGCACAATTACGCAGCGGATAGAGATCAACTCAATCATGCAAAACATGTAACATCACATGTAATTTAGTTCAACCACAACAACAATAATAATCAAAGTGTTCCCGCCCGATGTTACATCTATCAGAGCATGACCCACTAGGGAGACTACACTAGACTCTAAGCATTTGCTTCTACTCAACTCATTTCTCGTTACCTGAAAAATAGTTGTAAGGGTGAGTTCCTCAATCAATATAATAAGCATTATAAAACAACATGTAATGCCAAGTAATTAACACATCAATCACCCTAATTGCAATACACATTCAGTAATAGCTCATTGGCTTAAACATCATACTCAACATCAATATACAATACCAGTATAATCTCAAATCATACTTAACAACAACGCAACACACGTATAATATTGGAACACATCCATTCATATTATACGCCTTACATATTTTTATGCAATGAGACTCTACACATGCGGTACCGACTATTCTTGAACATATAGTTCAAGCTCACCGATCCCTCCGGATACGGCTACTAAGCTCACTAGTCCCACTCATTGAGACCTAATGACTCACTCACTAATTCCTCACCATGGGAATTAGCTACAGCCCCAAAGGCTAGACTATGCAAGCTAATCATCTAGCATGCAAACATCAACAACAATTCACAACGATTCACTCACCAATTCCTCACAATGGGAATTAGCTACAGCCCCACAGGCTATGCCATGCACACTAATCATCTAGCAATGCAGCATCAACAACAACTCACAATGGACATATGCTCACACTCTAAGCCATACAACAGTCCATTCACAAATACATGCATAATATATACATTCACAACATTTTGCATATCATCATACATCATCAATACATGTATCAACACATCATCAACACATGTATAAAACACTTCCTCAACACATGTAAGAAACACCTCAGCAACACATGTATAAACACTTCTTCTGCCTTGCTCGCTAGGCGAGGCAGTGGCGAAGCTCTGGTTCGCTAGGCGAGCTCAAGGCGAACAGCTCCAGGAAATTGGTAAATTAATTCGCTAGGCGAGCTCAAGGCGAAGGTAATAGCGAACTCATTCTGTTTTGGTGAAAAACACAGCTAGCACTCACTCGCTAGGCGAAGCTCCAGCGAGTCCACAGCGAACATTACAGTAGCAAAACCTCTCAATCTCGCTGGGGCGAGGTTGAGGCGCGTTCCTTCGCTAGGCGAAGGTTATGTTCGCTAGGCGAACATGACAGTTCACCAGACGCGTTTTCTTTGGGCAGGGATCTCATGTGCCCATTCCAGACCCTTCCCACTCAAACTTACTCGTCGCCATTCATCACCAATTTATCGGTTTGATTACACACACAATTATCAATTGATTACGGTTTTCACTCAACCTATTCATCACAAATTTTCAGCATTCCAAATCCCAATTAGGGTCGATTCAACGGTTTCTCACTACCCATTACATATTATCCCATAATACCCATTAATCGACGATAAACCCCCCTTACCTGAGTTAATCCGGCAAATTCTGCAGCTTCAAGCTCTTCCTCTTCTCTTGCTCTGCCTTTTGCCCTTTCTCTCTTTCAGCCACTTCTCTTTTCCTTTCCACGTGAAAACCCTTTTTCCAAAAATTGGGACTTTTTATTATTCCAACTTATATATTCCAATAAATAATTATTCCAATAATTATTATTCCAAAATAATAATAATAATAATAATAATAATCCAGTTATTTAATTAAATTAATAAATAGATTATTAACTTAATTTAAATAATTATTATATTATTATCGGGGTGTTACATCATCAACCAAATATTCTTTATGATATTAAGAATCCTCCTAAGAACAAAGTTGAAATAAATTATGAAGATTGTGAAGACCAAGTAGATTATGATACTAGAGAAAATCCCAGGTTTGCTAAGATCTTTAGTAAAGTCATGAGAAAAATAGATATGAGATCTGGGAATAATGTCTCTATAAATGTTCAAGACAATCAACAATACAATTTCGAGAGGTTTAACTTTCAGCATAAAGGAGTAGGTGGTGTAAATCTCAACTGGATCCAATGTCTTAAATGCAAAGATTTTGGGCATATTCAACTTGAACGATCAGGTTTTCCAAAGAAATAAAGAATAATCTACAATGTCACTAATGATTAGGAAGGTGAATCTAATCGATCAAACAATGTTGTGACCTTCAAAGACATGAAACATGTTATACATGTTGATGAGCCATCAAATTCTAAGAATATTTGTGTTACTCTAATTCAGAAAACAAAATGCACAATATCATGTAACATGTTTTAACATCCTATCACACATAATTACTAGTACATTAATTTTGTCTCCTCCATTCCATTTTATTATTGTATGGTAGTTACCTACATCAAGTAAAAATACATCAGCATTGTATTCCTAGTGGAATGAGAAGTCTAAAATACATCATCAAAAAGTTTGGCGTGGCAAGTCTAATATTCTTGTTCATATTTCTTGTACCTCCCACAAGGTATTTTCTAGTGAAAATTGTTATTTTGACACTAGATGCAATAGACACTTGGTATGAGGAAGAAAATATGTTACTCTTGATGATTGTACTACAAGAAAAAAATGTATTAAGAGGAAGATGACTACTTCCTACACTATGCTATAGAATATATAAGAACATGTTCCAGACATCATGGATGACATTTTAGATACATAAACTAATATATGTCACATAAAGCTTAGGAGTACAAGGAACTTTGTTGCAAAGAAATATGTCATATGTATGCCTGATCTCAAAATTGAAGAAGATAAAATTTATGACATGTGTTAAGTTGTGAAGCAAACTAAGATGTCATATAAGATGTTTCAACACATTACTCGTATTTCTAAATTACAACTTATGGACTTTATGAGACTCATGCAAGGAGTTTTCATTGAAGAGAAGGTTGATGGTCAGGCCGGAGGTCCTCCCAATGTTGAACAACCAATTATGGTTTAGAAGAAGAAGCTAAATAAGCTAAAGAAGATTAGTAATTATGGAATAATTCTTCCTATTGGGGTTCCTCTTAGTGTGTTGAATTTTAGTTATAAGATGTATGTCAGAAAACACATTGAAGACATTGTTCCCCCACAATATTCCATATTTTGACAAGTCTGATCTGGATGTTGGTAAAAATGTTTTTGATGTCCTGCTCATGTATGAGCCTGTAATAAAGCATCCTCTCATTCAAAAGACTATTACTGATAAGACCCAAGAAAATCAAGATGTTGATAAAGATGTGTCAGACATCCTGTACAACATGTGGGAAACAGAGTCTTAAATTCATAAGAAGAATGATGATGTGACCCCTGAGAATAGTTATGTGATTGATGATGATCATGCCCGTGAAGATGTTGAGGTTGTGTTTACCGGTGTTTTTGGTAAACAATCGCGAGTTTAGAAAGTATGTGAGATTGACTCGGAAAATCTCCAAAGCAATTTGTGCAAATGATTTGTGTGAATACATGTGCGTGTGAATTGAATGCAGTCGTCGCGTGAAGGATAACGACATAGAAAAAGACTTTAAATGAAGTTAAAGTGAGATAAATTACAAGGTAAAATTCAATAAATGACATTAAGAAAAGAAAAAGGAAAAATGCATGTTTCGTTTAAGGAAACAAAAGACTAATGAAAAAACTGGACACAAACACATACGTGTTTCTCACTCAACTGTTTTGTTCTTTGACTCGGGTACTCTAGTGGTATGTGCAACATCCCAACTTATTATTTAAACAACTTATTTATTTTCTTGGTTGATTTAGTGATTATATAATAATTGTGATATTTTCAGAGTGTATGGGTAATTTGGTAATTTACTATTTACCTAGGTTGTGAGAGCAGATAAATAATATTATTTTAATTATTACTTAATTTTTTACAATGAAATAAAATAATAGGAAGTTGAGGATTGTGATTAAATAATTATTTAATTGGTTAAATAAAAGAAAGGGGAAATTTTGTGACTAGTGGAAAGTAGATAGTAGGAGGAGAGAGAAATAGATTTATTTGGGCAAAA
The DNA here is from genome assembly GCF_024323335.1 of Lathyrus oleraceus. Classification (NCBI taxonomy): domain Eukaryota; kingdom Viridiplantae; phylum Streptophyta; class Magnoliopsida; order Fabales; family Fabaceae; genus Lathyrus; species Lathyrus oleraceus. Next base: position 212,929,375 of record NC_066582.1, read on the forward strand.
ACCATCATTTTAAAAAATGGACCCATATAAATACTAAAAATTGTGACAAAATTATGTTAGAATCCAATTTTTTCAGAATGTAAAAGGACAGAAAAGTTTTTGGGACCGTGAAGGTTTTGGGAGCAAGGATTCAAGAAAATTTCAAGGAAATCAACTTACAACAAATTTGAGGTAAGGGGGGTTATCTACACTTAGGTGATATCAGGCTCGCGGGATAATAAGGGCTTGTTACCCTTATACCATCTTCATTATAGATTATTATGTGTTTCCTTAATTTTCCTTCTATATTCATGAGTTACAATATTTTCTTGCCTGTGGAATTTTATTGGATTATTGTTTTTCTGTATTTGATCGTAGACCCTAATGGGAAATTTAGGATAAATCCCCTCATGGCTTTATACCTCGTTGTTAGAGGTCATAACCTTATGGTATGACATGATTACATGATTATTTCGTTGTTTTATTGGACTTTGCCCCAGGGATTCGAACGATTTCGTTAGGGTCGTTTGATTCCCTAAAGTTGAGATTTTTGGATCTGAACTGTGTTTCTATTTTTATTTTGAGTCGACTACTTTTTTATGGAATTTTCCCCAAATTAAAAGAATTTTTTTTGCTATTTTACGAAGAAAATCACTTTTTGGCAAAAACCTAAACTAGAAAACTTTTTTTTTAAAATCAGACCTTTGGAGAAATTTCAGAAGAATCGGTCAGGGGGTCGGCCATGTGGAAGCAGAGTTGCAGCAGCCGACCGATAAAAAAATGGGTCGCGCGGAAAAGTCACGGTCGGCGGTGGAAAAAATTCCAGTAGCGGCGAAAGTCCGACGGGAGTCGGTTGGTGGAAGGGCGATTTCGACCTGACTCCTAAGTTTGGGGGATTTTAGGTTTTCTGACTTTTCGAGCGATTTTGGTGTTATTCAGGCATTTTTGGGTTTTTTTCGAGTTTTTGAGCATTCCCTAAAATTTTTGGAGTTCGAGAATCTTCGGTGGAATTTTGGAGCATCTTGTGGTATTGGAGTCCCTTTGGTGACTTTAGAGACATTTTTGACTAAATTAAGTAAAGTAGTTGTCATTATCCTTTTGAGTGTTATACAAATAATAATAATAATAATAATAATAATAATAATAATAATAATAATAATAATAATAATAATAATAATAATAATAATAATAATAATAACAAATTTTAAGAGTTTTTTCAGAAAATGTGAATTTTGAGGGTTCTAACAAAATAATAAGTTTTGAGAAATTATGAGTCCTTGAGACTTTTTGAGTTATTTAGAGAAGTTTGATAAGTTAAGGACAATTGGTAATAATATAAATTTTCCTTTTGAGATAAAAAATAATACTTTAAAAATTATAATTTTGATTATAGTAATCCAGAGAGAGATTATAGTGATGACCTTGAATGACATTTTGAGTTAGTAATCCATATAGGGATTACAGTGATGGTTGAGTATGCCGAATTATAGTTTCAAGAGTTGAACCTTTTGTGAATGATTGATGCTTGTGTCTTGTTATGATTTTAAAATGATGCTTTTATTGTATTTTGTGTTGTTGTGGTCATGCATTCATGACTTTGGAGATACGTGGGATTTCTTTCCAGTGATGACCTGGTTCAGAGAGGGACTATGGCAGTCTCACGTTTAGAGAGGAACACGATTCAGAGAGGAACCAGATACCTGGGAATATCAATAACAATCTCTGATCCCATGTAATTTGGTACCACATGCATATGAGATGGAGATGGTGTCATTGGATTGCATTTTTATTATGATCTGTTTGATTGTATTTTGAGTGTGATTGAGAATATTGTTATATTAATTATTACTATCCTGTCTTGTCGTTATTCATTGTTAATGATTGTTAGATGTATTCTCACCCCTATTTGTTATTGTGGCGACTGTGCTCCTCGGGAGTACAGATAATCAGGTACATGAGTAGTTGTTGAGTTAGGAAATGGTGTTTATGCCCCCTTTAGATTTTATCATTAGGTATTAGAGGAGTCGCTTTGATAGTAGCACTGGGAATGGGATGTCTTTCTTCATTGTGCGATGTTTTATTTTGTCTTGTTTTGTTGGAGTTGTTGATGAGACCTTATCTCAGACTTTGTTTAATTTTCGCTGGTTATTTTGCATGGCTATTTTGTTTTTGATTTTTTATATTTTGGTGATACTCTAATATTTGATTTTATTCAAACTACTTCATTTAAATGTTGAGTTATGGATTATGGTGTTACATAGTGGTATAATATCAGGTTGGTCCGCCCGGTCAGGTTTTTATGATTTTGTTTGTTTCCTGGTGTAAGACATGTGTGTGAACGTTGTTGATACAATATTTCTTCTCATAGTTGTTTGCTATTATAACAGAGAAATGGCTGGGAGAAATGATCGCACTATTTTTGATGCCTTGACAGCCTTGAATCAAGTGTTGCAAGCTCGGCAGAATCCATAGGTTAAAGGTGTTGAATCTCGTCGACTGGACAGGTTTGTAAGAAACAAGCCACCAACCTTTAAAGGAAGGCATGATTCAGAAGGCACACAATTTTGGTTGCAGGAGATCGAGAAAATCTTTTGAGTGATGGCATGTGCATATGCTCAAAAGATTCTTTATGATTGTTATATGTTGTCTGAAGAAGCAAAGTATTGGTGTGATAATGCTAGGCATAAGTTTGAGGTTAATGGTGTAGTGATTACTTGGGTTGTTTTCAAGGGAGCATTCTTGGAGAAATATTTCCCAGCATATGTGCGTAGTAAGAAAAAGGTGGAATTCTTTGAACTTCAGCAAGGGAATATGACTGTTGTGGATTATGCTGCCAAGTTTGAGGCAGGCTCTTCCCTCACTATAATGGGGTGGAGGCTGAAATGTATAAGTGTATCAAATTTGAGAATGGGCTTCGAGTATTAGAAAATTCATCAAGTCTCTGTGCTGATAAACAAGTGTCGTATATATGATAAAGACAGACATGCTAGATCCTCTAATTACAAGAGTGTCAATGATAAGAGAAGTGGTAATCAGAAACGCAAGAAGCATTATGTTGTTTCTGATGGCAAGGGTAAATAGAAGTTTCAGCAGAATAATAATGGTGGGAGGAGTCAAAGTTAAGGATATGCGTATGCTCCTCTCAAGTGTTTCAAATGTGGGGTTCTTAGTCATCATGTTGCAGAGTGTTCTAAATTGATTTGTTTCAAGTGTGGAAAGGAAGGGAATATGGATAATGAATGCTAGAGTGCTATGGTCACTTGTTTCAACTATGGAGAGGATGGTCATATTAACACACAATGTCAGAATCCTAAGAAGACTCAAGATGTGAAATATGGTGGGGAAGTGTTTTCCCTCAGTGGTGCATAGGCCTCCAAATCTGATAATCTGCTTTGAGGTACTTGTTTCATTAACACATTCCTTTAATTACTATAATTGATATTGGTGCAACTCTTTCCTTTATATCTATTGTTTGTGTGAAGAGGTTGGGTCTTGTGGTGTCTGCTATGAATGGAAGTATGGTTCTAGTGAATGGGCCGATAACTAGTTCTTTAGTTTGTTTGAAGTGTTCGTTGAAGATATATGGTAGGGACTTTGGTGTGGACTTGGTTTTCTTACCGTTGAGTCAACTTGATTTTGCCTTGGGTATGAACTAGTTAGTGTTTAACCGTATGTATATCAACTACTATAACAAGACAATGTTGTTTCCTGAGTTTATAAAAGAGAAGGGCCCATAGTTTATTTCTATGTGGCAGGTTAAAGAATTCATGAAGGATGAAGCTCAGGTGTTTGCGATGTTTTCTTCCTTGAAAATCGAGGGTAAAGTGACATTGGAAGATATTCCTATAGTATGTGAATTCCCATATGTGTTCCCTGATGATATTACTGATTTACCACCAAAGAGAGAAGTTGAGTTTGCCATAGATTTAGTACTCGGTACTAGACCGGTATCAATGTCACATTATAAAATATCTCCAGTAGAACTGAGTGAGTTAAAGAGTCAACTTGAAGATCTACTCGATAAGAGATTTGTCAGACCAAGTGTATCACCTTAGGGAGCTCTTGTGTTGTTAGTGAAGAAAATAGATGACAATATGAGATTATGTATTGATTATCGTCAGCTAAATAAGGTCACTATTAAGGATAAGTATACTCTTCCAAGGACTGACGACCTTATGGATCAATTATTGATGTCTATGTTTTTAGTAAGATTGACTTGAGATCAGGCTATCATCAGATTCGAGTGAAGGATGGAGATATTCCAAAGACTGCATTTAGGACACAAGATAGTCACTATGAATACTCGGTAATGTCATTCAGTGTGTCTAATGCTCCTGGTGTGTTTATGGAGTACATGAATACGATGTTCCATCCCTATTTGGATCAGTTCGTGGTAGTGTTTATATATGACATTCTTGTATATTCTAAATCAGATGAAGATTATGGTGGACATCTTCACATTGTACTACATGTGTTGAAAAAGAAGAAGATGTATGCCAAGTTATCAAATTATGAGTTCTGGTTGTGAGAAGTGAGTTTTCTAGGCCATGTGATTTGTAGTGGTGGTATAACAATAGACCCTGCTAAAGTATATGCAGTGTTGCAGTGGGAGGCACCAAAGTCAGTTACAGAGATTAAAAGTTTATTAGGGTTGGATGGTTATTATATAAGGTTCATTGAAGGTTTTTCCAAGTTAGCCCTGCATTTGACTTAGTTGACTGGAAAGGGTCAAGCCTTTGTATGGGACATGATGTGTGAGGAGAGTTCCCGAGAATTGAAGAAGAAGTCAATAACGACGCTAGTGTTAATTTTGCTTGATCCGAAGGCACCTTTTGTTGTATACTGTGATGCATCCAAGATGGGATTATGTGGTGTGCTTATGCATAATGAGAAGGTTGTTGCTTATGCTTCACGATAGTTGAAAGTTCGTGAGAGAAACTACCCTACTCATGATCTAGAGTTAGCGGTTGTAGTTTTTATGTTGAATTCGTGGATACATTACTTGTATGGTTCTATATTTTTGGTATTCAGTGACCACAAGAGTTTGAAGTATTTATTTGACCAGAAGAAGCTGAATATGAGGCAGAGAATATGGTTAGAGTTTTTGAAGGATTACGACTTTGACTTGAACTACCATCCTGGTAAAGCAAATGTTGTAGCAGATGCTCTGAATCGGAAGTCCTTTCATATGGAAACTTTGATTGTTAGAGAGTTGGATTTGATTGAGAATTCAAATATTTGAGTTTTGTATGCGAGGTGACTGCAGATAGTGTGAAGTTAAGTATGTTGAAACTGATTAGTGGTTTCCTTGATGAGATTAGAGAGAGTTAGAAGTTGGATGTGGCCTTAGTTGATCATTTGTCATCATCTAATGAGGATGAATATTTCAAGGTTGATGAGAATGGGATCCTTAAGTTTCAGGATAGAGTTTGTGTACCTGATATGCCAGAACTTAAGAAGACTATTTTGGAGGAGAATCACTTAAACGGGTTGAGTATTCATCTCGAGGATACCAAAATGTATCAAGACCTCAAGAGAATGTTTTGGTGGCCAGAAATGAAAATGGACATTGCATAGTTTTCGTATTCATGTTTGACTCGTCAGAAGTCAAATATTGATCACTAGAAGTCGTTTGGACTAATGCAACCATTGGATATTCCTGAATGGAAAGGGGATAGTATATCGATGGATTTTGTGACTGAGTTACCGAATACTCTTAGGGGGTTTAATTCGATTTGGGTGATTATGGATAGGCTGACTAAATCGACACACTTTATACCGATTAAGATCACCTTTCCATCACAGAAGTTGATTGGTGATTGTGAAGATTCATGATATCCCAACCAGTATTGTGCCAGATAGAGATTTGAGGTTCACTACCAGGTTTTGGGAGAGCTTATAGGGAGCTTTGGGTACTAAGTTGAAGTTGAGTTCTGCTTGTCATCCACAAACTGAGAGGACTATTCAGTCTTTGGAAGATCTTTTGAAGGCTTATGTATTAGAGTAGGGAGGTGCTTGGGACGGTTTTCTACCACTGATTAATTTCACTTATAATATCAGTTAGCATTCGAGTATTAGAATGGAACTGTTTGAAGCATTATATGGGAGGAGGTGTATGACTCCTCTTTGTTGGTATGAATCGGGAGAGAGTGTTGTTCTTGGACCGAAGACTATTCAACAAACTACATAGAAGGTAAAGATGATCCAAGAAAAGATAAAGGCATCTTATAGTAGACAGAAGAGCTATCATGATAAGCGGAGGAAGGCCCTCAAATTTTAGAAGGGAGGTCATGTGTTTCTGATAGTCACCCATGTGACTGGTGTTTAGAGAGCCTTGAAGTCTAAGAAGCTCAACCCTCGTTTTATTTGTCCCTACCAAATTTCATAGAGGATATGAGTTGTTGCTTATAGGATGGCCCTTCCATCGTCTCTTTCAAATATGCATGACGTTTTCCATGTGTCTCAACCTCAAAAGTATAATTCTGATTCTTCACATATTATCCAGATGAGCGATGTTTAGGTGAGAGAGAACCTGACTATAGAGGCATTGCCTATCAGGATCAAGGATCGAGAAGTGAAAAAACTCAGAGGGAAGGAGATCGCTTTAGTGAAGGTAGTCTAGGGAGGACCTGATGGAGATAGTCTAACTTGGGATCTGAAGAGCCGAGTGAGGGAGTCATATTCAGATTTGTTCTCTATAGGTAATTTTTGAGGACGAAAATTATTTTAAATTGGGGAGAGTTGTAACGCCCCAACTTATTATTTAAACAATTTATTTATTTGCTTGGATGATTTAGTAATTATATAAGAATTATGGTATTTTCATAGTGTATGAGTAATTTGATAGTTTACTAATTATCTGGGTTAAGGGCTATGAGAGCAGATAAATAATATTATTTTAATTATTACTTAATTTTTGGTAATGAAATAAAATAATAGGAATATGAGATTTATGATTAAATAATTATTTAATTGAATATTTATTTAATTTAAATAATTATTTAATTGATTAAATAAAAGAAATGGACAGTTTTGTGATTAATGGAAAGTAAAGGGTAAAAAGAGAGAGAATTAGATTTATTTGGGCAAAAACCATAATTTTAAAAAATGAACCCATATAAATACTAAAAGTTGTGATAAAATCATGTTAGAATCCAATTTTGTCAGAATGTAAAGAGGCAAAAAAAATTTGGGATCGTGAAGGTTTGGGGAGCAAGGATTCGAGAAAATTTTAGGGAAATCAACTTACGACAAATTCGAGGTAAGGGGAAATTATCTACATTTAGGTGATATCAGGCTTGCAGGATAGTGAGGGTTCTTTACCCTCCTATCAACGCCCTTATGAATTGTTATGTGTTTCCCTAATTGTCCTCTTGTATTCATGAGTTACGATATTTTCTTGCCTGTGGAATTTTATTAGATTATTGTTTTTCTGTGTTTGACCGTAGACCCTAATGTGTTTGATCATAGACCCTCAGGGCTCTATAGCTCATTGTTGGAGGTGATAACCTTATGATATGTCATGATTATATGATTGTTTGCTTATTTTGTTGATTGGTTGTTGTTGTGTTGGACTCTGCCCCCGATGATTCGAATGACTCGATTAGGATCGTTTCATTCCCCAAAGATGTGAATTTTTTATATAGATTGTGTTCCCATTTTTCTTCTGAGTCAACTACTTTTTTCTGGAATTTTCCCCAAACTAAAAGAAATTTAATTTAGCTGTTTTATGAAGAAAATCACTTTTTTGGCGAAAACGTAAAATAGAAAACCTTTTTTTGAAAAATCATTGTAAGACCCCAATTTTGACCCTAAGATCCCTCATGTAACTTCATCATAGGCATTAGCATGGGATCATACCTTGGCATCCTCCTTCCCCCTTTTTCATTGGGTTTGTTTTGGGAGAGATCACCAAATACTTTGTGATTGTATCATACTTGTATTTTATCATTTCACTAACCAAAATACCCAAAATATGTCTTTGTATTTGCCTAACTCTTTTGTAGGAAAGACATGATCCCATTGATTCATCAAGTTCACATCTAGGGTTTGAGACCCTCATGAACAAAGAGCACAAACAAGAATTGATCTAAGAATGGTTATGAGCATCATATATGAGTCCCAATGTTCTCTACATGTTATATTGATCAAGTTTTCTTCAAGAGTTTGAGGGTGATTTGCCTTGGAAACCCTAGTTTGACTGGGTATCTTGAGTAACTTCTCCAACAAGCTATCTCACCAATTGATCAAATTTCTCAAGGGACACTTCAAAATTCATCATCTTATGCATATATGATCTACCATGAACCAAGAAAGTCAAGATAATTGGAAGTTAGCAAGTTGGTTGATGGTGGTTGGCCAGATGAATTCATCTGATCAAAATTGGGTCTCCCTACACCCTATCTCCTAAACTTTTCACCATATGAAAATGATTTCAAGAGAAAACTTACTCTAAATGACATTCCAAACAACTTTCATGTTGATACCTAGATCTAGTTTTGCTTGGAAAATCATTTTCTATGTTGAAACATTATAGGTCATTTTGTCTAAACCCTAATTTGAAAGTCAACTTCCCAAGGCCATAACTTGCTCAATTTTTATAAGATGAAAGGCTTCTAAGTTGAACAATCAAATTCAATGTGTCTAATTCAACTTTTATGTTTGGATTGGAATCTAATTCAACTTTTTTGAGCATGTGATATGAGGTTACATTATAGGTCACTTTTGACCTATACCATTGATCAAGTGATTTTTCCAAACTTCAAAAATGCATAACTCTATCATTTCAAATCCAAATGACATGAAATTGGTGACCATTTTTAAGGTTTGAAGTAGCTACAACTTTTATGCAGACACTTTTCTCATTTGAAGCTCATATAAAAAGTTAAGCAAGGTGGAACATTGAGACATATGGCTTAACACTTAGAAAAAATTTGATATGTAAAAAATTTCCAAATTTCCACCTCAAATTTATTCATGATAAAAACTCCAAATGGAAAAGTTTTGAACATGAAAGTTATTCCTCTCAATCTCACCTTTCCAAAGAGCTCAAATTCATCCATTTTGGATAAGGAATGCATAGGTTGCGTATGGCATGAACATGGTGTCATCACTTGGCAAGGATCAAACTTCAAATCTTCATGTACACTTGCCTTGCAACCCAAGTTGAATTTAGACTATCTCACACTCATTTGTGGACTTAAGGCAATGATTTTATGGGCCTATGCACACCCATGAACCCATGCATCATCAATACCAAATTTGGAAAGTGGATTTCAAGTGTGCAAAAAGCAATGGTTTCAGCTATAAATAGAGCCTCATATGCTCAGCATTGGACACACATTGGCGCCAGCTTTGATCCCCAATCTCTAACCCTCACATTGCAAAGGATAGTCCTGAAAAATCCACTTGAATTTGAGTTTGAATTTCCACTGTTTTGAAATTCAAAACTCCAGAGATCCACAACCTTTTGAGCATTTAATCCTTCTTTTGCAAGCATTTGGAGTGAGATCAAGCACGAGCAAGAGCAAGATCAGTTGAATCCAGACCTCCATTGAAGGTATTTTTCAGAAAGTTTTGATCTCTTCGATTCTCTCTAATTCTTGCTCAATTCTATTGATTCTTTGGTTGTCTGAAGTCCTACCAATATAGGCAAGAAGATTGAGTTGGTTAGAGGCCAAATTGAAGCAAATCAGTTCGTGTACCTCAAATTTCAACTCCATGTATCTCTCAATATACTTGGAGTTAGAGTGAGTTGAGGCTGGATTCGAACTCAGTGCCATTTTTACTTTGAAATCATGTCCTTGTATTTAATTTTGGTGATGGTTATGACTGAACCAGTCCAGTGAGGTTCGTCGAAGAAGACAACCGGTCCTTGGCCGTCGGTGGTGTGCTGGATGGTTCTGAGCCATAGGATCCTTTTAAATGATCTAATCATGAGCGTTCCTTTTGAATACCAACTGTGTGGCGTGCTGACTTAAGTACACGATGGAACGCGCGTTGGTGGCCACTTGATCTGCCACCTCAGTTAATGAGGGAGATCAAGTGGTCCACGTTTTTCTGATATTTTAATTTTCATTTTAATTGCTTTATTTTCAATAATTCATATTAAATTTAATATTGATCCAAAAAATATGGGACTTTCACCAAAAAAATTCAAATATTTTCCTCTTTCATATTCTGAATTAAAATTATTTTTTGGATCATTATTAATATTTTTCATGAATTAATTGATTTTACATTTGTTTTTAATTGTTTAAAAATATTTTTAAATGTCCAAAACTTATGAATATTTTTGTCCAAGGTCCTTTGACCTTGTTTGACCTATGATAAGTCTCATGGTCATTTCTTTAGTGTTTTGATGTGATTTTAGGAATTGGACAAACCATATTTAATTTAAATGCACTATTTTAGTATTTTTAATTTGAATAAATGCCAAATAAATTTGTTGACCAATTGTGATGACTTGTTTATGTTTGACTATTGTTGTTGGGCCTTGGTCAAGGTTGATTTGACTTTGTCAAATTAATATCATTGGATTTAGGGGATTGATGGAATGCACATTCCATCTCCCAAAATGAATGGATGATATTAATTTGGTAAAAGTCCTCCTTTGACCAATTTGTGTTTTGATCCATTTCCCTCCCACTTCATCTTATTCCCTTTCTTCATTCATTCATTCCATTTGGCCTATGATATCTCAAAAACCTAAAGCTAGTTGATTGAAAAATTAACATGAGTATGGATGAGATGCTCATATAAGGATTGGTATGAGATGCTCCTTTTTTCTTTGCAGGGGTATCGTACATCCGCACTTCAACAGGGGCAACCCCTTTCTCTCTTGTTTATGGTATGGAAGTAGTGCTCCCCGTAGAGGTTGAGATTCCTTCATTACATGTGCTCATGGAAGCCAAGTTGACTGGGGCTGAATGGTGTTAGACCAGGTTTGATCAGTTGAATTTGATTGAAGAGAAGAGATTGACTGCCGTGTGTCATGGTCAGTTGTATCAACAAAGGATGAAGAAAGCTTTTGATAAAAAGGTCATACCTTGAGTGTTCAGAGAAGGTGACCTTGTGCTCAAGAAGATTTTGACGTTCAAGCCAGATTCCAGAGGAAAATGGACTCCTTATTATGAAGGCCCATATGTTGTTAAGAGAGCCTTTTCAGGCGGCGCATTGATTCTTACAACAATGGATGGTGAAGAGTTCACTCGTCCTGTGAACGCAGATGCAATCAAGAAATACTTCACCTAAAAAATAAAAGAACAGCTCGCTAAGTTGAAAACCCGAAAGGGCGGCTTAGGCAAAAATGAGCATCTCAGTGGATTGAGAACCCGAAAGGGCGATCCAGGCAAAAATTAGAGACATAAAACAGAAAGAATTTTCCGATAAGTTGAGTACCCCAACTTGGGGAAACTTATGCAAAAATTATGGATTATGGAAAGTAACTGCATTCTGCTGATCTTCAGATTTTGAAGACTTGTTTGAGCACAAGGGTTGACATCAGTTTATCCCCAGCAGCGGTCAAGAGCACAATGGATATCAAGAGTTGGTAGAAGGATTAAGGATCAATTGTATTCAATGTAACCCTTTTTCCATGTAAAATACCATTTTCAACTTTGTAAAAATCCATGGTGTCTTGTCATTTACAGAATACCATTCCATTAAATAAAATTGAGCTTTTATCCAAATTGTTTCTACTCTTATCTACTTCAGCTAATAGTTTTAAATTTTATTATGATCATTTTGAAATTAAATTTTTAAATCAAAATCAAGTTTTTTCTTAAATATATAAAAGCAAGAATTTTTCCAAAGCAAGTAAAAGGAATATCAACAGCATTTCAATGGATAGCAAGTCCTTAACTGCGAAACATCAGAGGTTCCCCAAGCAGTTAATCCTTCGGGTATCCCTAGACGTTTGTGTTGATTCATTTCTTTGGCGGAGTGTTTGATCCTCAGTAGAATTCCTTTCCTTGTCCCCAGTTGAGTTGGTTGATTCAGATACCCTGCGGCGTGTGGTTTTCCCCGACAGAGTTTCTGCCTTCCCCAGCGGAGTTTGTACATCCACAACGAAGTTCGTATTTCCTCAACAGGGTTGATCTTCAGAGGTGGTTGATCTTCCCCAGTAGATCGCATTGGTTTCCCCATCAATCGCCATTCAACTTGCTCCCAGTCAGAGTTTCCTCCTGGTTTCTGAGCAGCTTTTGTTATGATTATTCTCTGTACCATTTTTATGGTGTTGACCTAAAATTCCCCACAGATTGGATGTTCTGTCCTCGGCAGATCTCCTCCTTCTCCAGCTAGGTTTGAACCTTTGGGATGTTGATCTCTTCATTCTCCAACAGTTGTCTCTATATTTTATGGATTGACCAAGGATTATACCGATGGTTCAAATTCTTTGCGACACCTTTGTATCCTTTGTGATCGTTTTGTCAGCATAATCATCATATATACATATACATATACAATCATATAATTTCATAATTGCATACCCTGCATCTTCATATTTGATTTGTTTGAGATTCTTATGGCGGTATTTTATCCCCATACCAAATCTGGTGTCTGTCCTCCTTCAATTGTAGAGTGTCAGCCCCTTAAGCAGAAAGACTTTAACCTTTCTCCTTTTCCCCACTGAGTTTGTTTCCTCGTGGATGGTTATTATTTCAGTTTCCTCCCCAGTTGATTTTCTGGATGGAATTACTCCCCTTGAGTTATGTCCTCATTGGGTTGAGTCTTGATTGACCGTTTTCTTTCTAGCTCTTACCTAGATAGATGCTTTGATCCCTTGAGAGTCTATTAACCAGTAACTGGTCATATTCTTCTTAGTTTGCAGTTTGTTACTTCTTGCCCACTACCCGACAAAAGTACCCTTTTTTCTCCTCAGTAGAGTCCCCAGTGGATCTATTCCCCAGGAAGTATATCCTTGATATGTTCATCCTAACCGGTGACGGATATCTTTCTTTCCCCTGCCTGAGTCTATCCTTGATATGTTCACTTTAACCGATGACGGGTATTCTCATTCTTTTGGTATTCTACCCAGTAAAAAGATAGTTGTAATCCCTATTTTGTTCCCCAGAGAGTTAATCATTAATATGTTCATCTTAATCGATGACGGGTTTTCTTCTCCTTGTGGTTTTCTACCCAGTAACCGATAGTTGTAAATCCTACTTTTCCCCTGTGCGGAGTCTATCCTTGATATGTTCATCCTAATCGGTGACGGATTTTCTCTTCTATGGTATTCTATCCAGTAACTGATAGATATAATCCCTATTTTTGCTCCTCATCAGAGTCGATCCTTGATATGTTCATCCTAACCGATGACGGGTCTTCTCTTTGATTGGTTTTCTACCCAGTAACCGGTAGTTGTAAATCCTACTTTGTCCCCTATTCAGAGTCTATCCTTGATATGTTCATCCTAACCGGTGACGGATTTTCTCTCCGACGGTTTTCTATCCAGCTTTCGATAGATGTAATTCCTACCCTTCTTGTTCAGTTGGTATATCCTTGATATGTTCATCCTAACTGATGATGGGTATCCTCCTTGACATTTCCAGGCAAGTCTATCCTTGATATGTTCATCATAACCGATGACGGATACTCTCACCCCTGGTCTTCTGCCCAGTAACTGGTAGTTGTAAATACTATCTTTTATGTAGTTTCCCCAGCAAGGTTATTCTTACCCAGTAACCGGTAATGAATTTCCTCTCCTGGAATCCTCAGCGAGTCATCCTTGATATGTTCATCCTAACCGATGACGAATGTTCTCTCTGTCAGATCTTTATTATCTCCTTACCCGGTAACAGGTAGTGGATAATAAATTTCTACTCCTCATGTGCTGAAGTTTATCTTCCCCAGTTGAGTTGAGTGTGCATTTCCTTAGTGAAATCTCGTTTCCCTTACATGATTTAAGTACTTCAGTGTTATTCTGATCTACTCGTATTCCTTGCAGGTGCTGTTTTTCCCCGTCTTTCCATTTTATATGGATGTCCTCGAGTCCCCCGACAATTTTAAGTCGTAGCCTGGCCTACGCATAACCCCTTTTACCCCCCCCCCAGAGTCTCTGTCTCCCTAGTGAGTTTTCCTTACGGAATGCATTGTGCTCCTGCGGATTTTCGGTCTCTCTGATTTCTTTTTCCTTTGTGGCAATATTTCCCCACAAAGCATTAACTTTTGCATTCATGTCATATGCATCATGAGGTCTCTTAGGGACCAAAATTTGTTTCTCTATGTTGTTATTTAAGCCCATTATACTGATTCGAGCCGAAGATTTTAACCTTCACCTCCTCAGTTAGAATGTCCTTAAATAGGGGCAGCTGTAAGACCCCAATTTTGACCCTAAGATCCCTCATGTAACTTCATCATAGGCATTAGCATGGGATCATACCTTGGCATCCTCCTTCCCCCTTTTTCATTGAGTTTGCTTTGGGAGAGATCACAAAATACTTTGTGATTGTATCATACTTGTATTTTATCATTTCACTAACCAAAATACCCAAAATATGTCTTTGTATTTGCCTAACTCTTTTGTAGGAAAGGCATGATCCCATTGATTCATCAAGTTCACATCTAGGGTTTGAGACCCTCATGAACAAAGAGCACAACCAATAATTGATCCAAGAATGGTTATGAGCATCATATATGAGTCCCAATGTTCTCTACATGATATATTGATCAAGTTTTCTTCAAGAGTTTGAAGGTGATTTGCCTTGGAAACCCTAGTTTGACTGGGTATCTTGAGTAACTTCTCCAACAAGCTATCTCACCAATTGATCAAATTTCTCAAGGGACACTTCAAAATTAATCATATTATGCATATATGATCTACCATGAACCAATAAATTCAAGAGAATTGGAAGTTAGCAAGTTGGTTGATGGTGGTTGGCCAGATGAATTCATCTAATCAAAACTGGGTCTCCCTAGGCCCTATCTCCTACAATTTTTCCCATATGAAAATGATTCTAAGATAAAACTTACTCTAAATGACATTCCAAACAACTTTCATGTTGAGACCTAGAGCTAGTTTTGCTTTGAAAATCATTTTCTATGTTGAAACATTATAGGTCATTTTGTCTAAACCCTAATTTGAAAGTCAACTTCCCAAGGCCATAACTTGCTCAATTTCTATGAGATGAAAGGTTTACCAGTTGAAAAATAAAATTAAATGAGTCTAATTCAACTTTTATGTTTGGAGTGGAAGCTAATTGATAACATGAAATTATATCACATTTTAAGACTTAATTTAATTAGATTATATTATCATTTACTTTAATTTATCCCATTTTATCAGATATTATGCAGTATTTCTTTTCTATTTACATCAGGTACCCATTTTGAAGCAAAAGTGAAAAAGGGAAGAAAAGGAGGTGTAAAAAGCAATAAAAAGAAAACAAATAACCAAGACCAAACCCAGCCCAAAAGGAAGCGCAAGTTGCCCCTGTGACGGGCGTCACAAGGGTTGTGATGAGCGTCACGCGAAGTAGCCTTGTGACGGACGTCACACATGGTGTGACGAGCGTCACACCAGTCCACTAGCTTTTTGGCGCAAGTTACGCTCTCAGAAGAATGGAAGTAACGTTGAGGATTTCGTGTCCTATTCTCAAGCCGTGTATTTAGCCATGCTGAAGACTCGTAGGAAACGCAAGGCAGTTACCAAGGCTATTATAAATAGCCATCTCCTCTCTTTGCCGTCGACACAAGTTTTTGCACGCTCAGTTTTGCGAAAGCTCTGCCAAATTTTCCTTTCACGCCTTTGCTTATTTTTCTTCCTTTCCAGCATTGTTCATTTTATTTATTTCTTTTGCAAGCTTTATTTTCCCTTTTCCCTTGCAATTTATCTTTCCCGTTTTTAGCTTTTAAATATTTTTCGCATAATAGTTTCTACACCGGAAACTACTGTGCAGCTTTATACCGGATTTAACCTTACGTTATATTCGAGTTTTATTTCCTTGATTTATTTTACGGTTTAATTGAAGAATCCAAGAACAAATCCTACCGGCTTGTGGTGGAGTGTTCAAGACCATTGTATTACGCATTCAGGTTCTTTAATTGCTATTTAATTTTGTATGTTTTATTCTATTGTTTATTCATATTGCCTGCCTGGAATGAGTCTGTTTATGCATGATATAAATTCTTGTTTATTTAGCATGTCTGGCTAATTTGCCTAGGTATCGGTATGTAAAGTAAGCAGAATAAGGGATCGAGACTGAGTCGGTTTATCTAAACTTAAAATCAAAATCAATCTTTTTATGGTCTCAACTTACAGGTTTAATAACAAGATTTTTTACAAAAGTAAAAGACATAGAGAAGTTAAAATCAATAGAGCGAGAGTTTGAGATTTTAACTGGACAGTGTAAGTTAGGCATTAATTCTAGATCAGGGCGAGAGCAAGTTTTAGAGTCAATTAAATTCTGACCTTTTCCAAAAAGTATTTTTAAAGATTGAATGTGAGGACGAGAGTTAAGCATTTGGATTTAATTATATAACCTAAGTCAACAGAGCGAGAGTTTGAGATAAGGGTGTTTAAAACGGTCAGTATTTTCTTAAAAAGAGTTTCTGCAACTTTATTGTTTTCAAAATATGGTTTTTGACTTAATTATAAGTGACAGCAACATTAATATAAAATCATGGTTTATTCAACAGAGCGAGAGTTTGAGATAGAACCTTTAACCAATAAAGTTAACCGAAACGATTCATTTTAAAACCAAGAAACCGACAAAGACTTGATTCCCTAGTTTTGACGAATTACATACCGATATCCGTTTTATTAATATTTAATCTAGACATTAGTTTAGCTCTTAGTTTTTCCCCAAACAATCGAACATCTTCACCTTAGATTTACGTAGTAACTTTAGATAACGGTATATCGATTCATAAGTCCCTGTGGGATCGATATCTTTTAAAACTACGCGATAGAACTGTGCACTTGCAGTTTGTATCCCATTCTCGACTCACCCAGTCGAGCGATCAAGTTTTTGGCGCCGTTGCCGGGGACTTTTATTCAATCGATATCGTAACTCTTCCGTTACGCTGTAGAGACTAAGGTTTCTTTTTCTTCTATTTTCTTTCTTTCGTTGATTTGTATGCCACGCACTCGCTCTCAAGGCGAACCGCTCTATTTACGAATCAACGACATCGAACTATATCTCCGAGTCTTACGACGAATTCGGGAATATCGTGCTGAAAACAATCTCCCTCCTATAGACCTTCCTGATCTCAAAGATTTTCCTTCTTTAACCGAGATGGCAGAACCAGCTCGTGCTCTTAGAGATTACGCCGCTCCATCGCAAGATGAACCGCATTCAAGTATTGCTCCGCCCGCAATCGAAGCAAACAACTTTGAACTTAAACCTTCGTTGTTGCAGGCTGTGCAACAGAACCAATTCTCTGGAAATCTTACCGAAGATCCAAACCTTCATTTATCCGTATTTGTCCAATACGCTGATACTGTTAAAGCTAATGGTGTCACTTCAGAGGCAATTCGACTTCGTCTTTTTCCTTTCTCATTAAGAGATAGCGCTAGAAGATGGCTTCAATCTCTTCCTCCCAACTCAGTCACCACATGGAACGAGTTGAAGAAAGTTTTTCTTGCCCGATATTTTCCGCCAAGCAAAACAGCTATGTTAAGAGCCCAGATAAACGGATTTAAACAGAAAGACAATGAGTCTCTTTTCGAAGCATGGGAAAGATACAAAGACATGATGAGACTTTGCCCACACCATGGTTTGGAAGACTGGTTAGTAATTCACACATTTTATAATGGTCTCTTATACAATACAAGGTTAACAATAGACGCCGCTGCAGGTGGTGCACTAATGAACAAACCTTATGCTGATGCTTACCAGCTTATCGAGAGCATGGCCCAAAACCACTATCAGTGGGGAACCGAACGAACAACAGTGGAAAAACCTCAACCGAAAACTGGCATGTACGAGATAAGTAACCTTGATCACGTCAATGCAAAAGTGGATGCTTTGGTCCAGAAGATTGAAAGTTTAAACGTATCGCCTCCAGCAACCGTGGTTGCTATAACTCAGAATTGTGAGGTCTGTGGAATCCAAGGCCACACTCCTGCGGAATGTCAACTCTTGACTGGAATCCAAACAGAGCAAGTAAACTATGCTCAAGGAAGCCCCTATTCGAATACCTATAACCCAAATTGGAAGAACCATCCAAACTTCTCATATAAGAGTAATAATGCTTTATACGCACCCGGACAGTCTCCAAATCAAGCCCCATCTATACCTCCAGGATATCAGAAACCGAATCCTAACAATAATACCCCTAGAAAATCCAACTTGGAAATCATGATGGAAAACTTTATAGCTTCCCAACAACAAACCAATAAAGATTTCTTAAACCAGAACATACACACTGGCGAACAACTTAAACAACTAGCAAGCAAAGTAGATGCCCTGGCTACCCATAACAAAATGCTGGAAACGCAAATATCTCAAGTAGCTCAACAACAAGCACCTACTGCTGCACCAACTGGTACATTCCCTGGACATCCCCAACCCAATCCGAGAAGCCAAGCTCATGCAATTATATTGAGAAGTGGAACGGAAGTGGAAGGACCGTCTGACCCAAGGATAGAAAACCAAAACCCTGAGAAATCCATTGAGGAAAGTGAACCTAAGGAAAAGGAAGAGAGTAATAAGGAAACCCTAAAAAAGAAGGAACCTTATGTACCTCCACCACCTTACAAACCACCTATACCTTACCCTCAAAGGCTTGTTAAAACCAAAGATGTAGGCCAATTTAGAAAATTTGTTGATCTCCTTAAACAATTAAACGTTACAATTCCGTTTACCGAAGCTATTACGCAGATGCCCTCATATGCTAAATTCTTAAAAGAAATTCTTTCTAATAAGAGGAAACTTGAGGATAGCGAAACCGTTACACTCCCTGCCGAATGTAGCGCTATAATCCAAAACATGCCCCCTAAACTCAAGGATCCGGGTAGCTTCTCTATACCCTGTCACATAGGAAAATTTGTCATCGACAAAGCCTTATGCGATTTAGGAGCCGGAATTAGCGCTATGCCCTTATCCATATGTAAGAAACTAGAGATGGGAGAATTAAGACCGACCAAAATGTCTGTGCAATTAGCAGATCGTTCCATCAAATATCCTGTAGGAATCCTTGAAAACGTTCCCGTACGCATAGGTCAGTTTTACATTCCCACTGACTTCACAATTATGGACATTAGAGAAGATGATACGACACCTATTATACTAGGAAGACCATTCTTAGCAACTGCCGGTGCAATCATAGACGTAAAACGAGGACGACTCACCTTCGAAGTAGGTGAAGAAAAAATTGAATTCATTCTTTCCCAATTCTTGAAAGCACCTGCAATAGAAGATACATGTTACTTCATGGATATCATCGATGAATGCATAAAAGAAGCAGAGTCAGGAGAAGTCAAACCATCAGACTATCTTTTAGAGGACAAATCTAAACAATGCCTAGCAATAACACCAGATCCTACGCAGTGTCTTAACAAACCAACCCCTGATTTGAAAACACTTCCCAAAAATCTGAGATATGAATTCCTAGACTTAGAACTTGAACGACCTGTGATAGTTAATGCAGATCTAGGAAGACTCGAAACAGAAAAACTCCTACATATCTTAAGAAAATATCCAACTGCACTAGGATACCACATCACCGATCTTAAAGGAATAAGCCCTTCTATTTGTATGCACCGCATCATGTTAGAAGAAGACTGTAAAACCTCTAGGGAACACCAGAGAAGACTAAATCCGATCCTAAGTGAGGTAGTAAAGAAAGAAATAACCAAGTTATTAGAAGCAGGTATTATATATCCTATATCTGACAGCAAATGGGTTAGTCCTGTACACGTTGTACCCAAGAAAGGAGGCATAACCGTTATTGAAAACGAAAAAGGAGAAACTATAACTAAACGAATCGAATCGGGATGGAGAATGTGCATTGATTGTAGGAAACTAAACAAAGCAACCCGAAAAGATCATTTCCCTTTACCATTCATTGACCAAATGTTAGAACGATTAGCTAAACATTCACATTTCTGTTATTTAGACGGTTATTCAGGCTTCTTTCAAATACCAATTCACCCTGATGACCAAGAAAAGACAACATTCACATGCCCTTTTGGTACCTTCGCGTATAGACGAATGCCGTTTGGTCTGTGTAATGCCCCTGCAACTTTTCAAAGATGCATGATGGCAATATTCGCCGACTTTCTCAAAAACATCATGGAAGTATTTATGGATGACTTTTCTGTATACGGACAAAGTTTCGAAGAATGCCTTGAAAACCTGGAAAGAGTTCTGGAGCGATGTGTAAAAGTAAACTTAGTACTTAATTGGGAAAAGTGCCACTTTATGGTACAAGAAGGAATTGTTTTAGGACACATCATCTCGAACAGAGGAATTGAAGTAGACAAAGCCAAAATAGAGGTAATCGAAAATCTTCAACCCCCAAGAACCGTGAGAGAAGTACGAAGCTTTCTAGGACACGCCGGTTTTTACCGACGATTCATCAAAGACTTCTCTAAGATAACCAAACCCTTAACCGGACTGTTGATGAAAGATGCTGAATTCATATTCGACGATAACTGTTTAAAAGCATTTCAAACTCTTAAACAAGCATTGATCTCCGCACCCATTATGCAGACACCAGACTGGAATGAACCATTCGAAATAATGTGCGATGCCAGTGATTATGCTGTAGGTGCTGTTTTAGGACAAAGAAAGGATAAAAAGCTTCACGTTATATATTACGCTAGCAGAACCCTGGATGAAGCACAGATGAATTATGCCACAACCGAGAAAGAACTCCTAGCAGTGGTATTTGCGCTAGATAAATTTCGTTCTTACATGGTAGGAGCCAAAATAATAGTTTACACTGATCACGCTGCTATCAGGTACCTTTTAACAAAAAAGGATGCTAAACCTAGACTCCTAAGATGGATCTTGTTACTACAAGAATTCGACTTAGAAATAAAGGACAAGAAAGGAACTGAAAACGTAGTAGCAGACCACCTCTCTAGACTTGAGAACCTTGAACCAGAAAGAACATCCATTAATGATGATTTCTCGTATGATAAACTCATAGCTACTTTGGAAGAGAACAACTCCGACATGCAAGTAGAAACCACCTTAGCTATATCTGTCATACCATGGTACGCTGATCTAGTCAATTATTTAGCTGCCGGAATAGTTCCACCTACTTTATCTTACCAGCAGAAGAAACGATTCTTCCACGACATAAAACACTATTACTGGGATGATCCCTTACTTTTCAAAAGAGGCCCCGATGGTATTTTCCGTCGATGTATACCCGAAGAAGAGGTAGAAAATATAATCCAACACTGTCACTCTGCGCCTTATGGTGGACACACAAGTACATCCAAGACCTGCTCTAAAATCCTACAAGCTGGCTTTTATTGGCCAACTATATGGAAGGACGTACATGCGGCTATTAAGGAGTGTGACAGATGTCAACGCACGGGAAACATATCTAGACGTGACGAGATGCCACAAAAAGGTATTTTGGAAGTAGAGATTTTTGACGTGTGGGGGATAGACTTCATGGGACCCTTTCCATCCTCTTTCGGTAACAAATACATACTCGTGGCAGTTGACTACGTATCAAAATGGATCGAAGCTATAGCTTCTCCAACAAATGACACCCGAGTAGTAACTAGACTCTTTAAAAATATAATATTTCCGAGATTTGGCATCCCAAGAATAGTAGTCAGTGATGGTGGATCACACTTTATATCCAAGGTACTCGAAAAACTACTACTTAAATATGGAGTGAGACATAGGATAGCAACACCTTACCACCCTCAAACCAGTGGACAAGTGGAAGTATCTAACAGAGAAATCAAGCAAATACTAGAAAAAACGGTCGCCACTTCAAGGAAAGATTGGTCATTGAAATTACCAGAAGCTTTATGGGCATACCGAACTGCTTATAAAACTCCCATAGGGACGACCCCATTTAAGCTCATTTATGGAAAATCCTGTCACCTCCCGGTAGAATTAGAACATAAAGCCTATTGGGCTATTAGAAATTTAAATTTGAATTATAAAGCCGCCGGTGAAAAGAGAATCCTTGACATAAACGAATTAGAGGAACTCAGAAGAGACGCCGATGAAAATGCCAAAATCTATAAAGAAAGAACAAAACAATGGCATGACAAGCGTATATCAAGGAAAGTCTTCAAGCAAGGCGACGCAGTACTTTTATTTAACTCTAGACTAAAGTTATTCCCGGGAAAACTACGATCCAGATGGTCAGGACCTTTTCATATCACTAAAATCTTTCCCAGTGGAGCGGTAGAAATAAAAGGACAATCTACAGAACCGTTCACCGTAAACGGGCAACGTCTGAAACATTATCACTATGCGGAAACCAACGAGGATTCGCAAATTCTACACTTAGACGAAACGCCCCCAGGACTCATAGACTATATTTAACAGTTTCTTTGTCGAGCTTGCGACATTTAAACAAAGCGCTTAGTGGGAGACAACCCACAAATTAATCTGTTATTTTATTATTCTATTATTATTATCATTTCTCTATTTTTCTCTTAATTATTCTTTTAATTTCTATTTAGTATTCATTATTGATTTATTCAAAAAGAAAAAAATATATCTATATATAATAATAATAATTCTTTTCTTCTTTCGGCATTTGGCCAAATCCTGACTTAAACTCATGTTTCTTTTCTCTAGTTAACACTAACCAGATGGGACATTTTGATCGTATGGGTATCAAGTTCAGAGGAATGGCTCAGAAACGAAAGTTTGAAGAACTAGCCGCTAGAGAGATGCTACCTAGTTTATATGCTGATGATTGGGCTATGACTGCCCTTGGACTGAGACAGAGTGTCCTGTTTTTGCTGAATCAGATAGGATGGGAGACCTCCCTTATCCTGAGACATTTCACCACCTATCGGAGACTCACACTAGAATTCCTTAGTTCATTAATCTATCTACCTAGCCATGGAAAAGGAATTAGCAGAGGTTTTATCCAGTTCAGAATGTTCAATATGGAGTACCAATTTAATATTAGAGACTTCACCAACCTTTTGGGTTTTCCTACCTCCTTTGATACATTCACTGTAAGCCAGGAAGAACTTTTTGAATATAGAGAGCTTGAACACTTTTGGGGTAAGCTGACTGGAAATGATGAGCCCGAAGAACATGAGTTTCTCTCTGGAAACATACATAACCCGGCTTTTCGCTATTTCCATAAGATCCTGACCCACACTTTATTTGGGAAGAAGCCAAATAGTACTTCAGTTTCACGTGATGAACTCTTCATCATATTTTGTGCTTCCCAGAACCGTCCAGTAAACGGTGCTACTTTTATGTTAGCTAATTTGGACCACCTTATCCAGGATGAGCGAGCACCCATTAGAATAGGCGGTTTGATCACTATGATAGGTAATGCTATTGGACTACGTCAGCCTATGCTTGACCTTAACCCTTTTTGTTGCATTACTACTATGAGTATACCCTTCCTCTTCAACACTATGTTTATAGCAAACATAGGGTCTGATGAGTTCGAGCTTATTATTGATAACCAGGTTCTTTGCCTATTCACCATGCCCGATCCTAGAACTAGTGTTCATAATCAAAGGAACTGGCTCTATAACCAACATGAAACCCCAACTCCGGCTGGATCCACTGAATCCATCCAGGATTATGAGATTTGTGACGACTATGAGCACTATGTTGACCATATCTCTCTTGCTGAGTCTGACCCTCAGACACCTTCCGGCTACTATGATATTGATCCTCCTCCTCAGCCTGTCCTGACCGAAGAATCAGTCATGCCTGATCTCCGACATCATATGCCAGGAACAGATATTAAAACAGTCATTGAAGCCTTGATGTCAGAGCAAGACGCCCTCAGGGAAGATTTCCATAACTTGAGACTTGAAATCCTAGAATGCATGAGCAGAACGGCAAGTCAGTTACGTATGTTACGGCATCATGTTAACTCTTTTGCTCCTCCGGCCAGAGATCCGAAGATAGATGGAATTTAGTTATATTTCTTTCTAAGTTATTTAGTTTTAGGCTAGATTTTTTTTTCATTAATGTTGTTTGAATTCATGTTTATTTCTGTTTCATTTCATTATTTTCCTTCCCTGTAATACTTTATGATCAATTTTATTGAAGCTGTTTAATTAATTCTATTATGCAATGGCTATTATGTTCTACTGTTGTTACCTACTATTATCATTATACAAAGCAAGTAAGCGTGCACATTGCATTAAAACTGCAGACTAAACTGATCATAAGCAAAATAAAACATTAAAATACGCCAAAGTAATTCTGTGAAGCGTCACTGAAGCCTTGCCAAAAAGGAGGTGTGACGAGCGTCACACACTCCATGACGAACGGCACGCAAAACGCCTGTTACGAACGTCACACCCCTGTGACGAGCGTAACGCCCTTCAGACAAGTGAACGTTAAGGAGCCGTTGGAGACGAACGTTACACTTTGATTTTTTTACATTCCCCATTCATTTTTCATTTACCACACTTAATTACTTTTCAACCACTTTTTCTTTCTACCTTCCAACCCTTCTCCTATAAATACCTACCAAAACCTCCTTCATTCACCACAAAACAATTCTCTCATATCAAACACACTTCTTTTCCTTTCCAAATCATCCCTTCAAAAATTCATCACAATGGCGGGAAATCAAAATTTCGGAAATATCATCTTCCGATCCGGAGATGACAACTATCAGCAAGAGCAATTCGAGCGCTTCCAACAGCGAGGCGTCGCTCCCACCAGGTACCCCGATTTAACTTGTTTACAACAATTGGGCTTACTCCAAGGTATCGAGTGGATGCTCCGTAAAGCCGATTTAACCTTCCTTTGCACCCATAACCAACCCACCTACCCTTCCCTAACCTTAGAATTCCTAAGTTCTTACGACTACACCACTCCCGCCGGTGAAGGTGAATTTCTAACCGGTACGGCAACCTTCCGTATGTTTAACACCGAGCACTCTCTAACCCAACGCCAATTGAGTGTCATGCTATAATTTCCCACAGAAGGTCTGCTGCATGCCAGAATCCCTCCAACCTCAAACTGGAACACAGTTCTAGTTTTCGATCTTTTTAAGAAAATTTCCGGTATAAATACCTACAACTGGGAAGAACTCCTTCTCTCCCACATCCATAACCCCACCATCCGTTATTTTCTCCGTATCCTGCAAAACACACTTTTTGGAAGACCAAACAACAGTAAGGTTAACTCGAAGGAATTATTTTTCCTCCAGTGCGTTTTCGAACCGGATACTAAGGTAAACGCCGCCTCTTTTCTCTTTCATCATATCCGCACCTTATGTGCTAGAGGCCGGCAACCCTTTATAATTGGTGGATTAATAACCTCCATAGCACTTGGCCTGAACCTAGGGGATAAACTCCAAACTTTAGAATCCCTACCTCCCCTGTCTATGGATATCAGCTATTGCCGCTCCAGCCGCCTGATTAAAAACAGAGTAGGCGGAGGCTATTATCTTATGGTGAACAACCAAGCAGTCACGAGTGTTGTGCTACCCAATACCACCCTAACTGATGTCACAAACCCCGACCGCCACCTCTACGATCTTAGCGCTCCTGAAACCACCGAGCCTTCACAAACAAACCAGCAAACAGATGAGTTTGAAGAAATGGAACAAGGTGATCATCCGCCAACACAACAATCAGTCCCGCTAAACCCTTCCAGTAATGCAGCCGGCCCATCCTCCCAACGTCGTCGACGACGAAGGCCTGCGACCAACGATGACATTATGGATGCTATCGATGGTATACAGGCACAGAATACAGAGATGATGCAGATGATGCGTCAAATGCAACAGCAACAGGACGCTCGGAATGCCATAACCGACCAGCGGTTTACTGAATTGTTCAACAGGTTCGACAACTTAGACATACGTCAAAGATCACCAGGTCCAAGAACCAGAGGCGGAAGGCAGCCTTAGTTGTTATTTTCTTTTTTTTTCCTTTCCATCTTGTATTTCACTTCCTTAAAACATTGAGGACAATGTTTAGTTTAAGTATGGGGGGGAAACAATATTCTTTCCATTCTCAGTTTTTTTTTCAAGTATGTTATTTTCCCTTTCATTGTTATTTCCCCTTCTTATTATGAAAAAAAAAAAAAAAAAAAAAACAAAAATTATTATTATAATATATATTTATTTTAAGTTAAGTTCCTAAGTGTGAAAATTTTCTATTATCTATTCCCCTCAATTTCCTGAGCCATAACAAAAATTTTAACACACCCAATAAGTATAAAGGTTGCTTACTTTATAAAACTTGAGTGAGATCAAAACAAAACCATTACCGTAACAACGCTCTGAGAACCTCAATATGTTAGATCAGGATAAGTACCTATTATACCAATTCCTCGAACTTTTAGTTCTATGGCAACCCCAAGTAGTTTATACA
The DNA here is from genome assembly GCF_024323335.1 of Lathyrus oleraceus. Classification (NCBI taxonomy): domain Eukaryota; kingdom Viridiplantae; phylum Streptophyta; class Magnoliopsida; order Fabales; family Fabaceae; genus Lathyrus; species Lathyrus oleraceus. The sequence continues at coordinate 212,955,818 of NC_066582.1, forward strand.
GAAGTCAGCACCGTCTTAATAGCAAACTACGTGGAGAGCCGATGAATATAAGTGAATGATCCCCAAAGTAACCTAAAATATATAAAGATATCAAGAAATGCACTAATTAAATTAGGTGATCCTTACCAGATCATTTAATCTAAAGGTTGCAGATCATGCAAAAGCACAATACGAAAGATCCATTATGAGTTGGTTCAGTAAGAATCTGGTACTGAACTCGGTAGGGCGGACTACGGTCCGATCCCCCGCAATTTGCAATGGACTGAATAATGAAGTTATCCGACTTATGTACCAGAACTTCTGGCTAAAAGCGGATCATAATCACTAACCGGTTACTCCACTATGTGCGCGAAAAGATAAAGGGCTTAATGTGATTTCGCTAGAATGAAAACAGGTAAAATAAGACTAAAGGAACCAGGATAGCTATCATAGGGTACTTATAACTGATTGGCATAAAAGTAGGGTTATCTAAGTTGTAACGGTAGTTGTTGATGTCAAGATTAAACTCAAAATCCTCCTAAACAAAAATCCATTCGCAACCTAGTACGAATTGAGGTGTGCTTTGAAATTTCATCTGGCTAAAACTTTTAACAAGTTCTATACTGAATTTTGCTTGAGGACAAGCAAAGATTTAAGTATGGGGGAGTTTGATAACATGAAATTATATCACATTTTAAGACTTAATTTAATTAGATTATATTATCATTTACTTTAATTTATCCCATTTTATCAGATATTATGCAGTATTTCTTTTCTATTTACATCAGGTACCCATTTTGAAGCAAAAGTGAAAAAGGGAAGAAAAGGAGGTGTAAAAAGCAATAAAAAGAAAACAAATAACCAAGACCAAGCCCAGCCCAAAAGGAAGCGCAAGTTGCCCCTGTGACGGGCGTCACAAGGGTTATGACGAGCGTCACGCGAAGTAGCCTTGTGACGGACGTATACAATCATATAATTTCATAATATACATATACATATACAATCATATAATTTCATAATTGCATACCCTGCATCTTCATATTTGATTTGTTTGAGATTCTTATGGCGGTATTTTATCCCCATACCAAATCTGGTGTCTGTCCTCCTTCAATTGTAGAGTGTCAGCCCCTTAAGCAGAAAGACTTTAACCTTTCTCCTTTTCCCCACTGAGTTTGTTTCCTCGTGGATGGTTATTATTTCAGTTTCCTCCCCAGTTGATTTTCTGGATGGAATTACTCCCCTTGAGTTATGTCCTCATTGGGTTGAGTCTTGATTGACCGTTTTCTTTCTAGCTCTTACCTAGATAGATGCTTTGATCCCTTGAGAGTCTATTAACCAGTAACTGGTCATATTCTTCTTAGTTTGCAGTTTGTTACTTCTTGCCCACTACCCGACAAAAGTACCCTTTTTTCTCCTCAGTAGAGTCCCCAGTGGATCTATTCCCCAGGAAGTATATCCTTGATATGTTCATCCTAACCGGTGACGGATATCTTTCTTTCCCCTGCCTGAGTCTATCCTTGATATGTTCACTTTAACCGATGACGGGTATTCTCATTCTTTTGGTATTCTACCCAGTAAAAAGATAGTTGTAATCCCTATTTTGTTCCCCAGAGAGTTAATCATTAATATGTTCATCTTAATCGATGACGGGTTTTCTTCTCCTTGTGGTTTTCTACCCAGTAACCGATAGTTGTAAATCCTACTTTTCCCCTGTGCGGAGTCTATCCTTGATATGTTCATCCTAATCGGTGACGGATTTTCTCTTCTATGGTATTCTATCCAGTAACTGATAGATATAATCCCTATTTTTGCTCCTCATCAGAGTCGATCCTTGATATGTTCATCCTAACCGATGACGGGTCTTCTCTTTGATTGGTTTTCTACCCAGTAACCGGTAGTTGTAAATCCTACTTTGTCCCCTATTCAGAGTCTATCCTTGATATGTTCATCCTAACCGGTGACGGATTTTCTCTCCGACGGTTTTCTATCCAGCTTTCGATAGATGTAATTCCTACCCTTCTTGTTCAGTTGGTATATCCTTGATATGTTCATCCTAACTGATGATGGGTATCCTCCTTGACATTTCCAGGCAAGTCTATCCTTGATATGTTCATCATAACCGATGACGGATACTCTCACCCCTGGTCTTCTGCCCAGTAACTGGTAGTTGTAAATACTATCTTTTATGTAGTTTCCCCAGCAAGGTTATTCTTACCCAGTAACCGGTAATGAATTTCCTCTCCTGGAATCCTCAGCGAGTCATCCTTGATATGTTCATCCTAACCGATGACGGATGTTCTCTCTGTCAGATCTTTATTATCTCCTTACCCGGTAACAGGTAGTGGATAATAAATTTCTACTCCTCATGTGCTGAAGTTTATCTTCCCCAGTTGAGTTGAGTGTGCATTTCCTTAGTGAAATCTCGTTTCCCTTACATGATTTAAGTACTTCAGTGTTATTCTGATCTACTCGTATTCCTTGCAGGTGCTGTTTTTCCCCGTCTTTCCATTTTATATGGATGTCCTCGAGTCCCCCGACAATTTTAAGTCGTAGCCTGGCCTACGCATAACCCCTTTTACCCCCCCCCCCCAGAGTCTCTGTCTCCCTAGTGAGTTTTCCTTACGGAATGCATTGTGCTCCTGCGGATTTTCGGTCTCTCTGATTTCTTTTTCCTTTGTGGCAATATTTCCCCACAAAGCATTAACTTTTGCATTCATGTCATATGCATCATGAGGTCTCTTAGGGACCAAAATTTGTTTCTCTATGTTGTTATTTAAGCCCATTATACTGATTCGAGCCGAAGATTTTAACCTTCACCTCCTCAGTTAGAATGTCCTTAAATAGGGGCAGCTGTAAGACCCCAATTTTGACCCTAAGATCCCTCATGTAACTTCATCATAGGCATTAGCATGGGATCATACCTTGGCATCCTCCTTCCCCCTTTTTCATTGAGTTTGCTTTGGGAGAGATCACAAAATACTTTGTGATTGTATCATACTTGTATTTTATCATTTCACTAACCAAAATACCCAAAATATGTCTTTGTATTTGCCTAACTCTTTTGTAGGAAAGGCATGATCCCATTGATTCATCAAGTTCACATCTAGGGTTTGAGACCCTCATGAACAAAGAGCACAACCAATAATTGATCCAAGAATGGTTATGAGCATCATATATGAGTCCCAATGTTCTCTACATGATATATTGATCAAGTTTTCTTCAAGAGTTTGAAGGTGATTTGCCTTGGAAACCCTAGTTTGACTGGGTATCTTGAGTAACTTCTCCAACAAGCTATCTCACCAATTGATCAAATTTCTCAAGGGACACTTCAAAATTAATCATATTATGCATATATGATCTACCATGAACCAATAAATTCAAGAGAATTGGAAGTTAGCAAGTTGGTTGATGGTGGTTGGCCAGATGAATTCATCTAATCAAAACTGGGTCTCCCTAGGCCCTATCTCCTACAATTTTTCCCATATGAAAATGATTCTAAGATAAAACTTACTCTAAATGACATTCCAAACAACTTTCATGTTGAGACCTAGAGCTAGTTTTGCTTTGAAAATCATTTTCTATGTTGAAACATTATAGGTCATTTTGTCTAAACCCTAATTTGAAAGTCAACTTCCCAAGGCCATAACTTGCTCAATTTCTATGAGATGAAAGGTTTACCAGTTGAAAAATAAAATTAAATGAGTCTAATTCAACTTTTATGTTTGGAGTGGAAGCTAATTGATAACATGAAATTATATCACATTTTAAGACTTAATTTAATTAGATTATATTATCATTTACTTTAATTTATCCCATTTTATCAGATATTATGCAGTATTTCTTTTCTATTTACATCAGGTACCCATTTTGAAGCAAAAGTGAAAAAGGGAAGAAAAGGAGGTGTAAAAAGCAATAAAAAGAAAACAAATAACCAAGACCAAGCCCAGCCCAAAAGGAAGCGCAAGTTGCCCCTGTGACGGGCGTCACAAGGGTTGTGACGAGCGTCACGCGAAGTAGCCTTGTGACGGACGTCACACATGGTGTGACGAGCGTCACACCAGTCCACTAGCTTTTTGGCGCAAGTTACGCTCTCAGAAGAATGGAAGTAACGTTGAGGATTTCGTGTCCTATTCTCAAGCCGTGTATTTAGCCATGCTGAAGACTCGTAGGAAACGCAAGGCAGTTACCAAGGCTATTATAAATAGCCATCTCCTCTCTTTGCCGTCGACACAAGTTTTTGCACGCTCAGTTTTGCGAAAGCTCTGCCAAATTTTCCTTTCACGCCTTTGCTTATTTTTCTTCCTTTCCAGCATTGTTCATTTTATTTATTTCTTTTGCAAGCTTTATTTTCCCTTTTCCCTTGCAATTTATCTTTCCCGTTTTTAGCTTTTAAATATTTTTCGCATAATAGTTTCTACACCGGAAACTACTGTGCAGCTTTATACCGGATTTAACCTTACGTTATATTCGAGTTTTATTTCCTTGATTTATTTTACGGTTTAATTGAAGAATCCAAGAACAAATCCTACCGGCTTGTGGTGGAGTGTTCAAGACCATTGTATTACGCATTCAGGTTCTTTAATTGCTATTTAATTTTGTATGTTTTATTCTATTGTTTATTCATATTGCCTGCCTGGAATGAGTCTGTTTATGCATGATATAAATTCTTGTTTATTTAGCATGTCTGGCTAATTTGCCTAGGTATCGGTATGTAAAGTAAGTAGAATAAGGGATCGAGACTGAGTCGGTTTATCTAAACTTAAAATCAAAATCAATCTTTTTATGGTCTCAACTTACAGGTTTAATAACAAGATTTTTTACAAAAGTAAAAGACATAGAGAAGTTAAAATCAATAGAGCGAGAGTTTGAGATTTTAACTGGACAGTGTAAGTTAGGCATTAATTCTAGATCAGGGCGAGAGCAAGTTTTAGAGTCAATTAAATTCTGACCTTTTCCAAAAGTATTTTTAAAGATTGAATGTGAGGACGAGAGTTAAGCATTTGGATTTAATTATATAACCTAAGTCAACAGAGCGAGAGTTTGAGATAAGGGTGTTTAAAACGGTCAGTATTTTCTTAAAAAGAGTTTCTGCAACTTTATTGTTTTCAAAATATGGTTTTTGACTTAATTATAAGTGACAGCAACATTAATATAAAATCATGGTTTATTCAACAGAGCGAGAGTTTGAGATAGAACCTTTAACCAATAAAGTTAACCGAAACGATTCATTTTAAAACCAAGAAACCGACAAAGACTTGATTCCCTAGTTTTGACGAATTACATACCGATATCCGTTTTATTAATATTTAATCTAGACATTAGTTTAGCTCTTAGTTTTTCCCCAAACAATCGAACATCTTCACCTTAGATTTACGTAGTAACTTTAGATAACGGTATATCGATTCATAAGTCCCTGTGGGATCGATATCTTTTAAAACTACGCGATAGAACTGTGCACTTGCAGTTTGTATCCCATTCTCGACTCACCCAGTCGAGCGATCACTAATTAAACTTTTTTGAGCATGTGATATGAGGTTACAGTATAGGTCACTTTTGACCTATACCATTGATCAAGTGATTTTTCCAAACTTCAAAATTTCATAACTCTATCATTTAAAATCTAAATGACATGAAATTGGTGACCATTTTGAAGGAATTTGAAAGAGCTACAACTTTAATGAAGACACGTTTCTCATTTGAAGTTCATATAAAAAGTTAAGCAAGGTGGAACATTGAGACATATGGCTTGACACTTAGAAAAAAATTGATATGTCAAAATTTTCCAAACTTCCACCTCAAATTTCTTCATGATACAAACTCCAAATGGAAAAGTGTTGAACATGAAAGTTATTCCTCTCAATCTCACCTTTCCAAAGAGCTCAAATTCATCCATTTTGGAAAAGGAATGCATAGGTTGCACATGGCATGAACATGGTGTCATCACTTGGCAAGGATCAAACTTCAAATCTTCATGTACACTTGCCTTGCAACCCAAGTCGAATTCAGACTATCTCACACTCATTTATGGACTTAGGGCAATAATTTTATGGGCCTATGCGCGCCCATGCACCCATGCATCATCAATACCAAATTTGGAAAATGGATTTCAAGTGTGTAAAAAGCAATGGTTTCAGCTATAAATAGAGCCTCATATGCTCAGCATTGGACACACATTGGCGCCAACTTTGATCCCCAATCTCTAACCCTCACATTGCAAAGGATAATCCTGAAAAATTCACTTGAATTTGAGTTTGAATTTCCACTGTTTTGAAATTCAAAACTCCAGGGATCCACAACCTTTTGAGTATTTAATCCTTCTTCTACAAGCATTTGGAGTGAGATCAAGCACGAGCAAGAGCAAGATCAGTTGAATCTAGACCTCCATTGAAGGTATTTTTCAGAAATTTTGATCTTTTCGATTCTCTCTAATTCTTGCTCAATTCTATTGATTCTTTGGTTGTTTGAAGTCCTACCAATGTAGGCAAGAAGATTGAGTTGCTTAGAGGCCAAATTGAAGCAACTCAGTTCATGTACCTCAAATTTCAACTCCATGTATCTCGCAATATACTTGGAGTTAGAGTGAATTGAGGCTAGATTCGAACTCAGTGCCATTTTTACTTTGAAATCATGTCCTTGTTTTTAATTTTGGTGATGGTTATGACTGAACCAGTCTGGTGAGGTTCGCCGGAGAAGACAACTGGTCCTTGGCCGCCGGTGGTGTGCTGGATGGTTCTGAGCCATAGGATCCTTTTAAAATAATCTAATCATGAGCGTTCCTTTTGAATACCAACTGTGTGGCGCACTGACTTAAGTGCACGATGGAACGCGCGTTGGTGGCCACTCTATCTGCCACCTCAATTAATGAGGGAGATCAAGTGGTCCACGTTTTTTCTGATATTTTAATTTTCATTTTAATTGCTTTATTTTCAATAATTCATATTAAATTTAATATTGATCCAAAAAAATATGGGGCTTTCACCAAAAAATTTCAAATATTTTCCTCTTTCATATTCTGAATTAAAATGATTTTTTGGATCATTATTAATATTTTTCATGAATTAATTGATTTTGCATTTGTTTTTAATTGTTTAAAAATATTTTTAAATGTCCAAAAATTATGAAATTTTTTCTCCAAGGTCCTTTGACCTTGTTTGACCTATGATAAGTCTCATGGCCATTCCTTTGGTGTTTTGATGAGATTTTAGGAATTGGACAAACCATATTTAATTTAAATGCACTATTTTAGTATTTTTAAATTGAGTGAATGCCAATTAATTGTGTTGATCTATTGTGATGACTTGTTTGAGTTTGACTCTTGTTGTTGGGCCTTGGTCAAGGTTGATTTGACTTTGTTGAGTTAATATCATTGGATTTAGGGGATTGATGGAATGTACATTCCATCTCCCAAAATGAATGGATGATATTAATTTGGTAAAAGTCCTCCTTTGACCAATTTGTGTTTTGATCCATTTCCCTCCCACTTCATCTTATTCCCTTTTTTCATTCATTCATTCCATTTGGCCTATGATATCTCAAAATCCTAAAGCTAGTTGATTGAAAAATTAACATGAGTATGGATGAGATTAGGCCACACCTTTTGCATATTCTTTTTGTGTGTGGTATGTTTCATGAGCATAGTCTACTATACTATGTCTCTAACATGCATTAACACCAAAAGTTTATTGCCCGACCGCAAATAGTTGTGACTTTTACATAAGTCCAATTACGATTGCTTAACATAGCACTAAATTTGTGACATAAAAGGCATAAGCATTCTAGTTAGTGAGATTGTAAGTCTCCCATCTTTCATGGTATTGTGTAGAGACTTGGCCTTTTCTCCTTCCTTTGGAAGATGTCTTGGTTCAAGGATCCATGCTTGTGATAAGTGGGTTGAGTGTTCTCCAAATAATGACTTCAATTAAAAAGCAAAAGCAAAGCAATACTAACTTCTAACCTATTAACTACTAACTTTTAATTTCAAGCCCTTTACTTTAATGCCATTTAATGTTTTGCTTTTCTTCATTTGCCATTGTTCATATCATCCTATTTGTTTATGTTATAGCAATTTTCACTTTGTCCATTTGGACCATATTGTGTGATATATTTTGTTTGTGTATACTTTGTTTGTTTGTGTGGTCTTTGACCATTAATGTACATAATAAAAACAAGAAAAATCCTAAAAAACTTTTGTGTGGACTGTTGGTTTGATCTTGGATAAATGGACTTAGAATCTAGGCAATATTCCTATGCTAAAGGACTTGGCAAATGCCAACTTATTGAGAAACCAAGTGCTTGCAACTTGAAACTTCATCTGATACATCATTCAAGATCCTTTTGAGTTCATCTGCAACATGATCATTGTGAAGCTGTTATTTTGAACTTGTGACTTGTGGAATTCATCTGTTACATGGGCTATTTTGGAGAAGATCATGGAATGGATAAGCTTGGATGTGGCTATCTTTATTTGATGCCTTGCTCTTCAAGATAATATAATTGTACATTGTGTTGTTTGATTCTAAAAGTCCAAGGGAATTCTGGGTTTCTATTGACATTCTTGTCTATTGGATTGCTACCCACTTGGTCAGATCTTTTCAACTCTAAACTTTTAAATTTTATACATAGGGTGGTCTCTTCATCTTCTCCCCATTTTTTTAATTTCAAAATCTCTTTCTCCATTTTTCAAAATCTTCTTTGTGTGAATTACTTTTGTTCTAAACTTTGACCACTTTGCAAAAAGATAGAAACTTTGGCCTAATGCCATTGCATTTTCAAACTTCTTTTCTTAAATCAAACTTGTAAATAAACTTAACTATACTTGACCTAAACTTTCAAAAAGCCAAAAAGAACTAACTCATTCAAACCATTTTAGGCCTTTGTGCCTTTCAAACTTAAATTTTGTTAAAAATAATGCATCCACTTTGAAATTTGTATTACGAACTACGAGGTTTTGATCCCTCATTTTTATGTTGGTACGTAGGCACAAGACCGAAGTTCTTGTCAAACACAAAAATATAATCAATGAATTATTTTCTCATCCCCCCATTCTATTTATTTGTAAACATCACTTTATACCAAGTACATATGCACACGAAAAGGGCTCCCTAGGAGTACCTAGGACACTTTGGGTGCTAACACCTTCCCTTTGTGTAACCAACCCCCTTACTTGTAATCTCTGACATTTTATTAGTTTTGATTTGAAAACTTCTTACTTTTTTGGGTTTTGTTCGTACTTTTTCCTTTTCCTTTGGAAACAATAAAAGCGCGGTGGCGACTCTTGTCATTTGATCTCTAGCTTGTCAATAGCTTGATGATCATGAATTTACCGCTACAATCATGACTTTCGAGAAATTTTAGAAAAATCAGTTTGGGGGGGGGGGGGGATCGGTCGCGTGACAGAGGAGCCACGACGGTTGGCCGATAAAAAAAGTCGTGTTGCGCGATCGACAAACAAGCGATTTTGGGCTTTCTGACTTTTCGGGCAATTTTGATGTTTTTTCCGACTTTTCGGGCATTTTTGGTATTTTCCGAGTTTTTGAGTATTCCCTAGAAGTTTTGGAGTTTGAGAACTTTTAGTGGCATTGGATATCCTTTGGTGACTTTAGAGACATTTTTGAGTAAATTGAGTAAAGTAGTTGTCATTACCCTGTTGGTGGTCTGACATAAATAATAATAACAAATTTTACGAGTTTTTGAGAAAATACGAATTTTTAGGGTTCTAAGAAAATAAGTTTTGAGAAATTATGAGTCCTTGGGACTTTTGGAGTTATTTTGAGCTATTTGATGAGTTGAGGACAATTAGTAATAATATAAATTTTCCTTTTAAGGCAAATAAATAAAATATTTTAAAAATTATAATTTTGAGTATAGTTATCTAGAAAGGGATTATAGTGATGGCCTTGAATGACATTTTGAGTTAGTAATCCAGAGAGGGGTTACAGTGATGGCCTAGTATGTCGAATTATAGTTTCAAGAGTAGAACCTTTTGTGAATGATTGAGACTTGTGTCTTGATATGATTTTGAGATGATGATTTTGTTGTATGTTATGTTGTTGTGATCATGCATTTAAGACTTTGGAGATATGTAGGACTTCGCTCTAGTGATGGCCTAGTTCAGAGAGGGAGTAAGGCGATCTCACGCCTAGAGAGGGACATGGTTCAGAGAGGAACCAGATACATGAGAATAGCATTAACATACCTCATATCCCAATGATTTTGGTACCACGTGCATATGAGATAGAGATGGTGGCATTGGATTGCATTTTTATTATGATCTGTTTGATTGTATTTTGAGTGTGATTGAGAATATTGTTATATTCGTTATTACTATCATATCTTACTGTTATTCATTGTTAATAATTGTCAGATGTATTCTCACCCCCTGTTTGTTGTTGTGGCGTTTGTGCTCCTCAGGAGTACACACAATCAGGTAAAGGAGTAGTTGTTGAGTTAGGGGATGGCGTATATGCCCCCTTTAGATTTTATCATTAGGTCTTAAAGGAGTCTCTCTGATATTAGCACTGGGAATAAGATGTCTTTCATCATTGTGTGATGTTTTATTTTGTCTTATTTTGTTGTAGTTGTTGATGAGACCTTATCTCAGACTTTGTTTAATTTTTGCTGCTTATTTTGCATAACTATTTTGTTTTTGAAGTTTTATGTTTTGGTGACACTAAAATATTTGATTTTATTCAAACTACTTCATTTAAATGTTGAGTCATGGATTATGGTGTTACATATTGGCACCATAGCAGGTTGGTCCGTCCGAGCAAGTTTTTGTGATTTTATTTGTTTCTTGGTGTATGACATATGTGTGAATGTTGCCGATACAGTATTTATTCTAATAGTTGTTTGCTATTGTAACAGAGAATGGTTGGGAGAAATGATTGTGCTATTGTTGATGTCTTGACAGCCTTCACTCAAGTGTTGCAAGCTCAGCATAATCCATAGGTTGAAGGTGTTGAATCTCATGAACTGAACGTGTTTCTAAGAAACAAACCACCAACATCCTCAAAAGAAGGCATGATCCAGAAGGCACACAATTTTGGTTACAGGAGATCAAGAAAATCTTCTGAGTGATGGCATGTGCAGATTATTATTTTTCTATATTTGATCGTAGACCCTAATGGGGGATTTAGAATAAATCCCCTCAGGGATCTATACCTCATTGTTATAGGTGATATCCTTATGGTATGACATGATTACATGACTATTTGGTTGTTTTGTTGATTGATTATTGTAGTGTTGGACTCTAACCCAGGGATTTGAACGACTTCGTTAGGGTTGTTTGATTCCCCAAAGTTGCGATTTTTGGATTTGAACTGTGTTTCCATTTTTCTTCTAAGTTGACTACTTTTTTTATGGAATTTTCCCCAAATTAAAAGTGCTTTTTTTGTTGTTTTACAAAGAAAAACATTTTTTGGTGAAAACCTAAACTAGAAAACATTTTTTTAAAACAGACCTTTGGAGAAATTTTAGAAAAATCGATTAGGGGTCGGTTATGCAGAGACAGAGCTACAAAAGTCGTCTGATAAAAAAAATGGGGTCACACAGCAAAGTAGCGGTGGGCAGCGAAAAAAATATCAAGCGACAACGGAAGTCTAAAGGGAGACGAAAGGGCTATTTCGGCTCGATTCCAGATTTTGGGGGGATTTTCGGTTTTTTGACTTTTTAGGTGATTTTGGTGTTTTTCTGACTTTTCAGATATTTTTTTGTTTTTTTTTTCGATTTTTTGAGCATTCCCTGGAATTTTTAGAGTTCGAGAACCTTCAATGGCATGTTGGAGCATTTTGTGGTATTGGAGTCCCTTTGGTGACTTTAGAGACATTTTTGAGTAAATTGAGGAAAGTAGTTGTCATTATCTCTTAAGTGTCTTACACAAATAATAATAATAATAATAATAATAATAATAATAATAATAATAATAATAATAATAACAAATTTTAAGAGTTTTTGAAAAAAATGTGAATTTTGAGGGTTCTAAGAAAATAATAAGTTTTGAGAAATTATGAGTCCTTGGGACTTTATGAGTTATTTTGAGCAGTTTGATGAGTTAAGGACAATTGGTAATAATAAAAATTTGCCTTTTGAGATAAATAAATAAAATGTTTTAAAAATTATGATTTTGAGTATAGTAATCCAGAGAGAGATTATAGTGATGATCTTGAATGACATTTTCAGTTAGTAATCTAGAGAGAAATTACATTGATGTCTAGTGTGCCAATATATAGGTTCAAAAGTATAACCTTTTGTGAATGATTAAGACTTATGTCTTGTTCTGATTTTGAGATGATGATTTTGTTGTATGTTGTGTTGTTGTGGTCATGCATTCATGTGTTTCGGAGATAGGTAGGACTTTTATCCAGTGATGGTCTAGTTCAGAAAGGGACTATGGCAGTCTCACTCTAGAGAGGGACACGGTTCATAGACGAACCGAAGACATGAGAATATCAACAACATACCTCTGATCCCAATGGTTTTAGTACCACATTCGTATGAGATATAGATGGTGGCATTGCATTGAATTTGCATTATGATCTGTTTGATTGTATTTTGAGTGTGATTGAGAATATTGTTATATTCATTATTACTATCTTGTCTTGTCGTTATTCACCATTAAAAATTATTAGAAATATTCTCACCCTTATTTGTTGTTGTGGCGTCTGTGATCCTCAAGAGTATAGGAAATCAGGTACATGAGTAGCTGCTGAGTTAAGGAATGTCATTTATGCCCCCTTTAGCTTTTATCATTGGGTCTTAGATTAGTCGCTCAGATATGTAGCATTGGCGATGAGACGCCTTTCGCCATTGTGTGATGTTTTATTTTATCTTATTTTGTAGGAGTTGTTGATGAGACCTTATCTAGGACTTTGTTTAATTTTTGCTGCTTATTTTGCATGAATATTTTGTTTTTGAAGTTTTATGTTTTGGTTACACTCTGATATTTGATTTTATTCAAACTACTTCATTTAAATGCCGAGTTGGGGATTAGGGTGTTATAGTATGGATAGTATGTATGAATTTTTGCGACCCATGATTCCATGTATGAGTCTATTATTTATTCTATTTACAAAGTAATCATCGTCGAAAATTATGACTACTAAGGAATTGTTGCATTCACTCCATGTTCAAACTCTAGGCTCCCACTAACGTGTTTACATGTCATCCATGACTTTATTTTCTTGAAACCCACGTTGAATTGTGACTACTTCTAACTTGCATACGAATCCTTTATGGTAACGGCTCCAACATGATGATTACACCGCCTAGAAAGGACTATGGACTTGTAACTTTACTAAGTCTTCCAACCTTATGTGCTTCCGTCGACTGGTCTTCTTGCTGAAATAAAAGGTCTCTGTCGACTGCCCTTTTCGAGATTTTGGACATGTTTCCAAGCGATCCGGGTCATGGGGATTTATCCCTGAGATATTCCTCCAAACCATATTTCTATGTGTCGAGAACTCGGTCGATCCCTCATTATTATTTTGTTGACGCTTCGTCATTAATTCTCTTTACAAATTGATTATTGCTTTCTTACAACAAATGTATATTCGTTTATATTCTTTGTTGACTTTCTACTAGCTAAAAAATCCAAGTGTAACAGATACCCCCAAAAAATGTCACTGCCAACCCATATCTAAAGGGAGAAAGGTGGTTTTTTTTAACCACTATGTCACTGTTCATATTATGTGCCACGTCATCTCAATCATGCTTGTTATCAGTCATCATGACTAACTTTTCAACAAAATGCCACGTCTGAAAATGTGCAAATGACAACACATCATTACCCCGAATTCCAAGGTCATTAAATAACCATTAAACCAGGATTTAAGATTTCCCTTTAGAGTAATCATATTTTCCCCGATTCAAAGCTATTCATTGGCTATAAACACTCTATTTGTCCATGTTCCTGGGAAAAATGTTTCGCCACCTTTCTATTTAAATCCTTCTTCTCCTCCACGTCTTCTCTACTCGTCTTCCCTACTGAGACATCAAAAATAAGGGCGAACACCATTCCCAATTTTTCTCTGCCATTTCCAGTTGTTTTTCCTCCATTTTCTTCAAGCTATCAATTGCACCTAATTGCTTTGGCTCATACCGTACTTCTTTTGCCTTCCAGATTGACGGATCAATCTTGGTTGGCAATCAGACTTACATTTTGAGCCTCCTCTGATGGAAATTACCATAAGGTTATGGTATTATGATTCCTTAGTCCCTTACTGAATTGAAGACATTGTAGCGGGGTATTCGTTACCATTAGAGATATTGACTAAATCCAAGGTAAATCATACAAGTCGAGTCGCCACCGCACTTCTATTTATCCAAAGGAATGGTTAGAAAGCGAACAAAAACCTAAAAGTTTTATCGAATCAAAAACTAGTAAAAACGTCAGAGATCTGGGTAAGGGGGTTGGTTATGCAATGGGAAGGTGTTAGGCACCCAAAGCATCCTAGGTACTCCTAGGGAGCCCTTTTCACATTTGTTGTAAGGTTGTTGTTTTTTTTTTTGTGAAAATTTATTTGTGCAAACATGATTGAAGGGATGAGAAAAGAATATACAAATTTATTTAGATTTTGTGTTTGAATGGATGAACCCATTGCCTACGTACCATCTTAAAAAAAGATTAGGATCAAAACCTCGTAGTTCGGGGTAAAAAAATTCAAAAAAAAGTTGGTGAATTGATTGGTCCAAAAACCTTAAGGTCTTTTGTTATCAAAGGGAGAAAACTCAACCTAAAACCACAAATCCACCATGTGAGGATAGCTTCAACATGCTAGTGAGGGGTTAACCCTATAATAAGCATGGAAGACTCATTGTCCATCACTAAGGATAAAGGTGAGTATTATATCTACCTCAAGGATAACTCAAACCTAATAGCTAATGGTTATAAAAAAAGGGTTTGATTAAGAAGGTGGCCATTGAAACCACAAAAAGTATTTGAATGGGTTATATTTACCAATTAAAAGTATTTACAAAAATATGGTTAAATTGGATTAAAAGGTTCAATTCAGAATAAGTGTTATGAAAAATAAGTTTTGAAAATCAAAAGCATAAGGCTTAGGTTTCTAATGTTGAAAACAAAAGTTATTGTTTGCACAAAAAGTTTTGGTTTGGGTTAGAATGGGGAAAAAGAAAAAAAAAGGGTTAAATTCCTAAACATACAAGAGATAAGGGAAAAGAAAATAAAACCACATTAGGAGTTCCCCTCTTGAGATCATATTGATGATCCAAGTAGCTCCCATCCTTTGGAATAAGCAGTCAAAAACAAATATCTCAAGCCATTAAGCACAGGTAATTGGAATAAACCTCCAGGGGGTATCCCACAAATAAAGTGGAACACCAGGCCATCTCTGCAAGAGTCATGTGAGCCCTCACAAAAAAAACTCAACAAACAGGTTAGAGAAACAAGATAGGGTAATCAAGAGTTGCCCCCAAATCAAAATGTAACCACATGAATCATGCCATTAAAATTCACAAAAAAAACTCACAAAAAGCAACCAAGGGCAGGAGGCCTAAACCTCTTGTCAAACACATACATTAAAAGGGTATCAAAAAATTTCAGGTTGAAAGTATAAAGTAATGGAAATAGGGCATACCTGATTGGGGAGGATCGATTGAAATTGAGTTGCACCCGTGAGGTTTGCAGAGCAATCTGAGGGTTTAT
This sequence comes from Lathyrus oleraceus, assembly GCF_024323335.1. Taxonomy (NCBI): domain Eukaryota; kingdom Viridiplantae; phylum Streptophyta; class Magnoliopsida; order Fabales; family Fabaceae; genus Lathyrus; species Lathyrus oleraceus. The sequence goes on from NC_066582.1 coordinate 212,971,458, forward strand.
ATGAGAGGGAATTGGTTCTTTGCCGATGAGTTCCCTTCAGCCTATGGAGGTTGCTCTGAACTCTGTCAGCTCTTCTCTCACTTTCTTTTTCCTGCCAGGGTAATAGGAATGGAATCTCCTTTTGTTTCACTGAAACTCTGAATTTATAACCTGGTTTTTGTGGACCTGTGGGCTCAAATGAGAGAGGCCCAAGTCCAAATTTTTTTTTGTTATATTTTATTTATTTATTTATTTATTTATTTATTTTCTTTTCTTTTTTTTTCGTTTTTTTTTTTTAGTAAACAAAAGTAAGAGAAACAATGATGTATAATTCAAGCATGCTTGGTGATCTCAAACCAATCACAAGGAGTCCCACCCAAAGGCAAAGGGAACCAAGATGCTCATGATCCTTGAGGCTATGCAAATGCAATGTTATGATGCCATGAGGGATCTTAGGGTCAAAATTGGGGTCTTACAGATGCCCCTATTTAAGGTCATTCTAGCCGGAGAAGTGAAGGTTAAAATCTTCGTCTCGACGAGGTAGAATGGGCTTAAATAATAACAAAGAGACAAATTTTGGTCCCTAAGAGACCTCATGATGCAGATGTATGTATGCAAATAGTACGAACTCTGTGGGGATATGTGTCCACAAAGAAGAAAAGACATCCGGAGAAACTGATAATCCATATGAGAAATACACTCAATGGGACAGAGACTCTAGGGACTCTTATGGGGATAGGAGAGGGAATAAAATGCGTGAGCAGGTCACGACTCAACGCTTGGGGAACAAAATTCCAAAGGGAAAATATCCAATGAAAAGACCCGAGCTGACTCAAAGGTGCATGTATTGGGGAATATGCCAATACAGCAAAAACTATCCACAACGGATACTTCGGATAAAAATCCGGATGAAAACAATCCACTAAGGGACTTCACTGGGGATGCCTAAAAGGACACTCCTGGGGAAGCAGCGGGGCGAGGTATTACCGGTTACTGGGTAATAAGCTCAAGGAGACATGTGATCTGATCGCCGGGTATGGGGGTGAGATACAACATGCTCGGGAAGAATGAATATCTAAGACCGGTATAAGGGTGAGAGATATCAATCAACCAAATCATCTGAGGAAGACCTAAAGAGGTATATCTCAACTCAGGAAAATCTGACTCCACAGAGGACAAAAAGTCATAATAGGGAGTAGAGAGGAGGGAACACCAGGGATACCAGTTACTGGGCATATAATAGGTGACCAACTAAGGTGTGAATTGGGGAATATTCCCAAAGCACTCATCATCCAAAAGAGGGTTAAAAGCAAACTCGATGATAGGATGGATATTCGACTCCGTAAAGGGGGTACGAATCTTACTCGACCGGGGAAGAACAAAAGGCTTCTACCAAAGAGTGCCTGAGATATACTATCTATTACCGTCAGAACGTAGATAATATACTCGCATGGACGATTATTCACAACCGGTTACTGGGTTAATAAAGGATAAATCGACCGAAAAGAAAAGGCATCGGGATATCGAAACTAGGTATATAATGATGACCAATCAAGGCGTGAATTGGGGAATATTCCCAAAACACTCATCATCCAAAAAGAGGGCAAAAAGCAAACTCGATTATGGGATGGACATTCGACTCCGAAAAGGGGGTACGAATCTTACTCGACTGGGGAAGAACAAAAGCTTCGACCAAAGAGTGCATGAGATATACTATCTATTACCGTCAGAACATAGATAGTATACTCGCATGGACGATTATCCACAACCGGTTGCTGGGTTAATAAAGGATAAATCGACCGAAAAGAAAAGGCATCGGGATACCGAAACTAGGTATATAATGATGACCAATTCAGGGGAGGAACAATCGTTACTAACAACAACAAGATAGACAAGAGATGACCCGCTGGGGATAAATTGCGTAATTAGAGCAATTATCCAAGAGATATATCACCGGTTACTGGGTGGTATACTAAAAAATTAAGGAATGTCATTATCGAATATTTGTATAAAGATAACCAACAAGGAGGGAATTACATCTACCGGTATGAGGGTAGAGAACCACAAAAGAGAGTACCCATCATCGGTTAGGATGAACAACAATCAAGGTTTAACTCTGCACGGGGACAAAATGGGGTTTACAACTACCGGTTACTGGGTAGTAGACCACAGAAATATGACTTACAACTACCAGTATGAGGGTAGAGAACCATAGACTCCGTCGGGATAATAATTACTAATTATTGAGCGATTATTCATTTACCACGGGGAAACAGGAAAAGAGTCTCAAGAGACCGATCTAGGATCAAACTAGATAGGCACACCAAATCAAGACTTGTCCCGGTGAGGATATAACTTAATGGGGAAAACAATCCCAGTATATGTGTTGGGAAGGAACAAAAACAATCAACATCCACGAGGATATAACCCGTGGGGAATATGGAAGAAAGGATAGACGCTTTCTGCTTATGGAGCTGACTCTATATGGAGAGATTAGACACACACGTCTGCTTGGGGAAGTATATCACCAAATAGCAGGAGACAACAAACAACGATATATGGCAAAGAATGCAACATGAATACCTGAATGTTATAATTATGCATGAATATGCGTGGTTTATGTATGATGTATGCTGACAGACAGACATATCTAACACAACCAGGTCCAGGAATTAACCACCCGGTACTACATCTCAAGAGAGAAAGCCAAGTTCACCGGAGAGTATCCAATCTGCTGGGGATCAGAGATACCAGGAAGCAAAGAACTCTGCAAGGGATGAATCATCAATCATTCCAGTTGGGGACGAGAGTTATCACAGACAAGGTCCACCACACCAACAACTCTACTCGGGAATCTATACGAGGAGATAAAGGATTTATCGGGATCAACCACCAAATACCGCTCTTGCCCAAAGAGATCCAAGCTGCTGAGGAAGAAAGATTGCTACTCTGCTGAAGGGAAGAGAGGTGACTCTCAACAAGCAATCCACTTGGTAGGATAAACCACAAGGGGTTTCGGAGGGAGGAGATATAGTCGTGCCAGGAATATGGACAAAAATCTTACCCTGTTGGGGATCGTACCACCCTTGGGAGAGCACTGAGGATCTCCTAAGTATCCTTTCGTCATTGTGAATGTTCACTTTGTTTAAAAACAAATTATAAAAAATTTGATCGTTTAAAACAATGATATTTTCTTAATCAAAACATGCAAAACATTTGTTGAATAGAAACAGATAAGAGTGCCAATAATTGGATAAAAGGCTCAAATTTATTTGATAGAATGGTAGTCTGCGAATGGCAAGACTCCATAGATCTTTACAAATTTGAAATTGGTGATATATATTGGAAAAGGGCTACATTGAAAATAATGACCATTTCTCCACCAATTCTGAATCCGATGTATTTGAAGCTTTGGCCGATAATGAGCAAGGATCTCTGACGGACGACAGTTGTAGAACAAAGTCTTGTCAGGATGCAGTTACTTGCCAAATCCCTAATTTTTGCCTAGATTGCCCCAGGATGAGGTACTCAATCTAGCGGGATACATATATCATTATTATATATTTTTTGTGTCTCTAACTTTTGCCTGGACCGCCCTTTCGGGTTTTCAATCCACCGAGACGCTCATTTTTGCCTAAGCTGCCCTTTCGGGTTTTCAACTTAACGAGCTATTCAATTTTTTTTTTATTTTTTTTTTAGGCGAAGTATTTCTTGACTGCATCTGAATTCACAGGACGAGTGAAATCCTCCCCATCCATAGTTGTAAGTATCAAAGCACCGCCTGAAAAGGCCCTCTTAACAACATACAGACCTTCATAGTTCGGAGTCCACTTGCCCCTGGAATCGGGCGCAAAAGACAAAACTTTCTTGAGCACAAGGTCACCTTCTCGGAACACACGAGGCTTGACCTTCTTATCAAAAGCTTTCTTCATCCTCTGCTGATATAATTGACCGTGGCACATGGAAGTCAATCTCTTTTCTTCTATCAAGTTCAGCTGTTCATAACGACTCTGAACCCATTCAGCATCAGTCAACTTGACTTCCATCAAGACTCTCATTGATGGAATCTCCACCTCTACAGGGAGTACAACCTCCGATCTTGACTTAACGATCATATCGTCAACGTACACCTCAATCTCTTTATGCATCATGTCATGGAACAAGGTAGTCATAGCTCGTTGATAGGTGGCTCCGGCGTTCTTCAAACCGAAGGGCATCACTCGATAACAGAATGTTCCCCAAGGTGTGATGAATGTTGTCTTCTCCATATCCTCGGGTGCCATCTTAATCTGATTATATCCGGAAAATCCGTCCATAAACGGGAAGACATTGAATTTAGCTGTATTATCTACCAACATATCAATGTGTGGTAGAGGGAAATCATCTTTCGGACTAGCTTTATTCAAGTCTCTATAGTCCACACACATCCGGACTTTTCCATCTTTCTTAGGCACGGGCACAATATTGGCCACCCATTGAGGATATGTAGAAGTCACCAGAAACCCCACATCAATTTTCTTCTGAACTTCCTCTTTAATCTTTACTGCCATATCGGGATGAGTTCTTCTAAGTTTCTGCTTCACAGGCACGCATTCAGGCTTCAAAGGTAGGAAATGTTGCACAATATCAGTATCTAGACCAGGCATGTCTTCATATGACCAGGCAAAGACGTCAACATATTCTCGTAACAACTTAATCAACCCCTTCTTAACAGATTCTTCCAGAAGTGCCCCAATCTTTAGCTCTCGCACACAATCTTCAGACCCCAAGTTGACTGTTTCCAGATTCTCAAGATGCGGATGAATGATCTTCTCTTCATGCTCAAGTAGACGGGTGATCTCATCAGGAATCTCTTCAACATCATCTTCCTCTGCCTCAAATACAGGGAACTCAAAATTGGGAGATGGTGTTGGGTCATTATGTTCAATGGGTCTAGAAATCAACCTGCATAATGATTTTTGGATATGAAAAGCTTTAGAATTCAAACAAGGCAAATCATTATGCAGATGAAAAGATTGATTTTATTCTTATTTAGGGTTTTATGTGATCACCAATTCCATGCAAAAAGCGAAAAGGGAAAATAAATGGAAAAACAAATATTTAACATGAATTTATTGAATGAAAATATCATTGTGTTTATGCGCCAACAATGTCATCACTCCTCCTTTTGGCATGGGAGAAGGGTTTTTAAACAAAGTGATCATTACGTTGACTTATGGACAACTGTTGGAATATCCACAACGACCCAATTGTTGCAGACCCCTCCAAGGATGATGAAATTGCCAGAATCCTTTGTATCTTCTTCTAAAACGGCAGCAGCCTCCTCATCTAGACCAGTGTGGATAAAACCTCCACCCTTGAATAAACCTTGCTTGTTGAAAGTAGCAGAAGAAAAACCTATGCCAGCCCGGGATTCATTGTCTTCTAACTCAATCATTTTTCCTAAACCAGTGGTTGCACCACACTCAATGGCCAACTTTGCATATTTGTAGGAAGCAAATGAAGGAGTTCTCTTCTCAATAGGCTCAGCTATAGATAAAGCTTGGAAAGGAGTCCCAATGTCAACCTCAACATCTATATAAGAGAAGGAAGACAAATGGCTAACCAGGAGAGCCCTTTCTCCCCCTACCACCACCAGCTTCTTGTTCTTCACAAATTTCAGTTTCTGGTGTAGGGTGGACGTCACGGTGCCTGCCTCACTATGCCAAATAAGGGAAAAGAGGGCGCTTTTTTTGGCCTATAACAGCGCTTTAAAGCGCCCTCTAATCTGGCGCTAGCATAGGTAAAGACAGCGTTTTTTTTCCTGGTGAAAGCGCTCTCTAAAGTGGCTCTTTAAGCCCTTTAAGGGCCACTTTAGAGGGCGCTTTTTAAAGAAAGTGCCCTCTAAAGTGGAAACTTTTAAGGGTTTAGAGGGCGCTTTTACTGGAAAGCGCCCTCTAAAGTGGAAACCTTTAAGGGTTTAGAGGGCGCTTTTATTGGAAAGCGCCCTCTAAAGTGGAAATTTAAAGGGTTTAGAGGGCGCTTATTTTGGAAAGCGCCCTCTAAAGTGGGTGGTTATTTAACATTTACATGCATCACATGTCTCTGTGACCATATTCTCATTTCAGGTTATGTTGCAGCCACAAGAGGTAACCAGAAGAAAATGGCATACAGCTGCTTGTTATAATTCACAAGAGCAACTAAAGGTTCTTTTTATGCTTTTATAATATTAAAATACAAATACTGATATATGCTTATTGTGCTACTCGAAAGGAAACTTCATCTGAAAAACTGTTGTATTTCTTCAAGAGTTTTTCCCTTTGTCTCGGGGACCCAAATGGCAACAAATCCTGCTGTGAAAACACACACTGCAGTATATATTGTAAAGGTTCCTGATAAAAACATAGGAAGCTTCTGGTTAGAAACAATAGATATTTATAGAAAATTAACATAGGCAATGCACACAAACCTCCCGAACTCCAATCCAAGAGCAAATTTGCTGTTAATGTAACCAACCAGGAAAAGAACCAATTGGCAAGTATTGTAAAACTTCCAGCTAGGCCTTTGATGTTAATCGGAAGAATCTATTATGTAAAATATATTCAACACATCAACTATCACATTATATTACAACAAAGGTTTGTTCATATAGGGTTGTCATGCATATTATTATTGAAGAAAATTGTACCTCAGACATTATAATCCATGGCATTGCTCCTAATCCCAGAGAGAATGCAATAACCATGACCTGAAAGAAATTGAAAGTTTATAATAATGAAGTTAGGGAAACAAACAATAGAAACCATCATTTGTGTAATAAAGTTGTATTTACACACCACAACTCCAGCCACCGATACGAGGCTCAATGTCGCATATAAATCAGAATCTGGTGATATATATTCCTGAGAGCAAATTCAACATAAAATATATTATCCATATAAAAAACCAAAATATAAAGAAGAATTTACTGATATATAATCCTGTGAATCTGTGTTACAAATTTCTGAACATTTATGCATGAATGCATGTGTAATATCTAGTTAATGTATTATGTATATATAAAAATAAACAAAAAAAAAAATGTTCAAAAAATATAACAAACAAAAAAATTATTATTACCTTCAAGTAGAATGATATTGAAACAACCAAAAGACTCAAAGCCATTGCAGATGAAGAAACCTGCAATAGGAGATTTTGATTAATCTCTTATTACCCTCCAAACAAATAGTAATGTGAATGCAAAAATTATCGAAAAAGCTCAGACTCACAATAAGTAAAAGCCGACGACCAGATTTGTCTGCTAACCACAAAGTTAAAATCGTAGCAAGAACCTAAATGACATGTAAATATTGTTCAGATTATGGTCTGATAAATTTGGAACGTTACAAATTTAGTTTCCTTTCGGTCGAACCTGAACATCACCGACTCCAAATGTTGCTACATCACTCGAAACATGCGTCTGAACAATAGCGAACGTCAGAAGATAAACCAAGTAATATGAAGATTAGAAAAATACCTATGGTGTCAAAATCGAATAGCTAACAACGAATTAATAGAAGGAGGAAACATCGTAGATCTAACAGAGGTGGAAGGAGAACGCCTTAGAAGTAGCGAAGATCGTAGCAGTGAGAACCCTAACGTGAAAAAGAACGAAAATAACAGAGAGTGAAATAACAAAATACGCAGTATGTTATAATTTTAATGTTTACTAAAGGGGACCTTAGAGGGCGCTTGTGGAAAAAAAGCGCCCTCTAAAGGGGGCCTAAGAGGGCGCTTATGAAAGTGCTCTCTAAGGCTTTCCAAAAGCGCTTTATAAACTGGAAATGCACATGGACTTATAGAGCGCTTTTTTAAAAGTGCCCTCTAAGGGTAACCTTAGAGGGCGCTTTCTAAAAAGCGCCCTGTATTGTTGTCCCTCTATCTCCTCCTTATTTTTTCGCCCCACCTTAGAGGGCGCTTTATTACAAAAGCGCCATCTAAAGTACGATGTCTATTCCAGTTGTTCGCTCCTTATTTTTTCGCTTCACTTTAGAGTGCGCTTTTGTAATAAAGCGCCCTCTAAGGTGCGCTGTCTATTAAAGTTTTTGGCGTAGTGCCTCTTGAATCCATGGTCTGCCTAAGAGACAACTATACGATGGGTGAATGTCCATAACCTGGAAGGTAATCTAAAAATCACTTGGTCCGATCTTGATTGGGAGATCAACTTCCCCAATCACAGTTTTGCGAGACCCATCGAAAGCCTTCAAAACTACTCCACTCTGCCTCATGGGAGATCCTTGATATGATAGCTTTGAGAGAGTGGACTTTGGCAATACGTTCAATGATGACCCAGTGTCCACCAGTACATTGGACATGGCGTCGTCTCTACAATTCATAGATATGTGTAAAGCCAAGTTGTGGTCTCTTCCCTCCTCAGGGAGATCAGAGTCACAAAAGCTCAGGGTGTTACAAGCAGTAATATTTGCAACAATGCTATCGAATTGCTCCAAAGTGACATCGTGATCCACATATGCCACATCCAACACCTTCTGCAGAGCCTCTCGGTGTGGTTCTGAATTTAAGAGTAAGGATAACACAGATATTTTGGATGGCGTTTGTAGAAGTTGGTTTACGACATTGTACTCACTTTTCTTGATGAGCCTCAGCATCTCGTCACAGTCTTCTTTCACATTGCCACTCGGGACAACAGAAGTAGGAGTTTTCAGTACGGAGGAGGGCTTAACAGCAAGTGCCGGATTCGGAGAATTCACAGCGTTCCCAATCGGGCGTTCAACAAAATCAGCATTAATTTGAGGCTTCAGCGACGCTGAAAACACATGGCCACTACGGGTCAAACCGCTAACATCGGCAATATTCACAACAGAAGAAGAGGGCAATGACACCTCTTTCCCATTCTCTACTGCTACGGCGTTGTAGCGATAGGGAACTGCTTTTTCAGAAGAGTAAGGCATAGGACCAGCAGGCTTAATGATCAGAGCGGGAGAAGCCTTCTGCTTGCTACCATTGTACTTGATGATAACAGGCTCAGGTATCCGGAACACTGGGGAGATCACATTGACCTCAGGCTCATTTTCATCAACACTCCTGTTTTGAAGGATCTCAATGACTCCTTCGTCCAACATTTCCTGAACATCCTTGTGCACCTGGCAACAACCTAATCGATTAATAGAGCAGACTCGGCATCTATCATGGTCATGCTCGTAATGACTGTAGTCACATAGCAAACGATGCATCTGGACCAGAGATTGTCGGATATGACTGACATACTTGACTTTGTATTTGCCAGGGCACCCCTGGACCATGTTAACAGATTTCCCATGCTCGGGCAATGGGTTCTTCTTCACATTAGGACCTACGTCCTCAAAACACAGAATTCCACACCTCATAAGGTCCTGAACCTTGGTCTTCAAAGGGTAACAATTCTCCACGTCGTGGCCGGGAGCACCAGAATGGTAAACACAATGTAACTCGGGCTTATACCACCATTGGGGGTTAGCAGGTATAGCCGGTGGGTCTCTCGTAGTAATCAGCTTCCTCTCTATCAAAGAGGGATATAACTTTGCGTATGTCATAGGAATAGGATCGAAGGTGACCCTTTTCCTCTCGTAACTTATATTGGTCTAATTACTGTTTCGAGGCTGGTAGGCCTGCTGTTGCGGACGAAGCTGTTGTTGCTGATATTGTTGATTGTCTCTAAAAACAGGTGCTATATGAGCCACCTGGTGCTGGTTACCGGCGGGACGCTCGGTCTTCCTCATCACAGAGGGTCTTCTTGGTCTCTCATGGGAGGTCACAGCATGTGCCTCTCCATCTTTCTTCTTTGCAAACGCCCCATAACGTTTGGCAGAAGAGCCTTCTTCTCTGGTTAACCGTCCTTCACGGACCCCTTCTTCTAGACGCGTCCCCATATTTATCATCTCGGTGAAGTCAGAAGGAGCGCTAGCAATCATCCGCTCATAATAAAAAGAACTTAAAGTCTTCAAAAAGATCTTAGTCATCTCTTTCTCTTCTAGCGGAGGCACGATCTGTGCTGCCACCTTTCGCCACCTCTAGGCATACTCCTTAAATGTTTCTTTATCCTTTTGGAACATGGCTCTCAATTGATCTCTATCGGGGGCCATACCCATGTTGTACTTGTACTGCTTGACGAAGGCCTCGCCAAGATCATTGAAGGATCGGATGTTCGCGCTGTTTAAACCCATGTACCAACGTAAAGCGGCACCAGACAGACTGTCCTGAAAGTAGTGGATGAGTAGTTGGTCATTATCGGTTTGAGTTGACATCTTCCTGGCATACATGACTAGGTGGCTGAGAGGACAAGTATTTCCTTTGTACTTTTCAAAGTCAGGGACCTTGAATTTCACAGGGATCTTCATATTTGGAACCAAGCAGAGTTCGGCAGCAGACTTGCCGAAAAGATCCTTCCCTCTGAGAGTTTTCAATTCCTAGCGAAGCTCAAGAAACTGATCGTTCATAGCATCCATCTTCTCATAAACATCTGGACCCTCAGACGGCTCAGAATGATAGATGGTGTCGTCTACCCTGGGCAAAGTATGCACGACAGGAGGAGGAACGACAAGGACCGGGCTAGATTCCGGCAGAGAAGCAAAGGTAGGAACAGGACCCTCAGGCATGAAATTGGGAGGCATCCCCCACGGGAACCCGGTTGGCATGGTTGTTGGAACAAAGTGCGTACTGGCAGCGGGCACAGTAGAGGAGACAATCTCAGAGATAAATGTCCTTTGGGGAGGAGTTGAAGGTGTCGGAGAAGACTGGCTCTGGGCAGCCATGAGTGACTCCATTAGGGCAGTCAATCTGGCCACTTCCTCTTTCAGCTCACGGTTCTCTTGCTCTAAGTGATCCATCAGTCTTGAAATGTTGGCTCTAGTGTAGTACCGGTGAGTCAGCTTGTCTTCAAAATAAATGAAGGACACAGAGTTAGACCACAGGGCAAGGGACCGGAAACAAAACCTGCTTATGCATATGATGCATGCAATGCTTGTGCATATGATTTGTTTTTTATTTCAAAGGGACTTTAGAGTTTTATTTGTAAATTCTGGAAATATTAAGCATTTTATCACATATGGAAATTGTAATACCCCAAAATTTACCCTTCATTTTTCCTGGAAGCATACGCTTTACACCTCATGCATGCATTCATTTTTAGGTCATTTAGCATTTGCATTTCATCATGGCAATCAGAATATTTTTTCAACAAAAAAAAACGAAAAAAAAAACGAAAATAAATAAATAATAATAATAATAAATAAATAAAAGAAAATTTTGGACTTGGGCCTCTCTCATTTGAGCCCATAGGTCCACAAATATCAGGTTATAAATTCAGAGTTTCAGTGAAACAAAATTTCATTCGATTCCTATTACCCTGTCTAGGAAAAAGATAGTGAGAGAAGAACCCTGGGGAAAAAGATAGTGAGAGAAGAGCTAACAGAGTTCAGAGTAGCCTCCAAACCCTGAAGGGAACTCAACTGCACAGAATCACCTCTGCCTCACATAAACCCTAAAGATTGTTTTGTAAACCTCACGGATGCAACTCAATTTCAATCAAGCTCTCCAATCAGGTTTGCCCTATATCCATCATCTTTATGCCTTTAATTTGAATGCTCTAAATGCATGAGGTATTATGGGTGAATTTGATACCCTTTTGATGCATGTGTTTGACAAGAGGTTTAGGCCTCCTACCCTTGGTTGCTTTTTGTGAGCTTTTTGTGAATTTTAATGGCATGATTCATGTGGTTACATTTTGATTTAGGGGCAACTCTTGGTTACCCTGTTCTGTTTCTCTAACCTGTTTGTTGAGTTTTATTCTGTGAGGGCTCATATGACTCTTGCAGAGATGGTTTGCCTGGTGTTCCACTTTATTTGTGGGATACCGCCTAGAGGTTTCATTTCGATTACCTGTACTGACCCACTTTCTTTGATGATGTTAGCTTGGAGGGATCTTAGGGTTTATCGTTCCTTTAATTGTTGTTACCTCGGATCTTTATCCGCGTGGTACTTTTACATTTTTCCCGCACTTTACTACTTTCCTAGCTGGAAGACCTCGATAGGAGGCAATGTTTCTGTGTGTTTATTTTTTTTACAGGTTCCTTCGCCAAGGACTGCCTTTTTGCATGAGCATCCCAAACCCTAACCCTTCATTGATTTTTCTTCTCCTAAACACACGTTTACTCCTTCTACTACAGGCGAGTAAGTCTCCAAAGGTCGAGCATCCGGTAGATTGTGTAGTAACGTCGTTCGTCCAAACCCAATTCATAACCCCGTAGTTAGCCGAACTACGGCTTGCTCTGATTCTCATTCCAGATGAGATACGTAAGCATAAGACGCGATGTCTTAGCAAGCACACATCCCCCCAACCCATAGGTCAGCCGAGCTACGAAGACTCTGATTCTCATATTCAGATGAGATACGTATGTAGTGGATGCGACATCTGTGCGAGTCATTTTCATTTAACCCCCTTTTTTTAGTAAACAGCACAAGATAAACTCACACCCTTTAGACAAGAACTACAAAAGTGGATCCCGTAGAGTACTACGGATGCGTAGGGGTGCTAATACCTTCCCTTCGCATAACCGACTCTCGAACCCAAGATTTGGTTGCGAGACCCTGTCTTGTCCTTTCCTTTTTCCAGGTTTACTTCGAGCGTTTCCTTTCCCTACTTTGGGATAAATAACGCACGGTGGCGACTCTTCTGTCATATTCTTTCGCCGGTTGTTTTTTCGCACACTGTATTTTTCAGGTTGCGATAGAAATATCTCATCAAATAATATCAGGGAAAAAAAGTGCAGCATTGTCAATCATATACAAGAGAAAAGGAAAATATTCGTCTTATGGATCCCTAGAAACAATCATCTAAAGCTCGGGACACAGGAAGATAAGATGCGTGAAGCCTCTTCACCTCCCTCTCATAGGCTGCCTCCATATCGGCCTTCTCTTTGGCGAGTCGATCATACTTCCTCTTCCAGAACTTAGAAGACTGGGGAAGTAGAGAAGTCCATACATCATCAGGGTCATCAATAACCTGATGCTCAAGAAACTCAATCAACGCATCCTTCTCCTTAATCTGCTGAAGCAACTCTTCACGTTCACGGATCCAGGCACGTGAACGGTCTTCGTCTCTCAACTCCTCTACTCCTTGATTAGGGAGGGTTGAAGGCCCAGCCATAATCATAGGTGTAGGTCTCGGATACTCGTAAGGCATGAGATACTCAGAAGCTTTCCTCCTTACCCAAGCAGTGTAAGGCTCCAAAGCGATGCAATTCTTAGGACCCAACTCCTTCCTTCCTTCCTTTCTTATGAATCTTGCACCAAGCGCGGACCATCCTAGCTTTCAAGCCTTGGGGATCTTTACCATCCTGAAAGAATACACCCTCTAACAGAATGTTATTGGGTTTATCCTTTAAGGGGAACCCAAGCTGCCGACGTGCCAAAACATGATTGTAGTTAATACCACCACATGTACCAAGAAGAGGTACATTGGAGAATTCGCCACAAGAGTCAATAATCTGCACACCATCATACACACAGTTATACCAAGAGATATCATCATTAGTGAGAGACATGAGTCTCGTGGACCACCGTAGACATCCCTTATTCTCCTTGAAGGCGACCGTCTGCGGTAAGTGAGAAATAAACCACTTATACAACAGAGGCAAACAACACACAATGGCGCCACCACCCTTTGCATTCCTCATATGCAAAGAGAAATAGGTATCGCCCAACAGAGTCGGAACGAGATTAAGAGTAGAGAAAATCCTAATAGCGTTCACATCCACAAATTTGTCGATGTTGGGGAATAACACTAGCCCATAGATGAGAAGTACAAATATGGCCTCAAAGGCGTCCTCACTCATGGCCTTCCCATACATAGTAGCTTGAGCAATGAGGAACTCAGAAGGGAGACCTTGAATTCCACCTTTGGTAATCATATGAGCACCAACCAGAGATTCATCTATGTGCAACATGTCTGCTATCTCTTGTGAAGTAGGAATACTCTCCAAGCTACTGAACGACACCTGGTCCAGAATAGGTATACCCACAAGATAATCATACTCCTCAAGGGTAGGCAAAAGCTGGAAATCCGAAAATGTGAAGCAACGGTACAAGGGATCATAAAACTGCACCAATACACTCATCAATCCTTCATCCACCTGAGTAGTCAGAAGAGGAAGAAGCTTCCCAAAACGAGCCTTGAAACCCAAAGGATCTAATACATAAGATGTCAAATTCCTTAACTCTTTCAAGTCTGGTTGTCTGAAACTGTACTTCTTTGTATTCCTTCTTTGTCTTTCCATGTCTGAAAATTTTGCAAATAGACCTCTTAAGTTCCTTGAAAATTTTCTTATTATTTTGATGATATGAATGCAAATGGGTGCATGAATGCATGAATGCAACAATCACACTCAAGGATCAAGCAAAGCACACCAAACAAAGGTCATGGGATGGATCATGTTATCCTTAATATCAATCATCCATTTTGGTGGATTATGGTTTACACCTTATCAACACCCAAGTTCCATTGATATTAAGGATACCTGAATGGATCAACCATGGATCAAGGGTTTGTTGCAAGTCACGAGCATGGAGTTAGGTTAAGAACCACCCAAAAGGGAGTGTACTAAGGTTTAAACCTGCGAACATGTTCTACAAAAGGTTCCCATAGTCATCATCCCATCTTTTGGATATTATCGGAGAAATTACTACTCGTATTCCAAAAATATTCTCAAGAGAGACTCTTATGAGTGTAGTATCGCGTAACAATCGTATCAAATCTTACACTTGAACGACCTTCGCACTACATCCTAAGCATAGGTCAAGATGGGTTTGGTAAACTAAGGTCCTTGGCTTCTAAGGTCTATATTGGAAAAGTAATGTCTAACCACAACTTACTTGTGTGACATTATTGATCCCAACATAACCTCCACCAAGTGAATGGACTTGCAAGTCAACTTGCTAAGGAATAACTCCACATAAGTCGACAAGACTATGCCATTCTCCTATCCTAAGTGCACTCGAGTTCGGGTATAGAACTCATCTCACGAAGATCACCAAGCATACAAGGAATTAATATTCAAACAATTCAATCATTACATACAATACAGTAATCCCAAATTGCACAAAAATATGTCACAAAAAAATATACAATACAATACAACAAATATGAAAAGTAGGCAAAACCCACTAGGCAAATTATTTGTCCCCAGCAGAGTCGCCATTTTTCTGTAGCGGGGTATTCGTTACCATTAGAGATATTGACTAAATCCAAGGTAAATCATACAAGTCGAGTCGCCACCGCACTTCTATTTATCCAAAGGAATGGTTAGAAAGCGAACAAAAACCTAAAAGTTTTATCGAATCAAAAACTAGTAAAAATGTCAGAGATCTGGGTAAGGGGGTTGGTTATGCAATGGGAAGGTGTTAGGAACCCAAAGCATCCTAGGTACTCCTAGGGAGCCCTTTTCACATTTGTTGTAAGGTTGTTGTTTTTTTTTTGTGAAAATTTATTTGTGCAAACATTATTGAAGGGATGAGAAAAGAATATATAAATTTATTTACATTTTGTGTCTGAATGGATGAACCCATTGCCTACGTACCATCTTAAAAAAAGATTAGGATCAAAACCTCGTAGTTCGGGGTAAAAAAATTCAAAAAAAAGCTGGTGAATTGATTGGTCCAAAAACCTTAAGGTCTTTTGTTATCAAAGGGAGAAACCTCAACCTAAAACCACAAATCCACCATGTGAGGATAGCTTCAACATGCTAGTGAGGGGTTAACCCTATAATAAGCATGGAAGACTCATTGTCCATCACTAAGGATAAATGTGAGTATTATATCTACCTCAAGGATAACTCAAACCTAATAGCTAATGGTTATAAAAAAAGGGGTTTGATTAAGAAGGTGGCCATTGAAACCACAAAAAGTATTTGAATGGGTTATATTTACCAATTAAAAGTATTTACAAAAATATGGTTAAAGTGGATTAAAAGGTTCAATTCAGAATAAGTGTTATGAAAAATAAGTTTTGAAAATCAAAAGCATAAGGCTTAGGTTTCTAATGTTGAAAACAAAAGTTATTGTTTGCACAAAAAGTTTTGGCTTGGGTTAGAATGGGGGAAAAAAAGGGTTAAATTCCTAAACATACAAGAGATAAGGGAAAAGAAAATAAAACCACATTAGGAGTTCCCCTCTTGAGATCATATTGATGATCCAAGTAGCTCCCATCCTTTGGAATAAGCAGTCACAAACAAATATCTCAAGTCATTAAGCACAGGTAATCGGAATAAACCTCCAGGGGGTATCCCACAAATAAAGTGGAACACCAGGCCATCTCTGCAAGAGTCATGTGAGCCCTCACAAAAAAACTCAACAAACAAGTTAGAGAAACAAGATAGGGTAATCAAGAGTTGCCCCCAAATCAAAATGTAACCACATGAATCATGCCATTAAAATTCACAAAAAAAAGCTCACAAAAAGCAACCAAGGGCAGGAGGCCTAAACCTCTTGTCAAACACATACATTAAAAGGGTATCAAAAAATTTCAGGTTGAAAGTATAAAGTAGTGGAAATAGGGCATACCTGATTGGGGAGGATCGATTGAAATTGAGTTGCACCCGTGAGGTTTGCAGAGCAATCTGAGGGTTTATATGAGAGGGAATTGGTTCTTTGCCGATGAGTTCCCTTCAGCCTCTGGAGGTTGCTCTGAACTCTGTCAGCTCTTCTCTCACTTTCTTTTTTCTGCCAGGGTAATAGGAATGGAATCTCCTTTTGTTTCACTGAAACTCTGAATTTATAACCTGGTTTTTGTGGACCTGTGGGCTCAAATGAGAGAGGCCCAAGTCCAAAAAATTTTTTGTTATATTTTATTTATTTATTTATTTATTTATTTTCGTTTTTTTTTTTTTTTTTTAGTAAACAAAAGTAAGAGAAACAATGATGTATAATTCAAGCATGCTTGGTGATCTCAAACCAATCACAAGGAGTCCCACCCAAAGGCAAAGGGAACCAAGATGCTCATGATCCTTAAGGCTATGCAAATGCAATATTATGATGCCATGAGGGATCTTAGGGTCAAAATTGGGGTCTTATAGACATCATATTCGCATTTATGGGTCCTCTTCCTAGGCTTGTCAGGAAGTCTGGCTTCTTGGAAAAGAACTTCCCTAACTACCATGGGCGGGAACCCATGGTTTTCTGTGATCAACCTTTTGAATTTTGTTTTCTAGAAAACCAGGTATATTTTCCTCCCCCACTTGAGGCTCCTGACTCAGCCTATATAACATGGTTAAATAGGGTGGAGAAAAGGAGAAAAGCTATATGGTAGGAGTTAGGAAAAAATTTCGACCTCATTCAGCTTTCAAGGGTGCACCTCAAATATAACCCTGCCATGCTACTTGCCACGATGTGATTTTGGTAATCGACCACCAACACTTTCCACCTTCCTTGTAGGATGTTGACCCCTACTCTCTTTAACCTTGCTGCCATTGTCGGTCTTCAACCAACTAGGGAAGATTATAAACCATCCCAATCATCACTGACCAAACCAGACTTCAATTTCTTTGATGGGGGTTTCGATTCTTTCATCAGGGATCATTGTGGCTTGACTGGAGATGTTGATTCTTACGAGCATAAAGAGTTCTTGACTTACTGGTTAAATCACTAGGTTTTTTAACCTGTGGGGACCAAATTATGAAGATGTTTGTGCCTTTGGCCACTCAACTTCATGAAAAACACAAGGTTTGTCTTAGCAAACAAGTCTTGTGTGGCCTTTACAAATTGTTGGGGACGTCGTGCCATAAAATCATCAGGCAATCTTACCTCAATAGTTTACAAATAGGGGGTCCCATCTGGTTACTGCAATTGTGGCTCAATGCCACTTTCATGCCTATCTTGCACCCCGAAACTCACTCTAATATGATATTGGGTGTTGAAGGTGCCCGACTTGCCCACACTACTCTTGACAATGGCGAGATTATGTTGCAAGAGACGTCCAAGAAGTACGTCTATATGTTTTACAAGAGTAAAACATTTGTCTCCACCATGGCGCCATTTGCTGCTCGACAGCGTGGTCTGGCATAGTTCCACAAACCTTTCCCCAGTCCTACTGTTGAAGGGGAAAATGACATCCATGGTATCCTTATGAAGTGTTTTCGGCCTACTCCTTTATGGACGAAGCTCTCCACTGCTGAGAGCGGTATAAGACTGGCTGAATACCAGCCCAACTTGGTAACCAAGCAATTTGGCCTAAGTCAGTTTCTCCCTAAGTTTCTTACTCCTTCGGAAGATTGTATGTTCATCTCTACTGCTAACTCTTCTGAGGAGACATTAGTCCAATGCCTCATAAATTTCAAGAAAAAATCGTTCGATTTTCCCTCTTTTAGGTTTTCTCTCTCTTTTTACTACACGAAAGAGTTCGAGGACTGGTGGCAATCTTATTATCAGTCGGCGGCAGATTGCACCCTTATGGCACAACACATCTCAGACACCTTTGCTTTTCACCAGGAAATAGGTACATAGTTAAAGTTATATGTTATCGGCACCCTTCTCAAGTATTGACAAGTTTCTAACCTCGGTATTATCATTTTCCTTTTTTTTTTCTTTTTCCTGGCCTTCTGAATTATCTTTCGCTTTCGGCGCTTTTGAAATATTGTCGTTCTGCCCAAATCAATGATATTTTGAGTACTATTTTCATTTTTTTATACTGATTTCTTGAATCATAATCCGATAATTTTTTTAAAAATATCCCATTTATTCGCAAGGTTTGATTATCAGGGCATGATTCCTCAATTTGATATGCGTTATGGAATTCCTCTTTTAAAATGTTTTTTTTTTAATTTTCGTGTTTGTTAAGACTTTCTTAGCCTCGTGCCTACGTACCCACAAAGTGAAATAGAGGATCAAAACCTCGTAGTTCGTGGTAAAAATAACAAAATGTTTGTTTTGATTCATTTTTAATGAAAATACATTTTGTTATTTTAAGGAGAACACTCAACTAGCCACCCATAAGTATGAGAATTGTGCATCACCACGGAGAAGGGCTCCAACTTAGATAAAGATCAACAAGTATGCCACTAGCTCTCTTAGGTGGAAAATAATTATCATCAATATTATGGGGATAGGAGAATTACATCTCAATTATGGAAATGGCTCATGTCTAAACCTTGAGAAAAAGTTTTTAAAGAAAAAGTGCACAAAGGGCACACAATAGTTTGAATGAGTTATGTATTTTTTTAAGTCTTTTTGAAATTGGTTTGAATATGCTTAAGATGTATTAGCATTTATTAAGGAAAGGTTTTGAAAATCACTTGCCAAAAGTCAAGGTTTATGGAGAAAGTGGTTCAAGTTTGAAAATAAAAAGGTTTTTGAAAAAACGAGAGAAGATTTTGAAAATTAAAGAAGGGAATGAGATGAAGAGACTATCCTAGAACATAAAGTAAAAGCTATGGAGGAAAAATTTGATCAAAAGATAGCAAGCTTTATGACAGGAGTTAAGCAAGAATTCCCTCATTTGGATTAAGCCTCAAGCAAGCCAAATAAGCAAAGAATAATCCATGTATCACATGAAACCAAAGTATCCAAGTCAAGTCTTCAAAATAAGACCAAAGTCAAAGGTACCATATCAATCCCAAGGTCTCAAATCACATGCTTGACCTTAAAATTGATCAGAGGCTCGACCATGTACATACTCATTTTGATAGCATGAAACGAGAGTTAGGGCTCTAGATTGTTTTTTTATTCTTTTTTCTGGCCTTCTGAATTATCTTTCGCTTTCAGGGCTTTTGAAATATTTTCATTCTACCCAAATCAATGATATTTTGTGTACTATTTTCCTTTTTTTTTATACTGATTTCCTAAAGCATATGCGTATAATTTTTAAAATATTTCCCATTTATTCGCAAGGTTTGATTATCAGGGCCTAATTCATCAATTTCATACGCGTTATTGGAAAAACTTGATTAATTTTGAAATGTCCTTCCCAATTTGGTGACCATTTTCTAAAATCTTCGTCTTTCTTGTCGACAAGAAGTATAACTTTCCAGACATAATCTTCGACATAAAATACTTTTGACTTAATCTTTTTGTTATAGGTTGTAGCGGTAAATTCATGACCATTAAGCTATGGATGAACTTAACGTCAATAAAACCAGAGTCGCCACCGCGCTTTTATTGTTTCAAAGGAAAAAGGGAAAAGTACGAACGAAAACCCAAAGATAAGAAGTTTTCAAATCAAAACTAATAAAATGCCAGAGATTACAGGTAAGGGGGTTGGTTACACAGAGGGGAGGTGTTAGCACCCAAAGTGTCTTGGGTACTCCTAGGGAGCCTTTTTGTGTGTGTAGTGTTTTGGCATAAAATGATGTTTGCAATAAATAGAGTGTGAGGATGAGAAAAGAATTCATTAATTATATTTTATGTTTGACAAGGCCTTCGGAGTTGTGCCTACGTACCAACATAAAATGAGGGATCAAAACCTCGTAGTTCGTGGTAACAATTTCAAAGTGAGTGAGTTGCTTTTAACAAAATTTCAAGTTTAAAAGAGGCACCAAAGGCCTAAAAGAGTTTGAATGGGTATTATTTCTTTTTGTCTTCTGAAATTTTAAGTCAATATGGTTAGATTCATTTACAAATTTGATTAAGAAAAAGAGTTTTAAAATGCAATGACATAAGGTCAAAGGTTCTAATTTGCAATAAAGAGACTAAGTTTAGAAATCACAAGTAAGGAAGATTTTAAAAGGAGGGAGAGATTTGAAATTAAAGAAGTGGGAGAAGACGAAGAGACTAATCCTAAGCAAAAATTTAAAAGTTAAGAGTTGAAAAGATCTGACCAATGGGATGCAATCCAATAGACAAGAATGTCATATAGAAACCCAATTTCCCTTGGACTTTAGAATCAAGCAATATCAATACACACAATAGCAAGGTGAAGAACAAGGCATTAAATAAAGATATCCACATCCAAGCTTAGCAACTCCATGATGTTCTTCATGATCTCCTATGTATCATATGAGATACTCCTTGAATGGCTCAGAGATAGGCATTAAACACAGGTTCAAAGTAACAACTTCATCAAAACCATGTAGCAGATGAACTTAAGAAGGGGTCTCAATACTTGCATCAGATGAAAGTTCAATTCACAATGACTGGCTTCAGAAAAGTTGGCATTGACCAAGTCCTTTTTGCATAGGGAGTGTTGCCTAATCCTAAGTCCAATGTCTCAGATCAAATCCAACAGTCTACACAAATCCCTTTTTTAGAGTTTTTATTGTTATTTTGTACATTAAGGTCAAAAGACCACAAACACAAACAAAATACACAAATAAGTATATACAATCACAATATAATCACAAGATATGGCTCAAGTGAGCAAAGTAAAAATGGCATTAAAGTAAACAAGTTAAATGGTATGAATAATGGAAAATAAATAAAGACTTGAATTTAAAGTGCAAAAGGTAAATGACTTGAAATTAAAAGTTAGTCAAATGTTAGCTGATTAGAAGTTAGTATTTCTTTTGCTTTTCAATTGTTTAAGTCATTCTTTGAAAAATACTCAACCCTCTATTCACAAGCATGGATCCTTAAACCAAGACATCTTCCAAAGGAAAGAAAAAAGGCCAAGTCTACATACAATACCATGAAAGGGGGGAGACTTACAATCTCACTTACTGGAATGCTATGCCTTTTGGGTCAAAATTTAGCGCTATGTTAAGCAATCATAATTGGACTTATGTAGAAGTCACAACTATTTGCGGACGGGCCATTTTTAGTGTTAATGCATGTTAGAGATATGGTATTATGAACCATACTCCTAAAACATACCACACTTAAAAGAAAATGGCAAAGGGGGTGGACCTAATCTCATCCATACTTATGTTGATTTTGCAATCAACTAGCCTTAGGGTATCGAGATATCATAGGTCCAAGAAATGAATGGGAATAGAATGGGATTAAGATGAAGAGGGAGAGGGAATGAGATCAACACAAATTGGTCAAAGGAGGAATTTTATCAAATTAAAATCATTCATTCATTTTGGGAGATGAAATGTATATTTCATCAATCCCCTAAATCCAATGATTTTAATTCAACAAAGTCAAATCAACCTTGACCAAGGCCCAACAACAAAAGTCAAACTCAGCAAGTCAACAAAAATAGCTCAACACAATTTATTTGCAATTAAACAATTAAAAATCAATTAAAAATATATTAAATTAAATTATGGTTGGTCAAAATCCTAAAACCTCTTCAAAACACCAAATAAATAGCCAAGAGATTTATCATAGGTCAAACAAGTTCAAAGGACCTTGGAGGAAAAATTTCATTATTTTTGGAAACTTAAAAGTATTTTTAAACAATTAAAAATATGCACAAAAACAATTAAATCATGAAAAATATTAATATTGATCCAAAAAATAATTTTAATTCAGAAAATGAAAGAGAAAAATATTTGAGAATTTTTGGCGAAAGTCCCATATTTTTTGGATCAATATTAAAATTAATATGAATTAATGAAAATAAGGCAATTAAAATAAAAATCAGAAAATGTAAAAATACGTGGACCACTAATATCCCTCATT
Source organism: Lathyrus oleraceus (assembly GCF_024323335.1). NCBI lineage: Eukaryota > Viridiplantae > Streptophyta > Magnoliopsida > Fabales > Fabaceae > Lathyrus > Lathyrus oleraceus. The sequence continues at coordinate 212,994,003 of NC_066582.1, forward strand.
AATTGAGGTGGCAGATCAAGTGGATCAGAGTGCGTGTTCCATGATGTTCCCTAGTCAATGTGTCACACACGTGGTAATCAATTTGGACGCTCAAGATTAAAACAAAATAGACGGATACTATGGTCTGGAGACATGCCAACACATCGCCGGAGCCATAGCTCCGGTCTTCTTCTCCGATGGACCTCACCGGACTGGTCCACCCTCAACCATCACCAAAATGAAAAAGGAGGACATGAATTTAAAGTAAAAATGCTCAGGAGCTCGAATCTAGCCTCAATTTCACCTAACTCCAAGTATATTGAAAGATACAGGGATTTGAATTTTGAGGATCATGATCTGAGTTGCTTCAATTTGACCTCAAAGCAACTTAATCTTGTTGCCTACATTGGTAGGACTTCAGACAACCAAAAATTATCAAGAATAGTGGAGAACTTAGTGAGAATCAAAGAGATGGAAAATTCAGAAATTCACCTCCACTGCAGGTTCAGATGGACATGATCTTGCTCTCAACTGCACTTGGCCTTGCTCTGGATGCTTCACGGAGTGGAAATGGATCAAGAAAGAAGCAGGACTCTTGGAGATTTGAATCTCAAAATAGTGGAGATTCAAACTCGATTTTCAATGAAAATCCTCAAGGTTATCCTTTGAATATGGAGGTTTAGGGTTGGAGATTCAAAGTTGGCGCGCCAGGGTTTTCAATTCTGAGCATAGACACTTCTATTTATAGCCAAAGCCTTTGATATTTGCACACTTCTTTCAAACTTTTCAAAAATAGCAAAATGCCTTGCATGGATGCATGGGTGTGTGATAGGCCCATCTAATGATGCATTCAGGTCCAAAAATCATGTGCAAGCAATGATGAATGCATGTTAGCAAGCCATGCAATTGTGTGTGGAAAGTGGAAGTTCAAATATGCCAAATGGTCACTCAACTTTAAGGCATGCGCAAGTCACTCATACTTTGTCCAAATGGGAATTTGGACTTTTAAGAAAGGTTAGGTCAAGAGGAACAACTTTCATGTTGGACATTTTTCCATTTGAAGCTTGGATCATGATGAATTTTGAGGTGGATGTTTGGAAAATCAAATATATCAAAAAAAAAATATCTAAGTACCAAGCCATATGTTCACTTCTTCCACCTTGAGTAACTTTTTCTATGGGCTTAAAATGAGAAACGTTCCTTTCCCAAAGTTGTAGGTCTCTAAAAGAACTTCAAATTTGTCACAAATTTGACATCATTTGGATTTATCATGAAGGAGTTATGCATTTTAGAAGTTGAGGAAAATCACTTGTTCAATGGCATTGGCCCAAAATGACCTATAATCTCTCCTTATATCACATGCATTTAAAATTTGATTTTGCATTTCATCCAAACATCAAAGTTAAATTAGAATCTTGAATTTGATTTTTCAACTTTAATGGCTTTCATCTCATAAAAATTGAGCAAGTTATGGTCTTGGGAAGTTGACCTCCAAATTAGGGTTTAGACAAAATGACCTATAATCTTTCACCATATAAAATGACTTTCCAAGAAAAACTAGCTCTTGACCTCAACATAAAAGTTGTTTGTAATGTCATTTAGAGTAATTTTTATCTTGGAATTATTTTCATATGACAAACATTGTAGGAGATAGGGTCTAGGGAACCCCAATTTTGATCAGTTGAATTCCTCTGGTCAACCACCATGAACCAACTTGCTAGCTTGCTAATTTATTGACTTTAGGGACTCATGGAGGACCATATATGTATAAGATGATGAAATTTTAAGTATACCTTAAAATATTTTATCAATTGGTGAAGAAACTTGTTGAAGAAGTTACACAAGATACCCAGGTGAATTAGGGTTTCCAAGGAAAACCAACTCCAAACTCTTGATGATTTCTTGACCAAAATAACATGTGAAGATAATGGGGATTCATATATGATACTTAGAGCCATAGTTAACCACTTCTTGATTGAGCTCCTTGCAATGAGGGTCTTATACCCTATATGTGAGCTTGACAGAGCATAGGTGAGCATGTTCACTACCTACAAAAGAGTTAAACTATACAATGACATATTTTTGGTATTTGGGTTAGTAAAATCAAATGTGCTTGGTGATCTCTCCCAATACAAACCCAATGAATGAGGGGTAAGGAGGATGCCAAGGTGTGATCCCAATGCTAATTCATATGATGATAATAACATGAAGGATCGTAGGGTCAAAATTAGGGTCTTACAGCTGCCCCTATTTAAGAGCGTTATAGCTGAGGAGATGAAGGTAAAAATCTTTGTATCGACTCAATAGAATGGGCTTAAATAACAACATATAGAAACAAATTTTGGTCCCTAAGAGTCCTCGTGATGTATATGATGTGAATGCAACAATAATCTTTGTGGGGGGAAATGTTGCCACAAAGGAAAAGAATCCGGAGAGACTAAAAGTCCGCAGGAGAATAATGCATTCCATAAGGAAAACTCACTTGGGAGACATAAACTCTAGGGATAAAAAAGTTGTGCGTAGGCCAGGATACGACTTAAAATTGCTGGGGGACTCGAGGGATTCCATGAAAATAAATCAATGGAAAGACTCAGCCGGAGAAAGAAAAACATCTGCTGGGGGAACGGGTAGATCAGAACAAAGCTGAAATACTCGACCTAAGCAGGAAAAGGCGATTACCTGGGGGAAATGCGCACTCAAACTCAACTGGGGAAGAAAAGATCTTCAACACAGGAGAAATAGAAGTATATTATCCATTGTCAGTTATCGGGTAAAGGTATAACAAATTCTGACAGGGAGGGCATTCGTTACCGGTTAGGGTAAACATATCAAGGATCACTCGCTGAGGGCAGACAAACGGTATATTCATCACCAGTTAATGGGTAAGAATAAACTGGTGGAGAAAAGCCAAATAGGATTTACAGCTACCGGTTACTGGGCAAAAAACCACAAAGGAAGAGAATATTCGTCACTAATTAAAGTGAACATATCAAGGATAGACTCAAAGGGGAAGAATATTTGTCATCGGTTAGGATGAACATATCAAGGATAGACTCACCTGGGGACATTAGAAAGGATATCTGTCACCGGTTAAGACAAACATATCAAGGATAAACTACCTAAAAAAGTAGGAATTATATCTATCAGATACTGGATAGAATACCAAAAAGAGGATATCCGTCATCGGTTAGGATGAACATATCAAGGATATAGTCCGAGGGGAGAAATAGGAACTACATCTATCAGTTACTAGATAGAATACCGAAAAGAGAATATTTGTCACCGGTTAAGATGAACATATCAAGGATAAACTCTGCAAAGGGAAAGCAGGATTTTCAACTACCGGTTACTGGGCAGAAGACCGCAAAGAAAGGAAACTCGTCATCGGTTAGGATGAACATATCATGGATTAACTCTTTGGGGAAAGAAATAAGGATTACAACTACCTTTTATTGGGTAGAATACCAAAATGAGAATATTCGTCATCGGTTAAGATGAACATATCAAGGATAAACTCAAAGTAGGGGAAGAAAATATCTGTCATCGGTTAGGATGAACATATCAAGGATAAACTTCCTGGGGAAACGTGAAAAACGAATCCGCTGGGGAGAAAAGGGTTACTTTTGCTGGGTATTAGGCAAAAAGTAAAAAAATCTGCACAAAATGAGAAGAATATCACCAGTTACTGGGTAATAGACTCTCAAGGGGACCAAAAGCATCTATCTAGGTAAGATCTAGAAAGAAATGGTCAATCAAAGACTCAACCCAATGAGTATATAGCTCAAGGAGAGTGGTTCCATCTAGATAGTCAACTGGGGAGGAAACTAAAATAACAATCATCCACGAGGAAGCAACTCGGTGGGGAATAAGAAAGGTTAAATTATTTTTGCTTAGGGGGATGACACTCTACAATTGAAAGAGGACAAACAAACCAAATCTGCATGGGGGGAAAAGTATATCACCATAGCAGAGGATCAGAGAAATAATGAATCACAAAGTGTATTAGTAATGCAATAATGAAATGAATGTATATGTATATGTATATGTATATATGATGATTATGCTGACAAAACAATCACAAAGGATACAAATGTCACTGGTCTGAATCATCGGTACAATTCTCCGCCAATCCACAAAGGGAGGAAACAATTACTAGAGAGAATAAGGTGCAAAGGAATGCACAAGAATCATCCACCTCAAAGGCTCAACCCAGGTTGGGGAGAGAGAGGAGAGGATTTGCTGAGGAAACTGCAACATCAACTCTGCGGGGAATTTTAGGTCAACACCATGCCAAATGGGAGACAACACTGCAGGGGACACCTACAACACTACTCAGGATCAGGGCTAATAGAGGTTAGGGACAATTCTGATGGCAACTTGCAGGGAAGCAATATTCTGCCGAACTGTGCGAACTGCCGCTAGGACGCGCCTACAACTCATGGGAGGCAAATACAAACTTAGCTGGGGAAACTAACCAAACTCGGCTGCTGAAATGCTGTTGGGGATGAAATAAGGATCATGTCAATCGTTTGGGGAAAAACCAACAATGCTTCGCATTTAGGGCTTACCGCTTTTCAAACCGTTGTTGATATTGCTTTTTAAAAGTTACTGCTTTTATTATTTAAGAAAACATGTTTTTTACTTTAAAACTTTAACTTCAAAATGATCATAATAAAATTTAATTCTAATTGGCTGAATAAATAAGAGTGGAAACAATTGGATAAAAAGCTCAACTTTATTTAATAGAATGGTAGTCTGTAAATGACAAGACTCCATAGATCTTTACAAAAGTTGAAAATTGGTAATTTACATGGAAAAGGGCTACATTAAATACAATGATCATTAATCCTTCTACCGCCTTCAATATCCACTATGCCCTTAGCTTTGGTTGAAGATGAATCAGAACCAAGTATTATGCTCAAGAACGTCTTCAAGACTGAAGCTCAACAGGATGCAGTTACTTGCCATAACCCCTAATTTTTGCATAAATTTCCCCAAGGTGGGGTAATCAATTTATCGGGATAATTTTCTATTTTATGTATCTAATTTTTTTCCTGGATCGCCCTTTTGGGTTTCAATCCACCGAGACGCTCATTTTTGCCTAAGCCACCCTTTCGGGTTTTCAACTTAGCGAGTTGTTCTTTTCTTTTTAGGCGAAGTATTTCTTTACTATATCAACATTCACAAGACGCGTGAACTCTTCACCATCCATAGTTGAAAGAATCAAAGCACCGCCTGAAAAGGCTCTCTTAACAACGTATGGGCATTTATAATTAGGAGTCCATTTGCCCCTAGAATCTGGTTTGAAAGATAGAATCTTCTTGAGCACAAGGTCACCTTCTCTAAACACACGAGTTCTGACCTTCTTATCAAAATCTTTCCTCATCCTTTGCTGGTATAACTGGCCATGATACATGACAGTTAACCTCTTCTCTTCAAATGGGAGCATCTCATGTTGAAGTGCGGATAGATGTATGATACCCATGTAAATCAAATGGGAGCATCTCATGCCAATCCTTGTTCGTCACAACCATTTTCTGAATGGTCTTCTTAATGTTCTTGTTTGCAGCTTCAACAGCCCCATTCATCTTAGGTCTGTATGGAGAAGAATTATGATGTGCAATCTTGAAGTCTTTACAAAGAGCTTCCACCATATTATTATTCAAGTTAGATCCATTATCAGTAATGAAATTACTCGGCATACCATACCGGCATATAATATGATTCTTGATAAACCTCACAATAACTTGCTTGGTTACATTCGCATACGATGCCGCTTCAACCCACTTTGTGAAGTAGTCAATAGCCACCAAAATGAAATGATGTTCGTTCGATGCTTTGGGCTCAATCATGCCAAACATATCAATTCCCCACATGGAGAAGGGCCATGGGGAGGAAATGGAGTTCAATAGTGTCGGAGGAACATGAATCTTATCTGCATAGATTTGACACTTGTGGCATTTTTTCATAAACTTGCAACAGTCAAATTCCATTGTCAACCAATAGTAACCTGCTCTCAACATCTTCTTAGCCATATCATGTCCATTGGAATGAGCACCAAAGGATCCTTCATGGACTTCAGTCATCAACAAGTCTGCTTCGTGTCTATCCACGCATCTGAGCAGAACCATATCGAAGTTTCTCTTGTAAAGCACATCACTATTCAGGTAGAAGTTGCCAGCTAATCTCCTCAAAGTCTTCTTATCTTTCAATGATCCCCCAAACGGGTAAATCTGACTTTGGAGAAAACTCTTAATATCAAAGTACCACGGTTTCTCATCTTTGAATTCTTCAATAGCAAACATATGACATGGCCTATCAAGACGCATCATAGTCAAATTAGGAACTTCATTCCAATACTTCACCATAATCATTGAAGCCAACGTTGCAAGAGCATCTTCCATCCGGTTTTCATCTCGAGGGATATGATGAAACTCAACCTTTGTAAAGAAAGTTGAAATCCTCCTCGCATAATCTCTATATGGTATCAAACTGGGTTGATTCGTCTCCCATTCACCTTTGATCTAATTCACAACCAAAGCTGATCTCCATAGATGTCAAGATATTTGATTCTGAGATCAATAGCCTCTTCAAGCCCCATAATGCAAGCTTCATAATCAGCCATAATATTCGTACACTTGAAAGTCAATCTAGCTGTAAATGGAAAATATGTGCCTTGAGGAGTAATAAGTATTGCCCCAATGCCATTACCATACTGATTAACAGCTCCATCGAATACCATGCCCCAACGGGAACTAGGTTTTGGCCCTTCTTCAAGCAATGGTTTGTCATAATCTTTCATTTTCAAGTATAAGATCTCTTCATCAGGAAAATCATATTGTACTGACTGATAATCTTTAATCGGTTGGTGAGCCAAATGATCAGCCAAGACACTACCCTTCATTGCTTTCTGAGATTCATATTCGATATCATACTCTAATAACAACATCTGCCAACGGGAAATCCTCCCAGTTAAAGCAGGCTTCTAAAAAATATACTTGATTAGATCTATTTCGGATATCAACCAAGTGTTATGGTTTAACATATACTGACGTAGACGCTTAGCAGCCCAAGCCAACGCGCAACAAGTTTTCTCTAGCATAGAATATCGAGTCTCACAATCGGTGAACTTCTTACTGAGGTAGTAAATAGCACATTCTTTCTTTCCAGTTCCGTCTTGCTGACATAGAACACGACCCATACTCTCTTCAAGCACAGTCAAATACATGATCAAAGGTCTTCCTTCAACAGGCGGAGGCAGAATTGGAGGCTTAAGCAGATACTCTTTGATACCATCAAAAACTTTCTGGTAGTCCTCGGTCCAATCACAAGACTAGTCTTTCCAAAGAAGCTTGAATATAGGTGCACATGTGGCAGTCATGTGCAAAATGAATCTTGAGATATAATTCAAGCGGCCGAGAAAACCTCTGACTTGCTTCTCAGTTTTGGGCGCAGGCATCTCTTGTATTGCTTTGACCTTGGCAGGATCAACTTCAATACCCTTGTCGCTGACAATGAAGCCCAACAATTTACCAGAACGAACACCAAATGTACACTTATTGGGATTCAAGCGGAGTTTATACTTCCTCAAACGCTGGAATAGCTTCAACAAATGCTCAACATGTCCTTCTTCGTCACTGGATTTAGCAATCATATCATCAACATAGACTTCGATCTCTTTATGATTCATATCATGAAAAAGAGTGGTCATTTCTCTCTGGTATGTTGCACCAACATTCTTTAAACCGGAAGGCATCACTCTATAACAGAATGTTCCCCAGGGTGTAATGAATGCGGTCTTCTCCATAACTTCGGGTGCCATCTTAATCTGATTATATCCGGAAAATCCGTCCATAAACGAAAAGACCTTGAATTTAGATGTATTTTCTACCAACATATCAATGTGTGGTAGAGGGAAATCATATTTTGGACTAGATTTATTCAAATCTCTATAATCAACGCACATGCGGACTTTTCCATCCTTCTTCGGAACATGAACAATATTGGCCACCCACTGCGGATACTCAGTAGTAACGAGGAAACCAACATCAATCTGCTTTTGCACTTCTTCTTTGATCTTTACTACCATATCAGGATGAGTCCTCCTCAACTTCTGCTTGACTGGCGGGCATTCTGGCTTCAACGGCAATCTATGCTCCACAATCTCAGAATCCAAACCAGACATGTCTTGATAAGACCAAGCAAACACATCTGAATACTCTCGAAGAAGATCAATCAACCCATTCTTAACCTCTGGACACAGTTGAGACCCAATCTTGACTTCCTTCACATCACCTTCGGAACCCAAGTTGACTAACTCAATCTGCTCTTCGAATGGCTAAATGGCTTTTTCCTCGTGCTCAAGTAGACGGGACAATTCATCAAACACTTCTTCATCACTTTCTTCCTCTGCCTCAAACACAGGGAATTCAAAGTTTGGAGAAGGAGTATGATCATTGTATTCAATGGGTTTAGAAACCAACGTGCATAATGATTTGTTATTTTGATTTTAGAGAAGTGAATTGTGACCAAATATTATGCAGATGGATAATTATTATTATTTACTTGTGTTTTTTGTAATTACCATTTTCAGAAAAGCAAAAAAGTAAAGATAAAACATCATAGATGTGGATGAATAGAATTGAATTTTATTAATGATCAAATTGAAAGATGCCAAACAATATTCACTTCTCCCTTAGGCATAAGAGAAGGATTTTTAAAAACAATAAAAGTAATTACTTAGAGCGATGCATAATAACAGGAACATCGACAGCGGTCCAATTGTTGCAAGTTTTTCCATGCGTCACAAAATTGGTGTAGTCTTCATCTTCATCCCCCTCGATCACGACAACTAAGTGTTGTTCATTACCATGAATGAACCCTCCGCTATGGAAACTGGGTTGCACATCTTCAGCCTTAATCACAGACGTCCCTTGTTGGAATCCCAAACCAGCTCTGCTCTTGTTCTCGGCGACCTCTACCATCCGGCCCCACTGATCAAAATTACCATCTTCAACAACTTCATGCGCGTCTTTGAAAGAGGACATAGGTTCCCCAACCCTCTTCTCTTCATCAATAGATAGAGCTTGGAAATGAGTTCCAACCTCATCCTCAGCTTCCACATACGAGAAAGACGATAGGTGACTCACCAATAGAGTCTTCTCTCCACCGATGATAACAAGCTTACCATTCTTCACAAACTTCAACTTTTGATGCAGAATTAACGTCACAGCTCCAGCTTCATGTATCCATGGCCTTCCCAACAAGCAGCTATAGGTCGGGTGGATATCCATTACTTGGAAAGTAATTTGGAAATCACTCGGACCTATCTTCACCAGAAGGTCTACCTCACCAATAACAGTTTTGCGATAACCATCAAAAGCTTTGACGATCACGCCATTGTACCTCATCGGAGCTCCTTGATACAAAAATTTGGAAAGAGTTATCTTGGGGAGTACATTCAATGAAGAACCGGTATTAACCAACACATTGGAAAACACATCCTCCTTGCAGTTCATTAAAATGTGCAATGCTAAGTTGTGATTTCTACCTTCCCCGAGAAGTTCTTCATCACAAAAGCTCAAGTTATTGCAAGAAGTGATGTTAGCCACAATATGGTCAAACTGATCTACTATCACATCATGCTCTACATAAGCTTGTTCCAATACTCTTTGCAATGCTTCTCTGTATGCTTCAGAGTTCATGAGCAGAGATAGTACTGAAATTTTGGAAGGAGTTTGGAGAAGCTGCTCCACCACATTAAATTCACTCTTCTTGATTAAACGGAGTACCTCATCATCATCATTAGGCTTCAAACTGCTGGATTCACCTGACTGACATCTTGGAGCGCTAACTGGATCTACTGCAGGCACATCAACCTTCTTACTGACAAATATATCTTCTACACTCTTCGGGAACACGGGCCCAAAAACACGACCACTACGGGTCACCTTCGTCACATCAGCAATGCTCATAACAGAACTGGTCGTAGGCAACGAAACCTCTTGACCATTCTCTAACATAGTAGCATTATACTGATATGGAACATCTCTATCGGATGCATACGGGACTGGACCCGCTAACCGTATTACCAATGGCGATATCGATCTATTGTTGATGTTGTTACTGATGCTGCTATCAAACTGGATTACCACCCTTTCTGGTGTCTTGAACACTGGCACTATTACATTGACATCATCTATATCCCTAGACTTTGAATCTGGATTACATTCTCATCCATCAACCTCTGGATATCTCTCTTGACAACTGAACACCCACGGGGGCTCACATTACAGATTGCACAACTGGCGTGATCATGCTCACAATCATTAATAGTACACAGGGTTTTATGCATCTCAACCAATGATCGACGAATTCGTCGCACATCAAACACCCAGAAACTCCCTGGACAACCATCTACCATGTTGCAGAGGAATTACCATGAGCAGGCAATGGGTTAGCTTTTACATTTGTCGCATGGTCCTCAAAGGACACCATTCCACTCTTTACCAACTTCTAGACTTCATACTTCAGCAGGTAGCAATTCTCAATATCATGGCCAGGAGACCCTTGATGAAAGGCACAATGAAGCTCTGACTTATACCACCATAGAAGTGGTTCTGAGATTTGTGGCGGATTTCTCGGTTGGAGAAGGTTCTTAAGAACCAGAGATGGGTAGAATTCAGCATAAGTCATAGGAATAGGGTCGAAAGAGACCTTCTTCCTCTCAAAGTTCTGTTGTTGTTGATGATTATTGTTGGTGTTGGTGTTGTTATAGTTATTTGTTCTTTGTTGTGGTTGTTGTTGGCGTTGTTGTTGAACTGGCATTGATTGATTATTAGAAAATACTGGAATAACAGATGAAACTTGGTGATGATGTTGACGGGGTTGCTGATTTCTTTTGACATGAGGCCTCATTTGCCTCCTAACTGATACTGCATTGGTTTCAGCTTCCTTCTTCTTAGCGAAACTGTTACCATACCTCTTGCTTGATGATGCCTCTTCTTTAGACAACCGTCCCTCATGAACACCTTCTTCTAATCTCATCCCCATATTTACCATTTCGGTAAAGTCACTAGGGGCACTTGCAATCATCCGCTCATAGTAAAATCAGCTCAGGGTCTTGAGGAAAATCTTGGTCATCTCCTTTTCTTCCAAAGGAGGGATAATCTTAGCGGCTAGCTCTCTCCATCTCTAGGCATATTCTTTGAACGTGTCCTTATCCTTCTGAGACATTGACCGAAGTTGGTCCCTATCAGGCGCCATATCCACCTTGTACTTGTATTGTTTCACAAATGCCTCACCCAAATTGTTGAACGTGCGGACACTCGCACAATCCAAACCCATGTACCACCTCAGAGCGGCACCAGTCAGACTGTCTTGGAAATAATAAATCAGTAACTGATCATTATCAGTTTGCATCGACATCTTTCTAGCATACATGACGAGATGGCTGAGCGGGCAAGTATTCCCTTTATACTTTTCAAAGCCAGGGACTTTGAACTTCATTGGGATTTTAACATTAGGAACCAAGCAAAGTTCCATAGCACTCTTACCGAAAAAATCCTTTCCCCTCAAGGTCTTCAACTCCTTTCGTAGCTCAAGGAATTGGTCTTTCATCTCGTCCATCTTCTCATAAACATCCGGACCCTCACACGGCTCAGAATGGTAGATGGTGTCCTCAACACGAGGCAGCGTGTGAAAAATCGGAGGAGGAACAGACATGACCGGGCTAGATGTCGGCATGGAAGCAAAAGTAGGCGGAAACCTTCAGGCACAAAGTTGGGCGGAATTCCCCACGGGAATCCGGTAGGCATGGCAAGAGAGAACTGAGTGGCAGGCACAGTTGAAGTAACAACTTCTGAAATGACAGTCCTCTGAGGAGGAGGAGTTGCAGGAGTTGGAGAAGATTGACTCTGAGCAGCTAACACAAACTCAATCATGGCAGTCAAGCGAGCTATCTCGTCCTTTAGTTCTCTGTTCTCTTCCTCTAAATGCTCCATGATTCTCAGATGATTGGCGCGGGTATTGTATCGATGAGTCATCTTGGCTGAAGCACAGAAGAATAACCAATAAGACATCTGGCGGAAGAAAACCTGCTATGCAAATGATGCATTAAATGCAATGTTTAATTGTTTTTATTTTCAAGGAACATACTATTTTATTTGCAAATATAATAATAACAATTTGATTGACCATAAAAATCTCTTTTATTCATAAAATTGGAAGGATTGCACTGAGTACAATTTCAGAAACCAAAATACAAATACAAGAGAAGAGGAAACTAATCATCCTAAGGACCCCCTAACAATGGTGTCAGATGATCTGGCTGCAGGCACGTACTTCCTTCGGATGCGTCGAATCTCGGACTCAAAAGAAGTCTTCATTTGAGCCTTCTCGAGGACAAGTTGGTCAACAATCTCCTTCCAAGCACCGGAAGGCTGAGGCATGCTAGAGGAAGATGAAACCTCGGGCTCTCTCTGTCTCTTCACTTCTCGGTCTTTAAGAAGCTCAATAAGTGCATCCTTGTCCTTAGACTCAAGCTATAACTCTTCATGCTTTCTACTCAAAGCACGAAATCTCTCTTCCCACATATCCTTCTCTTGCTTCATCTTAGCGAGTGTGTCTTCCAACTTATCTACATCTTGGTTAGGGAGATTTGATGGCTCAACCACAACCATAGACATAGGTCTCTCACAAGCATACGACATCTTCAATTCCAAAGCTCTCTTCTTCACCCAAAGAGTGTAAGCTTCCAAAGCTACACAGTTGCACGAACCAAGCTCGGATCTTCCATTCTTATATACATTATGCCAAGCATGCACCATCTTTTGCTTCAAATGTTAGGGATATTTACCCTCTTGATAGAAAAGACCTTCTAACTAAGTGTTATTAGGTTTGTCTCTCAAGGGGAACCCAAGTTGACGACGAGCCAAAGCAGGGTTGTAGTTGATTCCTCCTTGTGTACCAATGAGAGGCACATTAGAGAATTCACCACAACAATCAGTAATATCCAAGTTACTCAATGAAGAATCATACCAAACTATATCATCATTAGTGATAGACATAAGCCTCTGAGACCACCTTAGACATTGTTTGTTCTCTACAAAAGCAGGCGTCTGAGGCAAGTGAGAAATAAACCACTTGTACAGAAGAGGAACACGGCATACAATAGTTCCACCTCCTTTAGAATCCTTAAATGCAAAGAGTAATACATATCGCCCAACAAAGTAGGCACAAGATTTCCAATCAAGAATATTTTAATGGCGTTAACATCAACAAAACCATCAATGTTAGGGAACAAAGCTAACCCATAGATGAGCAACACAAATATAGCTTCAAGAGCATCCACACTACCGGCTTGAGCAAAGGCAGCAGCTTCCTTGATGAGGAACTCAGAAGCCAACCCAAACATTCCTCCTTTCTTCACCCAATGAGCCTCAATCTCATACTTCTTCAAGTGAAGAGCTTCGGCTATAAGATGAGATCTGGGAATCTTTTCCAATCCACTAAAAGGCACTTTGCTGGAAATGAGTATTGCCAAGAGATGGGCATACTCCTCCAACTTTGGCACAAGCTGATAATCAGGAAAAGTGAAGCAACGGTAGAGAGGGTCATAAAACTGAACCAACACACTCAAGAGTCCTTCTACCACATCAATAGATAACATAGATAGAAGCTTCCCATGATGTTGCTTGAAGTCCAAGGGATTTAATACAAAAGATGATAGCTTCCTTAACTCTTTCAAGTCAGGACATATGAAACTGTACTTCTTAGTGTTCCTTCGTCCATAATCCATGGTCTGAAAATATTTGCAAATAAAACCTCAGTTCCTTGAAGCTATTTTTGGTATGATTAATGTTATGATGCACATGAATGCATGAATGCAACAATCACAATTAAGGGATCACACACAAGGCAAACAAAGGTCAAGGGATGAATTAAGTCATTATCAAGATCAATCATCCATTTTTATGGATTATAGTTTTCACCTTATCAACACCCAAGTTCCATTGATATTGACAAGACTTGATTGGATCAACCAAGAATCAAGGGTTTGTTGTGAGTCACGAGCATGGAGTCAGGTTAAAAACCATCCTAAAGGAGTGTACTAAGGATAAAAACCTGTAGATCATGTTCTAAAAAGGTTCCCAGAGTCTTAATTCCATCTATCAGATATTACAGGTTAGGATGATTGACTCATCAACCCATAATATTCTCAAGAGAAATTCGTCTGAGTGTAGCATCGTGTAACAACTATTATCAAGTCTACACCTGAACAGTCTCTGCACTATGTCCTAAATAGGCCAAGATGGGTTAAATGTTCTACGGTCCTCAGCTTCTCGGACCCCAAATCAGAGAAAGTAATGCCTAACCACAAATAACTTGTGTGACATCAATATCTCCAAAAGGGTCTCCACTTAGTAGATGGGTCTCAAGCCAACTTGTTAAGGACTACTCCACACAAGTCGAACATGACTATACCATCCTCCTATCTTAATTGCACTCAAGTTAGGGTTAGAACTTATCTCACCACTTAGAGATCACCAAACACAACAAGCAGATTATATCATACAAACAAATATACATACATCAAATACACAATTATGTACACACAAAAAAGTAGGCTAAACCCACTAGAGACTACTCCCAAGCAGAGTCGCCACTTAATTTCTATAGCGGTAAATTCATGACCATTAAGCTATGGATAAACTTAACATCAATTAAACTAGAGTCACCACCACGCTTTTATTGTTTCCGAGGGAAAAGGGAAAAGTACGAACAAAACCCAAAGATAAGAAGTTTTCAAATCAAAACTAATAAAATTCCAGAGATTACAGGTAAGGGGGTTGGTTACACAGAGGGAAGGTATTATCACCCAAAGTATCCTAGGTACTCCTAGGGAGCCCTTTTTGAGTGTACACGTGTTTTGGCATAAAATGATGTTTGCGATAAATAGAGTGTGGGGATGAGAAAAGAATTCATTAATTATATTTTGTGTTTGACAAGACCTTCGGACTTGTGCCTACGTACCAACATAAAATGAGGGATCAAAACCTCGTAGTTCGTGGTAACAATTTCAAAGTGAGTGAGTTACTTTTAACAAAATTTCAAGTTTAAAAGAGGCACCAAAGGCCTAAAAGAGTTTGAATGGGTATTAGTTCTTTTTGTCTTTTGAAATTTTAAGTCAATATGGTTAGATTTATTTACAAATTTGATTAAGAAAAAGAGTTTAAAAATGCAATGGCATAAGGCCAAAGTTTCTAATTTGCAATAAAGAGTCTAAGTTTAGAAATCACAAGCAAGAAAGACTTTAAAAGGATGGGGAGATTTTAAATTAAAGAAGTGGGAGGAAATGAAGAGACTAATCCTAAGCAAACATTTAAAAGTTAAGAGTTGAAAATATCTTACCAATGGGATGCAATCCAATAGACAAGAATGTCATATAGAAACCCAATTTCCCTTGGACTTTAGAATCAAGCAATATCAATACACACAATAGCAAGGTGAAGAACAAGGCATCAAATAAAGATATCCACATCCAAGCTTAACAACTCCATGATGTTCTTCATGATCTCCTATGTATCATATGACATACTCCTTGAATGGCTCGGAGATAGGCATTAGACACAGGTTCAAAGTAACAACTTCATCAAAACCATGTAGCAGATGAACTTAAGAAGGGGTCTCAATACTTGCATCAGATGAAAGTTCAATTCACAATGTTTGGCTTCATAAAAGTTGGCATTGGCCAAGTCTTTTTTGCATAAGGAGTGTTGCCTAATCCTAAGTCCAATGTCTCAGATCATATCCAACAGTCCACACAAATCCCTTTTTTAGAGTTTTTGTTGTTATTATGTACATTAAGGTCAAAAGACCACAAACACAAACAAAATACACAAACAAGTATATACAATCACAATATAATCACAAGATATGGCTCAAGTGAGCAAAGTAAAAATGGCATTAAAGTAAACAAGTTAAATGGTATGAATAATGGCAAATGAATAAAGACTTGAATTTAAAGTGCAAAAGGTAAATGACTTAAAATTAAAAGTTAGTCAAATGTTAGCTGATTAGAAGTTAGTATTGCTTTTGCTTTTCAATTGTTTAAGTCATTCTTTGGAGAACACTCAACCCTCTATTCACAAGCATGGATCCTTGAACCAAGACATCTTCCAAAGGAAGGAAAAAAGGTCAAGTTTCCACATAATACCATGAAAGGGGGGAGACTTGCAATCTCACTTACTAGAATGATAAGCCTTTTGGATCAAAGTTTAGCACTATGTTAAGCAATCGTAATTGGACTTATGTAGAAGTCACGACTATTTGAGGTCGGGTCATAAAATTTTTAGTGTTAATGCATGTTAAAGATATGATATTATGAACCATACTCCTAAAACATACCACACTTAAAAGAAAATGGCAAAGAGGGTGGACCTAATCTCATCTATACTTATGTTGATTTTGCAATCAACTAGTCTTAGGGTATAGAGATATCATAGGTCCAAGAAATGAATGGGATTGAGATGAAGAGGGAGGGGGAATGAGATCAACACAAATTGGTCAAAGGAGGACTTTTATCAAATTAAAATCATTCATTCATTTTGGGAGATGAAATGTATATTTCATCAATCCCCTAAATCCAATGATTTTAATCCAACAAAGTCAAATCAACCTTGACCAAGGCCCAACAACAAAAGTCAAACTCAGCAAGTCAACAAAAAAAGCTCAACACAATTTATTTGTAATTAAACAATTAAAAATCAATTAAAAAATATATTAAATTAAATTGTGGTTGGTCAAAATCCTAAAACCTCTTTAAAATACCAAATAAATGGCCAATAGATTTATCATAGGTCAAACAAGGTCAAAGGACCTTGGAGGAAAATTTTCATAATTTTTGGAAACTTAAAAGTATTTTTAAACAATTAAAAATATGCACAAAAACAATTAAATCATGAAAAATATTAATATTGATCCAAAAAATACTTTTAATTCATAAAATGAAAGAGAAAAATATTTGAGAATTTTTGGTGAAAGTTTCCATATTTTTTAGATCAATATTAAAATTAATATGAATTAATAAAAATAAGTCAATAAAAATAAAAATTATAAAATGCAAAAATACGTGGACCACTTGATCTCCCTCATTAGTTGAGGTGGCGGATCAAGTGGATCAGAGCGCGCGTTCCATGATGTTCCCTAGTCAATGTTCCACACGCGTGGTAATCAATTTGGACGCTCAAGATTAAAACAAAATAAAAGGATCCTGTGGTCTAGAGACATGCCAACACATCGCCGGAGCCAGAGCTCCGGTCTTCTTCTCTGGTGGACCTCACCGGACTGGTCCACCCTCAACCATCACCAAAATGAAAAAGGAGGACATGAATTTAAAGTAAAAATGCTCAGGAGCTCGAATTTGGCCTCAATTTCACCTAACTCCAAGTATATTTAAAGATACAGGGAGTTGAATTTTGAGGATCATGATCTGAGTTACTTCGATTTGACCTCAAAGCAACTCAATCTTGTTGCCTACATTGGTAGGACTTCAGACAACCAAAAATTATCAAGAATAGTGAAGAATTGAGTAGGAATCGAAGAGATGAAAGATTCAGGAATTCACCTCCACTGCAAGTTCGGATGGACACGATCTTGCTCTCAATTACACTTGGCCTTACTCTGGATGCTTGATGGAGTGGAAATGGATCAAGAAAGAAGCAGGACTCTTGAAGATTTGAATCTCAAAACAGTGGAGATTCAAACTCGATTTTCAATGAAAATCCTCAAGGTTATCCTTTGAATATGGAGGTGTAGGGTTGGAGATTCAAAGCTGGCGCGCCAAGGTTCTCAATTCTGAGTATAGACACTTCTATTTATAGCCAAAGCCTTTGATATTTGTACACTTCTTTCAAACTTTTCAAAAATAGAAAAATGCCTTGCATGGATGCATGGGCGTGTGATAGGCCCATGTAAGGATGCATTCAGGTCCAAAATCATGTGCAAGCAATGTTGAAGTCATGTTAACAAGCCATGCAATCGTGTGTGGAAAGTAGAAGTTCAAATATGCCAAATGGTCACTCAACTTTAAGCCATACGCAAGTCACTCATACTTTGTCCAAATGTGATGAATTTTGATTTTTTGTAAAGTTTAGATCAAGAGTAGCAACTTTCATGTTGGACCCTTTTCCATTTGAAGCTTGCATCATGATGAATTTTGAGGTGGAAGTTTGGAAAATCAAACATATCAAAAACAATTCTAAGTACCAAGCCATATGTTCACTTCTTCCACCTTGAGTAACTTCTTCTATGGGCTTCAAATGAGAAAAGTCCCTTCATCAAAGTTGTATCTCTCTCAAAGTACTTAAAATTTGTCACAAATTTGACCTCATTTGGATTTAGCATGAAGGAGTTATGCATTTTAGAAGTTGAGGAAAATCACTTGTTCAATGGCATTGGCCCAAAATGACCTATAATGTCTCCTCATATCACATGCATTTAAAAGTTGATTTTGCATTTCCTCCAAACATAAAAGTTGAAGTAGACATATTTAATTTGATTTTTCAACTTGAATGGATTTCATATCATCCAAATTGAGAAATTTATGGTCTTGGGAAGTTAACCTCCAAATTAGGGTTTAGACAAAATAACCTATAATCTTTCACCATAAAAAATGACTTTCCAAGAAAAACTATCTCTTGACCTCAACATGAAAGTTGTTTTCAATGTCATTTAGAGTAACTTTTATCTTAGAATCATTTTCATATGACAAAAATTGTAGGAGATAGGGTCTAGGGAACCCCAATTTTGATCAGTTGAATTCCATTGGTCAACCACCATGAACCAACTTGCTAGCTTGCTAATTTCTTAACTTTTTAGACTCATGGAGGATCATATATGTATAATATGATGAAATTTTAAGTATACCTTAAAATATTTTATCAATTGGTGAAGAAACTTGTTGAAGAAGTTACACAAGATACCCAGATGAATTAGTGTTTCCAAGGCAAACTAACTCCAAACTCTTAATGATTTCTTGATCAAAATAACATGTGAAGATCATGGGGATTCATATATGATACTTAGAGCCATATTTAACCACTTATTGATTGAGCTCCTTGCAATGAGGGTCTTAAATCCTATATGTGAGCTTGACAGAGCATAGGTGAGCATGTGCACTACCTACAAAAGAGTTAAACTATACAATGACATATTTTTGGTATTTGGGTTAGTAAAATAAAAATAAAGGAAGTATGATACAATAAAATGTGCTTGGTGATCTCTTCCAATGCAAACCCAATGATAGAGGGGTAAGGAGGATGTCAAGGTGTGATCCTAATACTAATGCATATGATGAGAATAACATGATGGATCTTAGGGTCAAAATTGGGGTCTTACATAGGTTTCAACTATTTTCTTCTTTTGCCTCATCAAGGCATCTAAATCAAGTAGCCTTTCTTCATCCAAGTCGAACAACTCATCCATCATCATGCTCCAAAAATGGTCAGACGGGATTTCATTTTGCCTTTGAACCCTTACAGATTGTAAGCATATCTCTGCATGTAAAACTGCACCATGGCCAAACGTTAGTTGAAACTGTGTAGAAATAATGACTTCTTTGGGAGAAGTTATTCAAGCCCAAAGTGCTTTATTCAAGGTTTTATGCCAACTTCTAGGCTTTTGGCCTATGTGCTTTTTATCAAACTTATGATAACTTTGTTTGCAACATCTACTTGGTTGTTAGCTTGTGTGTAGTAGGGGTCGACTTAGGAATTTAATTCCGTCTCTGTGGCATACTCCATTACTTTTTTGCCGACAAACATTAAACCTTGGTCAGTTGTTATGGTTTCAAGCGTTCCATATCTATACATGATACGGCTATGTATGAATTCAATCACAGTGTCTTGGTTGACATTAGTCAGAGGCACTGCTAAGATCCATTTTGTAAAGTAATCAATGCCCACCAGGACATATCTATGGCTTTTAGAAGGCATAGGTTTTATCTCACCTATTAGGTCTAATGCCCATCCCCTAAATGACCATGGCTTGATGATCGAATGTAATTCACTAGCAGGTACATGTTATATTCCTCATGCTTCTGACACTCATGACATCCTTGAGCAAACTCAGTGCAATCTTTCAACATGGTGGTCCAGTATACCCCCTTTCGACACAACAACCACTTCATTTTGTGACCTGCTTGGTGAGTGCCACACGATCCATTATGGGTGTTAAAAATTGTCAAGTAAGTTTCGCTCTCACTAATACATTTGAGCAATAACTCTTATGGAGTCTTTTTGAACAACTTGTTCTGAATAATGACGTAACTTAGCGCCTTGTATTTAGTTTTTTGATCTGTTATTCCTGTTGGGTTCTTAAGGAACTCGATAATCTCCCTTCGCCAGTCGTTGTTTGCTATGTTGTCGATGATAAAAGTTTCAAAAATTTCTAGTATTAACTTCTCTGCCCCCACCATTTTTGGCATTGACAATGCTGGTCTGATGACGCTACTCGATACCAGTTTGTCTTTTACTTCAGTCAAGTTCTTTAACTTTCTCCTGGCTACCTTGTATCCTAAGGCACCTTGGGCCAAATCGTTGGCCTCTTGGTTTTTTATTCGTGGTACATGTTCAATATCCATGGTTCAAATCATTTAAGCATGGAATTTTCCTTGATGAAGTATATTAATAAATTATCTTTAATGCATTTGTATTCTCTTGTTAACTGTTTGATTACCAGTTCGTAGTCACCCTTGATCTCGACTTTGGTTACCCCCAAATATAATAATATTATAAGACTTGGTATCAAGGCTTCATATTCAGCCTCATTGTTAGAACAATGGTCGTTGATCTTGAACTTATACTTAGTCAAAATTCCTTATGGGGACATGATGAAAAATCCCACGCCCGTTCCCTTGGAATGAGTGGAACCGTCAAAATATAATTTTCATGTCGGGAAATCGACATAGTTCTGCGCTATTTCTGTTATTGCATGATCCACTATGAAATCAACAATAATTTGGCCTTTCATGGACTTTAAGGGCGCGTAAGTTGAAGAGTATTAAGTCAAGGATAATGCCCATTTTCCAACTCTACTATGTAAAATTGGTTTCGACAACATGTGCTTAATTATGTCGAAGTGTGAATAAACAAACACATCTGCAAATTTTATATAATGCTTGAGTTTAGTACAAGAAAAATATAATGATAAACACAATTTTTCTACCATAGTGTATCTAGTCTCAACATCATTCATGATTCAACTCAAATAATTATTGGCTCTTTCGATGCCATTTTCATCTTCTTGGGCTAACATACTCCCAATTGTCGACCCAGATGCAGCAATGTACAACTTCATAGCTTTGTTCCTCGTGGGAGGTTACAATGTTGGAGGCTTCGATAGATACATGTTAATCTCATCAAAGGCTTATTGATGTTCTGGTTCCCACCTAAAACTTTCTTCTTTCTTTAAACGTAGTACTGGTAAGAACACTTTTGTCTTGTCACTCAGAATCGAAATTAATCTTCTAAAAAATTTAATTTTCCCAACAAGGACTGAAGCTATTTTTCTTGGTCGGAGACTCAGTATTTTGTATGGCTTTTGTCTTGTTTGAATTGATCTTTATGCCCTTCTTATGGACGACAAAGCCAAGAAAATCCCATGCACAAACACAAAAAGCACATTTTATGAGTTTATTTTAAGCCCATGTTTCCTCATCCTTATGAACGATTTTCGAAGATGGTCAAGGTGGACATTCATTCTTGGATGAAGATTTGATGACTATGTCATCAATGTACACTTGCATGAATGTCTCAATGAAGTCATGAAACATCAAGTTCATTACTCTCTGATAAGTGGCACCAGTGTTCTTCAGGCCAAAAGGAATTATTACCCATTCATATGTGCCTAAGGCCCTGGGCACTAAAACGCCATTTTTGGTATGTCTTCCTCTACAATGAAAATATGGTTGTAACTAGAGTATCCATCGAGGAGACTAAGGTATTCGAATCCAGCCTCCGAATCGAACAACATCTCAGCCACTGGCATCTGATATTCTTCTTTAGGAGTGGAAACATTAAGATCTCTAGAGTCTATGCAAACTCTGAGGGTGCCATTTTTCTCAATAACTAGAATAATATTAGCTAGCCATCCGACATACTTGGCAGGTCTGATGAACTTGTTCCGGAGAAATCTCTCGATTTCAACTTTGATCTTCAACATGATTTCTAGCGTGAAGCTTTTTGGGTTCTTATTTACTGGCTTCTTATCAGGTCTGATCGGCAACTTTAATTCTACTAAATCGCGGCTAAGTCCAAGCAGTTCATCATAGTCCCAAGCAAAGAAATCTCTAAACGCCTTTAGCACCTTGATTACTTTTGCTTTCAATTGTGGGGCGAGTTTTGCACTAATGTATGTCAGCCTTTTTGTCATCCCATCTCCCAGGTCTATCTCCTCCAAAGGATCATGCGCTTGCATTTTCCTGGTCAAGATTGTTGTGTCTTTCTCGAACCCCAAAGTCTCATCATCATAGATGCAATCTAACCTCCGACTTTCTGAAGCTGTTAGTTTGCCGGTCGAGCTTGTAGCGATAAAAAATTTGAGATTAAGTTATTGATTAACTTAACTCACAAAGCAAGATTCGTCACCGCACTTTTATTATTTCCAAAGGAAAAAGGGAAAAATAACGAACAAAATCCAAAGAAGTTTTAAAACAAAACTAATAAAAACAGAGATAAGGGTCCAGGTTTGGTTATACAAAGGGAAGGTACTAGCACCCTAAACATCTACAGTACTTTGTAGGAGCCTCTTTGAAAATTTGTGCATTTTGGCTTTAAAATGGTGTTGTTTGCAAAAGATTAGGGAGATGAGAAAAGAAATGTTTTTTTATAATTTTTGTGTTTGCCAAGACTTTCTGAGCCTCGGGCCTACGTACCCACAAAGTGAAATGGAGGATCAAAACCTCGTAGTTCGTGGTAAAATTAACAAAGATATTTGTTTTGATTCATTTTTAATGAAAAGACATTTTATCATTTTAAGGAGAACACTCAACTAGCCACCATAAGTATGAAAACTTTGCATCACCATGGAGAAGGACTCCAACTTGGATAAAGATCAACAAGTATGCCACTAGCTCTCTTAGATGGAAATAATTATCATAAATACTATAGGGATAGGAGAGTTACATCTCAACTATGGAAATGGCTCATGTCTAAACCTTGAGAAAAACTTTTTAAAGAAAAAGTTCACAAAGGGCACAAAATAGTTTGAATGAGTTACGTATTTTTTTAATTCTTTTGAAATTGGTTTGAATATGCTTAAGATGTATTACCATTTATTAAAGAAAGGTTTTGAAAATCACTTGACAAAAGTCAAGGTTTATTGAGAAAGTGGTTCAAGTTTGAAAAAAGAAGGTTTTTGAAAAAAAGAGATAAGATTCTGAAAATTAAAGAAGGGGAGGAGATGAAGAGACTATCCTAGAACATAAAGTAAAAGCTATGGAGGAAATATCTGATCAAAAGATAGCAAGCTTTATGACATGAGTCAAGCAAGAATTCCCTCATTTGGATTAAGCCTTAAGCAAGCCAAATAAGCAAAGAATAATCCATGTATCAGATGAAACCAAAGTAACCAAGTCAAGTCTTAAAAAGAAGCGCAAAGTCAAAGGTACCAGATGAATCCCAAGGTTTCTAATCACAAACTCCCAAAGCAAGGGTCAAGATCCTAGTTCTAAGTCTATAACTCCACAATAATGTCAATAATAGTAACCTCAAGTCCATGAATTAAGAGAACCAATTTTTAGGGGTTTTTTCCTTTATTAATCTTTATAAAAGAAAAAGAAGTCCAAATGGACAAAGGAAAAAAATATAAACATAAACAAAGGTCCAAGTGGAGAAAGAGAAAATAACATAAATACAAACAATATGATATGGGATGCTAAAATAAAAGCATAAAGTAAATGACAAAAATAAAGAGCATAAGCTAAATGACATTAAAGTAAAGTCAATACAATAATATGTTAGTAAGTTGTGTTAGTAATCAAAAATAGAAAGACAACTTGTCATGTTTGGGTGTTGCTCAATTTCAGTTGTGAGTTGTTTGTTGGGAAAGATGTCTTAGGAATTAGGCATCATAATATTTTGGATATTAATGAATCTGATTTTGGTAATATGTTAAGTCTAGAATCAGAAGCAATATATTGTTGCATCACTAGTTTTCTATACCAGGTAGGAACTCATGCTACCTTGGAATGTGAAGAATGTTGTATTTGTCAATTGGTTAAGCATGTCGAGTCTCATGGCATCTAACCACTTATTGGTGTTCCCTATAAAATCTATCATATTTTGAGTGTTCAAAATAAATAAATTGTTATTTATGATGATGAGATTGGTGTTGCCCCAAGTGTTTTGAATTTGAGTTACATACTGAATATTGGGAAAGATGTGACAAACATGGTGCACCTGTTGATGAAACTGATATGGTTTTTGATGGAGAAACATTGGAGTTTTTTCACCTCAACTTGTTCTTGCTGCTACATAAGTACATTGTCATACACATTGTGTAAGACATTGTGTTTGACATATGTCCGTCTAAAGAACAAAATTGTTGCTGTTACAATTTTGTGATATGTGTTCTTGTGTTCTTGTTATCTAGTACTTATGTCCAATCGGGGATAGATTTTTCTGTTACCCCTTGTCCATTTTGAAAAAATTAGGGAGAGATGATGATATGATGATGTCAAAAAAGGTGTTACTACTATCTGGTATTCATAAGAAGTTGTGGGTGTAATACCCCAAAATTTACCCTTCATTTTTCCTGGAAGCATGGGATTATGTTTTACACTTCATTAGCATCATATTAGGTCATACTCATTGCATATGGCATTAGTGACATGGAGATCAGGTTTTGATCGATCACTCCTTAACAGAAGGAGCCCACACAAAGCAAGATTGAGAATTGGACTTCATTTTCTAAGTATACAAGTCTCAAGGGTCTCAGGGGGGTCCAAGTATCTTATTATGGTCCTCAGTTCATCAATGAAGGATTCAAAGCTATCAGAGTGTTCATCTGGATTTAATCAGGAAGCTAGGGTTTTCATGGCTACCTGGCCACAAGCAACGTTTGGTTGTAAGTAGAGGGGCTCATTGTCATACCCCAATTTTGTCCGGGCATATTTAAATTTTCGTAGAATTAATTTCATTTTTTATTTAGCATCATATGCACAGCATGACATACATTTCATCATAAATAATACCTAAAATGTCAGTCAGAATGAATTTATTTGAGAATACAGACAAATCGGTTGAATCGTTAAAATTTGAGGTAACAGTGTATTTTTCAAATAATATGTTTTGTGCTGACAATTTTGGTGTGATTGATTTAATTTTCCGAGCAAATTTATACTCGTTTTCTATTTCTAATTGGTCAACATTTTTGGTTTAGTTATTTAATTAAAACAATTAAAATTTATTTAAGTCAAATATTAATTAGAATTTGTTTTATGATTCTATTTCTTTAAGTAAATAATAATTGTAAAAAAAAATTGTGCATTGGATTCTATTACCCGTTCACACTCACAAAATCCCTCATGTCTCACCTCACTCTCTCAACATACATAGATGATTCACAACTGCTCATACTTATCCAAAAAAAATTTACTCACACAAATATCACATGATCCTCCACTAACCAAAAATCCCACAAAAAGGGGATCTCAAATCCTAAACAGGGGATTTTGTTATAAGAGAACAAATTCAACAAAGAGAAAGAAAACGAAATTGGTTCTCTCCTCATCATTCCAAAAAATATCTTCTTCCCCTTTTCCAAACCCCATCCTCTCACTCCACCGTCTTCCATCATCTTCCGCCGTTAACCCACACAAACACGGCAACCTTCAACCTCTTCAAAACCGCCCACCCTTCAACCTCCTTCCACCACCCTAATCGTTCACCCTTTCACCATCCACCGTCAAACCCCTAACCTCCTCCTTCATCCTCACCTTCTTCAACCACCATCCGTCATCATCAACTCCATCCCTAACTCACAACACCACCACCTTTAAACTCCTTCACTTCCGCCTCCACTCCATCCAAAACCGTCGTCGTCCTCTCCCTCCAACGAAACCCATCACCAACCTCTTCAAACCCTCAGCCGCCGCAAACCCACCGGCGAATCCACGATCTCCACCGCCACGAGCTCAAACTCGCACAACCCCAACAACCGCCGTCAATTCCAGCTCGAATCGCCTTCAATAAACAACGCATTATCTTCAACTCAAATCTGTTTTGTCGGTTTCGATTTCAAGGAGTTTATTTTCCGTTTTTAGTTGTCTCTGTTGTTGATCTGTGCGCAGGTTATGAGTATCATTCAAGATTTGGGAACAATCGTCTAGACATGGCCGGATCCCGTTTCAATTGCGCCGACAAAAACGAAATATAACAACAACATCGCCGCAAAGAATCTCAACGGTAACAATCATTTTTAATACAGTTAATAAGGAAGTTTGTCCAAGAATGTGTATCAATTGATTGGTTGTATAATCTCTATAGTGTGAATAAATTGACGTCTGTTGCATATACTTTTAGGTCGGGATGTGTTTTAGGGTAAAAGTTTGGATCTATTGTCATTAGAATAACATTGTAAATGATCATAATTCGTTCTGTTTTTGCATTTGATTTAATACTGTTATATCCATTTATGTTTCGATAGAATTCTATTGTCATGCTGGCTATGTGGTGTATAAATATGTTTCGATTCTGTATACTTTTATGTCGAAGTACATTTCGGGATGAATGTATATTTTGTGTCAATATTACAATGGCCCTGTATATAATCACAAGTTGTGGTGGTACACTTTGTTACCATTATGATATCCATGCCAAGTTCCATTTTGTTGTACATAGTCAATGTATATCATGATTCTTGATTATAAGCTGTTTTGGCTATGTCGCAACTATGTAGGAAGATAATAATAATCAGGATTTGTTTTGTATTGCCGTTGAAATTTGTGGCTACTGTAATATCTCGTTCATTTTTATTTGAATTAAGAATTGGTTATGAATACCAACATGCTTCTACATAACTTCTGCAAGTTTCAGTTTAGATTGTATTTGGGGGGTATTTTAAGTGGAACCATATTAAAATTCTACTCCTAAATTCCTAGATTAGTTTATGGTTGGATCACTTTGTTGGTATCAAATGAAAAGAGAGAGGGAGGATTATGTATTATTAGCCTTTGTTTATACTGATAGTACTGATAAATGATAAAGAGGAAAAGATGTTCATGGTAAAAGTATATGGTGGGTCTTTGAGAAATCTATCCAGTTTTCTTTTAGTTTTACTGTAAATATTTTGTTTTATCAATTTTCTTCTAAAGAAAACTTTACGATCATCTAGAATTATTATTATTGTTCTGTCCATGTCATGTAGGTGTTAAAAGGTGTGGCCTTAGGTCATTTTGAGTGTTAGAGAACACGTCCATTATGTTCTTTACATATTGTGCACACTGTTTTTTTCATTGCGCATTTTTTATTTTTTTTTAAAAAAAGCAATTGACTTGCATCACTAATAGTTTCAGTAATCATTATTGTAAACCTTTATTGTAAACCTTGTAAACCGTCAATTTCATTTTCTAAGCAAACCCAAATCAAACTTTTTTTATTTAAATTCAAATCATGAAAATTTAAATCATTATTTTCCTAACTAATTAAAATTTCTAAAGACTTTTTATTTCTAAATATTAGAGCTATGAGCGAAAAGGAGCATAGTAAGCGCACGCTTCACTATCTCTCGATTATTCGAACAATTGGCGTACGCCATATTGCTCGGATTTTCGTCATTCATTTAAGACCCTAAAACTCCATAAAATTAAAATCACTCCCCTAATTAATTATAAATTCTGAAAGCTTTATTTTTAATAATTAATCTTTGAATGAAAAGGAGAATAGTGAGCATCCGCTTCATTATCTCTCGATTATTCGAATAATTGGCGTACGCCATATTGCTCGGATTTTCGTCATTCAATTAAAACCCTAATAATAATACAAAATACAAATCATCTTCCTAAATTAGGGTAATACTCAAAATATATCTTTTTATAAACTTGGTATGAAAAGGAGATAGGAAGCGTACGCCTCACTATTTCTCAATTACTCGAATAATTGGCGTACGCCATATTGCGCGAGTTCTTGTCACCCGATTAAATCTTAAATCACACAATTTCAAATCACTTTTC
The DNA here is from genome assembly GCF_024323335.1 of Lathyrus oleraceus. Lineage (NCBI taxonomy): Eukaryota > Viridiplantae > Streptophyta > Magnoliopsida > Fabales > Fabaceae > Lathyrus > Lathyrus oleraceus. Next base: position 213,022,213 of record NC_066582.1, read on the forward strand.
AAAATCAAATATAAATTCCGAATTCAAATTATCCAAACCATAACACTTCAAATCATACTATGTCAAATCATTACTACAAATTCTACAACAAATTCCAAATCCTTTTAATCCCATATTTCAGATGAAAAGAGGATAGGAGGGTACGCCTCACTATCTTTCGATTATTCGAATGATTGGCGTACGCCACATTGCTCGAATCTTCGTCATCAATTCAAAACCACAATCGAATAAACTCAAATCATCTTTTACATCAAACACAATTTCGCGAAATAAACAACTTAAACTTCAACAGAGAATGGGAGGCGTACGCCTCATCATTCCTTGATCATTTGAATAATTGGCGTACGCCACATTGCTCAAATCATTGACTTTCAAAACCTACCAATTCAAAATTCAAACTATTTTTCGTAAATCACATACAAACATCTAAACATATCTTTTACAATTTAAACTTCGGGTGATAAGAGATGGGAGGCGTACGCCTCACCATCTCTCGATTATTTGAATAATTGGCGTACGCCATATTGCTCAGATTATCGACTTCCGACTAAAATACTTTAAATAAACTTGGATAAGGGAATAAGTGGCGTACGCCTCATTATTCTTTGAATAAGCAAGTAGGAGGCGTACGCTTCACTACCGTGCATATTCAACATCCGTAAACAAACTTTCAAAATAATTCAAACGAAAAAGGAGTAGAAGGCGTTTGCCTTATTATTCCTCGAAAGAATTGGACGATTGGTGTACACAATATTGCTCAATCTTTCGTCGTTCTTCAAAACATATCAAAACAAAATCAAACCTAACTTCTAGCCCCCGAGCGATCGAAACCAATCAACCAAAACACCCAAACACATCAACTCAACCTGTCACTCCCGCGTGACCAAAACCCTTTCAAAAAGAACAATGTCAATCCTTTCTAATGCGCACAACAAACCAGTGCTAGAGCCTCCACCGAGAGTAGACAAACCAAGCGTTTAGCCGTTAGAACGCCGACCTACACAGTCATTCATCAAAACAAAACCCACCAATTATTCGTAGTAGCCCGAACTACGAATGCTCTGATTTCCTTATTGCACCATAAGGATACGTAGACAGGAGATTGTTGTATCTTCGCGAGCACACTAATAAAAAACCTCTCATTCCCCTTCCTGAGGTCTTCATCCATATCTATCATTAATTCTAAATCACTCGAAGCAAGCGAATAACAGTCAATTAACAGTCAAATAGCAAAATTTGACTAAAAGGTTCCCGTTGAGTACAACGGACGTGAGGGGTGCTAATACCTTCCCCTTGCGTAATTGACTCCCGAACCCGAATATGGTTGCGACGACCATTATTCTATTTTTAAAGGTTTTCTCGATATTTTCCTATTCCTTCATTGGAATAAATAAAGTTCGGTGGCGACTCTGTTTCGAACAACATTTTTTCCGCGTTCCATCGCGAGGGATCGCATTATCATTTTTGAGGTGCGACAGACTGGCGACTCTGCTGGGGACACTGCTCCAAGCAAGAGAGAGTCTAGCCTAACTTAGTCTGATTTCGCTATGACTGTTAGAAGATGTTCTTATCTTCCATGCTTGTTTCTCTTTATTTTATTATGTTGCTTGTATATAATTTGCCTTGATACTTTGATATGGGGCTTGATGTATGTTGTGAGATAAGCTCAATACCCGAGCTTCGAGATAAAACTTAGAACCCGGAGTTGTGTAGTATTGAACCGGGGGGTGTACACCTCATTGGGACAATACGAAGACTCCACCTAGAGTAGATCTGTTTAGAGTTTCCATCATAATATGGCTAGCCCATCATTGTGGGGAGGTTCTATATACGATCCGTGACTCTAGGGACCTCGCCTTAAACCCAAGTTTGGTTTTCATGATTGGTGATTGTGTAGTATTGAACAGAAGGGTCTACACCCTGTTCGAACAATACGAGAATCCCACTTAGATTAGATCATTTCAGAACTCCCATCACGATGTGGCCAGCCCACCATTGCGAGGAAGTTTTGAACTTGATCCGTGACTCTAAGTTTCTTCCTTGAAAACATAACTTTAGAACCTACCTTTGGGGAATTTCTAATCAGAGAAACCTTTGCTTCTTCTTGTTATCCTGACGTACCTGACATGTGGATAATTTTGAGTCTGTATTCCTCTACGAAAATCATGGCAAAATTTAATGCATTTGCATATCATCAACATGCATTGCATATCATCTTCCTCAAACAAAAGCTTACACCATATTCTACCCTTTGTCCAGTAACGCTGACTACTCGACACCGGTACGAGACACGCCGCAACTACAAGATGACACTTGAACAGTTGGAAGCAAACCAGGTTTTGATGAGAACCGACATTGACTCCATGCAGGCAAAGATGGATCGCTTGCTTGAGACCATGTTGCTCCTGGCCCAGAAGGAAAAGGATGCTGAGACTAACGCTGAAGCCAGGAAAGTTGCTGCCCAGTTTGGATCACCATCGCTAAGTATCCCTGGAGTGACTGACCTTGATGGTAACCCTAATCAGCCTATAGGAGGACCGGTCCCTATTCCGATCCCCATGGTTAACTTGAACCCCTATGAGCATTCTGCTACATCTGCTCGACATGGATCTGTGATAGGTGATGAAGATCCATATGACGCCTTCTTCATGCCACAACCAGCCAAGCCTGATGTTGGAGGTCTCCCAGACCCAGCTGTCGAGAGACTCCACGCGTTGGAAGAAAAATTCAAGACCCTGGAGGTTCACACTACTCCCGGTTTGGACGATGTTGATATGTGCTTGGTGCCAGGCCTTGTGATTCCACAAAAATTCAAAGTCCCAGACTTTGGCAAGTACAAAGGAATCAGCTGCCCAAGAACACACCTCAGAGCCTACTGTCGCAAAATGGTTGCCCACATCAGTAATGATCAACTCCTGATTCATTACTTCCAAGATAGCCTCAATGGGGCATCCTTGGAGTGGTACATGCAACTAGAGAGAGGTCAGGTCCAGTCATGGAGAGAACTTGCTGAAGCCTTCCTTAGGCATTATCAGTACAATATTGATTTAGCACCCAACAGCACCCAGCTGCAAGACATGACTCAACGCAACAACGAGTCATTCAAGGAATACGCCCAACGGTGGAGAGAGCTAGCAGCTCGTGTCCAACCTCCCCTACTTGACAAAGATCTAATTGACATGTTTATGGGAACTCTGCACACCCAATACATGGAGAAAATGGTAGGATCCAGTTTCCCAACTTTTGCTGAAGTTGTCTCCGTGGGAGAACGAATTGAAACCCAGATCAAGAAGGGAAAGCTACCTTGTGCTGCTAATGCTTCAAGTGGGATGAAGAACCCTTATCCTAACCTCCCAAAGAAGCCAGAAGGTCAGACCAATGCCATAATGGGAGGAGAAGGATATAGGGCACATCCAAATGTTCCTATGCCTTATCACCAGACTGCCACTGTCATCCCAACACCATATCAGCCTCCATATCAGCAACAATATCAACAACCTTATCAACAGCCAGCTTACCAGCAGCCGCATCAGAATCAACAACAATGTGCTCCGCAACAACGTTAACCTAACCAGCAGAGGGCAAGGAGGCCAGAGAGGCATTTCGATCCTTTGCCAGTATCATATAGCAAGATCCTTCCCTTCCTGCTAAAGGATGGAGCAATTGTTTTGAAGGAGCTAACACCTGTAACTCCACCATATCCTCCAGGCTACGACGCCAATGCTCACTGTGAGTATCACATGGGTGCCTCAGGGCACACAATAGAGAACTGTAAGGCTTTCAAGCACAAGGTCCAGGACCTGATTGATAGTAAGGCAGTTACATTCACACCAGTGAGGCCAAATGTTGCAACAAATCCCATGCCAGCGCATGCAAAGTCGAGTGAAGGTCGAAGATAAAGCTTCCAACCGGCCTGAACAAGCAGAGCAATTCCGTCGAAGAATCCAAAGATGAAGGCCCGTTGCTTTGAATGAAGGCAATCATTATGCCATTTTTACCATTTTTGCATTCTTGTAATTTATTCTTGTTTGTTTAAGTACTGTATGCTTTAAACATTGTTATTTCTGTTTGGTTTTATTAATGGGATAATTATGCATGCTTTGAATCAATCTTTCATATTCACTCATCTATCACATTTACAAATCACAAACACATACTTTTCCACCTCACTTTCTTTCATCACACTATTGTTAGTAAATGTTGGAAGGAGGATGACGAAAACAAAATACTCATAATTGCTGATCGTATGCTTTTGGATAAAATTTTGCTAATGATGTACAGGCATTGTTTCAAATCCCCAAACACCGGAGAGATAAGGAGTTAATCCCTAGTCAACCACTTCGAGCCTAGAAGTAGGAGTTTCTTTCAGATCTAAAAAACCCTTACGCTTAACCTGGGGCAGGGTAGTGTTCAGTTGATTTGACTACGCATTCAAATTACAAGATGAAATATCCCATACAAGGATCAACCATATGAAATTCTTCGCACACATCCTGAAGTGTCGAAAGAACCATACAAATCCAAAATCTATGTTGGTTGTTCTTCGATGACCAATGACTTGGCAGTCACAATTTCAAAAAAAATCAAACCAAAAAGAGCCCGCTAAGTCAAACACCCTAAAAAGGAGACTTAGGCAAAAACTGGGGCAATCCCGATGGATTAAAGCTTCAAACAAAGCGGTCCATGCAAAAGTTAGGGATCAAAACAAAAATCGAAAGAGACAATGAAAGTCTCCAACAAAACAAAACAAGATTCAGTGACCACCATACCAAAATCAAAGGGTCACCGACATCCAAAAAAAAACGAAATAAGGTGGCTGCCATTCAAAGAGACCTTGAATCACCATCTTTATCCTTACACCTGCAAAAAATGAATGTGTGTGAATTAACAAAATGTAGGATTGGAGATCATCATGAAGAAGGGGTGGGTTAAAATAAACTTTGAGCCTTATATCCTTTTGTTTCAATAACCGTGAACCAAGCCACGTTACAACCTTCAAAAGACCTAATTGAAGTAGGGTTTATTCTGAAGGCATACTACAGCAAGGTTGAGTAAACTGACTCCTAGAGATTTGCTAATATTCTCTTCTCACTATATCACTCACACGCTAGCTAAATTCAGCACCGCGTTTGGACTCATGATCCACTCGTCACACACTACCATAACACTTCCAAAATGAATGATTGTTTTTCAAAACTTACATAACTGTTGCATTAACATCACCATTTCTTGGATAATAATTCTTAATTGTTAGTCAGTGCTTGACATCGAGAAAATTCCAACAAGGGGCAATTCAAGAGGTACTTGATCTTTGCTGCTGACACGAATCAAGACCATCTCATAAATCAGGGGCATGGCATCTTCTGATCATGTTAACATAAGAAGTAGTCAGCATAAGACAAATCTCCAAGCATCGGTTGATCATGGAGGAAAAGTACTTCAGTACTCAACCCATCTGGGGCAAGTCCCTCAAAGGCCAGACAGGGGCAATACAAGTTGCAAGGGGCAAAACTCCCTTCATATCTTCAAGTCAGACAAGCAGATTACGTCAAACGCTAGTGATTGCTTGAATTCACAACCAAAAGTGTTGAAAGTTCATACCAATACAACATCATATCTTGACAAGAATCCTTGGGGCACATCAAAGGCATAACCAACATGCGTTGATCACGTCGCTATGCTCAGTTACAGGCTGGCCATACATTTCAGAAGAAGAAATCGAGATCTTCTCAAAGACAAATACACAATATATCAGCAAGAGATCAAACTTGGGGCACCAAGAGTATCCGCATCTATTGCGTGTTCATCACATCATCAACTACCGAGTGTCGGGAAGTCAGATCCTTTCACCAATTAATAGCTCAATCCACATTGACAATCACCAGAAAAACCAAAGTCACCTCGCTGGCATTCTCACAAAAACAAATACAACCAACATTGATATCCATAAAATACTGCCTTTGAAAGGGGGGCCAATCCCAAACAAACCAATCATTCTTCGTATTCAAACATGCATCACATGCATCACATGCATCCCCTCATACATAACGCATACATGACATTTATGCATATAACAAGAATAAAAATCCAAGGTTTAGTCGTAGGCATCCAGGCCAACCCTCAATTGAGTCATTATCTTTCTCTGAGTGAGTTCCTACCTTATCATCGGGCGTTCCCCATTGAGTTACATCTTTCGACCTTTTGTTGATAAGACGTTACCCTCAGCTAAATCAAAACATTGTTTCTCCAAACACTTACCTTGTTTCGCGTTGAGCGTCCCTCAATGAGTCGTTTCCTGTAGCCTTTTGTTGACAGAAACTACATCTCCCCAGAGAATATTGGTTTTGCAACCTTTTGTTGTTGATACCCCAAGCAAATCCTACCCAGTAATGTTCCAACACTACCCAGCAAATCAGGTTTACTGAACTTTGACAGTAGCCTTATATTTCAAATATTTTTCTCACTATCATCCTTTTGGTGAAAGTCCATTGAGGAATAATATTAATCATCACCCTGTTTACGATAACCATTATCCTTTTGGTAATGGTAAATCCTTGACGTTTGTGATCTTAACGTCATCCTTTTGGTGTCGAAGATCCTTGAAGTTTTGGTTCAACCTTCATCCTTTTGGTGAATAGTGACCTCTACAATTATTACAGCCTACCGTCATCCTTTTGGTGTCGACGATCCTTGTGGTGCTAAGGATCCTTGTCATTTTGGTTTAACCATCATCCTTTTGGTGATGACGTCCAGTTCAGTCTAAAATCATCCTTCTGGTGATAGAGATTATGAAGTTTGGCTTAAGCTGTCATCCTTTTGGTGATGGTGACATTTGGAAAGTCCAACCCCAATGTCATCCTTTTGGTGTCAGCAATATTTGCAATTATTATAACTTATTATCATCCTTTTGGTGGTAACGATTTTCGAAGTTATGATCTCACCTTCATCCTTTTGGTGATAGTGATTGTTGATCCATTATCATCCTTTTGGTGATAACGAGTCCTGTTGTTTGTAGTACCTTCATCCTTTGGTGATGGTGACTGTCGACTTATTATCATCCTTTTGGTGATAACAAGTTTTGAAGTTTTAACTTATTATCATCCTTTTGGTGGTAACAAGTTTTGTTGATTGGTCTTACCTTAATCCTTTTGGTGACGGTGGCCATTTGAGTTATGGACTCATTATCATCCTTTTTGGTGATAACGAGTTTTGTTTTGGTCTTACCCTCATCCTTTTGGTGATGGCAATCATTGAGTCTGTTTCAGCTTATTATCATCCTTTTGGTGATAACAAGTTTTGAAGTCTGTCCTTATTATCATCCTTTTGGTGATAACAAGTTCGGTTTGTTTGATCTTACTGTCATCCTTTTGGTGTCAGTGATATTTAAGGTTATTGACTTATTATCACCCTTTTGGTGGTAACAAGTTCTGTTGTTGATCTTACCTTCATCCTTTTGGTGATGGTGATCATTTGAGTCTATTTTGACTTATTATCATCCTTTTGGCGATAACAAGTTTTGTCTTTTAATTATACCTTCATCCTTTTGGTGATGGTGATTGTTGACTTATTATCATCCTTTTGGTGATAACAAGTTTTTGTCTTGATCTTACCTTCATCCTTTTGGTGATGGTGATCAATTGCGTTGTGTACTTATTATCATCCTTTTGGTGGTAACGAGTTTTGTCGTTTGACAATACCTTCATCCTTTTGGTGATGGTGATTGTTGACTTATTATCATCCTTTTGGTGATAACAAGTTTTTGTCTTGATTTTACCTTCATCCTTTTGGTGATGGTGATTGTTGACTTATTATCATCCTTTTGGTGATAACAAGGTTTTGTTTGATCTTACTATCATCCTTTTGGTGATGGGGATCCTTTGAGTTGTGTGGCTTATTATCATCCTTTTGGTGGTAACAAGTTTTGTTTTTAATAATACCTTCATCCTTTTGGTGATGGTGATTGTTTTGACTTATTATCATCCTTTTGGTGGTAAAAAGTTTTATCTTGTACTATACCTTCATCCTTTTGGTGATGGTGATCATTGAAGTTATTTGACTTATTATCATCCTTTTGATGATAACAGGTTTTGTTGTTGTATCTTACCTTCATCCTTTTGGTGACGGTGATCTTTGAAGTTGATGAATCAACTATCATCCTTTTGGTGATAGCTTTGATATTATACTCTCGGTAATGCGAAACTTTATCAAAATAACCATCATCCTTTTGATGACGGACATCGTCCTTTTGGTGATGGAAATCTTTGGATTGTGTCTAACTTTCATCCTTTTGGTGATAGCGGGATTTGTTGTTGATCTTACCATCATCCTTTTGGTGATGGCGACCTTTGTTATAGCCACTATAACCATCATCCTTTTGGTGATGACTACTTTTGAAGCTCGGATCTTTCCATCATCCTTTTGATGATGATAGTCCTGAAAATCATGGTGAATTCTATCATCCTTTTGGTGATGGCAATTAATTTTACTGTCATCCTTTTGGTGCCAAAGAACCCTTCGGTTTCCGCTCTCACATCAATGACAACCTTTGCAAGACCTGAATGTCGACTCGAGGGTTGACATTGATCGAACATTCTACCCCTATTACCTTGGTGTTGTTAGAATCCATTGCATTTTCCGTCTGCATTTCTCCATTGCATCCCAAAGGACAAAATTTGAGTCTTTTCGTATTTAATTACCTTCCACTATGAATGTATGAAGACCGTTGTCATTCTTACTTTCTAGTTCAAGATAATTAAATAGGGGCAGCTGTCATACCCCAATTTTGTCCGGGCATATTTAAATTTTCGTAGAATTAATTTCATTTTTTATTTAGCATCATATGCACAGCATGACATACATTTCATCATAAATAATACCTAAAATGTCAGTCAGAATAAATTTATTTGAGAATACAGACAAATCGGTTGAATCGTTAAAATTTGAGGTAACAGTGTATTTTTCAAATTATATGTTTTGTGCTGACAATTTTGGTGTGATTGATTTAATTTTCCAAGCAAATTTATACTCGTTTTCTATTTCTAATTGGTCAACATTTTTGGTTTAGTTATTTAATTAAAAAAATTAAAATTTATTTAAGTCAAATATTAATTAGAATTTGTTTTATGATTCTATTTCTTTAAGTAAATAATAATTGTAAAAAAATTATGTGCATTGGATTCTATTACCCGTTCACACTCACAAAATCCCTCATGTCTCACCTCACTCTCTCAACATACATAGATGATTCACAACTGCTCATACTTATCCAAAAAAATTTTACTCACACAAATATCACATGATCCTCCACTAACCAAAAATCCCACAAAAAGGGGATCTCAAATCCTAAACAGGGGATTTTGTTATAAGAGAACAAATTCAGCAAAGAGAAAGAAAACGAAATTGGTTCTCTCCTCATCATTCCAAAAAATCTCTTCTTCCCCTTTTCCAAACCCCATCCTCTCACTCCACCGTCTTCCATCATCTTCCGCCGTTAACCCACACAAACACGGCAACCTTCAACCTCTTCAAAACCGCCCACCCTTCAACCTCCTTCCACCACCCTAATCGTTCACCCTTTCACCATCCACCGTCAAACCCCTAACCTCCTCCTTCATCCTCACCTTCTTCAACCACCATCCGTCATCATCATCTCCACCCCCAACTCACAACACCACCACCTTTAAACTCCTTCACTTCCGCCTCCACTCCATCCAAAACCGTCGCCGTCCTCTCCCTCCAACGAAACCCATCACCAACCTCTTCAAACCCTCAGCCGCCGCAAACCCACCGGCGAATCCACGATCTCCACCGCCATGAGCTCAAACTCGCACAACCCCAACAACCGCCGTCAGTTCCAGCTCGAATCGCCTTCAACAAACAACGCACTATCTTCAACTCAAATCTGTTTTGTCGGTTTCGATTTCAAGGAGTTTATTTTCCGTTTTTAGTTGTCTCTGTTGTTGATCTGTGCGCAGGTTGTGAGTATCATTCAAGATTTGTGAACAATCGTCTCGACATGGCCGGATCCCGTTTCAATTGCACCGACAAAAATGAAATATAACAACAACATCGCCGCAAAGAATCTCAACGGTAACAATCATTTTTAATACAGTTAATAAGGAAGTTTGTCCAAGAATGTGTATCAATTGATTGGTTATATAATCTCTATAGTGTGAATAAATTGACGTCTGTTGCATATACTTTTAGGCCGGGATGTGTTTTAGGGTAAAAGTTTGGATCTATTGTCATTAGAATAACATTGTAAATGATCATAATTCGTTTTGTTTTTGCATTTGATTTAATACTGTTATATCCATTTATGTTTCGATAGAATTCTATTGTCATGCTGGCTATGTGGTGTATAAATCTGTTTCGATTCTGTATACTTTTATGTCGAAGTACATTTCGGGATGAATGTATATTTTGTGTCAATATTACAATGGTTCTGTATATAATCACAAGTTGTGGTGGTACACTTTGTTACCATTATGATATCCATGCCAAGTTCCATTTTGTTGTACATAGTCAATGTATATCATGATTCTTGATTATAAGTTGTTTTGGCTATGTCGCAACTATGTAGGAAGATAATAATAATCAGGATTTGTTTTATATTGCCGTTGAAATTTGTGGCTACTGTAATATCTCGTTCATTTTTATTTGAATTAAGAATTGGTTATGAATACCAACATGCTTCTACATAACTTCTGCAAGTTTCAGTTTAGATTGTATTTGGGGGGTATTTTAAGTGGAACCATATTAAAATTCTGCTCCTAAATTCCTAGATTAGTTTATGGTTGGATCACTTTGTTGGTATCAAATGAAAAGAGAGAGGGAGGATTATGTATTATTAGCCTTTGTTTGTACTGATAGTACTGATAAATGATAAAGAGGAAAAGATGTTCATGGTAAAAGTATATGGTGGGTCTTTGAGAAATCTATCCAGTTTTCTTTTAGTTTTACTCTAAATATTTTGTTTTATCAATTTTCTTCTAAAGAAAACTTTACGATCATCTAGAATTATTATTATTGTTCTGTCCATGTCGTGTAGGTGTTAAAAGGTGTGGACTTAGGTCATTTTGAGTGTTAGAGAACACGTCCATTATGTTCTTTACATATTATGCACACTGTTTTTTTCATTGCGCATTTTTTATTTTATTTTTAAAAAAGAAATTGACTTGCATCACTAATAGTTTCAGTAATCATTATTGTAAACCTTTATTGTAAACCTTGTAAACCGTCAATTTCATTTTCTATGCAAACCCAAATCAAACTTTTTTTATTTAAATTCAAATCATGGAAATTTAAATCATTATTTTCCTAACTAATTAAAATTTCTAAAGACTTTTTATTTCTAAATATTAGAGCTATGAGCGAAAAGGAGCATAGTAAGCGCACGCTTCACTATCTCTCGATTATTCGAACAATTGGCGTACGCCATATTGCTCGGATTTTCGTCATTCATTTAAGACCCTAAAACTCCATAAAATTAAAATCACTCCCCTAATTAATTATAAATTCTGAAAGCTTTATTTTTAATAATTAATCTTTGAATGAAAAGGAGAATAGTGAGCATCCGCTTCATTATCTCTCGATTATTCGAATAATTGGCGTACGCCATATTGCTCGGATTTTCGTCATTCAATTAAAACCCTAATAATAATACAAAATACAAATCATCTTCCTAAATTAGGGTAATACTCAAAATATATCTTTTTATAAACTTGGGATGAAAAGGAGATAGGAAGCGTACGCCTCACTATTTCTCAATTACTCGAATAATTGGCGTACGCCATATTGCGCGAGTTCTTGTCACCCGATTAAATCTTAAATCACACAATTTCAAATCACTTTTCAAAATCAAATATAAATTCCGAATTCAAATTATCCAAACCATAACACTTCAAATCATACTATGTCAAATCATTAGTACAAATTCTACAACAAATTCCAAATCCTTTTAATCCCATATTTCAGATGAAAAGAGGATAGGAGGGTACGCCTCACTATCTTTCGATTATTCGAATGATTGGCGTATGCCACATTGCTCGAATCTTTGTCATCAATTCAAAACCACAATCGAATAAACTCAAATCATCTTTTACATCAAACACAATTTCGCGAAATAAATAACTTAAACTTCAACAGAGAATGGGAGGCGTACGCCTCATCATTCCTTGATCATTTGAATAATTGGCGTACGCCATATTGCTCAAATCATTGACTTTCAAAACCTACCAATTCAAAATTCAAACTATTTTTCGTAAATCACATACAAACATCTAAACATATCTTTTACAATTTAAACTTCGGGTGATAAGAGATGGGAGGCGTACGCCTCACCATCTCTCGATTATTTGAATAATTGGCGTACGCCATATTGCTCAGATTATCGACTTCCGACTAAAATACTTTAAATAAACTTGGATAAGGGAATAAGTGGCGTACGCCTCATTATTCTTTGAATAAGCAAGTAGGAGGCGTACGCTTCACTACCGTCCATATTCAACATCCGTAAACAAACTTTCAAAATAATTCAAACGAAAAAGGAGTAGAAGGCGTTCGCCTTATTATTCCTCGAAAGAATTGGACGATTGGTGTACACCATATTGCTCAATCTTTCGTCGTTCTTTAAAACATATCAAAACAAAATCAAACCTAACTTCTCGCCCCCGAGCGATCGAAACCAATCAACCAAAACACCCAAACACATCAACTCAACCTGTCACTCCCGCGTGACCAAAACCCTTTCAAAAAGAACACTGTCAATCCTTTCTAATGCGCACAACAAACCAGTGCTAGAGCCTCCACCGAGAGTAGACAAACCAAGCGTTTAGCCGTTAGAACGCCGACCTACACAGTCGTTCATCAAAACAAAACCCACCAATTATTCGTAGTAGCCCGAACTACGAATGCTCTGATTTCCTTATTGCACCATAAGGATACGTAGGCAGGAGATTGTTGTATCTTCGCGAGCACACTAATAAAAAACCTCCCATTCCCCTTCCTGAGGTCTTCATCCATATCTATCATCAATTCTAAATCACTCGAAGCAAGCGAATAACAATCAATTAACAGTCAAATAGCAAAATTTGACTAAAAGGTTCCCGTTGAGTACAACGGACGTGAGGGGTGCTAATACCTTCCCCTTGTGTAATTGACTCCCGAACCCGAATATGGTTGCAACGACCATTATTCTATTTTTAAAGGTTTTCTCGATATTTTCCTATTCCTTCATTGGAATAAATAAAGTTCGGTGGCGACTCTGTTTCGAACAACATTTTTTCCGCGTTCCATCGCGAGGGATCGCATTATCATTTTTGAGGTGCGACACTCATCCATGTCATGATTAAAGAGGCATCTTGGCCTAGGAAGATTCACATTTATCTCAGAAAGATCCATTGGCAAGCAGTGCAATCAGTTCCCGATCATTTTGCCCTAAAACTAGGGTTTGGTATAAAATCAGTTTATTTCTGATTCTTTGGGTGAAACTCTTTTCCATGGCCCTCCATATGTCCACAAGGGTCTACATACAAAAAATAAGCTCTTTATTTGAGTTAGAAGTGCTTCAATTGATCAATGGAATCGGGAATCAGACAGTTTGGGAAAAGTCAACTGTGGGGCCAGAAAAGTCAACTCCTGACATTTTGAGAGTGGAATCTCAAAATCCATGCCTAGGGGATCCTACATGTGAAATTTGATCAAGGTTGGATCATGGATTCATCATTTAATCAGGAATTGGAAAAGTTACTTAATTTGGAAATGGTTGACTTTCCATTTAGGGCAAGTTTTCATGATCGTTGCACTCACTTTAAGCCCACTTTGTATCAAGATAGAAGCTCAATTTGAAAATTTCTCCAACATGAAAGTTGTTCCTCTTGTTCCAAGATTTCTAGATATATAAAGTTTTTTCCATTCGGATTAGAATTGAGAAAGTTATGCTTAGTCAAAGTGAGACATTTGTTTTAGGACACTGAGAAAAATTTCTAAGTCCAAAATCTTCAAAATTTGTCAAGACTTCTTGGCCAGTTTTCTTGCACTTCAAGGAATTATTTGAAAATACTTTCTTCACAATAATTTTACCTTGCCATGTCCTCTTTCACATCCTTTTGGAATCATCTCATTTGGATCCATGGTTTGAGAGATACATTCATTTAAAGTGGGCACCATGACTTGATTTTCTAGGCAGATTTTGGGTCTGGCTGGCCCAATCAGATTTTCTAAGCATGCTACACAAACCAGTCACGTTTTTTTTACCTATTTTGGCCATACAATGGACATCCATTCACTTAAGTTTGACACAAAATAACAACATTTTACACCTCACTTCACACTTTTATTCTTATGGATAAATCACTTATTAAAAAGCTCATGAGAACACCTAATCCACCCTATTTAAGAAGTTGAAACCCTAACCCTAGAGGAGCATTGGAGTTTCGTGGCAAGGAGGCAAAGCTTCATCACATATCAGATTCCATTCCACTTCTATTTTCCATTAGGTAATCATCTCTTCCATGATCATGTTTTGATATATCTACGCTTGCTTACGATGTTCATCACCATTAATCCTTCTATTTTCATATTTCTTTTTCTTATTTAAAATATTTTCTTCGTCCATAAAATTACCCAAAAATATTTTTCACTTTTCTTAACGCTTTATTTAATTTTATATCATTTTTATTTTCGTATTTTTTTAATATTAATATTTTATTTTAATTATTTATTCTAAATGGTCCATTTTAACACACTTTTTTATTGATTTTATTTTTGTGACTTAAAATTATTGTTAGCATTTGATTTTTGGGATGAAGGTTGACCACTGTCTCATGGTCAACCTGAGCTTTTCTTGGAATTTTATTTCACATTTTCAATTTATTTTGGATTTATTTTTGACCTAGTTTGGTTGGTTGACTTTTAATTTGACTTCTGTTTTATTTTAATTAATTCATGTACCAATTTTCATTATTTTTAAAATATTTTTGGGGGATGATGATGTCCTGACCCCACCTTATTTAATTTAATTTTTCATAATTTTCTTGTTTAATTTACTATTTATTATTGATTTATTTCTAACCTAGTCTTATTAATTGACTTTTGGTTTGACCTATGTTTTGTTTTAATTAATTCATGTGCCAATTTTTATTATTTTTAAAATCTTTTTGGGGGATGATGATGTCCTGACCCCACCTTATTTAGTTTAATTTTTCATAATTTTCTTGATTAATTTGCTATTTATTTGTTATTTTTTAAGTTGACTTGAATTTTCATTTGACTTCTTTATGATCGATGTTTGACTTAGGGATTGCTTATGGCAATTGAAGAGATCTTTTGATCCTCCCTCGTTCATCTCATATGCCATGTATTAGAGGCCTTTTACCTTGATTTTATTTGGTCCTTACCTCATTTCCTGATTAAATTATTCAGTGGACCCTTCGTGTGCATATTTTCATCTGTTTGATTCATCTGTTATCTTTTATACTTGTTTCTCTCATTCATGATTTCTATTGCTTGATTATTTAACATGTTCATACTCCCATGCATTGTTTAAATGCTCCATTATTTGATTCTTTGGTTTAATTATATATTGTTTATTTATCCGATCTGATTGATAACTATTGCCTACTTGTATGATGTATGAGGCATATATTCTTATTGTTTGTTTGCCATGAACAATCCCCATTCATAACAAATGTACCCCTCTCCCATAAAGTGTATAATATTTATTTCTTTATTTCTTTAGTCACCTGTTAATACAAGAATTAAAACGAACATCCGATAACCATTTCAAAATAAGATCAAAAGCTCGATCCAACGTCGAGTAATCATTTTCAAAACTTAACAGAACCAACACGCATTCATCCATCCTCTTGTAAGTCGATTGCCTCAGGCATCACCATCTACCTTTAAGTTGATTGCCTCCAGCATCGCCATCTACCCTCATCCGTAACTCCTCTCCGCGCTCCATCCGTCGACTCTTGTTCCGTTTAGGTAGCACCCATTAGGTAGAACCCTTTGTATGATAGCATAGGTAGAATTCTCTTATTCTTTGCATGCTAACATCAGGTAGATGTTCCCCTTTGTAAATCCTAACACATAGGTCCATATTGCATGACAACTCTAGAGCAGAGCTTCCCCACTTTTAGACCTTCCGTGCGTCTCCGATCTTGTGGCATGTCAGTCCGTTCTATTGCAAAGAGGTAACTGCCTAAGACTCGATTCGGCAAGCTGCGACACCTACTGCTAGGATGTTGAACACACTTCCCACCCTCCTTTGACACAGCTGGTGTCCACTTTTGTAAGTCCATGTTCAGATCACAATCCTTAACCCCTAGTTAGCCGAACTACGTTTTGCTCTGATTCTCATTCCAGATGAGATACGTAGGCATAAGACGCGACGTCTTACCGAGCACACTTCTCTTTAAACCATAGGTAGCCGAGCTACGAAGACTCTGATTCTCATACTCAGATGAGATACGTAGGCAGTGGATGCGGCATCCTTGCGAGTCATTTTCTTTTAACCTTCCTTTTAGTAAATAGTACTTTAGATATACCTACACCCTTTAGACTAGAACAACACTTATGAAAAGGGCTCCCTAGGAGTACCTAGGATGTTTTGGGTGCTTAAAACCTTCCCTTTGCATAACCAACCCCCTTACCCCGATCTCTGACATTTTTACTAGTTTTTTACTCGATAAAACTTTTAGGTTTTTGTTCGCTTTCTAACCATTCCTTTGGATAAATAAAAGTGTGGTGGCGACTCGACTTGTATGATTTACCTTGGATTTAGTTAATATCTCTAATGGTAACGAATACCCCGCTACAGAAAAGTGGCGACTCTGCTGGGGACTATCATTTGCCTAGTGGGTTTTGCCTACTTTTCATATTTATTGTATTGTATGGTATATTGCTTTGTGACATATTTTTGTGCAATTTGGGATTACTGTATTGTACGTAATGATTGAATTGTTTGAATATTAATTCCTTGTATGCTTGGTGATCTTCGTGAGATGAGTTCTATACCCGAACTCGAGTTCACTTAGGATAGGAGAATGGCATAGTCTTGTTGACTTGTGTGGAGTTATTCCTTAGCAAGTTGACTTGCAAGCCCATTCACTTGGTGGAGGTTATGTTGGGATCAATAATGTCACACGAGTAGTCGTGGTTAGGCATTACTCTTTCCAATATATGCCTTAGAAGCCAAGGACCTTAGTTTACCACGCCCATCTTGGCCTATTTTTAGGACGTAGTGCGAAGAATGTTCAAGTGTAAGATTTGATACGATTGTTACGCGATACTACACTCATAAGAGTCTCTCTTGAGAATATTTTTGGAATACGAGTAGTCGTTTATCCGATAATATCCGAAAGATGGGATGATGACTATGGGAACCTCTTGTAGAACATGATTGTCAGGTTTAACCATAGTACACTCCCTTTGGGTGGTTCTTAACCAAGACTCCATGCTCGCGACTCTCAACAAACCCGTGATTCGTGGTTGATCTGTTCTTGTGTATCCTTAATATTAATGGAACTTGGATGTTGATAAGGTGTAAACCATAATCCACCAAAATGGATGATTGATATTAAGGACGACTTGATCCATCCCATGACCTTTGTATGGTGTGATTTGCTTGATCCTTGAGTGTGATTGTTGCTTCCATGCATTCATACACATCCATATCATCAACAATGAGAAAACTTTCAAGGAACTTAAGAGGTCTATTTGCAAATTTTCAGACATGGATAAGAAAAGAAGGAATAAAAAGAAGTACAGTTTCAGACAACCCGACTTGAAAGAGTTAAGGAGTTTGACATCCTATGTATTAGATCCCTTGGAATTCAAGGCTCGTCATGGGAAGCTTCTGTCTATTCTGGCTACTCAAGTGGATGAAGGTCTAATGAGTGTGTTGGTGCAGTTCTATGATCCCTTGTACCGTTGCTTCACTTTTCCGGATTTCCAGCTTTTGCCCACGCTTGAGGAGTATGCCTATCTTGTGGGCATACCTATCCTAGACCAGTTGTCGTCAGTGGCTTGGAGAGAGTTCCTTCTTCTCAAGAGATTGTTGATCTGTTACGTATAGATGAATCTATTATTGGTGCTCATATGACCACCAAAGGTGGAATTCAAGGTCTCCCGTCTGATTTCCTCATTGATCAAGCTATTATGTTTGGGAAGGCCATGAGTGAGGACGCCTTTGAGGCCATATTTGTACTTCTCATCTATGGGCTAGTGTTATTCCCCAACATCGACAAGTTTGTGGATGTGAACGCCATTAGGATTTTCTCTACTCTTAATCCCGTTCCCACTCTATTGGGTGACACTTATTTCTCTTTGCATATGAGGAATACAAAGGGCGGTGGTACCATTGTGTGTTGTTTGCCTTTATTGTACAAGTGGTTTATTTCGCACTTGCCTCAGACGCTCGCCTTCAAGGAGAACAAAGGATATCTACGGTGGTCCACGAGACTTATGTCTCTCACTAATGATGATATCTTTTGGTACAACCGTGTATATGATGGTGTGCAGATTATCGACTCTTGTGGTGAATTCTCCAATGTACCTCTTCTTGGTACATGCGGTGGAATTAACTACAACCCTATTTTGGCATGTCGTCAGCTTGGGTTCCCCCTAAAGGATAAACCCAATAACATTCTGTTAGAGGGTGTGTTCTTTCAGGAGGGTAAAGATCCCCAAGGCTTGAAGGGCAGGATGGTCCGCGCTTGGCGCAAGATCCATAAGAAAGGAAGGAAGGAGCTAGGTCCGAAGAACTGGATCGCTTTGGAACCCTATACCTCTTGGGTTAGGAGGAGAGCTTCCGAGTACCTCATGCCTTATGAGTATCCAAGACCCACACCTTTGGTTGTGGCTGGGCCTTCAACCCTCCCTAGCCAAGGAGTAGAGGAGTTGAGAGACGAAGACCGTTCACGTGCTTGGATCCGTGAACGAGAGGAGTTGCTTCAGCAGATCAGAGAGAAGGATGCTTTGATAGAGTTCCTTGAGCAACAGATTATTGATGATCCTGATGATGCATTGACTTTTCTACTTCCTCAGTCTTCCAAGTTTTGGAAGAGGAAGTATGATCGACTCGCCAAGGAGAAGGCAGATATGGAGGCAGCCTATGAGAGGGAGGTGAAGAGGCTTCGTGCAGCTTATCTTCCGGTCTCGAGGGCTTTGGACGATTGCTTCTAGGGATCCATAGGATGTTCATTTTCCTTCTTTCTTGTATTGTATTTGGTTACCAAGACTGTACTTCTTTGGCGTAAAAACATTTCCAAATATTAATTGACGTGATATTTCCGTATGTGATAAACATTTAATATTTCCAAAATTTGCAAATAAGTCTCTAAAGTTCCTCTGATATAAAAATTAAATCATAAGCATTGTATGCATCATGTTTATCTATTCCTAGGGGTTTATATCTTCTTCTTGATTCTAGTCGGGGTTTTCTTACACTGTTTATCTAATGTGAGACTGGAATCAAGGGGTAGAATACCCTTTGAAATTGATAAACATGTCATTGCATTTGCATATTCATTAGCATGTCTTGCATAACAGGTACCGCCACAGTGTTCTCATCTTGTTTGGTATTCCATTATTAGGATAGCTGACTCAGGCATTCACCGATACAGTACCCGAAGGAATCAACAAAGAGCAATGGAAGGTTTACAAGCAGAGCTCGCTGAGATGAGGATTCGCATGAATCAGTTCATGGAAATGGTCCAAGGAGTGGCTCAAGGACAGCAGGAGATTAGATTGTTGGTACAGGGGAATCCCCCTACTACTCAACCGGAGGTTGTGGCTGATCCTCCCGCTGGAGAGGCTAATGGACCCAATGGACCGGGGCCTATCCCAATCCCACATGGCAACCTTGGTCAACAACCCATCCATGATGATCAGGAGGATCAATTCCCTCTACTTCAAGAGGACTTTGGCGTGGGCCATGGTATGGACCCTATGTTTCGGAGACTAGAAGAGAGGTTGAAAGTTGTGGAAGGGCGGAATGCTCTTGGTGTGGATGTTGCTGACTTGGGGCTGGTCCAAGGCGTGAGAGTTCCGCCAAAATTCAAAGTCCCCGTGTTTGATAAGTACAATGGCGACTCTTGCCCGAAGACTCATGTACAAGCTTACTTCCGCAAGATGATCGCGTATTCTGATGATGAGAAGCTGCTCATGTACTTCTTCCAGGACAGCCTAGCTGGGGCATCCTTGGAGTGGTATATGAGGCTGGACAGAGCCCATATTCGCTGCTGGAGAGACTTGGCTGAGGCCTTTGTAAAGCAATATCAGTACAATGCGGATATGGCACCTGATAGGACTCAGCTCCAGAATCTGTCTCTCAAGAGCAACGAGTGCTTCAAAGAGTATGCTCAACGCTGGAGAGAGTTGGCTTCCCGTGTTCAGCCTCCGATTTTGGAAAAAGAGATGGCTAACATGTTTATGAACACACTGCCTGGATCTTATTTAGAGTGTCTGATGGGTTGCAACGCCTCGAATTTTGCTGATGTGGTCTCTACCGGTGAGAGGGTGGAGAACTACTTGAAGACATGTAAGATCCAAAATTGGGTTGGATCATCTTCGGGGTCAAAGAAGTCGTTCTTAGGAGGACAGAAGAGGAGAGAAGGGGATGCAAATGCCATATCTTCTTATCAGAATAGGGGTAACCAGAGGAATAACTTCCAGAATTACCATCAACAACCTTATGTTGCAGCAGTGACCATTCCGGCTGCAGCACCAGTGCAACAACAACAACCACAACGTCAACAAAATCAATACCAATAACAACAGGGTAACAAACCTGCTTATCAACAGAGACAGAGGATGACGGATAGGCGTTTCGACACTCTTCCGATGTCGTATGCCCAGTTGCTTTCCAACCTTCAACATTTGCAACTTGTGCAGTTACGCACTTTGGCTCCTCCCGTTGGCAGGCTTCTAGTGGGTTATGACGCCAATGCTATGTGTAATTTCCACTCTGGGGCATGTCGCATTACGCGAAAAACCGGCGGGAAAACAAGAACAACAGAGCCGCCACCGTGCGTTATTTATCCCAAAGGAGGGAAAGGAAACGCTCAGAGTAAACCTGGAAAAAGCATGGTCTCGCGACCAAAGAGAATGGGATTGGGAGTCGGTTATGCGAAGGGAAGGTATTAGCACCCCTACGCATCCGTCGTACTCGACGGGATCCACGCACAAAAGGAAGGGAAAATGGTTGCTAAAACACTGCTCAAATAAACATCGGCTGAAAGAGACTCAAGAAAACAAACAAGACTGACTCGGCAGGATATCGCATCCTGGGCCTACTTAGTCTATCAAGCATAGACATCAGAGTCAAAGTAGTTCGGAATGGGGGAACGACATGTGCTCGCTAGGATGTCGCATCCTATGCATACGTATCTCCTTTGGATGAAGGAGAATCAGAGCATTCGTAGCTCGGCTAACACGCACGCCAAACACAACAGACACGGGAAATCGACTGCCAATCGCTGGGCTTACGTCAAACTCCACACAAAATGGGCAAACATGGAACCCGAATGCCAATCGCTGGACTTACATCAGCTTCCGAACCAAACACACCCACACTGAAAACCAGATGCCACTTGATGGACTTATACCGGACTCCAAGCACATAACAAGAGGATACGGAATGCCAATCGCTGGTCTTACATCCATCTCCTGACACACACAAGACAAAACAAAAACGGGCGCCCGGAGAGATCAGCTCATCTCCTGCCTACGTACCTCATCTGGTATGAGGATCAGGGCGACGTAGTTCCCCTACGAAGGGATACAGGACTAGCCTAACCAGATAATAGAGGGAGACACAACTAGGGAGACTACGACTCGAGCCTAGATGTTATCATGTAAAATCATCCCTAAGTTAAGGTTTCTAGCTAACTTGCACAGGAAGCAAGCCTATCCTAAAGCACAAGCAATAGCAAATGATCCCAAATAGCACGCACTATATGCACACAAGTGAGGCTCAAACAAGGGTGGGGCTGCAAGAGCAAGCCAACTGTACAGGGTGAGTTTTGCTCTTAACCTTGACATTGAGAGCCAAGGTGAAGCAGATGAAAGGTGAGTGAAGATAAGACTTCACAGCTCTTATCCCTGGTCAGGGAGAGCTTCAGACAATGAAGTGTGGGTCCAGAAAGTGGGAACCCTTCTACACTTATGACACTGACACAACTGTACACTGTACAAGATCTTGGGTTTGTATCCCAATGCATCAACACAGTGGTGTGAGCAGAGGGATGACTCAACAAAAGAGCGGGAGATAGATGGCATATCTCTTTTATCCGCCAATTGCCTCATAGAGGTCTTTACCTGCTTGGGGACAAAAGTAAACAAGCACAAACATCGCCTCTTAAGGAGGACTTCAGACAGGTGCCTGGCCGAGTAACAGGCCAGGTCTTCCAGACTACATGGAGACAAGAATGTTATACCTCAGTGCAAATTGCTTATCAAGCAAAGCAAAGCAATATTAGCAACTAATGTACCTGAAATCAATCAAATACGATCAGTATACCAATCACAGAATTAAACAGCAAATGGTTCACAATTAACTATACACAGACAAACACAAGCCAATGCACCAAAGTGCAAGCCATTAAGGCTCAAACTCAAATATCAAACCCTGCAAAACAAAGTCAAAATTAGCTATACACAAGTCACAAGTCAACTCCAATGGAAGCACATCATCAAGCATAGGCCATTTGTGCTATTAACCTGAAACACAACTCAAAAGTGACATCACAAACCACTAGTCCAAGACTAGGGCCAAAAGGAGATGAAAAACCCAAAACAGCAAGTGAAAAATGATCAAAACCAAGATAAATCAATTAAGAAGAGAATCCAATTGGTCTCACATCAAAACTATGCACCAAATTCCTTTCATGTACAATTTAAGTCAAACTAGGCAAGTGTGAACCACATATGAGCAAACAGAATGATCACAATCAAACAAATACCAAAACAGCTCAATAAATTCCACAAAAATTCAAGTCTAAACATAATACATTCAATGAGCATCATGTCAAATTTCATGCTATTTGGAAAAGTGGAAGTAGGGAAATTAAATCCAACAAGTCAGGACATGCAAAAATCAATCCAAACTAGGTCACAAAGCATGTGCCAACTTCAAGCAAATGTAAAACAGTGACAACAAATGAGAAATAAATGGGACCAAATCCAAAATGACATTGAACATGTTAAGAATCAATCCACCAAATTTCATCTTCATATGAAAAGGAATGAGAATTTCACAAGCCATGTAAGTTGATCACTCAAGAAAAGTTCACAAAATGGTAAACAGCAAACAAAAATACCAATCAAATAGGAAATTGATCAACAAATCCTACAAAAAATCATGCTCAAACTAGACATACAGATGTAATCACATGCAAAAATCCAGAGCAAATGGCATTTAATAAGCATGCAAACAGAATTCATGAAGTTGGCATAACATAGTGTGACACACATTGTCACACTCAAAAAGATCACATCATATCTCTCTAACCAGGAACTCAAAAATAGCAAACTATACATCAAAATCACCAGGAAAGAGTCAAGATCATGCCTATAAAATTTCATGCATTTTGGATAAGGCATCATTATTTTATGAATGAAATGGCAAAACATACATCAAAAGCATACATGTCCAAAGTCTCTAGGCAAATTTAAAAATCAATCAGGCACAACTTTAATTATCATATCTAAAAAAAACTAGAGAGAATTTGGAGATCAACACAAAAATCCTCACTCAAATTGGATCATCCATGATTTAATTATGATTTTTTGAAGATTGGTGAAGAAATGAAATGTTTATTTAATGTTTAAAATGAAATAATAGGCGCGGATGGCAAACTTGTAAATACTACACAGCCAGGGCAAAACGCAGCGTTCTATTAAAACGCTGGCATCATGCAATTGGCCAAAACGCGCGGTAAACACCTTTTCGAAACGAGGCCAAGGCAAACACGATCAAAGCGCATCTGGAACGAAGATTCATGTGTTCGTAGCGTTCATCAACACTCATCATCACCAGAAAATCATGATGAACAAATTTTCATGGAATGGCACAAATCGTATACGGTTGGATGCGTCTCTCAGTCAGGATCATGAATCTAACAAGCACATAGCCTAATTCTCATCATGCTCAACGAATCGATCGAATTAAGTTTCACACACAAATATTCAAATCAATGTATCTAGCTCAAAACCTAATGGATTCGCGCGATTTAACTTTCAGATTACTCAGCAATGACCACTCTATTGAATCTCTATCGTAATTGGAGCAATTGGAACATTTGATTTCTGACCTCAATTCGAGTGTAGGTATGGATTTGGTGGATTCCAGCTTCAAGATCCTGAAACAGATGCGCAGCAAGGGATGAATAAGGCTATGGAGTCAATATTTCAGCTCGAGGCAACTTCAATTCGTGGCAATCTTCAACTGTCATGTACAAGATGCAAATGTCATAGCCATACTTCTTCAAGATTTCTCCACTGTGAGCTTCAACAGAAGTTTTCCTCCACCTACAATTGATGATTCACAAGAGAAACAGTAGAAAAATGGAAGAAATCTTGATGAATGAGTGAAAAAAGTGTGAGTGCAACTTGAGAAAAATTGAGAGAATTGGTGAATTTTGCTTTTGGATCTGAGAAAATGAAAATGTCATTATGCATTTCTGTTACAATTAGGCCTTTATACCTCATGCTAATCCAAATGTTAATCTCAATTAAGCAAATTCAAGTGATTAGTGTAAAATGCACTTTTGTGATTTTTGGCCAAAATGCCCTTTTCATGATGCAGTCAATGTATCAGTCCAAAAACAGCTCAAACAAGTTCTAATTGGTATTTATGATGTGTTGCAATTGGTCCCAAGTGCAAATGGCTTGTAATTCACAA
Organism: Lathyrus oleraceus; assembly: GCF_024323335.1. Classification (NCBI taxonomy): domain Eukaryota; kingdom Viridiplantae; phylum Streptophyta; class Magnoliopsida; order Fabales; family Fabaceae; genus Lathyrus; species Lathyrus oleraceus. The sequence goes on from NC_066582.1 coordinate 213,047,120, forward strand.
AATCACCTTTTCATGCCAACAATGCAAATTAGTCCACTTAAAAAATGCTATTTTGCTATGATGATTTTTGATGAAATGTAATGATGCACCATGAAAGTTCATGTGAAATGTGGTTTTCTCAAAGAAAGATCACCCAAATTGGCCTTTCCATGTGAAAGTTATGGCACTTTGAATTTAGGCATTTTCTGAAAATGAATGGACCATATCTTGCCAACCACACATGGGAATTTCATGTTCTTGGACTTTTTGGAAAGGTGAGAACAAGATCTTCAACTTTCATGTTGGACAAAATTCCATCTGAAGCTTGTATGATGAAGTAATTTTGAGGAGAAAAACTTTCCATTTTGGGCAGTTGAAATTACAGGTCACCTGCCATTTTAGGAAACTTCTTGTCTGACCTCCAATTCTTCAACCTTGGTCTTTGATATGTCAAATGAGACTTATATGGACATGAATGAGGCCTTTCAAACCATCTCACGCCTTCCAATCCATAAAATCAGGCATAGTTTACCACAGTTGACCACAGTTGACTTTCTAGGGTTTCTGAAGAAATTCAGCTTGACTGTTGAGCTTTGATCATCCAATCTTTGGCCAATCCGCTTCAAAATGATCACATAATCATATGAACTTGATAAACCAACCCTAGAGCCTTGTCTTAATGGAAATGGCACATGCTTGCTTGTTTGACCTGATCTCCTGACCAGTTTGACCTAATTTGTCAGCTGAACTTGCACTTGGGCAAATGGCTATGCAATGCTATGCAATGGACTTTGTTATGCTAATGACCTAAAAAATGAAAATGTATGCACAAAAGGTAGGGTGAAAATTTGAGGTGCTACAGCTGCCCCTATTCAATCAACTGGGAACCCGAATGGATGAGAGCAACGGCTGTCAGACTTTCAGGGTAAACAGGGATTGAATACCAAGAACCGTAGAAATTTGCACACTGCTGGGAATCCACCAACGAACACGTCCACTGGGATCTGATACTTATTACTGGGAATTTCGATTTTTCTGTTTCTCAAAGGATAAAGTCACCTCCAGACATCTCAACACGATGAATGGGAACAGAAATCGCAACTAGACGTCAACGGGCGACTAGGAAAAACTCGACGTTTACCAAGACCAACGGAGAGGTAACCAGACATTAATGAATGACTGGTGAACTGGAAAGATACAACCACATGTCAGCGGACATAGTGGGAAAAACTCAACGTTTACCAAAACCAACGGAGAGGTAACTCTACTGGAGGACGACCAGGAAAAACTCGACGTTTACCAAGACCAACGGAGAGGTAACTAGACATCAACGGACGACGGATGAACTGGGAAGACTCGACCAGACGTCATAGGACGAAAGGGAGAAGCTCGACGTTTATCGACACCAACGGAGAAGGAGAAAGCCACTTCACGAGGGAAAGGCACCACAATCAGAAACCGAATAGGACGTCTACTGGGGATTCTGGCTGGGAATCAACCAGACATTACGAATGACTGGGAATAGGGTACACAATCAAACGTCAACGGACGAATGAGAAAAACTCAACATTTATCGAAACCAACGGAGAGGTAAATCCGCATGGGGAAGGGTACAACTAGACGTCATCGGACGACTAGGAAAAACTCGACGTTTATCGACACCAACGGAGAGGAGGAACTCTGAGGGGAAACATCTAGATATCAACGGATAACTAGGAAAAACTCGACGTTTATCGAAACCAACGGAGAGGTAACCAGACATCGACGGACGACGGATGAACTTGGAAGAAGATACAACTAGTTATCAACGGATAACTAGGAAAAACTCGACGTTTATCGACACCAACGGAGAGGAGGAAACTCTGGGGACGACCCTGTGGGGAAAGATATCAATTGTACGCCAACGGACGCATAGGAAAAACTCGACGTTTATCGACACCAACGGAGAGGAGGAACTCTGAGGGGAAACATCTAGATATCAACGGATAACTAGGAAAAACTCGACGTTTATCGAAACCAACGGAGAGGTAACCAGACATCGACGGACGACGGATGAACTGGGAAGGAGATACAACTAGTTATCAACGGATAACTAGGAAAAACTCGACGTTTATCGACACCAACGGAGAGGAGGAAACTCTGGGGACGACCCTGTGGGGAAAGATATCAACTGTACGCCAATGGACGCATAGGAAAAACTCGACGTTTATCGACACCAACGGAGAGGAGGATAGCTACTTCACTAGGGAAGGAGGACGACGTTACGAACACCGAAAGATGATGTTTACAGACATCAAAGAAAACCAGACACTTACGCATGACTGGGAAAGCACCGAAAGATGGTGTTTACCGACACCAAAGAAGTAACACTCGCGGGTGTTAACAGGATACTGACATCTACATGTCTGGGCAAAGCTACACACTTGCAGGGGATCTCACTGGGGATCAAGGTCACGACAGCGAGCAAACAGGAAGGGACACCAAGGAAACCGGGTTGTAGGCATGAAACAGGTGACCGACCAAAGCGTGAATTGGTTTGTATTCCAAAACACTCAACATCCTGAAGAGGGCTAGAAACGCGGTCTTGTTAAAGGATGGACATTCGATTCCACAAGGAATACGAATCTTACTCGACTGGGGAGGACGACTTCGACCCAAGAGCGCATGAGACATATTATCTATAGCCGTCAAAACGTAGATAATAGACTCGCATGGAAGATTATCCATAACCGAGTTGTAGGTTATTAAATGGATAAATCGACCAACATCATCCTGAAGAGAGCAAAGGCAAACTTGTTAAAGGATGGACATTCGATTCCGAACGAAGGAATACGGACCTTACTCAACTGGGGAGGACGACTTCGACCCAAGAGCGCATGAGATATATTATCTATAGCCTTTAAAACGTAGATAATACACTCGCAAGGAAGATTATCCATAACCGAGTGGAGGTTGTTAAATGGATAAATCGACCAACATCATCCTGAAGAGAGCAAAGGCAAACTTGTTAAAGGATGGACATTCGATTCCGAACGAAGGAATACGAATCTTACTCAACTGGGGAGGACGACTTCGACCCAAGAGCGCATGAGATACATTATCTATAGCCGTCAAAACATAGATAATAGACTCGCATGGAAGACTATCCATAACCGGGTTGTAGGTTTTTAAATGGATAAATCGACCGACATCATCCTGAAGAGAGCAAAGGCAAACTTGTTAAAGGATGGACATTCGATTCCGAACGAAGGAATACGAATCTTACTCAACTGGGGAGGACGACTTCGACCCAAGAGCGCATGAGATACATTATCTATAGCCGTCAAAACGTAGACAATACACTCGCATGAAAGACTATCCATAACCGGGTTGTAGGTTGTTAAATGGATAAACGACCGAAAAGAAAGGCATCGGGGTACCAGACTAGGTATGCAAAGATGACCAATCAAAAGGGTAAACTACAAACATTACCAGCAAATGGTGAATGAAAGAGGACCCACCCAGGATAGAATTTCTTACTCGGAGCAAGTATCCAAAAGGAAGGGGAAGACCCATTGGGGACAATACTGCTTGATCAAGGCAAGTATCCAGAGGGGACAAGACTATCAATACCGCAAACTGGGTACTGATAACTGCAAAGAGGGGATTACATCTACCGGTTTGTAAGTAGAGGCCACAAAATCCGCTGAGGGACGGAGTGAGAAAAAAGGATTTACAACTACCGGGTAGAAGGTAGAAGACCGCAAAGTCTGCCACAATCAGAATGAACCACAAAGGTTACCTCTGCTAGGGGATGAAAGTGGGATTTTACAACTACCGGTTAGTAGGTAGAAAACCACAAAGATAGGACTTACAACTACCGGTTTGTAGGTAGAGGCCACCAAAATCTGCTGAGGATAAGATGAATGAGTGCCGGTTAGTGAGCCACTATTCATTTATACTACAGGGAAGCACAAGAGACAGCCACAAGGAAACCAGTTTAGGATCGATCCAAAAAGGCAGACTGAATCAAGACTCATCCTAATGAGAAAAGAACTCAATAGGGAAAACCCATCCCAAGGGGAGGGAACGGAAACAACCGTCATCCACGAGGATATAACTCAGTGGGGAGTGCAGAAGGAAATGGTAGGCACTTTCTGCTTAAGGGGTAGGCTCTATATGGAGAGATCAGACACACCCACATCTGCTAGGGGAAGATCCACTGGGGAGATCCGTTCTCCTTTCACCAACGGATGAGGAAATAAACCTCTCTAGGGGTATCAATCCTGAATGCTGTCAGGAGCAACTGTAGCAAACGTGCCATACAGATGTTGAACGAGAATCTGCCTCTGCCGGGGATACGGTCTGATGGGTTTCGAACACATGAATGCATATGTTTGAATTTTTCTATGGCGTAATGCTCCATATTGAATGGAAATGCTACGCAATTTGAGGATGCAATGATTACTATATGCCAAATGCAAAATGATGAAAACTCCGCTGGGGAGCCCAAAGGTCAGATACTCCAACTCTGTGGGGAGACTCTGCTTGAAGAAATCTGCTTGAGGAAAACTCTGCAGGGAGAGCAACGACTTCTCACTCATGCTGGAGAACGGAGATACCAAGAATCAACCTTATCTCTGGTGAGGATAGATAGGCATTGATAAAGTTCATCATGTCAGCAACTCTGTTGAGGAATCTATCCGAGGGCAATGACGGAGTACTGGGATGTCAATCCCCCAAGTACCGAATCTTCCAAAGACAAGCACCCAAACCGGGGAATGGAGAAGGCTGCTCTGCTGGAGAGACGAAAGTTGAAGCCTTCAGTAAACAATCTGGTTGGGGAACTGCCCCACAACAGTATTTCAACAGCAACCTTGCTGGGGATGCCCCACGATAGGGCTCAAACAGCACTCTACTGGGGATGCCCCACCATAGAGCTAACAGGGACCTGGAGGACGAATGCCGCATTGCCGGGGACATGAAGATGAACAACTTCAACCAACACTGCACTGGGCAACCTCGCTGAGGAGAAACCATAAGAGGTTCTACAGGAAAAACACAGTTATGCTCGAGATGCGAACAAATGTCTTACCCGTTGGTAATCATACCACCCTTGGGAGAGCACTGCGGATCTCCTAAGTATCCTTCCATCATTGTGAATGTTCACTTTGTTTAAGAACAACTTTTGAAAATTTTGTTTATTTTGAAAACAATGATACTTTATCAATTAAAACATGCAAAACGTTTGTTGAGTTGAAACAAAGAAGAGTGCAAATAATTGGATAAAAGCTCAAATTGATGTGATGGAATGGTAGTCTGCAGAGGGCGAGACTCCATAGATCTGTGCAAGTTTGAAATCGGTGATATATATTGGAGAGGGCTACATTGAACATAATGACCTTTCCTCTACCATTCTGAATTTCGATGTATTCGGAGCTTCGGTCGACGACGCATCGAGAATCCCTGACGGATGACAGATGTACAGCACAGTCTTGTCAAGATGCAGTTACTTGCCAAATCCCTAATTTTTGCCTAGATTGCCCCAGTGTGAGGTGCTCAATCTAGCGAGATGCAGACTCTTTTTTCAATGTCTCTAACTTTTGACTGGATCGCCCTTTCGGGTTTTCGATCCACCGAGACGCTCCTTTTTGCCTAAGTCGCCCTTTGGGGTGTTCGACTTAGCGAGCTTCTTTGCTTTTTTTCTTTGTTTTAGGCGAAGTATTTCTTGACTGCATCGGAATTCACAGGACGAGTGAACTTCTTCATCCATTGTTGTAAGTGTCAAAGCATCGCCTGAAAAAGGCTTTCTTGACAACATATGGACATTCACAGCTTAGGGTTCACTTGCCCCTGGAATCAGGCACGAAATACAAGACTTTATTGAGCACAAGGTCACCTTCTCGGAACACACGAGGCTTGACCTTCTTGTCGAATGAGTTCTTCACTCTCTGCTGATATGACTGACCATGACACATGGCAGTTAATCTCTTCTTTTCATTCATTTGGTCGTAGCGACTCTGAATCTATTCAGCATCAGTCAACTTGGGACTTCGAGGGTGCTATTATTCTTTTGTTTCTTTCTTTTGACTTTTTTTCTTTTTGATTCTTTTTTTTTCTTTTGATTGATTTTTTTTTTTACCCTCCTCTTTCCATTTTTGTTTTTTGTTAATGCCCCAGTTGGCTGTTATGCTGATTCTCGAGATGCCGCTGAGTGATCTTCTTTTCTTGCTCAAGAAGTCGGGAAATCTCGTCAGGAATCCTTTCAACATCATCTTCTTCTGCTTCGAATACAGGGAATTCAAAATTGGGAGATGACGTCCGATCATTATGTTCAATGGGTTTACGAATCAACCTGCATAATGATTTTGATATGAAAAGCTTTTTGGAAATCAAACAAGACAATCGTTATGCAGATGAAAGGATTGCTTTTATCCTTGTTTTTAAGGTTTTTTGTGATCACCAATTTCATGTAAAAAGAGAAAAGGGAAAACAAATGGAAAAACAAATGTTTTAACATGCTTTTATTTGAATGAAAATATCATTGCACAAAATGTTGCCAACAATGTCATCACTTTCTCCTTTTGGCATGGGAGAAGGGTTTTTAAACAAAGTGATTATTACTCTGACTTATGAACAACTGTAGGAAAGCCCACAGTGACCCAATTGTGATAGATCCCCCCAGGGATGACAACTGTCAGAATCTCTTGCATCAGCAACTTCTGCTGTTGAACAACCCTTTTGAAGAAAAGTCGGTGCCAGCCCGGGACTTGTTATCTTCAAGCTGGATTAACACCGGGACCCAAGTCTTCAAAGTTCAGAATACCTGACCTCACGAGGTCTTGAACCTTCATCTTCAACTGAAAGCAACTATCCACATCATGACCAGGAGCACCCGAATGATACACACACTGCTGCTCAGGCCTATACCACCACTGAAGGTTGACGGGTACGGCCGGCAGGTCTCTGGGAGTAATCAAGTTCCGCTCTATCAAAGAGGGATACAACTCTGAGTATGACATAGGGATCGGGTCAAAAATGATCCTCTTCCTCTCATTACCCGTATTGGCTTGATTATCATTGGGAGGCTGGTAAGCCTGCTGTTGCGGACGATGTTGCTGATGTTGATATTGCTGAGTTGGTCTTCTCTGTTGCTGTGGAGTTTGAATTGTTGGGATAGTCACAGCAGCAACCTGACGATATTGTCCTCTGTTCGCACTCCTTCGACGGTGCACAACATTTGTTTCACTCTCTCCCCTTTTGCGTGCCCCAGAGATTGGCTTCTTAGAATTCGAAGAACTTGAAGAGCCAGGATCTTGTATCTTTCCCGCTTTGATAAGGCTCTCGGTCCTTTCCCCACAGACAACAACATCAAAAAAGCTACTGAACGGGCAACTTCCCATGCGGTCCATGAACACACCTTGCAAGGTTCCAATGAACATGTCAGTCAACTCTCTCTCCAACATCGGAGGTTGCACTCTAGCGGCTAGCTCACGCCACCTCTGGGCGTACTCTTTGAAGCTCTCATCAGTCTTCTGACACAAGCTCTGCAATTGGGTTCGGCTCGGCGCCATGTCCATGTTGTGCTTGTATTGCCTCAGAAAGGCCTCACCCAGATCTTTCCAGCTTCTGACTGATTCTCTTTTCAGATCCATGTACCAGTCCAAAGACGCTCCAGACAGACTGTCTTGGAAAAAATACATCCACATTTTTTCGTCGTCAGTGTAAGCAGATATTTTCCTGAAGTAAGCCTGCACATGGGTACGAGGACAGGAAGTACCGTTGTATTTGTCAAAGGTCGGCGCCTTGAACTTGTAGGGGATCCTCAACCCATCAACCAAACCCATATCGGTCACACCGAACCTCAGAGAGTTCTGACACTCCATGGCACGGACTTTCTCAGCAAGGGCATCCACTTTCCGATCCCTATCCTCAACTCTGACCACATCATCGTTTTCGCTCAACAGCGTGAACATGTCCTCTTGTCTGTCGACAATAGGAGCTGGATGACGAACAGGAGCTCGGGTAGCTCTAGCATTGACAGTCTCTGCAGCAAGAGGTTGTCCATTGATTCTTATTCCTCTCAACTCATCCCCGACGGCACAGTCGTTAGTGGGAGCAGCAACATTGATATTCTCATGAGCAGGGATACCAGCAGGCGAAGCACGGTTGGACGTCTGAATCACAGTCTCCTGTCTCTGAACCAGGGCTCGGAGCTCTTCCTGTCCCTGCGCAACCCCTTGCACCATTGACATAAACTGGGCCATGTTCGCCCTCATCTCAGCCAACTCGGTCTGAACCTGATCCATGCTCCTCTGATGGTTGAGTCTGGTAGAATACCGGTGCGGTCTCTGATCAGCTATCCTGCCTGACACAGGAACCAGAGTGAGAAGTCGAGAACAAGAACACCTGTTATGCAAGATGATGTGTGTATGATGTGCGTGATGTGTATGCAGGTTAACTTTTTTCATGCATTATTATACATATTTTTTTTTGAAAATAAACATGCTATGATGCAAATGGGGGAGCCAAGACTGGTCAGCTGAGTATCACACGGCGCAGGATCGAAGTTTCGGCTTGAACTCTGGTATTACAACTTCATTTGAAACCCAAAGTCATCTGAACCCAAGTCAACTGAACCATATCCACGTCTGAGCATCCTCAAATTCAGCCCAGGGATCCTAAATAAACAGAACCCTCCGATCACAACCAGGATCAAACCTCCGGCGTCTCAAAATAAAGATCCATAAATCCGACTTATAAATAGGACTCTGATCAACCAATAGTCACCAACAAAGTCACCATCAGAACATGCATCTGTAAGAATCAACCCTCCCCTCACAGGTAAATTCTAATCAGGTCATCCTAAGGCGGACAATGATCTCGACAATCGGGCAAAGATACTCAACGGGTTTGCCCTTGCGGGTGTGCCGTTGTAGCTCTCTTAAGATCGTCTCAATCAAAGATCCGGGAAAGAACAGTCACCGAAGTCAACAGTTCAGATGAGGTGACTCGACCAGAGTGGAATACCCCACAAAGGAAGAGTTCCCTCAAAAGAACCTCGTCCGGCTTGTGGTACATCACATTGCCAAACACATGTTGACCTAACATGAAGGAGGCAACATGAGACCACACTAATCCTAGGTGTATACTCGGGCCTGGGTTTTAGCCCCACTCAGAACACCCACCCCAAACAGAAGAACCACCTGTACAGAAGACAGCTCAATGACAGAATGATGCATGCAAACATATATGCACATATATACAACATAATAATCATGCATACAGTAAATAACAGCAAATAGCAACCAAAACCCTAACCTAGAGAGCGCTAGGAGAGACTCGCTTAGGGAAGATGGACCAGCACATGTCAACTTCATGTTCCCCAGCAGAGTCGCCAGCTGTCGCATTACGCGAAAAACCGGCGGGAAAACAAGAACAACAGAGCCGCCACCGTGCGTTATTTATCCCAAAGGAGGGAAAGGAAACGCTCAGAGTAAACCTGGAAAAAGCATGGTCTCGCGACCAAAGAGAATGGGATCGGGAGTCGGTTATGCGAAGGGAAGGTATTAGCACCCCTACGCATCTGTCGTACTCGACGGGATCCACGCACAAAAGGAAGGGAAAATGGTTGCTAAAACACTGCTCAAATAAACATCGGCTGAAAGAGACTCAAGAAAACAAACAAGACTGACTCGGCAGGATATCGCATCCTGGGCCTACTTAGTCTATCAAGCATAGACATCAGAGTCAAAGTAGTTCGGACTGGGGGAACGACACGTGCTCGCTAGGATGTCGCATCTTATGCATACGTATCTCCTTTGGACGAAGGAGAATCAGAGCATTCGTAGCTCGGCTAACACGCACGCCAAACACAACAGACACGGGAAATCGACTGCCAATCGCTGGGCTTACGTCAAACTCCACACAAAATGGGCAAACATGGAACCCGAATGCCAATCACTGGACTTACATCAGCTTCCGAACCAAACACACCCACACTGAAAACCAGATGCCACTTGATGGACTTATACCGGACTCCAAGCACACAACAAGAGGATACGGAATGCCAATCGCTGGTCTTACATCCATCTCCTGACACACACAAGACAAAACAAAAACGGGCGCCCGGAGAGATCAGCTCATCTCCTGCCTACGTACCTCATCTGGTATGAGGATCAAGGCGACGTAGTTCCCCTACGAAGGGATACAGGACTAGCCTAACCAGATAACAGAGGGAGACACAACTAGGGAGACTACGACTCGAGCCTAGATGTTATCATGTAAAATCATCCCTAAGTTAAGGTTTCTAGCTAACTTGCACAGGAAGCAAGCCTATCCTAAAGCACAAGCAATAGCAAATGATCCTAAACAGCACGCACTATATGCACACAAGTGAGGCTCAAACAAGGGTGGGGCTGCAAGAGCAAGCCAACTGTACAGGGTGAGTTTTGCTCTTAACCTTGACATTGAGAGCCAAGGTGAAGCAGATGAAAGGTGAGTGAAGATAAGACTTCACAGCTCTTATCCCTGGTCAGGGAGAGCTTCAGACAATGAAGTGTGGGTCCAGAAAGTGGGAACCCTTCTACACTTATGACACTGACACAACTGTACACTGTACAAGATCTTGGGTTTGTATCCCAATGCATCAACACAGTGGTGTGAGCAGAGGGATGACTCAACAAAAGAGCGGGAGATAGATGGCATATCTCTTTTATCCGCCAATTGCCTCATAGAGGTCTTTACCTGCTTGGGGACAAAAGTAAACAAGCACAAACATCGCCTCTTAAGGAGGACTTCAGACAGGTGCCTGGCCGAGTAACAGGTCAGGTCTTCCAGACTACATGGAGACAAGAATGTTATACCTCAGTGCAAATTGCTTATCAAGCAAAGCAAAGCAATATTAGCAACTAATGTACCTGAAATCAATCAAATATGATCAGTATACCAATCACAGAATTAAACAGCAAATGGTTCACAATTAACTATACACAGACAAACACAAGCCAATGCACCAAAGTGCAAGCCATTAAGGCTCAAACTCAAATATCAAACCCTGCAAAACAAAGTCAAAATTATCTATACACAAGTCACAAGTCAACTCCAATGGAAGCACATCATCAAGCATAGGCCATTTGTGCTATTAACCTGAAACACAACTCAAAAGTGAGATCACAAACCACTAGTCCAAGACTAGGGTCAAAAGGAGATGAAAAACCCAAAACAGCAAGTGAAAAATGATCAAAACCAATATAAATCAATTAAGAAGAGAATCCAATTGGTCTCACATCAAAACTATGCACCAAATTCCTTTCATGTACAATTTAAGTCACACTAGGCAAGTGTGAACCACATATGAGCAAACAGAATGATCACAATCAAACAAATACCAAAACAGCTCAATAAATTCCACAAAATTTCAAGTCTAAACAGAACACATTCAATGAGCATCATGTCAAATTTCATGCTATTTGGACAAGTGGAAGTAGGGAAATTAAATCCATCAAGTCAGGACATGCAAAAATCAATCCAAACTAGGTCACAAAGCATGTGCCAACTTCAAGCAAATGTAAAACAGTGACAACAAATGAGAAATAAATGGGACCAAAGCCAAAATGACATTGAACATGTTAAGAATCAATCCACCAAATTTCATCTTCATATGACAAGGAATGAGAATTTCACAAGCCATGTAAGTTGATCACTCAAGAAAAGTTCACAAAATGGTAAACAGCAAACAAAAATACCAATCAAATAGGAAATTGATCAACAAATCCTACAAAAAATCATGCTCAAACTAGACATACAGATGTAATCACATGCAAAAGTCCAGAGCAAATGGCATTCAATAAGCATGCAAACAGAATTCATGAAGTTGGCATAACATAGTGTGACACACATTGTCACACTCAAAAAGATCACATCATATCTCTCTAACCAGGAACTCAAAAATAGCAAACTATACATCAAAATCACCAGGAAAGAGTCAAGATCATGCCTATAAACTTTCATGCATTTTGGATAAGGCATCATTATTTTCTGAATGAAATGGCAAAACATACATCAAAAGCATACATGTCCAAAGTCTCTAGGCAAATTTAAAAATCAATCAGGCACAACTTTGATTATCATACCTAAAAAAAACTAGAGAGAATTTGGAGATCAACACAAAACTCCTCACTCAAATTGGATCATCCATGATTTAATTATGATTTTTTGAAGATTGGTGAAGAAATGAAATGTTTATTTAATGTTTAAAATGAAATAATAGGCGCGGATGGCAAACTTGTAAATACTACACAGCCAGGGCAAAACGCAGCGTTCTATTAAAACGCTGGCATCATGCAATTGGCCAAAACGCGCGGTAAACACCTTTTTGAAACGAGGCCAAGGCAAACACGATCAAAGCGCATCTGGAACGAAGATTCACGTGTTCGTAGCGTTCATCAACACTCATCATCACCAGAAAATCATGATGAACAAATTTTCATGGAATGGCACAAATCGTATACGGTTGGATGCGTCTCTCAGTCAGGATCATGAATCTAACAAGCACATAGCCTAATTCTCATCATGCTCAACGAATCGATCGAATTAAGTTTCACACACAAATATTCAAATCAATGTATCTAGCTCAAAACCTAATGGATTCGCGCGATTTAACTTTCAGATTACTCAGCAATGACCACTCTATTGAATCCCTATCGTAATTGGAGCAATTGGAACATTTGATTTCTGACCTCAATTCGAGTGTAGGTATGGATTTGGTGGATTCCAGCTTCAAGATCCTGAAACAGATGCGCAGCAAGGGATGAATAAGGCTATGGAGTCAATATTTCAGCTCGAGGCAACTTCAATTCGTGGCAATCTTCAACTGTCATGTACAAGATGCAAATGCCATAGCCATACTTCTTCAAGATTTCTCCACTGTGAGCTTCAACAGAAGTTTTCCTCCACCTACAATTGATGATTCACAAGAGAAACAGCAGAAAAATGGAAGAAATCTTGATGAATGAGTGAAAAAAGTGTGAGTGCAACTTGAGAAAAATTGAGAGAATTGGTGAATTTTGCTTTTGGATCTGAGAAAATGAAAATGTCATTATGCATTTCTGTTACAATTAGGCCTTTATACCTCATGCTAATCCAAATGTTAATCTCAATTAAGCAAATTCAAGTGATTAGTGTAAAATGCACTTTTGTGATTTTTGGCCAAAATGCCCTTTTCATGATGCAGTCAATGTATCAGTCCAAAAACAGCTCAAACAAGTTCTAATTGGTATTTATGATGTGTTGCAATTGGTCCCAAGTGCAAATGGCTTGTAATTCACAAAATCACCTTTTCATGCCAACAATGCAAATTAGTCCACTTAAAAAATGCCATTTTGCTATGATGATTTTTGATGAAATGTAATGATGCACCATGAAAGTTCATGTGAAATGTGGTTTGCTCAAAGAAAGATCACCCAAATTGGCCTTTCCATGTGAAAGTTATGGCACTTTGAATTTAGGCATTTTCTTAAAATGAATGGACGATATCTTGCCAACCACACATGGGAATTTCATGTTCTTGGACTTTTTGGAAAGGTGAGGACAAGATCTTCAACTTTCATGTTGGACAAAATTCCATTTGAAGCTTGTATGATGAAGTAATTTTGAGGAGCAAAACTTTCCATTTTGGGCAGTTGAAATTACAGGTCACCTGCCATTTTAGGAAACTTCTTGTCTGACCTCCAATTCTTCAACCTTGGTCTTTGATATGTCAAATGAGACTTATATAGATATGAATGAGGCCTTTCAAACCATCTCACACCTTCCAATCCATAAAATCAGGCATAGTTGACCACAGTTGACTTTCTAGGGTTTCTGAAGAAATTCAGCTTGACTGTTGAGCTTTGATCATCTAATCTTTGGCCAATCCGCTTCAAAATGATCACATAATCATATGAACTTGATAAACCAACCCTAGGGCCTTGTCTTAATGGAAATGGCACATGCTTGCTTGTTTGACCTGATCTCCTGACCAGTTTGACCTAATTTGTCAGCTGAACTTGCACTTGGGCAAATGGCTATGCAATGCTATGCAATGGACTTTGTTATGCTAATGACCTAAAAAATGAAAATGTATGCACAAAAGGTAGGGTGCAAATTTGAGGTGCTACAGGGCACCTGGCCACATTATTGAGAACTGCAAAGCTTTTAAGCACGTAGTTCAGAACCTTATTGATTCAAAGGCCATTAACTTTACGCCGGCTCCTAATGTTGTCAACAATCCTATGTCGCAGCATGGTAGAGCAAATGTTAACATGGTTGAAGGAGAAGTCAAACTAGTCAAGGAGGTGTTGAAGTTGAAGACTCCGCTGTTAGAAATCAAAGAATACTTGCTAAAGGCAGATGTTTTCCCCGGCTGTGGGAGCGGTTGTTTGGATTGTGTTGCACAGAGTGGGGGTTGTGTGAAGCTGCAGCAGGGTATCCAGGCCTTGCTTGACGATGGTATCCTCCAAGCTGAAGACTTATCTGCCCAAAGGTCTGTTGAAGGGGTTGTTGAGAATGCAGATGTTGATCCTCTCTTTCCTGAAGATGCTGAAGAATTTACAAAAGTTGTTCCTGCTGATTTTGTAATTCCCAATGATGTAATTAATTTTTCTGATGCTGTTGCTGATATTCCAAACATGGTGTTTGATTTTGATGTACTTGCTGAACTTGATTCCGATGTTTCGGATGTTTGTACTTCAATAAATAAGATTTTTGAGTATGACTGTGACGTTGCCACTATCACAATTTTCTACCCGACCGCTCAGATCAGTGCGCCAGTAGCGCAACCGGTACCACCAGTGCGACCGCGTCAATCCACTATGACCATCACGACCCCTGGTCCTTTACCTTTCACCAGCGAAAGGGCCATTCCTTGGCATTACGGGGGGAGTGTGTACACGCATGATCATAGACTGGAGAAGCCACTAAAAATGGAAGAGGTGCAAGATCAGAAGTCTGAACCTGGAGTAGAGTTAAAAGATCCCGCAGTGGACAATGTTGGTGGAATCGGGCGATTCACCAGAAGTGGTAGACTGTTCTCACCACCGGTTACCCAACCTGATAGTGTTGACGCCACGGCAAAGGCCAAAGACAAGTAAGTTGTGAATGAGGGTACCTCTGCACCACAGGCTGGCTTTGAGCCTGCTTTTGCGAAGGATGTGGACGAACTTTTGAGAATTATAAAGAAAAGTGATTACAAGGTAGTCGATCAGTTGATTCAGACACCGTCTGAGATATCTATTCTCTCACTCCTACTGTGTTCGGAGGCACACAGGGAGGCACTTCTGAAGGTCCTTAATGTTGCATATGTGCCTCAGGAGATCTCAGTGAACCAACTAGAAGGGATCGTTGCAAATGTTCATGCAAGCAACGGGTTGGGTTTTACTGATTCTGACTTGACGCCAGCTGGACGCGATCATAACAAGGCTTTGCACATCTCGATGGAGTGTAAAGACACTGTGTTATCCCATGTTCTGGTGGATACATGTTCCTCTCTCAATGTGCTACCCAAGAGAGCCCTGTCAAGGTTAGATGTAGAAGGTTTGATCTTGAAGCCTTCCGATCTTGTGGTAAGAGCCTTCGATGGTTCTAAGAGGTCGGTGTTCGGAGAGGTAGAATTGCCAATTCAGATTGGATCACAAACCTTCAACACCGTCTTCTATGTGATGGATATCAGTCCTTCATATAGCTGCTTGCTGGGTCGTTCTTGGATCCATAATGTCGGGGCAGTCTCCTCGACCTTGCATCAGAAGATCAAGTTCCTGGTCAATGGAAGAATTATCAATGTCTGTGGTGAGGAGGATATTCTGGTCAGTAACCTGTCTACATTCAAGTATGTAGAGGTAGAAGGTGAGATTCATGAGACCCTGTGTCAGGCCTTTGAGGCAGTTCAAGTCAAGGATGCAGCTCCAGTGGAAGAGGTTGAAGTAGGTGCCTCTTTGTCGTCCTTAAAGCAGGCACAGGCCTTGGTAAATTCAGGTGTTGCTCCCGGTTAGGGACGTCTGGTGGATTTACTTGTAAAGGAAGACAAGTTTGGGATTGGGTATCAACCGACATTGACTTCTACAACTTCAACGCCTCAGACTCGTCAGGGGCCGATTACTTTCTCCAGTGCTGGCATCATTCAGTACGGCCAGGTCTCTGCAATCAACAAAGAAGATGGGGATAATGATTGCGACATTGACAACTGGGTGCGTCCAAGGGTCCCGGGTGAAGTTCTCCGCAACTGGTCTTCTGAAGAGATTATCCAAGTCACTCTTCTTAAAGAGTAATTTTCTTTGTTTATTCATGCATATCCAAGTCTTACGTTCCGCCCAGGGCATGATGACTCATTGTAGGGCTCATCTATGTGGATACCTGCATTTTTCATCATAAATAAAGGACGTCTTTTTGCATTCAAATATTTTGTTCACTGTCTTTCTATTTTTGCAGTTTTCAAAAATCAAAAGTATAAATATATATATATATATATATATATATATATATATATATATATATATATATATATATATACATTTGGCAATGTTTTGTTTAGTTTCCACTTCTTGTTCACACTCATAAGCATATACCATCACTCATGCAGATGCACGTCACCGGATCCTATTGATAACAGTTCTGTTATGGCTCGCTTCGACTTTAAAAATCCAATCTTTCAAGCTGAAGAAGAGGGTGATGAAGACTGTGAACTCCCTGAAGAACTTGCCAGGTTGTTAAAACTGGAAGAAAGGGTCATTCAACCGCATCAAGAGTCTGTTGAAGTGATTAATCTCGGCACCGAGGACGTTAAGAGAGAAATCAAGATAGGGGCTGCTTTGGAAGATAGTGTGAAGAAGGGGCTGATTGAATTGCTGCAAGAGTATGTTGACATCTTCGCTTGGTCTTATCAGGACATGCCAGGGCTTGACACAAACATTATGGTACACCGTTTGCCTCTCAAAGAGGATTGTCCTCCGGTCAGGCAGAAGCTCAGAAGAATAAGACCAGAGATGGCTGTCAAGATAAAGGAAGAAGTCGGGTTTCTAGCAGTTACAAATTATCCGCCATGGGTTGCAAATATCGTTCCAGTGCCTAAGAAGGATGGGAAGGTACGGATGTGTGTTGACTACCGGGATCTGAACAGAGCTAGTCCTAAAGATGATTTCCCATTACCTCACATCGACGTTTTAATGGATAACATGGCTCAGTTCTCGGTATTCTCCTTCATGGATGGCTTTTCTGGCTATAATCAAATCAAGATGGCACCAGAAGACATGGAGAAGACAACTTTCATAACCCCATGGGGCACCTTCTGCTACAAGGTGATGTCGTTTGGTCTGAAAAATGCTGGGGCAACATATCAACGAGCTATGGTAACTCTTTTCCATGATATGATTCATCATGAAATCGAGGTTTATGTTGATGATATGATTGCCAAATCTCAGACAGAAGAAGAACATTTGGTGAATTTGCAGAAACTGTTTGAGCGTTTGAGGAAATTCAAGCTGAGGCTTAATCCGAACAAGTGTACTTTCGGGGTGAGATCTGGAAAACTGCTGGGTTTTATTGTTAGTGAAAAAGGGATTGAGGTGGATCCGGCCAAAGTGAAAGCGATACAAGAAATGCCTGAGCCAAGAACAGAAAAACAAGTCTGTAGTTTCTTAGGAAGGTTGAACTACATTGCAAGGTTCATCTCTCACCTAACAGCCACGTGTGAGCCAATATTCAAATTATTGAGAAAAGATCAGGCCATCAGGTGGAATGATGATTGCCAAAGGGCTTTCGAGAAGATAAAAGAGTATTTGCAGAATCCTCCAATCCTTATGCCTCCAGTCCCAGAGAGATCGCTGATTATGTATTTGACAGTACTTGATAATTCCATGGGTTGTGTTCTCGGTCAACACGACGAGACGGGTAGGAAAGAGCATGCCATCTACTACCTGAGTAAAAAATTCACAGATTGCGAGTCGAGATACTCAATGCTTGAAAAGACATGTTGTGCACTTGCATGGGCTGCTAAGCGATTGAGACAATACATGCTGACTCACACAACCTTACTGATCTCCAAAATGGATCCAGTTAAGTATATATTTGAGAAGCCAGCTCTCACCAGAAGGGTTGCTCATTGGCAAATGGTACTGACAGAGTACGACATCCAATATACATCCCAGAAAGCCATCAAAGGGAGTATTCTGTCAGACTATCTTGCTCAGCAGCCGATTGATGATTATGAGCCGATGAAGTTTGATTTTCTGGATGAAGACATCATGTTCCTCAAGATGAAAGACTGTGAAGAGCCAGTTGTTGAGGAGGGACCTGATCCAGATGAAAACTGGACTTTAATGTTTGATGGGGCCGTCAATGCCAAAGGAAGTGGAATTGGTGATGTCATTACCACTCTGAAAGGTGCCCACATGCCTTTCACCGCTCGTCTGACTTTTGAGTGCACCAATAATGAAGCTGAGTATGAAGCCTGTATCTTGGGTATCGAGCAAGCCATTGATTTGAGAATCGAGACTCTGGACATCTTCGGAGATTCAGCTCTAGTGATCAATCAAGTGAATGGTGATTGGAATACTCTCCAGCCTAATCTGGTCCCCTACAGAGACTACACGAGAAGACTGTTGACTTTCTTCACAACAGTATGGCTGTATCATATACCTCGTGATGAGAACCAGATGGCAGATGCTCTTTCTACTCTGTCCTCCATGATCAAGGTGATTCGGTGGAACTATGCTCCCAGGATCGATGTTATGCGCCTTGATAGGGCCGCGTATGTGTTTGCTGTTGAACTGGTAGTTGATGACAAGTCCTGGTACCACGACATCAAGTGCTTTCTGAAGAATCAAGAGTACCCTGCAGGGGCATCCAACAATGATAGAGAGACTTTGATAAGATTGACAGGCAGTTTCTTCTTGAACAAAGACGATGTGTTGTATAAGAGGAACTTCGACATGGTTTTGCTCAGATGCGTGGATAGACACGAAGCAGGCATGTTAATGCAGGAAGTTCATGAAGGCTCCTTCGGTACTCATGCCGGCGGACATGCAATGGCTAAGAAATTGTTGAGAGTGGGTTATTACTGGATGACCATGGAATCTGATTGTTTCAAATATGCTCAGAAGTGTCATAAATGCCAGATTTATGCTGATAAGGTGCATGTGCCGCCAAATCCTCTGAATGTGATGTCTTCATCGTGGCCATTTGCTATGTGGGGCTGTAGCACCTCAAATTTGCACACCTATCATTGTACATACATTTTCATATTAGGTCATAGCATATCATGGTCCATTGCATAGCATTTGCATTGTTCACAGTTGCCTCAAGAGCAAGCAATCAAGAATTAGGTCAAACTAATCTCCTGATCAGTCAACCAAGCAGGCAAAGGAATTTCTCATTGAGCCAAGGCCCTAGGGTTTGTCCAACAAGTTCACATGACTTGGTGGTCTATTTGAAGTGTTCAAGGCAAGGGTTGAAGGCTCAGAGGTCATCAGTTCACACACAGACAGTCAAAAAACCCTAAAAAAGTCAACTGTCAGTCAAAGCAGTGGATGGTGGTCATTCTTGTGGAATTTGGGCACCATGGTCAATAATCAAGGGTTCATACAACTTGGGACATCATTTGAAGTCAAGTTCTCAAGGAATTAGGGTTTGGAAGTCATCAGTCAATGCACAATCAGTCAGAAACCCTAAAAGTCAACTGTTGGTCAACTGTCCATTTAATCAGGGATTTGATGATTGGATTTGGTTTGTGAGAGTTCATTCATGGCCAAATAGTCATCATATATCATGCCAAACACCCTCATGGAAGAATTTGAAGCCAGATCATAAATTTCCCAAAATAGAAACTGGGCCTGTAACTGAAACCTGCCATAAATGGAAAGTCTTGATCCTCAAACTTACATCATGATACAAGCCTCAAATGAATTTTTGCCCAACATGAAAGTTGAAGATCTTGTTCTCCCATTTCCAAAAAGTCCTAGAACTCTCAATTCCCATGTGTGGTTGGCAAGTTATGATCGAATCGATTTCAGAAAATCTTGAACTTCAAAGGGCCATATCTCCCAAACCGTTTGGCCAATTTTGGTGGGGTTTTTTCCTACAAGTCACATTTGATCCCCTCTTTCCAAAAATATAAATTTCATGAGCCAAAACTTCACCAATCAAAATGGCATATTTTGACCTTTTTCATTTAAATGTAAGTTTGACCAAGAGTTGACTTTTTGATTTAAACATTTTTTCAACATTTGGCCAATTGGAACAGCTCATAAATGTCATTTAGAATGTGTTTGCAAAGTCAAAATATGCAGTACATAAAGCCATTGCTTGGTTGCTTGAATTGTAAGAAAGGTACAAATTCACCATACTTGTCCATGCTTCCACAACCATGCCTTGTACTAGCAGTATTATGCAGCAATTTTTCTGTCATGGTGAGCCTCATTACACAGCCACATAACCAATAGCACACCAATTCACTCATGCTAAATCTCTTACTTGCAGTCCTATTTTTCTGCAAAAAAAAAAACAACCATACCTCTAGGAACCATACTTGTACCATAGCAGGTTTTAGGGATGAGATTTTGCTGTCATTTTGAAGGCTATGAGCTGCATAACAAAGAGACTTCATGCTGTAGAAAAAGACCTTGACCATTTTTTAACCAAAAAGCTGTCAAAAAAACTTCAAAGAGGAATTAAATCCTGCTAATGGCCAACAGCAGAAGGGACAGCAAAACAAAAACCTCATGCATCAGATCTCTCTGCCATTTTTGAATACAGTTTGGCCCTGCATTAACACAACTTCCACTCCACTATTTTTCTGTCATTTAGAAAACCATCAACAGCAACTTTGCTCACCAATTCAATGACCTCAAAAAAAAAAACCAACATAACACTGCAGCAACATCCCACAGCAGACTTGAGCAACAAAACCAACAAGACCAAGAGCTTCACTCATCCATTTGACTTGGCTTGGCACTTCTATTTCTCAATCCAAACTGCACTTTCCTGTCATGATGAACCCTGCTAGCTGCAACAGAACCAACATAACTTGACATTCTCTCAAGCCTCACTCTTAGCATTTGACCAAACCTTGTCCAGCATACCACAAAGAACCTTCACTCATTTTTCCAACCAAAACCCTTGCTTTGCATTTTCTGTTGCTGTCAAAAAGCATCAAAGATACAACACAAACTAAGGTAGTTTGACCAACCACTTCCATCATATTTTTCTGCCATGAAAAACCAGTAGCATTCTCAAACCTCACCCTTGCTATTTGCTTTGCCTATTCAGAAAAAACCTGTCTTGCCAATACAACCACCAAACACAAACCACACACTCTTGGCAGTTCTCTTCTAAAACCTGTCACAACACTGCAGCAAAAAATCCTGGATTGACCTGGCCCTCATTTGGCTATTTCTCTGTCAAAAGACACAAAAAACTAAGCCTTGCTATGCATTTCTGTTTTGCTGTCAAGAAGAATTCCCAAGAACCAAAACCATGAAAAACAAAAGACTTCACTCCAACTGCACTAACCCTGCTATTTTGCATCTCATCTTCTTCTGACCAAAACAAAGGAGCACCAAAAACCCTGCCTTGCATAAGCAATAGGAAGGAGCAGATTGGTTCATAACATCCAAGTTTGAGACCATTTCATCAGTCTACACAAGTTTGAGCCAAGGCCAACTCCATCAATCATCATCTGGGACTCTAAGGTGCAGCTGTTCACTTCAAAACCACCAAAAGGCATCAGCAACACAACTGCTCTTCCAAATTGGTGAGTTTTCCACTTCCACTTTTTTTAAAATTGACACATGTTTTCAAAAGGTCTTTCTATGCTGGTTATCATGATGTGTTTATTTTTTGAAATGGTTGTGTGTTCATGAAGCTATTTTGAAAAACAAGTTTAGTGTGGAAATGTGTTTGTGCTCGATTCATGATACACACGAGGTCTTAATGAAAAAGGGTGATAGATTCTTGTTTGCCATTGCTTGTTGATCATTTCCATATATTCAATTTTGGTTTTTGGGCAAGTTTGTGAAATCATGATTTGGGGATGGTGATGAACAGTGAAACCCTAACTTTTAAAATATTTTCCCAGATTTTTCTGCCCCATTTCTCACGTGCATGGCCTTGCATCTCAACAACCAATCAAAACATTTCATTACCTGGCCAAAACGACCGTGTTTAATTAAGTGAATCATGGAATTACAATTTTGCCATTCTTATTTCATTTATTCCATTTTAATTTCACATTTTATAACCAATCTTCCAAAATTCATAACTTGCTCATTTTTGATCCAAATTGAATGGGATTTTTTGTGTTGTGTTCATCATGATCTCTACTTTTTTATCATTATTTTTCCAGAATTTTTGGATGAATGGTTTTTAAATGGCCTTAGGGTTTGTAACATGTGACCAATTTTTGTACACTTTGCCAAATCAATTGTGAAATGATGAGAATGTATCCAATGGCTCCCAAATTTTTTTGTTCTTAAACTAGACACATTCATGGTGATTTTGGTGTAGAGTTTGTGAATTTATCATTTGTGGTTTGTGAGTTATGATTTTTTGAATTAGGGTGTGACAATTTGTGTCACACCATTGATGTCCAACTTCATGATTTTCATTACCATGCTTCCTTCCATCCAAATGACCCCAAATTTTGCATGAACCCACTCTTGTATGTCTAGTTGACTTGTGAATTTTCTTGGATTTAATTGAACTATTTTACATTTGTTTGAGATTTTCTCCCCTGCCTAGTCAAAAGTTGACTTTGTGTGACACATGTTCCCATTTCATTTGTGAAATTCTCATACTTTATTAGATGGACATGAAATTTTACATGAGATAACTAGACATCCTCATCTTTGCCATGGTTTTAGTCCCATTCATTTATCATACACCATTCTTGACTTATGATTTTTCTAAGTTGATGCATGATTGGTTGACTTCATTGAGCATGTTCAAATTTTCTTTGACTTTCTGATTTTTATTGACTGCCTTCCACTTGTCCAAATGGGATGAAATTTGACATGCTTACCATGCCATGAGTTAGGAATGATCATGATTTATTTGGTGATTTTTGGAAAATGTTTAGATTGCTTTTGATGCAAGTCTTGCTGTTGACTTCTATGAGCTTCTGTTTGCCATGTTTTGACCTAAATGGTTCATGAAATGATGATGATGATTGATATGAATGTGAACCCAATTGGTTTTGTTTCCTAATTGTTTGAACATGATTTTGGATACTTACCCCTTGCTGTTTGGACTTTCTCATTCACTTTTGACCCTAGGCTAGCCCTAGTGGTCCTGTTACTCACCTTTGAGTTTGTGATTTCAGGTTGACCATCAAATGACCATTAAGACCAATTCTTTTGATTGAGCTTACTCAAATATCATTGTCTAACCTCTTTGTTTTGTAGGTGGCTTGGCTCACATGCCTTAAGCCTTGTGCCTTGCACATCCATGTGCCTCCAATTAACTGTTGGTGTCTGTTTCTGTTTGTTTGGTTTGAAGTTGCATACTAACATCTGCTTGACTGTTTCAGGTGCTTTAGTTGCTTAGTTCCTTGTGAACTTTTTGCTTTGCTTTGCTTGTATAAGCAATTTGCATTGAGGTATGTCTCTTTTACTTCATGTAGTCTGGAAGACCTGGCCTGTTACTTGGCCAGGCAACTGTCTGAAGTCCTCCTTAAGAGGCAATGTTTGTGATTGTTTACTTTTGTCCTTGCATAGAGTCAAAGTCCTCCTAAGTGAAGAGGCAATTGGTGGAAGGTAGGGATATGCAATCTATCCCCCACTATTCGGTGTGTCATTTGCTTTGCTCACACCACTGTGTTGATGCATCGCAGATACAAACCCAAGATCTTGTGCAATTGCACAGTTGAGTCAGTATCAAATGTGTAGAAGGGTTCCCACTTTCTGAACCCACACATTCTTGTCAAGTGCTCTCCCAGGCCAGGGATAGAAGCAATGAGGCACACCCCTCATCTCCTTTCATCTGCTTCACCTTAGCCTCTCAATGGCAAGGTTAAGAGCAACACTCACCCCATTCCAGAGGTTTGTTTGTTGAGGTTGATATGACCCCTCGACTAAAACCTAACCCTTGTCTGAGCCACTTGCTTGTGTATAGTGTGTGCTATCTGTGCTTGTATGTTTGTTTGACTTGCTTCCTGTGCAAGTTAGGTTTAGTTTAGACTAATCCTTGTTTGCTTTCGCCCTCGTTGCGATCCTTTCTCTCGCCCTCGTTGCGATCGAGCCTTTCCCTTTCTCTTGCCCTTGTTGCAATCGAGACCCTTGCTTCCTGTGCAAGTTTGGTTTTTGTTTGGCTTGCTTCCTGTGCAAGTCGTGATTAGGATAGGTTGGCCCTTGTGCCATTTAGCTAGAAACCTCAACTTAGGGTTGACTTTGCATGACAACATCTAGGCTCGAGTCGTAGTCTCCCTAGTGTTGTGTCTCCCTCTGTTATCTGGTTAGGCTAAGTCCTTTATCCCTGCGTAGGGGAACTACATCGCCCTGATCTTCACACCAGATGAAGTATGTAGGCAGGAGATTGAGCTGATCTCTCCGGGCGCCTTTTTTCTTTTTGTGTGTGTGTTTGACAGTTGCTAGGCTCGAGTGCCTGACTCCTTAGCAATTTGTTGTCTGTTTGTCTGTGTGTGTGTGTTTGACAGTTATAGGCTCGAGTCCCCGACTCCCTATCAACTTGTTGTGTTGTTGTGTGCTTGGAAGCCGATGTAAGTCCATCGAGTGGCATTTGGGTTCCAGTGTGCGTGTGTTCGGTTCGGATGCTGATGTAAGTCCAGTGATTGGCATTCAGGCTCCACGTTTGCCTTTGCCCGTGTTTGTTTGTGTGTGTGTCAGCCGAGCTACGAATGCTCTGATTCTTCTCTCGTCCGAGAAGATACGTATGCATAGGATGCGATATCCTAGCGAGCATGTGTCGTTTCCCCAGTCCGAACTACTTGGACTCTGATGTCTATGCCTGATAGACTAAGTAGGCCCAGGATGCGACATCCTGCCGAGTTCAGTTTCAGTCAGTCTCTTTCGTTTCTTTCAGCCAGTGTGTGTGAGTATTTGAGCAGTGTTTAGCAACCAATTTTCCTTTCTAGTGTGCGTGGATCCCGTAGAGTACTACGGATGCGTAGGGGTGCTAATACCTTCCCTTCGCATAACCGACTCCCGAACCCATTCTCTTTGGTCGCGAGACCATGTCTTTTCCCAGGTTTACTCTGAGTGTTTCCTTTCCCTCTTTTGGGATAAATAACGCACGGTGGCGGCTCTGTTGTTCTTTCTTTTCCCGCCGGTTTTTCGCGCGATGCGACAGCTGGCGACTCTGCTGGGGAGATAGAGAAGTTGACCTCTGCTGGTCCATCTTCCCTGAGCGAGTCTCTCCTAGCGCTCTCTAGGTTAGGGTTTTGGTTGCTGTTTGCTGTTGTATTTATTGCATTCATTGTATATATGTGCACTTACTGTCTGCATTTATTATTTGCATTAATGTTTGCATTTCATTCATATTCATCTGCTGTGTTGTCTGTGTTTCTCTGTTTGGGGGTGGGAGTTACTTGAGGTAAAAGGCCCAATACCCAGGCTATGAGTGAAATCTAGGAAACCTAGGAATAGAGTGATTCATGGGAAGCGGGTGGTATGGCGCCACTTAGCGGAACATTGATATCACGAGCAGTTCAGACCCTGGTGGGATATTATTGGTGCATACATCGGGTGTGCACAGGATGATATTCTGCGAAAGGTTATTTATGCTGCGTTTCTCTCGACTTTACCCTGGCCTAGATAACACCCGTGAGTGGGGAGGGTTTGATCATTACAGGTACAGTTGCTGATTGTTGGTGACTTGTTGGTGACTCTTGGTACTGATGGTGACTATGGATTATGGGCATTTATTTCTGGGACGCCAGAGTTCTGTCCATGGTTTATCAGCGGGTTCCGTTTATTTCGGATCCCCGGGCTGAGTTGAGAGTACTTGTTCAGAGGATCCGTTTGTCACCCGTTTAGTGGTTGTTCCTGCAAAGATAAGTGATATAATCTCCGGTTCCGTTTATTTCGGAACCCCCCAAGTTGGATTTACGGTGACTTGATCCCACAGATATGACTGGTTCAGAAAAGCAGAGGGTCTACAGTTGACTTGGCGACACAAGGCCTGCATTCATGCATTTGCATCATATCATCTCGCATTCATCTGCATTCAACTCATGTCTGTCCGTACTCAGGGTCCATTATTTTTAAATTAAAAACCCCGGTTGAGAGACATCCAGATGTCAAAATGTTGTTGATGAAATTTTATCTGTCTCAATAAAACCAGAAAAAAAAGAGGACTGAATATTCCTAGTACGGACAGACATTGCATGTGTGAGTCATACTAACCCATTGCTGTTTTGAGGTTTCAGTATTCAACCGGTACGCATAGCTCGTCTGTTCAGATAACCTGCTAGGGGTCAACAAATCCAAGCTGATGGATCTTCTCAACGCCGATATCCTTGAGCTGAAAGGGATGATGAGGGACTTGTTCAGTGTTGTGCAAGGGCTTGCCTTGGGACAGAAGGCCATGTCTGAGAGATTGGAAAAGATTGAGAAATGGCTGATAGCAGAGAAGGTTCAGGGGAAGGCTCCGTCCTCCGAAGTGAACAAACCTTCTGGTACTGTAGCAGAGAAACCCTCCGGCAGTGGTCCATTCAAGAAGAAGGTTGAGCCAGTTGGTGTGCCCGCAAAGAAAGAACGTAGCAAAGACCGTTATCATCCTTATGCTGCCACTGTAACCATTCCTGTCAGCAATCCCCCTGCTCAACAGCAACAACTGCCACCTCAGCAGAAGACACCAGGAGCTAAGAGCCAGGTGAAGAAGAAGAACGAGGATCGTCAGTTTGAGGAACCACCGGTGACTTATGCCTTTCTTTTTCAAAGGTTGAGAGATCTGGGATTGGTTCGGCCGAGGATCCTGATTCCTATAGAACAGCAGCGGAGGCCTGCAAACTATGATAAGAGTGCCAAGTGCGAATTCCACTCTGGGGCACCCGGACACAACATTGAAGGTTGCAGAGCTTTTAAGCATATTGTCCAAGACCTGGTGGACTCCAAGGCTATCAGTTTGGCCCAGATAATGAATGAGGTTGTCAACCCTGTACTGAGGCAGGGTCCAGTAAAAGTAAAAATGGTGAAGAAAGCTAGGAAAGGAGTGGAAGTGTCTGAAGAGGGTCAGCTGAAAGGTCCAATGGCCATGATTCCAAAACTGCTGCTACGGGATGGAGTCTCCTCTGCTGTTGATAATGCTTGTGCGACTGTCACTACAGAAGGATGTGTATTGATGGAAGACCCGACCCAGAAGATGAAGAAAGTAGAAATGAATAATGTGAAATGCAAAGCACCCAGTCTAGCAGTTGAAACCATCCAGGTCGAGAATGCCTTTGTCGCTGAGAAAAAGAAGAAGCTGTCCATTTCTTCTTATAAACAAGCTCTGGAGGTGGTGAAGAACCAAGAGGCCCAAGGCTGGGGAAGGATCATTGACATCGTGGCAAAAGCAGACATGTTCGGAGTCGGTTATCATCCGGATTTAGAGTCGTCTAGACCAGACAGGGGATGTCGTCCACTGTACGCCTTCGTCAGTGCAGGAATGTTGGATCCTGGTCATGCCCGTTCAGTGGGTGAAGATGTTGACAACAACCGCGAGCTTGGGGCGTGGATAAAGTCGTGCGTACCAGGAGACTGGAAGGCCTCCAAAAGCATCACTGTCACTCGTTCTGAAGAGTAGTATTTCTGTTTTTCAATTTTTGTTTGCATGAAAGCCATACGTTTTGCCCGAGACGTAATGGTCCATTGTAAGGGCCATCCCATGTGTTTCATTATGCAACATTTCGCATCAGTAATGAATGGATGTTTTTGTAGTTAAAAGCGGTGTTCCCTGTTTTTCATTTAATTTTGCAATTTTAAAAAAAGAAAAAAAAACAAATAAAAATGGCAACGTTTTTTCATTCTCTTTCCTTTTGATTTTGTCTCGTTCCAAAGTGATCACCCTCCTGATCTCACCGATAACGATTTGGTTACACCTCTGTATGACTTCGACAATTCGACCTATCATGCCAGAGAAAAAAGGCGAAGAAAATTGTGATTTGTTGGAATTAGCCAGGTCATTGAAACAAGAGGAGAAGGTGATTCAACCGCACAAGGAGCGATTCAAGATTGTTACTCCAAGCTCCGCCGAGGTTAGAAAGCAAAAGCTGAGGCCGACAAAGGATGAGAAAGAGAGAAGGTGTGAATAGACTATCAGGAGGCGAGCAGAGCTAATCAGAAAGATGCATTCCCGGTACATCACAATGAGGTAGTGGCTGATTATATGGCTCAGGTCTCAGTGTTTATCTTCATGGATGGCTTCTTGGCCAAGACCAGATTGAATTGTTGCCAGATGATATGGAGTAAGCCAGGTCCATCACACAAGGGGCACCTTCTCGTTCTAAGGTGATGTCGTTCAATCACAAGAGGCCGGTGCTACGTATCAAAAGTCTACGGTGACTTTGTTTCGTGAGATGATTCATCGTGAAAGCAAAAGCCATGTTGATGACATGATGGCAGAGTCCCAAGCAGAACAGGGGCATCCGGTAGACTTGGGGCAAGTTGTTTGACCGTTTGAGATAACTCATACTTTTGAGTCTGAATCAGTGCACTTATGGAGTGTTGTCCATCAAGCTACCGAGGCTTGTTGCGAGCGAATCAGAAGAATCAAGATTGATCCTGCGAAAAAAAAAAGAAAAAAAAAAAAAAAAAAAAAAAAAGAGAAAGGGTAAGTTGTAGGAACCTCTGATTCCGATACCTCAGTGAAAGAAATAACTGTTAATCCGGTACTTGATAACCCTCGAGGGGTCTACGAGGTGCGTATTGAGTCAGCATGACTGGTCTTGTCGAAAAGAGTATGCAATTTACCTAAGCAAAAAGTTTATCGACTGTGAAACAATACACTCACTGTTCGAAAAAACTTGATGTACTTCGGCATAGGCTGCTCGCCGACTGAGACAGTATATGTTGATTCATACCACTTTGTGAATGTCCAAAATGGATCTGATCAGATATGTGTTTGAGAAGCTAGTAGCAACCCATGGAAAGGTTATCAACCAAGGAAGTTTGAGGTCCCTGATGAGGACATCTCGAGGTACTCAAATCGAAAGATTGAGAGTGACCGATCCCGGAGGAGGGGTCTGACCCCGAATCCGAACGGATTCCGATGTCTGAAGGGGAAAGAGACGAGGTGAGTAAGGTAGTGCTTCCCGGATCACAGTTGGTTGCACCAACAATGGTGGCTGAACATAAAGTCTGTATCCTGGATATTGAGCCTAGGGATGTGCATCTACCTGGGGCAGTGTCTTCCTCACAGAAATATGAGAAATCAGAGAAGACTGAATGGATAAATGACACGTCGAATCCAACTGAGGAAGGAGGGCTGACAGTTAATTGTCATGGGGGCAGTTGTGCTCAGTGAGCGAAGCTTATTATTGACCGAGAAGTGTGACCTTGGGCGTACCACGTGGAAGAGTTGGTTGAAAAGGACCCTTCCTCCTCAAGACGATTGCGGGGCAAATGGACGAACAGTTATGAATGTCCATTCGTGGTCAAGAGGGTCCCATCTGACAGAATCTTGTTGTTTACGACCACGAATGACGACGATTTTTCCATTCCCTGTGAATGCGGACGCAGTTAGAAAATACTTCGTAAAAGAAACCCGCTGGACAAAAAAAAGAAGAGAATAAAGAATCCAGGCAAAAAATGGGCATCCCGGCGAACCAAGAAAAAGAGAAAGGTTCGGGCAAAAATTAGGGATATAAAAGAAAAAAACTGTACACCCGGCAAGTTGAAAACCCGCAAGGGCGACTTGGGCAAAAAAGGGTATCCCGGTGGACTGAAACCCGAAAGGGCGGTCCAGGCAAAAGAGGGATTGAAACGAACAACTGCGTCCAGCATGATCATTTGTGCTCATGATGACTTGGATAATCTCCGACAGAGACCGATCGGAAGCGTCTTGTTCAGAAGACAGGAGGTGCGGAAAGTCCTGAGGACATATGAGGTGTAACTGAGTTGGAGCCCGATGAGATCGCAGTTTCACGTTGCCATTAGGATAAAAATTTTCTTTTATGTGCAATCACCTCTTTCCAGGGTTTGCTTCCTGTGTGTTGCTCAATTGTGAGCCATCTTTTATTCCAGTCAAATAAAGCGTGTGTTCGATCAAGTAAATTTTGTTTTTGTGTCATTACTGTTTTGATCACGAAAACATCTATTCATTTTGATAAGAATATTTGCATTTTGAAACATAGAGGTCCCTTCTGATGCATGCTTGTGAGATTGAAATCTGGAAATCTTACTTGGAAGTCTGAGTGACCTAAGTGTTGAAATATCAGAACACCTGGGGCATACCTGGGGCACGTTTTTATCTGACGATCTCTTGTACAGGTGCTGTTAGACATCTTCATTCACTTGCCAGTGGTAATATGAACCTTTTTGACAAAGAGATTCCCTCAGAGTCCAACCAGGGGCAAGGGATAGATGAATCGTGAAAAGACGGTGAAGGATTACGACCACGATCCTGGAAGGTTAATCAAGAAGACTCTTCAAAGTCTGATGATTGGAAAGTATGTATGAATCCCAAGAGTTCAACCTCCGTGAAGTACGGACGAGTTGGGAATACAAGATGATGGAGCAGAAAAGTCCAGATGAGTCTGTGAGTTCTTAAAAGTGGAAAGTCGACACTATGGGTGGATGATGGATACCAGTGTTCAACAAGTCGACCGACATCCCTGTCAAACAAGCTGTATCTCCCCGGAGGATTGAGAGTGTGATCTCCCTGGCAGATTCGAGATCGTTGTCTCCTCAGCAAGCCTGAAAGTTTATCACGCCCCCAGCAGGGGCAGGGGCAGAATGTTTCTCAGGATGGAGGATGTCTCCCCAACCCAAACCAGTATTGAAGCTATCAGAGTTATTTCCCCTGCAGAGATACCTGTGGACAGTACCTTCTTTCCCCAACAGATCTAAGGATTGTTTATCCCCAGCAGGCTTATGCTTGCAAATTTCCCCAGTTGAGAATCCCCGCTGAGCGCCTGGCAGCTATTTTCCCCGGGAGTCCCCTAGTGGAGTTTATCTGTAGACCGTTGGTGTGTTCCCCAACAATTGGTTTTGTGACGCTATCATCTCCGGTGTGGCCGTGAGTGCTTATCCCAAGCAGGTTTGTGGGAATTCATCTCCAGTATGATATGACGTGCTATCATCCTCGACAGATTTGTTACTCTCGCCACTATTGTTGTTCTCTCCACTAGGATCGTTCTCCTCAGCAGAATGGTGTGGTTTTTCCTCAGCAAGTTCCCCGAGTGGAGCGGGTCTCATGAAATACATCTCCAGCAGTGATTCTCCTACATATGGATTGGTTGGGTCGTCCCTAATGGAGTAGCATTTATTTCTCCAGCAGAGTTCATCCTACCAGTGGATTGGACGGGTTTCTGTAGTAGACGGATATCGGCATCCCCAGCGGAGTTGTGATTGTTTTCCAAGTTTGTTGTCTTCCCAGCAGAGGTTGTGTTGGTGGTTTTTTTCCCAGCAAGGTTTGTCTCTCCCCAGCAGAATGGAAGTTGACATGGTTATAGGATCCCCAGCACAGTTCCTGGAGTTCCCCGGTGTTGTCTCTGAAGGAGACGTATGTTTATGCATTCATCATTTAGATAAGCATAGCATATCGCATCATTAGTACATAGCATTTCCATAATCATGGGGCATTGTGTAAAGCAAGGAAAAACTCATGCATCAACATAGCAAGCATATTCATTAGCCCTAGGCCGTGATGACCAGCCGAGCTCGGGTTGTTGGAAAGAGTTTAGCATCGCGCCATTGGATCGGCTTCAGGATTGGGTTCATCAGCATGGTTGAGAGGTTGGTGTTTTCCCAACAAGTGATTCCTCAGTCGAGTGGGTACCCCCAACAGTGTTACTCCCCAATTGTTAGCATCTTGCCAGCTTGGGTCTTTTTTCCTTAAGCAGATGTGGGTGTGTCTGATCTCTCCATGTAGAGTCTACCCCTTAAGCAGAAAGTGTCAATCTTTTCCTGCCATTTCCCCACTGAGATACATCCTCGTGGATGACGGTTGCTTCCGTTCCCTCCCTAATGGGATGGGTTTTCCCTATTGAGTTCTTTCCTCATTAGGATGAGTCTTGATTCAGTCTGCCTTTTTGGATCGATCCCAAATTGGCTTCTTGTTGACTATCTCTTGTGCTGCCCTGGGGCATAAATGAATAGTCGCTCACTAACCGGCACTCATTCATTTCATCCTCAGCGGAGTTTGTTGTTGGCTTCTACCTACTAACCGGTAGTTGTAAGTCCTATCTTTGTGGTTTTCTACCCACTAGCTGGTAGTTGTAAAATCCCACATTCTCCCCTTGGCAGAGTTAACCCTTTGTGCTCATCCCGATGATGACTAGTTACTTTTCTGTGGTTTTCTGCCTACAAACCGGTAGATGTAATCCCCTCTTTGTGGTATTAATGGTCTTGTCCCCTTTGGATACTTGCTTTGATCAAGCAGTATTGTCCCCATTGGGTCTTCACTTTCTTTTTGGATACTTGCTCCGAGCAAGCAGCTTTATCCTCTTTTGATTGGTCATCTTTTGCATACCTAGCCTGGTACCCTGATGCCTTTCTTTTCGGTCGTTTATCCATTTAACAACCTACAACCCGGTTATGGATAATCTTCCATGCGAGTGTATTATCTACGTTTCGACGGCTATAGATAATATGTCTTATGATTTCCCGGTTTTCAGACCGAAGGAGTTTCCGACGATCAGGTCGATGTACTCATGGCACAAGGCCAATTTTCCGGTATTCAGACCGAAGGAGTTTCCGACGATCAGGTCGATGTACTCATGGCACAAGGCCAATTTTCCGGTATTCAGACCGAAGGAGTTTCCGACGATCAGGTCGATGTACTCATGGCACAAGGCCAATTTTCCGGTATTCAGACCGAAGAAGTATTCTCCTCTCCGTTGGTGTCGATAAACGTCGAGTTTTTCCCAATCATCCGTTGATGATTTGGTTGTACCCCTCTCCATGCAGAGTTACCTCTCCGTTGGTCTCGATAAACGTCGAGTTTTTCCCGATCATCCGTTGATGATTTGGTTGTGTCCTCCTTCCCAAGTGAAGTATTTGCCTCTCCGTTGGTTTCGATAAACGACGAGTTTTTCCCAGTCGTCCGTTGACGTCTGGTTGTGTTTCTCTCATTCCCATTCATCTGTAAATGTCTGGTCGATCTTTTTGGTGTCTGTAAACATCATCTTTCGATGTCTGTAAACGTCGAGTCTTCCCATTCATCAGTAAATGTCTGGTCGATCTTTTTGGTGTCTGTAAACATCATCTTTCGATGTCTGTAAACGTCGAGTATTCCCATTCATCTGTAAATGTCTGGTCGATCCTTTTGGTGTCTGTAAACATCATCTTCCGATGTCTGTAAACGTCGAGTTTTCTCCCATTCATCCGTTGATGTCTGGTCGAGTCTCCCCAGTCATTCATTAATGTCTGGTTACCTCTCCGTTGGTTTCGATAAACGTCGAGTTTTTCCTGGTCGTCCCCAGTTGGTTACCTCTCCGTTGGTCTTGGTAAACGTTGAGTTTTTCCCATTTCGTCCGTTGACGTATGGTTGTATCCCTTCCGGTCATTCATTAATGTCTGGTTACCTCTCCGTTGGTCTTGGTAAACGTCGAGTTTTTCCTAGTTGTCCGTTGGCATCTAGTTGTGATTTCTTTTCCCATTCATCGTCATTGCGATGTCTGGATGTGGCTGTGCCCTTAAAAAAAAAACAAAAACCAAAAAATATATACCCAGCAATAAAATCCCAGTGGACGTTTCCTTTGGTGGATCCCGGTACTGTGCAAATTCTACGGTTCTTGGTATTCAATCCCTGTTTACCCTGAAAGTCTGACAGCCGTTGCTCTCATCCATTCGGGTTCCCAGCTGATTGAATAGGGGCAGCTGTAGCACCTCAAATTTGCACACCTATCATTGTACATACATTTTCATATTAGGTCATAGCATATCATGGTCCATTGCATAGCATTTGCATTGTTCACAGTTGCCTCAAGAGCAAGCAATCAAGAATTAGGTCAAACTAATCTCCTGATCAGTCAACCAAGCAGGCAAAGGAATTTCTCATTGAGCCAAGGCCCTAGGGTTTGTCCAACAAGTTCACATGACTTGGTGGTCTATTTGAAGTGTTCAAGGCAAGGGTTGAAGGCTCAGAGGTCATCAGTTCACACACAGACAGTCAAAAAACCCTAAAAAAGTCAACTGTCAGTCAAAGCAGTGGATGGTGGTCATTCTTGTGGAATTTGGGCACCATGGTCAATAATCAAGGGTTCATACAACTTGGGACATCATTTGAAGTCAAGTTCTCAAGGAATTAGGGTTTGGAAGTCATCAGTCAATGCACAATCAGTCAGAAACCCTAAAAGTCAACTGTTGGTCAACTGTCCATTTAATCAGGGATTTGATGATTGGATTTGGTTTGTGAGAGTTCATTCATGGCCAAATAGTCATCATATATCATGCCAAACACCCTCATGGAAGAATTTGAAGCCAGATCATAAAAAAGTCCCAAAATAGAAACTGGGCCTGTAACTGAAACCTGCCATAAATGGAAAGTCTTGATCCTCAAACTTACATCATGATACAAGCCTCAAATGAATTTTTGCCCAACATGAAAGTTGAAGATCTTGTTCTCCCATTTCCAAAAAGTCCTAGAACTCTCAATTCCCATGTGTGGTTGGCAAGTTATGATCGAATCGATTTCAGAAAATCTTGAACTTCAAAGGGCCATATCTCCCAAACCGTTTGGCCAATTTTGGTGGGGTTTTTTCCTACAAGTCACATTTGATCCCCTCTTTCCAAAAATATAAATTTCATGAGCCAAAACTTCACCAATCAAAATGGCATATTTTGACCTTTTTCATTTAAATGTAAGTTTGACCAAGAGTTGACTTTTTGATTTAAACATTTTTTCAACATTTGGCCAATTGGAACAGCTCATAAATGTCATTTAGAATGTGTTTGCAAAGTCAAAATATGCAGTACATAAAGCCATTGCTTGGTTGCTTGAATTGTAAGAAAGGTACAAATTCACCATACTTGTCCATGCTTCCACAACCATGCCTTGTACTAGCAGTATTATGCAGCAATTTTTCTGTCATGGTGAGCCTCATTACACAGCCACATAACCAATAGCACACCAATTCACTCATGCTAAATCTCTTACTTGCAGTCCTATTTTTCTGCAAAAAAAAAAAAACAACCATACCTCTAGGAACCATACTTGTACCATAGCAGGTTTTAGGGATGAGATTTTGCTGTCATTTTGAAGGCTATGAGCTGCATAACAAAAATACTTCATGCTGTAGAAAAAGACCTTGACCATTTTTTAACCAAAAAGCTGTCAAAAAAACTTCAAAGAGGAATTAAATCCTGCTAATGGCCAACAGCAGAAGGGACAGCAAAACAAAAACCTCATGCATCAGATCTCTCTGCCATTTTTGAATACAGTTTGGCCCTGCATTAACACAACTTCCACTCCACTATTTTTCTGTCATTTAGAAAACCATCAACAGCAACTTTGCTCACCAATTCAATGACCTCAAAAAAAAAAAACCAACATAACACTGCAGCAACATCCCACAGCAGACTTGAGCAACAAAACCAACAAGACCAAGAGCTTCACTCATCCATTTGACTTGGCTTGGCACTTCTATTTCTCAATCCAAACTGCACTTTCCTGTCATGATGAACCCTGCTAGCTGCAACAGAACCAACATAACTTGACATTCTCTCAAGCCTCACTCTTAGCATTTGACCAAACCTTGTCCAGCATACCACAAAGAACCTTCACTCATTTTTCCAACCAAAACCCTTGCTTTGCATTTTCTGTTGCTGTCAAAAAGCATCAAAGATACAACACAAACTAAGGTAGTTTGACCAACCACTTCCATCATATTTTTCTGCCATGAAAAACCAGTAGCATTCTCAAACCTCACCCTTGCTATTTGCTTTGCCTATTCAGAAAAAACCTGTCTTGCCAATACAACCACCAAACACAAACCACACACTCTTGGCAGTTCTCTTCTAAAACCTGTCACAACACTGCAGCAAAAAATCCTGGATTGACCTGGCCCTCATTTGGCTATTTCTCTGTCAAAAGACACAAAAAACTAAGCCTTGCTATGCATTTCTGTTTTGCTGTCAAGAAGAATTCCCAAGAACCAAAACCATGAAAAACAAAAGACTTCACTCCAACTGCACTAACCCTGCTATTTTGCATCTCATCTTCTTCTGACCAAAACAAAGGAGCACCAAAAACCCTGCCTTGCATAAGCAATAGGAAGGAGCAGATTGGTTCATAACATCCAAGTTTGAGACCATTTCATCAGTCTACACAAGTTTGAGCCAAGGCCAACTCCATCAATCATCATCTGGGACTCTAAGGTGCAGCTGTTCACTTCAAAACCACCAAAAGGCATCAGCAACACAACTGCTCTTCCAAATTGGTGAGTTTTCCACTTCCACTTTTTTTAAAATTGACACATGTTTTCAAAAGGTCTTTCTATGCTGGTTATCATGATGTGTTTATTTTTTGAAATGGTTGTGTGTTCATGAAGCTATTTTGAAAAACAAGTTTAGTGTGGAAATGTGTTTGTGCTCGATTCATGATACACACGAGGTCTTAATGAAAAAGGGTGATAGATTCTTGTTTGCCATTGCTTGTTGATCATTTCCATATATTCAATTTTGGTTTTTGGGCAAGTTTGTGAAATCATGATTTGGGGATGGTGATGAACAGTGAAACCCTAACTTTTAAAATATTTTCCCAGATTTTTCTGCCCCATTTCTCACGTGCATGGCCTTGCATCTCAACAACCAATCAAAACATTTCATTACCTGGCCAAAACGACCGTGTTTAATTAAGTGAATCATGGAATTACAATTTTGCCATTCTTATTTCATTTATTCCATTTTAATTTCACATTTTATAACCAATCTTCCAAAATTCATAACTTGCTCATTTTTGATCCAAATTGAATGGGATTTTTTGTGTTGTGTTCATCATGATCTCTACTTTTTTATCATTATTTTTCCAGAATTTTTGGATGAATGGTTTTTAAATGGCCTTAGGGTTTGTAACATGTGACCAATTTTTGTACACTTTGCCAAATCAATTGTGAAATGATGAGAATGTATCCAATGGCTCCCAAATTTTTTTGTTCTTAAACTAGACACATTCATGGTGATTTTGGTGTAGAGTTTGTGAATTTATCATTTGTGGTTTGTGAGTTATGATTTTTTGAATTAGGGTGTGACAATTTGTGTCACACCATTGATGTCCAACTTCATGATTTTCATTACCATGCTTCCTTCCATCCAAATGATCCCAAATTTTGCATGAACCCACTCTTGTATGTCTAGTTGACTTGTGAATTTTCTTGGATTTAATTGAACTATTTTACATTTGTTTGAGATTTTCTCCCCTGCCTAGTCAAAAGTTGACTTTGTGTGACACATGTTCCCATTTCATTTGTGAAATTCTCATACTTTATTAGATGGACATGAAATTTTACATGAGATAACTAGACATCCTCATCTTTGCCATGGTTTTAGTCCCATTCATTTATCATACACCATTCTTGACTTATGATTTTTCTAAGTTGATGCATGATTGGTTGACTTCATTGAGCATGTTCAAATTTTCTTTGACTTTCTGATTTTTATTGACTGCCTTCCACTTGTCCAAATG
This sequence comes from Lathyrus oleraceus, assembly GCF_024323335.1. Lineage (NCBI taxonomy): Eukaryota > Viridiplantae > Streptophyta > Magnoliopsida > Fabales > Fabaceae > Lathyrus > Lathyrus oleraceus. Next base: position 213,084,887 of record NC_066582.1, read on the forward strand.
GGATGAAATTTGACATGCTTACCATGCCATGAGTTAGGAATGATCATGATTTATTTGGTGATTTTTGGAAAATGTTTAGATTGCTTTTGATGCAAGTCTTGCTGTTGACTTCTATGAGCTTCTGTTTGCCATGTTTTGACCTAAATGGTTCATGAAATGATGATGATGATTGATATGAATGTGAACCCAATTGGTTTTGTTTCCTAATTGTTTGAACATGATTTTGGATACTTACCCCTTGCTGTTTGGACTTTCTCATTCACTTTTGACCCTAGGCTAGCCCTAGTGGTCCTGTTACTCACCTTTGAGTTTGTGATTTCAGGTTGACCATCAAATGACCATTAAGACCAATTCTTTTGATTGAGCTTACTCAAATATCATTGTCTAACCTCTTTGTTTTGTAGGTGGCTTGGCTCACATGCCTTAAGCCTTGTGCCTTGCACATCCATGTGCCTCCAATTAACTGTTGGTGTCTGTTTCTGTTTGTTTGGTTTGAAGTTGCATACTAACATCTGCTTGACTGTTTCAGGTGCTTTAGTTGCTTAGTTCCTTGTGAACTTTTTGCTTTGCTTTGCTTGTATAAGCAATTTGCATTGAGGTATGTCTCTTTTACTTCATGTAGTCTGGAAGACCTGGCCTGTTACTTGGCCAGGCAACTGTCTGAAGTCCTCCTTAAGAGGCAATGTTTGTGATTGTTTACTTTTGTCCTTGCATAGAGTCAAAGTCCTCCTAAGTGAAGAGGCAATTGGTGGAAGGTAGGGATATGCAATCTATCCCCCACTATTCGGTGTGTCATTTGCTTTGCTCACACCACTGTGTTGATGCATCGCAGATACAAACCCAAGATCTTGTGCAATTGCACAGTTGAGTCAGTATCAAATGTGTAGAAGGGTTCCCACTTTCTGAACCCACACATTCTTGTCAAGTGCTCTCCCAGGCCAGGGATAGAAGCAATGAGGCACACCCCTCATCTCCTTTCATCTGCTTCACCTTAGCCTCTCAATGGCAAGGTTAAGAGCAACACTCACCCCATTCCAGAGGTTTGTTTGTTGAGGTTGATATGACCCCTCGACTAAAACCTAACCCTTGTCTGAGCCACTTGCTTGTGTATAGTGTGTGCTATCTGTGCTTGTATGTTTGTTTGACTTGCTTCCTGTGCAAGTTAGGTTTAGTTTAGACTAATCCTTGTTTGCTTTCGCCCTCGTTGCGATCCTTTCTCTCGCCCTCGTTGCGATCGAGCCTTTCCCTTTCTCTTGCCCTTGTTGCAATCGAGACCCTTGCTTCCTGTGCAAGTTTGGTTTTTGTTTGGCTTGCTTCCTGTGCAAGTCGTGATTAGGATAGGTTGGCCCTTGTGCCATTTAGCTAGAAACCTCAACTTAGGGTTGACTTTGCATGACAACATCTAGGCTCGAGTCGTAGTCTCCCTAGTGTTGTGTCTCCCTCTGTTATCTGGTTAGGCTAAGTCCTTTATCCCTGCGTAGGGGAACTACATCGCCCTGATCTTCACACCAGATGAAGTATGTAGGCAGGAGATTGAGCTGATCTCTCCGGGCGCCTTTTTTCTTTTTGTGTGTGTTGTTTGACAGTTGCTAGGCTCGAGTGCCTGACTCCTTAGCAATTTGTTGTCTGTTTGTCTGTGTGTGTGTGTTTGACAGTTATAGGCTCGAGTCCCCGACTCCCTATCAACTTGTTGTGTTGTTGTGTGCTTGGAAGCCGATGTAAGTCCATCGAGTGGCATTTGGGTTCCAGTGTGCGTGTGTTCGGTTCGGATGCTGATGTAAGTCCAGTGATTGGCATTCAGGCTCCACGTTTGCCTTTGCCCGTGTTTGTTTGTGTGTGTGTCAGCCGAGCTACGAATGCTCTGATTCTTCTCTCGTCCGAGAAGATACGTATGCATAGGATGCGATATCCTAGCGAGCATGTGTCGTTTCCCCAGTCCGAACTACTTGGACTCTGATGTCTATGCTTGATAGACTAAGTAGGCCCAGGATGCGACATCCTGCCGAGTTCAGTTTCAGTCAGTCTCTTTCGTTTCTTTCAGCCAGTGTGTGTGAGTATTTGAGCAGTGTTTAGCAACCAATTTTCCTTTCTAGTGTGCGTGGATCCCGTAGAGTACTACGGATGCGTAGGGGTGCTAATACCTTCCCTTCGCATAACCGACTCCCGAACCCATTCTCTTTGGTCGCGAGACCATGTCTTTTCCCAGGTTTACTCTGAGCGTTTCCTTTCCCTCTTTTGGGATAAATAACGCACGGTGGCGGCTCTGTTGTTCTTTCTTTTCCCGCCGGTTTTTCGCGCGATGCGACAGGGGCATTGATATGATTGGAAATATTGAGCCGAGTGCTTCCAATGGGCATCATTTCATCCTTGTTTCCATCGACTATTTCACTAAGTGGGTCGAAGCAACGTCATTTGCGAAGGTCACCAGACATGTGGTTACCCGATTCATTAAGAAAGAAATCATTTGTCGTTATGGGATTCCCGAAAGAATCATTACTGATAATGGTTCTAACCTCAATAACAAAATGATGAAGGAGTTGTGCAAGAACTTCAACATTCAACATCACAACTCTTCCCCTTATCGTCCTAAGATGAACAGTGTTGTTGAGGCAGCAAATAAGAACATAAAGAAGATTGTGCAGAAGATGGTCGTTACGTACAGAGATTGGCACGAGATGCTACCCTTCGCCTTGCATGGGTACCGTACTTCAATACGTACATCGACCGGGGAAACCCCTTACTCCCTTGTGTATGGTATAGAAGCAGTCCTACCTGTTGAAGTGGAGATTCCTTCTCTAAGAGTCCTACTGGATGTCAAGTTAGACGAAGCTGAATGGATTCAGACAAGGTTCAATGAGTTGAGTCTTATTGAAGAGAAGCGAATGGCAGCCATTTGTCATGGGCCGTTGTACCAAAGTCGGATGAAGAGAGCCTTTGATCAGAAAGTGCGTCCTCGATGCTTCCAAGTCGGAGATTTAGTGTTGAAAAGGATCCTTCCTCCTCAGACAGATCACAGGGGCAAGTGGACTCCTAACTATGATGGACTGTATATTGTCACCAAGGCTTTTGATGGTGGAGCCTTAATGCTTGCAACTATGGATGGTGAAAACTTCACTTCCCCTGTGAACTCAGACGCAGTTAAAAAATACTTCGCATAAAATAGACCCGCTGGACGATAAAAAGAATAGTCCAGGCAAAAAAATGGGCATCCCGGCGAACCAAGAAAATGAAAAAGGTTCGGGCAAAAGTTAGGGATTAAAAAATGAAAAGATTGTACACCCGGTAAGTTGAAAACCTGAAAGGGCGACTTAGGCAAAAATGGGTATCCCGGTGGATTGAAAACCCGAAAGGGCGATCCAGGAAAAAGTTAGGGATTAAGCGAATGGCTGCGTTCTGAGTAGTTCTGAATATCATCTCGTGTCGATAATCGGAAACTTCCGAAGGATAGGAAACAGTCCAATCACCTTTTTCGGAAAGTTGATCATCTACAGGATCTTGAAGACGAGCGAATCATAGCAGAATTGGAACCCGATAGAAATCCATTTCACATTGCCATTAGATGAATTTTTGTTTTTATCTGTTGTGCAATTACCTCTTTCCAGGGATTGCTTCCTGATGTAAATACCTATTCAGAGGCCACTCAATCAATAAAATCATGTTATTCAGTACATCTTTGTGTTCATTTTCATTTTACTGTTTTGTTTGCAAAAATGACGTTCGAATTTTTGATAAACATTGCATCATGAAACATAAGAGCTTTACAGGTACGTGCTTAATAAACATTGAAAATTACTGTAAATTTTAAGTGCTTTGGATCGTCTATTCAGAACAGGTACACTCGGGGCATTTCCTTAAGGTCCCCATCAAATGATCGTGGATGTTTTTTCTCAACAGTTGGAATTTGGTATCTTATCCCTGCAGAGCTGGTCCGAGCATTGGATTCTTCAATCCCCAGCAGGCTCTCACTGTTGTACTTCCCCAAGCATTTGTTTCAGATTATACATTCACCAGTAGAGTCGACAGTGTCAGACTGTATATCCCTAGTGGAGTTGACAGAGTCAGACTGTATATCCCCAGCGGAGTTGACAGTGCCAAACTGTATCTTCCCAGTAGAAGCAGCTGCTCCTCAGAATTCGATGCCAGATCGATGATCTCGACGCTAGACCCATGGTCTCTTTCCTTAAAGAAAAAGTTCACAAAGGGTACAAAATAGTTTGAATGAGTTACGTATTTTTTTAAGTCTTTTGAAATTGGTTTGAATATGCTTAAGATGTATTAGCATTTATTAGAGAAAGGTTTTGAAAATCACTTGACAAAAGTCAAGGTTTATTGAGAAAGTGGTTCAAGTTTGAAAAAAGAAGGTTTTTGAAAAAAAGAGATAAGATTCTGAAAATTAAAGAAGGGGAGGAGATGAAGAGACTATCCTAGAACATAAAGTAAACGCTATGGAGGAAATATCTGACCAAAAGATAGCAAGCTTTATGACATGAGTCAAGCAAGAATGCCCTCATTTGGATTAAGCCTTAAGCAAGCCAAATAAGCAAAGTATAATCCATGTATCAGATGAAACCAAAGTAACCAAGTCAAGTCTTCAAAAGAAGCGCAAAGTCAAAGGTACCAGATGAATCCCAAGGTTTCAAATCACAAACTCCCAAAGCAAGGGTCAAGATCCTAGTTCTAAGTCTATAACTCCACAATAATGTCAATGATAGTAACCTCAAGTCCATGAATTAAGAGAACCAAATTTTAGGGGTTTTTTCCTTTATTAATCTTTTTAAAAGAAAAAGAAGTCCAAATGGACAAAGGAAAAAAATATAAACATAAACAAAGATCCAAGTGGAGAAAGAGAAAATAACATAAATACAAACAATATGATATGGGATGCTAAAATAAAAGCATAAAGTAAATGACAAAAATAAAGAGCATAAGCTAAATGACATTAAAGTAAAGTCAATACAATAATATGTTAGTAAGTTGTGTTAGTAATCAAAAATAGAAAGACAACTTGTCATGTTTGGGTGTTGCTCAATTTCAGTTGTTTGTTGTTTGTTGGGAAAGATGTCTTAGGAATTAGGCATCATAATATTTTGGATATTAATGAATTTGATTTTGGTAATATGCTAAGTCTGGAATCAGAAGCAATATATTGTTGCATCACTAGTTTTCTATACCAGGTAGGAACTCATGCTACCTTGGAATGTGAAGAATGTTGTATTTGTCAATTGGTTAAGCATGTCGAGTCTCATGGCATCTAACCACTTATTGGTGTTCCCTATCAAATCTATCATATTTTGAGTGTTCAAAATAAATAAATTGTTATTTATGATGATGAGATTGGTGTTGCCCCAAGTGTTTTGACTTTGAGTTACATACTGAATATTGGGAAAGATGTGACAAACATGGTGCACCTGTTGATGAAACTGATATGGTTTTTGATGGAGAAACATTGGAGTTTTTTCACCTCAACTTGTTCTTGCTGCTACATAAGTACATTGTCATACACATTGTGTAAGACATTGTGTTTGACATATGTCCGTCTAAAGAACAAAATTGTTGCTGCTACAATTTTGTGATATGTGTTCTTGTGTTCTTGTTATCTAGTACTTATGTCCATTCGAGGATAGATTTTTCTGTTACTCCTTGTCCATTTTGAAAAAATTAGGGAGAGATGATGATATGATGAGGTCAAAAAAAGATGTTACTACTATCTGGTATTCATAAGAAGTTGTGGGTGTAATACCCCAAAATTTACCCTTCATTTTTCCTGGAAGCATGGGATTATGTTTTACACTTCATTAGCATCATATTAGGTCATACTCATTGCATACTGCATTAGTGACATGAAGATCAGGTTTTGATCGATCACTCCTTAACAGAAGGAGCCCACACAAAGCAAGATTGAGAATTAGACTTCATTTTCTAAGTATACAAGTCTCAAGGGTCTCAGGGGGGGGGGTCAAAGTATCTTATTATGGTCCTCAGCTCATCAGTGAATGATTCAAAGTTATCAGAGTGTTCATCTGGATTTAATCAGGAAGCTAGGGTTTTCATGGCTACCTGGCCACAAGCAATGTTTGGTTGGAAGTAGAGGGGTTCATCCATGTCATGATTAAAGAGGCATCTTGGCCTAGGAAGATTCACATTTATCTCAGAAAGATCCATTGGCAAGCAGTGCAATCAGTTCCCGATCATTTTGCCCTAAAACTAGGGTTTGGTATAAAATCAGTTTATTTCTGATTCTTTGAGTGAAACTCTTTTCCCTGGCCCTAAGTATGTCCACAAGGGTCTACATACAAAAAATCAGCTCTTTATTTGAGCTAGAAGTGCTTCAATTGATCAATGGAATCGGGAATCAGACAGTTTGGGAAAAGTCAACTATGGGGCCAGAAAAGTCAACTTCTGACATTTTGAGAGTGGAATCTCAAAATCCATGCCTAGGGGATCCTACATGTGAAATTTGATCAAGGTTGGATCATGGATTCATCATTTAATCAGGAATTGGAAAAGTTACTTAATTTGGAAATGGTTGACTTTCCATTTAGGGCAAGTTTTCATGATCGTTGCACTCACTTTAAGCCCATTTTGCATCAAGATAAAAGCTCCATTTGAAAATTTCTCCAACATGAAAGTTGTTCCTCTTGTTCAAAGCTTTCTAGAGATATAAAGTTTTCTCTATTTGGATTAGAATTGAGAAAGTTATGCTTAGTCAAAGTGAGACATTTTTTTAGGACACTTAGAAAAATTTCTAAGTCCAAAATCTTCAAAATTTGTCAAGACTTCTTGGTCAGTTTTCTTGCACTTCAAGGCATTATTTGAAAATACTTTATTCACAACAATTGTACCTTGTCATGTCCTCTTTCACATCCTTTTGGAATCATCTCATTTGGATCCATGGTTTGAGAGATACATTCATTTAAAGTGGGCACCATGACTTGATTTTCTAGGCAGATTTTGGGTCTGGCTCGCCCAATCAGATTTTCTAAACATGCTACACAAACCAGTCACGTTTTTTACCTCTTTTGGCCATGCATTGGACATCCATTCACTTAAGTTTGGCCCAAAATAACAACATTTTACACCTCACTTCACACTTTTATTCTTATGGATAAATCACTTATTAAAAAGCCCATGAGAACACCTAATCCACCCTATTTAAGAAGCTGAAACCCTAACCCTAAAGGAGCATTGGAATTTCGTGGCAAGGAGGCAAAGCTTCATCGCATATCAGATTCCATTCTACTTCTATTTTCTATTAGGTAATCATCTCTTCCATGGCCATGTTTTGATATATCTACGTTTGCTTACCATGTTCATCACCATTAATCCTTCCATTTTCATATTCCTTTTTCTTATTTAAAATATTTTCTTCGTCCATAAAATTACCCAAAAATATTTTTCACTTTTCTTAACGCTTTATCTAATTTTATATAATTTTTATTTTCGTATTTTTTTAATATTAATATTTTATTTTAATTATTTGTTCTAAATGGTCCATTTTAACACACTTTTTTATTGATTTTATTTTTATGACTTAAACTTATTGTTAGCATTTGATTTTTGGGATGAAGGTTGACCACTGTCTCATGGTCAACCTGACCTTTTCTTGGAATTTTATTTCACATTTTCAATTTATTTTGGATTTATTTTTGACCTAGCTTGGTTGGTTGACTTTTAATTTGACTTCTGTTTTATTTTAATTAATTCATGTACCAATTTTCATTATTTTTAAAATCTTTTTGGGGGATGATGATGTCCTGAACCCACCTCATTTAATTTAATTTTTCATAATTTTCTTGATTAGTTTACTATTTATTCTTGATTTATTTCTAACCTAGTCTTATTAATTGACTTTTGGTTTGACCTATGTTTTGTTTTAATTAATTCACGTGCCAATTTTCATTATTTTTAAAATATTTTTAGGGGATGATGATGTTCTGACCCCACCTTATTTAGTTTAATTTTTCATATTTTTTTTAATTAATTTACTATTTATTCTTGATTTATTTCTAACCTAGTCTTATTAATTGACTTTTGATTTGACCTATGTTTTGTTTTAATTAATTCACGTGCCAATTTTCATTATTTTTAAAATATTTTTGGGGGATGATGATGTCCTGACCCCACCTTATTTAGTTTAATTTTTCATAATTTTTTTGATTAATTTGCTATTTATTTGTTATTTTTTAAGTTGACTTGAATTTTTAGTTGACTTCTTTATGATCGATATTTGACTTAGGGATTGCTTATGGCAATTGAAGAGATCTTTTGATCCTCCCTCGTTCATCCCATATGCCATGTATTAAAGGCCTTTTACCTTGATTTTATTTGGTCCTTACCTCATTTCCTGATTAAATTATTCAGTGGACCCTTCGTGTGCATATTTTCATCTGTTTGATTCATCTGTTATCTTTTATACTTGTTTCTCTCATTCATGCTTTCTATTGCTTGATTATTTAACATGTTCATACTCCCATGCATTGTTTAAATGCTCCATTATTTGATTCTTTGGTTTGATTATATATTGCTTATTTATCCGATCTGATTGATAACTGTTGCCTACTTGTATGATGTATGAGGCATATATTCTTATTGTTTGTTTGCCATGAACAATCCCCATTCATACCAAATGTACCCCTCTCCCATAAAGTATATAATATTTATTTCTTTATTTCTTTAGTGACCTGTTAATACAAGAATTAAAATGAACATTCGATAACCATTTCAAAATAAGATCAAAAGCTCGATCCAACGTCGAGTAATCATTTTCAAAACTTAACAGAACCAGCACGCATTCATCCATCCTCTTGTAAGTCTATTGCCTCAGGCATCGCCATCTACCTGTAAGTCGATTGCCTTCGGCATCGCCATCTACCCTTATCCGTAACTCCTATCCGCGCTCCATTCGTCGACTCTTGTTCCGTTTAGGTAGCACCCATTAGGTAGAACCCTTTGTATGATAACATAGGTAGAATTCCCTTATTCTTTGCATGCTAACATCAGATAGATGTTCCCCTTTGTAAATCCTAACACATAGGTCCATATTGCATGACAACTCTAGAGCAGAGCTTCCCCACTTTTAGACCTTTTGTGCGTCTCCGATCTTGTGGCATGTCAGTCCGTTCTATTGCAAAGAGGTAACTGCCTAAGACTCGATTCAGCGAGCTACGACACCTACTGCTAGGACGTTGAACACACTGCCCACCCTCCTTTGACACGGCTGGTGTCCTCTTTTGTAAGTCCATGTTCAGATGGTAATCCTTAACCCCTAGTTAGCCGAACTACGTTTTACTCTGATTCTCATTCCAGATGAGATACGTAGGCATAAGACGCGACGTCTTACCGAGCACACTTCTCTTTAACCCATAGGTAGCCGAGCTACGAAGACTCTGATTCTCATACTCAGATGAGATACGTAGGCAGTGGATGCGACATCTTTGCAAGTCATTTTCTTTTAACCTTCCTTTTAGTAAATAGTACTTTAGATATACCTACACCCTTTAGACTAGAACAACACTTATGAAAAGGGCTCCCTAGGAGTACCTATGATGTTTTGGGTGCTTAAAACCTTCCCATTGCATAACCAATCCCCTTACCCTGATCTCTGACATTTTTACTAGTTTTTGACTCGATAAAACTTTTAGGTTTTTGTTCGCTTTCTAATCATTCCTTTGGATAAATAGAAGTGCGGTGGTGACTTGACTTGTATGATTTACCTTGGATTTAGTTAATATCTCTAATGGTAACGAATACCCCGCTACAGTGGGGTGTTGCCTTCTCTAAACTCATACTTATAGACTGTTTTTGGTTTTGTTATGCCGAAGAATGTCAGGAAAAATCTACACAACATCTTACAAAAGAGACAAATATAAGGGAAAAGAAAATGACACACTAATGTGTTTTAGCTATTTTTATTGATAAATTAATCCCCACTTTATATATATATATATATATATATATATATATATATATATATATATATATATATATATATATATATATATATATTGCTTTAAAAGTTTCCTAAAGTGAGCCCTCACAGCCACCTTAGCTATAGGACCCACATAGTACATTTCATGTTTGTTGTGTACCATGAACATTAATCACACCCTTCCCTCACAAACCCGTCACCTTATCATCATGACAAGTATCTTTGGTTCTTCACTTGAGTGGAGTTGTCTCTATTCACTGGTCAAACATCACACTTTCCTTCCACTTTCATCGACTTGGTCTTTTTTTATCACAATTATTTTCTTCTAATAAATCATTTCCTTCCTACTTTTCATCTTTTTTCTTCTTCTTACTTCTTTCCTTGAAACTCATCATATTATTATCTCTAGTTGGTTTTGTTGTAAAGGACATGCTTTCATTTCGCTAATCATTTCAAATTTTCCTACTTTACTCGCGCACTTCCTACTTTACTCCAGTCAAGATCCTTGGAATTGGAACACTTTCGCTTTGTTCATCATGCTTAAGCTTCACCAAACACACGTTGAAATGTCTACAAATTGAGTGATTTCGTTCTTTTGAAAAAGTCTTCATTTTGTTCTGTTGGAATTTTCCATTTTAGCAGCACTTGTTTCTTCTTCTCACCGTCAATCGTTGTAATACTAGGTAACTTCTTTATTTCTGTCTATTTTCGTTTTGTTTTTATTTTCTATCATGTAACTGAAGTTATTTTGCAGCTTTTATTTTCATTTTTGGCTCTAAAAGTTTCCAATTTTGAAATAGTTAGGGTTTTTCCATCTCGTAAAACTGATTATTTTGTGTATATGCATGTTTTTCTCTGTCTCATTTGTAGCAAAGGACACCACTCCCTTGAATGGGAACTGATAGTTGTGAAGTGGTAGAGCCATTACCAGATCCCCGCTCTTTTAAGGTACATAACAATTACCATAATTCAATTCAATTATGTTGCTGTGGATATGTGAGTGTTTTTTTAACATCATTTGGATATTGGAACCGAGTATTTTACTGATTTCAATTCATGGTAAAAGGTACATCGGAGATTATGCTCAGAACTCAGGAAATTAGTTTCTAGAGTCCTAAGGATATTTCCGCAGATAGAGGAAACGCGCCCTCGGTCCTCATCAGGAATATCAGCTCTGTGTTTGCTAACTAGTACACTTGATAAAGCTAAACAGCTTCTGCAAAATTGCTCTGAATCTAGTATACTCTACCTGGTGTGTAGCTCTTTTTATTAATTTTCAGCTGGAAAAAGTTATATGAACTTTACTATTCTGTGTGTATTATATCTTAAGCAACTCAGGAACAAGACCACTAGTTATTTTTCATGAAAGTTCTTGAACTTTTATACAGAATCTCTAATGTTGTTCTATCATAACATATTGAGCAACTAAAGTTGTATATGTACAATCTTATCAATGATTCTATGCTACCGTGTCGCGTGCTTATTTATTTGGTTATAATTTTATTTCTGACAGGCAATAACAGGGGAGTCAATACTGTCAAAATGCCAAAAAGCAAGAAAGTCATTAGAGAAAAGCTTAGTCCAGATTCAGGATATAGTTCCTGTTATGTTGGCTGTAGAGGTTAGTCATAATTTGGTTATTAAAATTCGTAAACAATCCACATAATTTTGAAGAATTTGTTACCTAGTTCGGTAATGGGGATAGCTGCATATGTCTAGATACAGTTTATGGTATATGAATTTTTATTTTATTTTCATTACTAGTTCTTCTTTTTTAATGCTTTAGTTTCCATTGCATTGTCTCTTGCAGATTTCTCGAATAACTGATGATCTTAGGTGTGTGACATTTGCCCTGGATTCTGTTGATGAAGAGGCTGGAAGGGTTACGAGAGAGTTGCTCCAGCAAGGTCCTTCAACCTCAGATAACGATTCAAAGGAAAATTCAGACATTAAATCTCTCCAGTTTGTGGCGGCGAGACTTAATATTACATCCGCAACAACCATCATAATAGAGATTAGATCTATTAGGAAGTTATTACATAAACTTGGACCAAAAGAGGAAAATAAAAAGATGATCTTGAAAAATCTTTTGTATCTTCTGATAACTCATAGGAAGTCAATCATAGGAGAACAAATGGAGGTCTATTCTCGTCCTGAAGAACCAGCAACAACTGAGAACTCTGGTCATGATTCTTTATCCTCCAATCATGTGAAGTCAGATCCGTATTTGAACCATGATCATTATGGAACTCCTGCCAGCGAGTCAAGTAGAGTTGCACCCCCGGAGGAATACACATGTCCTATATCTTTAAGGTTGATTTATGATCCTGTTGTCATTGCTTCAGGGGAAACATACGAAAGGATGTGGATACAGAAATGGTTTGATGAGGGTAATGTTATATGCCCGAAAACGAAAAAGGAATTGCTGCATATGTCGTTGACTCCCAACGTTGCTTTAAAGGAGTTAATATCAAAATGGTGCAAAGCTAATGGAGTCTCCATTCCTAACCCAAGCAGACGAGTAGAAGACATTCGCTCGTGGGAAGCTTCCGTCACTTCCATTAGGAGTTTTGGAAGTTCCATGAATGGCTTGAATTTGGCAATGGATATTAGTAACATGTCACTTGGATCGTTAGATAACAGTTATAATTCAGATTCCTCACTTGTGAAGGTTAGTCATGGCTTAAATTCAATGTTGGTCAAGACTAGAGGTGGGTCTCGCGACCAGAAATCTCATTCACAGATACATGACACATATCTGACGCCCTTGTCTAAACTTCACGAGCGTCAATGGGATTTGCAAAGCCAAGTCGTCGAAGATATGAAAATAAATTTCAAATGCAATTACCAAGCGTTTTGCTCTACGTTTTCAGCTGAGAATTTTATCGACCCCCTTGTGAGATTTCTGAAAATTGCATATGATAAGCATGACACAAAAGCTTTGAGAAGTGGAAGTCAGTTACTGTTGGAATTTACAAAATACTGCAGGTACAGTTTCTCTTGCCTTCGCTATTTCGGTACTTGTAGATTGCTAGGTACTTGTAGATCACTATTGGAATGACTTCATTGTGTTTTTCATGCAGAAATGGTGTGGCAAACTTAAGTGAAGATACTTGCAGTGTGTTGGCAAGTCTCCTAGAGTCAGAAGTGATTGGAGAAGCTCTTGCCATTCTGGAAGTTTTGTCAAACCATTGGTCTGATAAAGCTAACATTGCAGCTTCCAGTGCACTGACTTATGTTTCAAAGATCCTTGATTCTGGTAACAAAGAGTACCAGGGGAAAGCTATTAGAATACTGTGCAATTTTTCTTCCAGTACCTCACTTTGTTCTTACATGGTGTCTCTTGGGTGCATCCCAAAACTACTACCATTTTTTGAAGACAAGTTCCTCTCAAGAGACTGTATATGTATACTGAAAAACCTTTTTGATACTGAAGATGGTAGGGTTTCTGTTGTTGAAACAAAGGGATGCATGTCATGTGTTGTTGAAATACTTGGGTCCGGCACTGAAGAGGAAAAGGAACCGGCACTGGCTATTGTACTCTCTCTGTGCTCTCAACGTTTGGATTACTGTGAGTTGGTTATGTACGAGGGTATCATACCATATCTTGTAAATATCTCCAATGAGGGAAACGATAGCACAAAGGCGAAGGCGTTGGAACTACTCCGACTTTTGAGGGATGTCGAGTACGAAGATTGCTTTGAGCCAAATCCCAACAACTCTCGAGATCATAACGAAGTCTTTGAAGAAAAGAAATCATCAAAGAAGCCCACATTTTTTAAGAAACTGTCACAGATGGGAAAATCAAGTTCAGTTGCATCAAAAAACAAGAGATGAAACTGAGTTTTCCTTATAGGACATATGACTTTCTTGCTCTTAATCTAATTTTTGTAGCATTTATGGGATCAAAATATTCTCAAAATGTGTGTTGCGGCATAATATTGCACAGTAACTTGTGGCTGTATGATGCCTAGTTTTTTTGACAATCTATGATGCATAGTTTTTTTATATGATATAAATGTATACGGCAAGATGCTAGAGGGATGGATGGATTGGTTGTAGATATATTCTTAGGTTGGGCGGAGAGCTGATATTCCCATTGGTATTGTGTAATATATGACTTATGTTGAATAATATATGTATTTTGAATGGCCTATACTCTATACTGCATCACTTGTATAATTTTATGTGATACAGTATAGAGTATAACTTGTATGTTTTTGTTGTGGCTATGAGAAGAGATTGGAATTAAGCTTACTGTGTTTTCTCCGTTTTATAAATATTTATTTGAGTATAGGTTATTGGCAACTAAACTCATAGTAAAATATACAATATACATAAATTGATAATTTCAAAGTTAGGAAATGATCAAACTAGTACCAAAAATTAAATAGAACAAACCAATTTAGTTATTCTTAAAATAGGTTTTATGAAGATGAGAATAGGAGAGGGTATAAATGTTCTTTTAAAAGAACAAAATAGTATTAAAAAATAAATTAAATTACTTAATTCAATATTTTAGTTGTTGAATTAATTAGATTAATTTAAATATCCGGAAAATAATTTATGAACACACCAACAAAATCAATTGAAAAGAAAAGGGTATTATTGAAATTTAAAAAAAGGTTCATTCTATCTCCCCGCAATTTCTCGGCACATTTAAAGATAAATCAAAATTTGAAATTTGACTTGTCAATCTCTCTCAAACAACCTTCAACTGAAGAGAGGATCACATCATGAGTTTAGAAATGGCAGCGGAATCATCGGAAGGTGAAGAAGAAGGAAAGTTAAGCGGCGGCAACCAGATATTGACTGTCGACGACGACCTCCGAGAATTGGGGAAAAAGGCCGCCTGGAGCGTCAGTTCCTGCAAACCCGGCAACGGCGTTTCTTCTCTTCGAGATGACAATCTCGAGACCTATTGGCAGTTACTCTCACTCACTCATCTTCTCATGCATTCATTTTCATAATTCCATTCATTCAATTCGTTTTTTTTTTCAGATCCGATGGAGCTCAACCTCATTTTGTTAACATTCAATTCCAAAAGAAAGTTCGATTACAAGTAACTAACTATATACTAGTACTATCAATTTCATTATTTTATCAGATTTTAGATTCTAAGAAATAGTTTTTTTTGTGTGGAAATTTGGTTTTGTTTTGATGTTTTTGCAGTTAGTTGTACTATATGTGGATTTCAAGCTTGATGAGAGTTACACTCCCAGTAAGATTTCGATTCGTGCCGGAGACGGCTTTCACAACCTCAAGGTCTTTCAAATTCTGTTTTTGAATTGGCATGGCAATTTTTTCCATTTAGTTTCTAGTGAAATTCTGAGAAAATGGAACTGATTAAATGTAATTATGTGTTTTGGTATTGTGTGTCGAACACGAGAGACGCCTTTGATTTGAAGTGTTCGAAGTTGAGGATTGTTTTATTGATATTGGTTTTTGACTGATCATCAATTCGGTTATTCTGAATTTGTGAACAATTTTTATTTTTTAGGAGATAAAGGCTGTGGAACTTGTGAAACCAACCGGTTGGCTTTATCTTTCATTATCCGGACTTGATCCCCGGTAACTGTTTTTCTTTTGTTTTGTTTTGTTTTCTCTCAATCTCACATGTTGTTTGTTGTCTTCTTACTCTGTCAAAAGCTAGTAAGTGGTAACTTTACATACTGTGTGAACTAACCTGCTAGTTGTTCTGTGATTTTGATGTGTACACTTATGAAGCGAACCAATGTAATCTAATAACTAATCTTCTAAAGCAGTGATCGGTTCCTTGTTTTTTGATGCATAAATTTTGCTACTTTTTCTTTTAACTCTTGCTCCTTGTGCTGTGTGTCCTTTGATTTACTAGTTTGAAGATGTGTTTGGTAAATAATATACATAAAATGAGTGTAATGATCGCTCTAAAGTGACTAATGTCATGAATAAATCAATGGATTATATTATATGTACATAGCATAACAAATCATGAGTATGTTTAAATATCAATCGTTGATTCAAATCCAATAACTAAACAGTTCTATTTTTGTTTATTAGACCGTTTGATTCTGCTCTTGATTCTTATACTGGAATTCAATATGCCAGTGAAGCCTAACTGAAATTAAATTACCATGTAATATAACTCGAGGATTTCTTTCTCTTTTGATAGCATCTTATGATTGCCTTTCATCACCATTGCAGTGAAACTTTTGTCAACACATTTATGTTACAAATTGCTGTGTTGTCAAACCATCTCAATGGAAGGGATACTCATGTGCGGCAGATCAAAGTTTATGGGCCTAGACCGTATGTCTCCTTATGCTTTTTAATCATTTTCTTAGACATACAGTTACAATATTTCTGCTTTTTTATGTAAACCCACATTGCAGGAACCCCATTCCACAGCAGCCATTTCAATTTACTTCAAGAGAGTTCATCACCTATTCTACTATAAGATGAGATTTTATGGAAGGAAAAAATCAAGCAAACCTAGTGTATTAAATCAAAGGCTTCTCAGTTCTCACTGATCTGTATTCATCCAAACATGTTGTCATCAGGAAATGTGGCTATCAGTAGCCTTTGTTTATTACTGGTATTTTATAGTTTGCTTAGATCTGCTAGTGGTATTTATTATAGGACTAGATATGACCCTTTGTTTCTTGCTGGAATTTATAGTTTTGTTTAGATCTGCAAGTGGGTTTATATTAGGATTAGATATGGGATCTGCATTCTCCAAGGCATCCTATTTTTATTATTTCAGAACAGAATGAAACGTTGATATCATTTGCTTTTCTTGCAATATTCAACCTGCTATCTTTCTTCCTTCCCCCGGGAAGTAACTTTTTTCCGAGCGGAGTCTATAGATCAAAATCTAGGTGATGTATTTAAATTAAGAGAATTGCTATATGGTACGAATGAATACATGCATGACTTGATACGGATAAACGGTGATCCAACAATTATAGTTCGTTCACTGCATTTCGTCATCTAATTTCTCGCACCATTTAGTTTTTTCCTTAAAATAATTATATTCAGTCATCAAAAGAATTTTAGAAGTCTATAAATATTGATCATGCAAGAGCTCACACACACACTCACACTCACCGGTCTCTCCTATGCCCTTTGCTATCTAGTTTCATCATTCTTAGCTTTTCTGTGCCTTTTTACATGTAGAAAGCTCTTCCCGAAGTGGCAACTCTAGGAATTTAAAAATTATAAGTATAATAAGTAAAATTTGTGTCATTTTTCATTGTGATCAATCACTATTGGGTACAGAATAATTTCAATTTGAGTGGACACTCTACGGAGGAGAATTTGTTTTAAAACGCTTGTCTAATAAAGCTCAATAGTTTCCTTTGAATCAAGTTGATTATACCTTGTATTTAATGGCACAACAAAGGTGTTACATGCAAATCAGGTAACACAGAAATGGGAATGAGAAAAAAACTAGAAAAGAGAGAGAAAATTATATCATAGAATTGATTTTTTACAAACATATTTTTTATATAGAATCATACTACTAACTAACTAATATCTAGTTAATAATCACATACAAAGTTAACAGTAATCACATGCATAATTAGCATTAAACACATATTGAACTATTAGTAATCACGTATGAAATTATCATTATCCACATGCATAATTAGCATTAAACACATATTGAACTATTAGTAATCACATATGGAATTATCATTATCCACATGTTGAACTATCAGTATCCTTATATTGAATTATTAGTAACCACATACTGAATTATTATTAGTAACCATATTATACATTTAACCAATTTAATTAACTACATAACCAACTCCTAGTTAGTTATAACCCTCATTTAAAATTATTACATCATCCCCCACCCAAAAAAAATAAATTAAATATTTACAAGTCCTAATTGACTCTTCAAATATTCAAAATCGTCAATCTTCTGGGCTTTTGTAAAGCCATATGTCAATTGCTCCTTTGTAGGACAACATATGATTTCTATCATGTTTTTCATCACTTTCTTCCTTATGAAATGAAATCTTATCTCAATATACTTGCCTCTTTCAATATTAAATTTGATTATTAGTCAAGCATATTTGTTGTCAATCATCGCCTTCATAGATTTTTGTACATCACACCTTAGCTCCTTCAACAAAGAGTCAAAGCCAAATTGATTGGCATGAGACAAATGATTCAGCTATATACCCAGCTTCACAGGAGAACAACACAGTGACTGACTGCTTCTTTGTACACCAAGAAACTGCTTCATTGTATAATAATACATAACCAGGTGTACTTCTTCTATCAGTTTTATCACTATAGCCAATCAAATCTATTCTCCTTTCACTTTTAGCAGTTGGAAACTTCAAGCTTGACTTCAAGGTTCATTTGAGATACCTAAGAATTCTCTTTGCAACTACTAGATTAGGCTTCTTTGGCATTGCTCATAAATTTGCTCACTATACTTACTACATAACATATATCTAACTTGTTATTAGTGATCCAACCATTTCTTTATAGAATGTGGCATCTATCTCTTCACTTGCATACTCATCCAGCTTAGTGTTTGTCTCTGAAGGATTTGTGATTACTTTACACTTAGTCATCTTAAATATTTCCAGCAGTTCTTTCTCATACTTTTGTTGATGCATGCCCATTCCTTCTTTTCTATTCACAAATTTCATGTCAAGAAAGCATGATAGCCTACCTAGCTCTGTCATCTCAAAATCCTCATTCATTTGAGTCTTTAGCTTCTCTAAAGTACACGAATGGTTGCAGGTAATAAGCAAATCATCTATATACAGGAAATTTATCATGACGCCTTCTTCCTTTGACTCCCGCACATATACATCATTCTCCATATTACATTTCTTGAATCCCAAGTTAACAAGGAATTGATCAATTCTTTTATTCCAAGCTCTTAGAGCTTGTTTCAAAGCATATAATGTCTTATGTAACTTGTATATCATATGTTCATATCCTTTTATCACAAACACTAGAGATTGAGTTACATATACAACTTCTTCTAGAGGACCATTTAAGAAAGCAAATTTTACATCCATATGGTGCAGGGATCAGACTCTACTACTAGCTATTTCCACCACCAATATTACATTTTCAACCCTTTCCATATGAGGAAATACCTCATTATAGTTTATGCCATGTTTCTGCAAGAACCCTATAACCATCAATCTTGCTTTGTGTTTTGAAATTAAGCCATTTGGATTAAGCTTAGTCTTGTACACCTATCTCACACTAATATTTTTCTTCTTCTTAGATAGAGGTATCAATTCCCAAGTTTGATTCTTCTCAATTGGCCTAATTTCTTCTCTCATAGCTTCCTTCCGCACTTTGCATCAGTCAAAAAGGAAAAATGTATCAAGTCTCCTTTATTGCTAATTGCACTATCAGGTAATACTTCACGGTCCTCCAATCTTTTAGGTATTTGTCTTCTCCTTTGTGGCTTCTCAAGAGCATGAGCTTCAGTTTGTGCAACTTCACCAACTCCATTGTGATCACCATTTGTTTCATCATCAAAATTTTCATTCTCATCATAGTCTACACAAATGTGCATGAACTCACCTTCCATTATATCTTTTGTCTGTCATTTCCAAGACTCTGATTCATCAAAGATTACATATTCTTTGGTTATGTACATGTTTGTAGCAGACTGGTCCAAAAATCATAGATGTTTCACAGATGAATTTCTTGCACACCAAGCTTATTTTTATACTTTCATTTTAAGCTTCTTAGTTGGACACTTGTTGAGGATATAAGTGGTGGTATTGACTGTCTCACCCCAAAGCTGATGTGGAAAATTTCTTGTGTTTCAACACGCTCCTGGCCATGTCAAGAATGGTTCATTTCCTTCCTTCTGCAATACCATTGTCGTGGTGTATAAGGTGGGGTTACTTCATGCTTTATACCTTCATTGATGTAGTATGCTTAAAACTCCTTTTATGTATATTCTCCACCCCCGTCTGTTCTCAAAATCTTAATTGTTTTGCCACTTTCTTTCTCAATTAAGATTTTGAACTTCTTGAAGACTTCAAAAGCTTCACTTTGAGACTGATGGTATAAAGCCAGAAAATCCTTATGTGTTCATCCATAAATGTGATGAAATATCTACTACCTCTCAAGGATGATACCTCAAAAGGACCACATATATCATAGTGCACCACTTCAAGGACATATCTTGATCTCTTAAGCATTTCTGAAGAAAAAGATGATTTGATTTACCGACTTCTCAGACAAATCTCACATTTCATACTCTTTATGCCCAGTCTATGTAAATCGTGCACTAGGTTCTTAAAGCTTAATTCGCTTAAGCCTATAAGGTTCATATGTCCATACATTGTATGCCACAACTATTCTGGCTCATTAATACTTGATAGACATACTCCATTTCTAGGTTAAATGGTGCACTTGAAAGTTCTATTTTTGGACAAATGAGATTTCAGGATCAACCTCTTCTTTTTATCAAATAGTTGAAGTGCATCACTAGTCATAGTGACTGATAAGCCCCCCCCCCCCCCCCCCCCCGAATTGTCTTATACTCGATAGGTTACACTTCATTCCTGGTACAAAGAATGCCTTTTCAATCAAGTAATTCCTTCCATCCTTCCTTTTGATCACTATATCACCAACATCTTCCGCTGCAAGGTAAGTATTGTTAGCAAGTTTGACACTAGTCTTCTTACTTGCATCCAAGTTGATCATCCGTTCCTTATGTCATGTCATGTGATTGGAGCATCCTGAATCTAGATACGATTATTCACACAATGGATTTCCTTCACAAGTGGCAGCCATGAGTAACACTGTATTTGATTCACCATCATCACATGATATGTTGGACTCTTCATTATCTTTGTGAATTTTATTTCCTCCTTCTTGTTGTTCCTTTTTGGATTGGTTGTATTATGCAAAGTAACATAGTACGTTCAAGCTATTTTGTGAATAAAGAACACATTTGGGAACAAATGTCCTAACATGTGTGCAAAGATCCTTGTGCGAAGAAAGAACACATGGGCGAACAGATGTCGCAACATGTGTGCAACATATGGCACTTGTCAGCATGCCACTGTTGTAGCTGTTCTGCGTGTGTTTTTCTGGTTGTTTCAATTAGATTCGTGGCAGATTTGTTGCTATCTTTTAGCAATGCATTTATGTGGATTTGTTTGATTGGATTAGACATAATCAAATTAATTTAAATGGATATTTGAATTTGAATTTAAATAAAAAACAAATCATATCTTTTGGAGACTTTTATGAAATAAATCAAATCAGAATCTCCTATAATTTTAACGAGATTAAAGTTGCTTATGCCCATTGAAAAAAGTTCAGAAGAGGCATTATTATTTAAGGAGAATCAAACCTAATGTTTGAGTACATGTGTAAGGCTTGAAGATACATAGTGTTAAGGTTTTATTTGAGTCCTTCGTTTGTGTTTATTGTACACTAGTCTAGTTCCCTCATTCATATCATAAGGCATCATGTTGGTTTGTTTAGTTGAGTTTTAATTCAACATTCTCTAAGTTGTTTATTGAAGTGTGTCACTTGGTATTAGTGATTAAAAGAAAGTGGGAAGGATTATCATATTTAGTGGAATACCTAAATAAAAAGTCATTAGGATTAGGAAGAGGCATTGAACATCATGTGGTTAATGTTCCTATAAGACTAAGTGTACTAATTCAAGATAATATATTTCCTTTCTTTGGTAGAGTGCTCCCGAACATAGGTGTGATTTCACTGAATTGGGTTAACAATTCCTTGTGTTCATTTATTGCTTTTATGCCTCATCATCTTGTTTATCAATTGTTTATTAATTATGGTGTTAGATGTTGAAAACCATTGTTTAATCATATGGTCCAACATATATCTCCTTAAGAACATAATTTTCATTGGCATCATAGTAGACACCATGTTCTATTTTGATGAGCTCCATGGAAGATATTTTTTATTCAAATAACACTAAGGATGGAGGATCAGTTAAAAGACCACTTGTCTTGAATAACATACATTATGATTATTGTAAAGCCAATATGGTTTATTTTCTCTAATCCATGGACAACAAAACATGGAAGGTTGTGTTAAAGGGTTGAAAACACCATGTACTATTTCTCAAGATGGTACATCAAGCTTAATGCCAAAAGTTGAGTGGACAGATGCAGAAGATAATGAAGCTCTTGGAAACTCTAGGGCTTTAAATTTATTTTCAATGGTGTTGACAAGAACATGTTTAGATTGATCAACACATGTACTGAAGCCAAAGATGCTTGGGAGATTCTTAAAACTACTCATGAAGGCACATCCAATTTTATGATGTCAAGGTTGCATCTCCTCACTACTAAGTTTGAGAATCTGAGAATGAATGAAGATGGACTTATTTTTTATTTCAACATCAGACTTTGTGATATTACCAATACTTCCTTTGCATTGGAAGAGAAGATGTCTGAAGAAAAGTTGGCCAGAAAAATCCTAAGATCTTTTCCCAAAAAGTTTGATATGAACAACTATTGAAGAAGCTCAAGACTTAAGAAACATCAAATTTGATGAACACATTGGTTCTTTATAAACCTTTGAGATGACCTTGAATGACATATCTGAAAACAAGAACAAACACATAGCTTTTGAGTCCAACATGAAGATGATGAAGATCAAGGTGAATTTTTTTTCAGAGGCTATAACCCTTTGCTGGAAGAAAGTTTAGTCAAGCTTTGATAAGTATGGATAGAAACTGGAGGACAAATGTCCCAGACAAGGTGTCAGACATCAGTCCCCTGAACAAGAGCAGAGATGATCATAAATATATCAGAGGCAAAGGAGCACAATATTATGAATGTGGAGAGTTTAGTCATACTAAAATTGGATGTCCTATTTTTCTAAAGAGATAGAAAAAGGGATTGTCAATCACTTGGTCTGAATTTGATGATTAGAGTGAAGAATAAATGGATAATAAGGAGATGACTTTCACTGAAAAATATGACTCTTACAATGAGTCTAGTGAGGAAGATATCTCAGTAGAAGAGCTAGTTGAAACTTATAGAGAGTTACTCACTTCGTGGAAGGAATCTTGCTTGAGAGAAGAGAAACAAAAGAAGACCATAAGTGCTCTACTCATGGAAATGGAGAAGCTTGGCTCAAGCATTGTAGATCTGGAAGAGGAAGTCACATTGTTAATGTCCAAACTTGATAAAATCTGTATGTATGTTGAACAGTGGTTCTAATATGTTAGATGAGATCTTGGAGATTGGGGAGAAGAAGGCTATAAAATTTGTATGCAATTCTATGAACAAAAAGGTCAAAGTTCCTACTAAGAAGTTTATTGTTGCTGAAAAAGAAAACCGAGTTTCTGAGAAAGACCACGTGTCCCAGCATTCTGCTCAACATGTGTACCCTCATAACGTAGGAAATAATAAATTATCTTGGATGTGTCACCATTATGGTAGATATGGTCATATAAGACCTTTTTGTTATAGGTTGTATGGTTATCCCCAGTCTCATAGTCAGCCAAGGCTCAATAGAAGGAAAGGGAAGAAAACTCAAGCTAAAAAGGTGTGGAAACCCAAGGATATTATCACTTGTCTCATTGCTCATACCTCTCTTAGAGTTTCATCTAGTTAAGATTGATATTTTGATAGTGGATGTTCAAGGCACATGATTGGTGAAAAGAGCTATCTTGAAGAGTTGAAGCCTTAATCTAACAGATAAGTCACCTTTGGTGATGGAGCTAAAGGAAGAATAAAGGGCATAGGCAAACTGGTTAGTTCAGGTTTCCCTTGTCTTGATGATGTGGTGTTGGTAGAAGGATTATGTCGCGAGGCGGAAAAAACCTGGGCGCGTCGCACACTTAGAATATACAATAAAGTCGTAAACTAGAATGAAAAGATTTTGAAAATGTAAAACTTGACGTTGGATCAAGTGTTTTAAGTTGACTATGCAAAGAATTTGATGTAAGCAAAAGAGGTACTTGACGTTGGATCAAGCACTCGCTTTGATGAAAATGGTTTGATTTGTGAAAATTGTTCAACATTGGGTCAAGTGTTTGATTCGATTTTGATTTGATTTAGTGTTATGTTAACTATACAAAAATATATATTGATTTTTTATAGTATTTTAAATTAATAGACAAAAATGAAATAACTTAGTTAGATTAAATGAAGTAAACTAAATCAAAATTAACCCAAGAAAAACTAACTAGACCAAATAATTAAATAAATTAAACAAACAAACAAAAATAAATAAAACTCAAGGGAGGGACAAAAGGGAATATGATAGTGTAGAGGTTAGTAGAACAAAATAAGGCCCAAAGAGGGGTGTGAAGCATACATGGGGTGCTAGTGTTTAAATCAAACAATTGGGAAAGGCTCAAAGCCCACAACCAATGTTAAACCTTAATTCTAAGATTAATCATAATAAATAAATAAATGAAAATAAAAATAACTAAATAAAAGGAGGGGCATGTATTTAAAAAAAAAACAATAACAATAGAAGTGGATCATGTACATACTACTTCCTCAAAGAAGCAAATGTGATGGCATGGTAGGGGTGTCCATCTGGACATAGGGTTTTATAAATGAAGAGTTTTTTTCATGGAATAATGGAGAGTTTTTATGTTAATAAAGATGTCGGAAATGTAATTTATGCTATGGAGAATAAGTGATTAATGAAAGGGTGAATTAATGAAGGTGATGGAGGTGATTAAAGTGGTGGATGAGTTATGATTTAGTGTGTTTTATGTATGGTGGGATATGTCATGAGAGGTGTGTATAAAGAGGTTTATGAAGAGAGAATCAAGTGTGTTGGGTGTGAATGAAATTAAGGATTCTATTTTTTGTGTAAAGAGATCTGTAGGTGGTCACCTTATGGAGAGGAAATGAATAGAATAGGTTTTGTTTTTGTTATTGAAAAGAGAGGGGAAAAAATAAGTATTAGAGAAAAAAAATGAGTATTACATGGTGAGTGGTAGACTTTTTTAAAATTAGAGAAAGAGTTAGTGGGTCTATTGTGAGACGTTAGAGAATGAACAAACGTGTCCCAAGCGATGTTAGATGTAAAAAAAATGGGAAAGAAGTCGTTGATTTTTTTATTGCTAAAAATGTATTTAATAATTAATTTGAAAATAAAATTAAATACATCTAATTAAAGCAAAATAACCCCAAACCAATCATTCACTTAATTATATTTAATTATGCTCATTATTTTGGCTAAAAACAAAAAATAAAGGGATACAAAATGAGTAAAATTCGGACGCGAAAATGCCCGAAAAAATAAAACGATTGCATTAGAAAGATCCATGCGGAACAAACTTCTGGAAAACATACATGTTTTAATCAAATTTTGAAGCAAAAATGTCGGTTGAAAAGGCTAAGGTTGATCAAAATGCGACAAAAAAACTGAAAAATAAATGAGCATGTCAGGTTAAACTACATGAACCGTAGATTAATAAATCTGATGTCTGCAAGCTCGATTTCGAGATTTTTCGCCCGCTAATTTTACGTAGTTTTAAAAATTGATTCAATCGATTTGTCTGTATATTCGAAAATTTATTATGATCGGCATTTTAAGCATTATACATAATGAAATGCATGTTATGATATGCAGATGATACAAATGTCTTAAGAATGCCTTGATTTATTGAATTAGGGATAAAATTGGGGTACGACAAATTGACTACAAATTTGATCAGCATCAGTCAACTATGTGATCAAGGTTTTAATGTGAACTTCAACAAGTCTGGGTGTATTTTCTCCAGCAAAGATCAAGAGGGGATAATGAAGGGTTCAAGATCAAAAGACAAGTGTTATTTATGGGTATCTCAAAGCAAAAGTCTTCCCTCGACATGCTTGATATCCAAGGTTGATGAGACTTAGATATGGCATAAAAACTTGGTCATCTAAACCTCAAGGGTATGAAGAAGGCAAAATTTGTGGAGAGTGCCTGATAGGCAAGCAGACCAAGATGTCCCACAAGAAGCTCAAGCAACTTGCCACCACCAAATTCTTAGTGTTACTTCATATGGACATCATGGGACCTATACAAGTTTAAAGTCTGGATGGGAAAAGATATATCTTTGTGTGTCTGGATGATTTCTCTAGGTATACTTAGGTCAAGTTTTTTAAAGAAAAATATGACACTTTTGTTGTTTTCAAATAGCTATGTCAACAAATCCAAAGAGAAAAGGGGGGTGGGATAGTGAGGATAAGAAATGACCATGGCAAGGAGTTTGAAAATTCAAAAATTTCTGAGTTTTGTTCCTCTAAAGGGATTGGTCATTAATTCTTAACATATATCACTCCTCAGCGAAATGGATTGGTTGAGAGGAAGAATATGACATTGCAAGAGTCAACCAGAGTTATGTTGCATGCCTAGAAAATTCCTTACTACTTTTGGGCTAAATCCATGAACACTGCTTGTTACATTCACAATCGTGTGACCGTTAGATCTGGAACTAAAGAAAGTTTGCATGAATTGAGGAAAGGAAGAAAACCCAATGTTGAATACTTTCATGTCTTTGGTGGCAAGTGTTACATCTTAGCAAATCATGAGCAAAGAAGAAAGATGAATCCAAAGAGTGGTGAAGGGATAGTCCTAGGTTATTCCACAAATAACAGAGCTTACAAGGTATATAACAATCGTACCAAGATAATGATGGAATCTGTTAATGATGTCATTGATGATACTCCTGAAGATAATCAAGAATATGAAGATGAAGATGATGTTTCTTCTTAACAGACAAATGTTCGAGCAGATGTCCAACACATGGGGTCCGACATTGAGTCTACAAGTACAACTTCTGAAAATTCTAAAGCCAATAAGGGACCATCATTCATAAATCAGAAGAACCATCCCATTAGAAATGTCATAGGGAATCTGAATGAATGAGTCATCACCAGATCCAGAGATATGATTTCAAATTATTGTTTCATCTCCAAGATTCAACCCAATAATGTCAAGGAAGCTCTGGGTCATGAATTATGGATTAGTATTATGTAAGAAGAGATTTGTTAATTCAAAAGAAATAATGTATGGGAATTAGCTCCAAGACCTGAAAATTTGAATGTCATTGGTACCAAATGGAAATACAAGAACAAATCTGATGATAATTGTAATGTTACAAGGAACAAGGAAAGGTTAGTTTCCCAAGGGTACACTCGATTTGAAGGTGTTGATTTTGATGAGACATTTTCTCCAGTTGCTAGACTTGAGTCCATTGGATTGTTATTGGGAATTTCCTGCATGATGAAATTCAAATGGTATCAAATGGATGTTAAAAATGCCTTCTTGAATGGCTACCTTAATGAGGAACTGTATGTTGAGCAACCAAAAGGATTTATTGATTCTAGCTTTCCAAATCAAGTGTTCAAGTTAAAGAAAATCCTTTATCGTTCAAAGAAAGCCTCAAGAGCTTAGTATGAAAGATTAACTGAATTCCTTGTCAATAATGGATATAAAAGAGGAGTAATAGATAAAACTCTATTTGTGAATAATGGTGGAGGAAATCTCATGATAGCCTAGATCTATGTTGATGACATAGTCTTTGGTGGGATATCAGACCAGATGGTGGAACATTTTATCCAACAAATGAAGTTTGAATTTGGAATGAGTCTTGTAGGAAAACTCACTTACTTTCTTGGCCTTCAAGTAAAACAAATGGAAGATAACATTTTTGTATCTCAAAGAAATTATGTTAAAACTATAAGTGAAGAAGTTTGGGCTTGATTGTCGTGCCGCGAAAAATACCTTAGCGCATCGCACGCTCAAAGATACAACAGGGTCGCCACCGAACTTTATTTATTCCAAAGGAAACCGAAAATATCGATAAAACCCAAGGGAAAGAGAAAAAGAGAAAGAAAGTCGGTTATGTAAGAGGAAGGTATCAAGATCCCTCACATCTGATGTACTCAACGAGAACCATTTTGATTGTTCTTTGTGTGGATGGGTGTTATTATCTAAAGGTTATTTACGATTGATTTTAATAAAGGGAAAATAAGTTTATTAATTAATGTGCTCGCCAAGGATTCAAACCCTTGTGCCTACATATTCTCATAGTGCAATGAGAAAATCAGAGCCCCGTAGTTCATGGTAGAAAACTATGTATTTGTTGGTTATTTTTAGGAAACAATGTTATAATCATATCTTGGAAGTGCTTTAACATTAGCTGATTTGATCCTAGTTCAGATGCTTTGAGTTTTTAGTCTGACTGCTAAGAGACGAATTATAACAATTCTTTTATGAAAAGAAAGTTGTTTTGTTTTGAAAAGAGTTTGTGAATGAAATGGAAAATATTTTTGAATGGTGAAGGTGTTATTTGGACTAAGAATGTGTTGTTTGAACCCATAGAATAGTGTATCTGAACCAAAGAGTGTGGCGTTTAACTAATAAATAGTGATTAGCCAATGCAGGGTTGTAGGGTTTTGCCTAGATCCGGGACTCAAGACCTACAAAAGGGGGAGGGGGTTTCTATGCACTGGGTATGACAAGGTAAACATGCATAAAGGGGATTGCCTAAGTATGGAGCTAACAAGGCAATCATGTATAAAAGGGTATGTATAAGCATGGGACTAAGAAGACAGACATGCGTGAAAAATGGTTTGTCTATGTACTGGGTATGACAAGACAAACATAAAAGAAAATGAGGTATGCCTAATAATGGGACTAACAAGGAAAACATGCATGAGAATGATGGGTTTGCCTAAACATAGGACTAACAAGGAAAACATGCATGAAAGGGGTTTGCCTAAGCATGAGGCTAACAAGGCAAACATACATGAGGAGGGTTTTAACCATAAGAAGGTGATTAACCCAAAGAGAGGGGTATGGTTCAGAGAAGGGTGTTTAACCATGAGAATGTGATTAACCCGTGAAGGATGTGATTAACCAAGAGAATGTGATTGACCTCAAGTGTGTATGGGTATTCAAAGAAAATTATGTTTGGTCCAAATAGAAAGGTGTTGTGGATAGGGGATTGTTTAAGTGTTGTCTGAGAATGAAAGTTGATAATTATTTTATTTGAATTGCACTAAAGTATATGAATGGAGATGAATACTTTGAACAACTGGTTCAAGCGCCCCGTATCCAAAGATATTCCGAATAAGGATAGGAATACTCCCTATGGTTCCTTATTCATTACATAAGGATCATGGCGCGCAATTCACATCATAATTAATAAGTGTTTGAAGAAAGCGTCTTTTGTTTGTTTTGAAAAGGATGAGGCAATGTGTGTTTGAATGGATGAAGCTCAACATGACCAAGTTTTATGCTCTCCTATTTTCCGGATCTTGAATATGATTGGACTTGAGATTGACTTGATGGATCAAGTGCAATGCAAGTTTAAATTTCTAGTTCAAATCAAGTGATCAAGGATCTTATGATCATATGAATGAATATGGGTCCTTAGGGGAGCATGGAATTGTTTATAAAGAGTAAAATAAGTCTAATTCACAAATGGTAATTAATTAATCAAAATGAAATTGATCAACTAGTCCACCAATAAGGGATCATGCAAAGAAATACATATTAAGCACATGTAATTTATGAAACACCTAAAAGCATTATCAATTAAAAAAATCATGTTAACCATAATTTCTAATTAATATTTCCGTAATTGAAATAAAAACTAACAATTAAATTATTCTAACTTAATTAAAATATAATCTAAAAAGTGTTTTTAGTGTGTGTTTTTATGAGACATTTTAATGTGTATTTAAATGTGTGACAAAGGAATTAAAAGAAAAAATAAGCAATGAAATAAATCAATAAATAAATTCACTCTTTCTGCTAGGGGTGTGTTAAGGAAAAAGAGTGTCTGATTAAGGAAAAAGGCATTGTTCCAAGAAGTTTAGGCCCAAGGTCAGTTCTTGCTAGAGTTCGGTCATAGGGGGTAAATAAGCAAATGCCCAGAAGTTTAGGCCCAAGGTCAGTTCTTGCTAGAGTTCCTTGTTTTTGGATCTATAATCATTTATAAACATTCCTGGATATGTTATGTTTGTACTCATCTATATTTATGATTTGTTACCACTAATAATGAATGAGTCTCTTTTCTGCTCCTGCATGATCTGATTTATTTTCTACCTTTGCCAAATTATGGAAAAAAAGGGAGTATTGGTTGTGTATTGGTAGTGCTTTCTAACTACTAAATATGTGTGGATAATTGTCTAACATGTGTGTTGTAAGGTGTGCTTCTGTTGTATTAATATGTGCTCACATGCTGGAGCATCAGACCGGGCATCTGGCCCCTGAGCATGTGTGAGTTGATCTACTGACTATGTGTAGGAACTCTGATGCTCTGATGCTTGATATGTACTAGTTTTGGGGTGTGATAACTTCTGACCTGACTGAAAACCGACTATTGACTCTGATGTGTGTGCATGATGACTAATTGTGTGCTTGTCTAATTATAGAAGTATCATTTTATGACTTACTGTCTGATGTGTAGCAACCACTTGATCTATTGATGTTTGCTACTTCTACTATTGTTGGTCATATGTGTTATTATGATTTTGTATTTTTGATGTTGTTGTTGTTGGTTGTGTGCTTGTGTGTGGTGTGTTTAATGTTTAACTTATGTTGCACATCTTGTATGTTTTTGAAAAATATTTTTTTTCCATAAAAAATCAATGGGGGAGATTGTTGTTCCTTTTTGGATTGACTATATTATGTAAAATAACATAGTATGTTTAAGCTGTTTTGTGAAGAAATAACACATATAGGAATAGATATCCCAGCATATGTGCAAAGTTGCTTGTGTGAAGAAAGAACACACATGAGAACAAATGTCTTAACATGTGTGCAACATTCGACCATTGTTAGAAGACCAATGTTGTAGTTATTCTACGCGTGTTTTTATGGTTGTTTCAATCAGATTTGTTGCATTTTTTTGCTATCTTTTAGCAATGCATTTATGTTTATTTGTTTGATTGGATTGGACATAATCAAATTAACTTAAATGTAAATTTAAATTTGAATTTGAATAAAAAATAAATCATATCTTTTGGATACTTTTGTGGAACAAATCAAATCATAATCTCCTATAATTATGGACGAGATCAAAGCTGCTTATGCCCATTGAAAAAAGTCCAGAAGAGCATTTATATTTAAGGAGACTCAAACCTAATGTTTGAGTATGTGTGTAAGGATTGAAGATACCTAGTGTTAGGGTTTTATTTGAGTCTTTTATTTGTGTTTATTTTACACCATGTCAATGCCCTCATTCATATCATAAGGCATAGTATTGGCTTGTTTAGTTGAGTTGTAATTCATCATTCTCTAAGATGTTTATTGAAGTATTTCATTTGGGAATAGTGACTAAAATAAACTTAAAGGGGTTCTCATATTTAGGGGAAGACCAAAATAGAAAGTCACTAGGATTAGGAAGAGGCATTGAGCATCATGGGGTTGATGTTCCTATAAGACTAAGTGTATTAATTCAAGATAGTGAATTTCCTTTCTTGGATAGAGTGCCCCCCC
The DNA here is from genome assembly GCF_024323335.1 of Lathyrus oleraceus. Taxonomy (NCBI): domain Eukaryota; kingdom Viridiplantae; phylum Streptophyta; class Magnoliopsida; order Fabales; family Fabaceae; genus Lathyrus; species Lathyrus oleraceus. The sequence goes on from NC_066582.1 coordinate 213,116,250, forward strand.
CCCCCCCCAGACGTGGATGTGGTTTCACTGAACTGGATCAACAATTCCTTGTGTTCATTTATTGTTTTTATGCTTCATCGTCTTGTTTATCAATTGTTTAATAATTCAGGTGTTAGATGTTGAAAACCTCTGCTTAAGTATTTGGTCCAACAGTTATTCCCGTAAGAACAAAATTTACTTCTTTCTTGTACTAACATTCATTTACAAAGTGGTCATGCTTCTCACAATTATAGAATTGTATTTTACTTTTGTCAAAAAAAATCTTCTTGAACTGATTCTTGTCATGGCCTCATCCTTTTTTAGAAGATTCAACTTTTCTTCACTTTTTTTCTTTGCAATATTGTACCAGTTTGGATTCTTGGAATCTTATTTCCTTTCTTCTTGAAATTCCTTTCAACTTCATCCTTTTGCATTACTTGAGTATGTAATACTTGTTGAGTTTCTCTTTTAGTGAGTCTATCAATTACCATCAACTTATGTGCTTCTAGTGAGCCATATAGGTCCTCAATCTTCATGCTCTAGAGATCTTTAGATTCTTGTATTGCAACAACTATGAAGTCAAATATTATTGTTAAAGATATCATTACCTTCTCAACTACTTGTTGATCAGTAATTCCTTCACCACAAGTCTTCATTTGATTGACCAAAGCAATCAACTTTTAGAAGTGATCACTGATTTTCTACTTCTCCTCCATCTGCAACAGTTCACATCTTCTCCTTAGTGACTATGCAACTTCACTTGCTTCTCTTTCTCTCCACCATCATGATATTTCTCTAACACATCACATGCTTCCTTTGATTTTGTCGTCTTTGAGATCTTCTCAAAATGGTAAAAATCTACATTTTGTTGAATGTAGAACAAAAATTTGCAGTCATTCATTATTGATTCTTTAGAGGTGGTTCTTTGAGCATCAGTTGGATTTGCATCTAGTTCTCCATACCCTTCTTGCACGATTTCAAGCACATGTTATGCTCCAGACATTAATTTCATTAGGGCATTCCACATTTCCCAATTGCTTCCATCAAGTATCAAGATATTGGTTGAGAAACCACCATTTGCATTCATCTATCTTTAACTTCAAAAAATATGTAAATTTTCTTCACTCATCACACTTCACTCGTGTTTTTCTTATGGATCAACACCAACCCACTATGATGTTAGAACCAGACTCTAGGTGTCAATTAATGGCGCAACAAAGTTGTTACTTGCAAAGCAAGTAATATAAAAATGAGAGAGAGAGATTATATTTGAATGAAATTGATGGAATTAATTTTTTTACAAACATGTGTTACATCATTTATATATGAGCATATGCATAACTAGCACTCACCACGTATTGAACCATCAGTATCCACGTACTAAACTATAATAAATTACACGTCTAATCAATTTAGCTAACTACCTAACCAATTCTTAGGTATTTATAACCCTCCTTTAAAATTATTACATCAGTATTCTTAATAAAGCCAGAAGAGATAGCTTTTATCGTTGAATGCCAAAAGATGTCGTAAAAACAAACACACTCTAAACTAAAGATCAATTAAAGTAATTTTTTTTCATTGTTTACCCTATTATATTATGATTTGAGAGTTAATCAGTCTTTGAATTGCCAGTTTAAGAGGTCGACCAAATTGGTTAAATTAAATGTCATAAATAATACTATTCCATATGATTCTTAATATAAAAAAAAAATAGATTGATTGAAAAAACAATGGATATGGACTACATATAATTCAAATAAATTTAATTCATCAATATATTTTAATTATATATAATTCAAATACATCGATTCTTCAATAATTCAATTAATAGCTCTATAAGAATATCGGGTGCATGGACGTAAATTCGAACCCGCGACATCTCACTTATTATTTTTTATAAAAAAAGGACTCCAACCATTAGGCTAATTATCCAAAAGAAATCATTTTACCTTTAAATTACTTTTAACCAAAATCCACTTTACATAATTAGTTCAAAAATAACTTTTTTTTCACCACATAACAAACAAGCATAGTTATATTTTCTTTCCTAGCATGTTTTGTTATGGAGTCTATTTTTCTCACGTCCAATGATTCTTCACCGTGATTACATCAAAATCAGAAATTAGTAATGCAAGTGGATGCACAGTTGGTACACAAATTAAATGTGGTAACAGACACATAGTCTCAGACAGGTGTTCTGAACATTCTTGTGCCTTTGACTAGATCTTTGGTAATCAGACAGACAAGTGCAGTGATAACTTTTTCTCAACTGGCCCCGTACCCCAAAATAAAATAGAAAGCAAAAAAGTTGGTTTGGTGTCACGAAAATTATTAAAACTCATATCCTACTCATACAGCACTAATTATTCATATTTATTTGGATATAAATTGACCCAAACCTAACAAGGTGGGGTACCAATTAGTCTCAATCAGATTGTTAGTTTCAGTCATTCAAATGTTATGTCAACCAAACAATATGATTCAATTCTTACCTGTATAGTAATTATATCTAGTTATTTCAAAAAGAATTGAATTGACATTGACATCATCAGCAATAAACATTAACAACTTACAACAATTCAGTATTTAAGCTTCATCAGTGAGGAATACTAGCAAATATGTATTACTTATATATATTACAAAATTCACTAAACACCGTTTAATTTAAATTTACTTGTAGGACTATGAAACAACATACAGAATAAATTACAGAATCGATACAACTTATACAAAGGGAGATGAGAATAATAAGGATTGCATATCTGAGATTCTCACATGCATGCCGGGGTGCTTGGTGCTTGATGAACCGTGCGGCTGCGCCTAGCATTTTTATGTGCGACAACTCGGCAGATGATGATTGCATAGTATCACGGCTCTCACTCACAGGCTGGTTTAGTATCAAAGCTTGTCAAGCAGATGGCAAAGGCTTGAAATGCAGAGAGAGGATAAGAGTAGTCCATGGTGAATATATCTTTTCCAATCTTTCCAAACTGCAAGATTACCCTTTCTTGCTCCTCAGGCGAAACATTATGAGACGGATCAACAGCAGCTACAAGTTGAAAGTTCTTTACAGATGCTACTGTAACACGCCCCATAAAGTTTAGGCACCAACACTGGAGCTGCTCATGCCATCTGGGAGATTTGTTTTTGAGTACTAAGGGCTCGATGGAGCCTTCAGTCAGCCCTGGTAGCTCTGAGAGGCTGCCAGAGTAAAAATCTGACATTGGGCTTTTTTCTTTCAGTGCTGGTGACGGAGAAAAAGGTTCGCCAAATATTTGAGGTAATGCTGTTGGAGTTGGGGCATTTCCACCTTCCTCGATAGCTGAGATAGGTATAGAGTTCATGGTGCAGTGCACTCTTCTTGGCCCTCTAGTCCAGAGAGCATTCAGCTCATAGGAAACAGTGCTAACAAGATTGCTACATGCTGGAACTCTTGGTGACACCTGCTTAGAATTAAATATCCCACTTGGACGATGCTTTGGTTGAACTGCAGCATCATGCGGGGGTTGACTGTCGTATACAGTGAATTTGGTGCCCCAAAAATTAGACCTGCAAAATGTATAAAAATCAACCTTGGAGATTGAACTGGGCAGGATGAAAAGCCAATAAAAGAGCCATCATAGTTTCTGTCAACCAAAACTTGCCTCAGTTTACCAACATATTTGTTGCTGGCTCGAGAAAAATTGTCTGCAGCCAAGGATATGATAAAGCCGGTACCTACGGCCCTCCTTATCTTTCTGGCTGCTAGTAACAACTTATTACTCTCATGCTCCGCTATACAATTACAACCAAACCAAAACAAACTGATTAAATGCATAGATTAAAAATACAAAAAAGAAAAAATGAGGGTGCTGACAATGAACCACAATCTGAATGAAACCCATAAATTTAGAGCAAGTTGAAATTCAACATTCCTAGTCATGCCTCGTGAATGTAAGCTTGAAGGGTAACTTAAAGATGAGAAATTTGAAAATTGATTTTCTTTGTCTTAATAAAAGGGATGAAATGTTTCAGCAGTGAAATACTTACATGGCACCAAACCTAAGTACAACACGAACGTAGAAGTTTCTCTGTTCCTCCTAATAAAGCACTGTATTGGATAATCACGGGGACCGGGCTATTCATACACATAAAGGAAAGAGCACATAAGAAACACACAAAAAAAACAAGGGATAAGATTAATTTGGATAGGACCAGAAAAGGTATGAAGAATTTATTACCTGCTTCAATGAAATAGGAAATGTGATCCTTCCACATTGCTGAGGAGTCTTGATGATCTCTTTCATAACAGACCTCCATGATTTACATACCGAAGCACAAAAGACAACAACAGCACGTGCAGGCCAAGATGTCTCACTCTCTTCGACCCTCCGGATTATATCCAAAAGCAATTCAGGTGGTAGACTTGCCCACTGTCCCTGTTGAATAGGTTCAGTCGGAGTTACATCCGGAGCAACATGTGACTTCGACCGAGAGAGCCAATGCTTGCTCTCACCACCCCGCCTTGATATGCTACCTATTCCATTTTTCATCCCCTTGAGTTCACGGACTATACTTTTCAGCGACATGATTCCACGCCTTACAAACTATGTCAATCCAACCACAAGAAGCTTCTAGATTTCTGATGCTAACTAACAAAAACACAAAGACAAAGACTCATGATAAGTAAATGACCAAACAAATATAACCATTTTGTTCCTTATAACAAACACATTTCATGCAAACATTGTTCTAGGTTGAATGAATTGAAAACACCACCAACAAAAAAATCATCTATAATCAAGTCAACAACTAGAAACAAGTCAGCCAAAATTAGATCTAATTGATCCCTCTAAATTGAGCAACTCACTCACAGATTAGAGTGTAAACTGAGTAGTTTATCCGTCAATGGTTAGCATAACATAACATATACATGATTACATGCATAACTAATCATAAACATGTTGAAAAATCAACCTTTGATTTGCTTACTTAAGTCAAACCCCCAAAAATTTAACTACCATTTGGTCAAATTCATAACAATAACTCATGAAATGATGCAACTGTTCATGTTCTGAATTCTGATGAAGTTTTGCTTACTTAAGTCAAACCCCCAAAAATTTAACTACCATTTGGTCAAGTTCATAACAATAACTCATGAAATGATGCAAATGTTCATGTTCTGAATTCTGATGAACTTCACATACATAAAAAAAATGCAATCTAAGACGAACATTGAAACAAAAAAAAAATCTACATCATGGATCAAAGAAGAAAAACCCAAACCCCAAAAAAGAGAAATCATGCAATTAGCATCAAAAATTGAAATTGAATAAAAGGGGCTAACCTGAATGAAGAAAAAAAAGAGATAAATAGCAACAAGTTTAGAATACCGATCTACTAGAAGAAGAAGAAGAAGAAGAAGAAGAAGAAGAAGAAGAAGAAGAAAACGTTATTTGAATTTGTGGCGAAAATTAGTTGACATCGCTCAGTTAAGCGCCACCGCGATTCTGCGGAATCGCGTTTGTGGAATTAGATCAAGCTTTTTTATCATGTCTCATTTTTATAATAATTGATTATTTTGGTGAAAGTGAAATACGATCTGCTTTTGAACTCAACGTGCTGGTCGCGTCAGTGTTTTGATTTTCTTATTTAACTGTTAAATTTATTTCTCTCTTTAATGATTTTAATTTAACTCTATACTCTCATTAATACAGATAGTAACATTTCCACTTTCCACACAAAAATACAAATATAGTAACAGTTTTTGTAATCATGAGCCAAGAAAAATGAACTTTTCTTAATCTAGTTAACAATTAGAATGAGTTAGTTTTTAAATTTTAAATTATTTATATAATTTTGTATTTTAAAGTATTTTAATTGGGTGTATGTGTGATATTTTTTTAATATATATATTAAAAGTATTTATTTAGTATTATTTAATTTCTAAAAACTATCAAAATGTTTATTTATTGTTTAAGGGTAGGAACACATTAAAAATCTTATACATAAAAAATTTATATTAAAAAATAATAAAATTATTAATTATAGATTTATATTAAATTTAACACAATTTTTTTATAAAAAAAAATATAATTATTTGTTAAGTTGTACTTCAATATACAAATTAGCATTACCCATTATTTAAATACAGATTGAAAATTGTCAAAATTGTATGCCGAACTTATATTACTCAAAACTACTTTAGCATAATTTAATTTTTGCATGTTAATGTTAAGGTAAAAAAATTTAAATTGGTTAGCAATGTAAAAATAATTTAAAATGACTATGGTAAATGTAGATCTAGTTCATGTTTGTAAGTTCTTGTGTTAAGAGGAAATATCTTCTTGAGTGAAAAATATATGTTTGTTGTTTGATTTAGCGATTAAGGGGGATAATTTAGCTGAATAGTTTTTTTTTTATATATGTGTGATAAGATCGTTGTCTTTAATCTTTAAAATAGTTCACCTTGTGATATTATTGAATTCGAATGTAACATGTGGTTAAAATGTGATTTGAAGAATTTTAGTATTATGTGTGCTTTCAATGATGGGTATCTTTATAACTTATCTTTATCCTCGACCTTTGACATTTCTCTTTGTCCACATGTAGTTGTTAGTTATTTTGGGGCTTAGAGGTTATAGATTGAGGGGCACATTTAATGACCCTTGATACAAACAAATGAAGACTTTGTTTAAGTATCAAGATAGACTTGAAGTAATTGCAAATTGAGTTCAAGAACTTGTAGCAAATGTAACTAAAACACAAAAGAGTGTTCATAAGGAAGAGAATGAGAAAGATTACAAAGTTATGTACTCAAAATAAGCAGCACTAGATGCTAAAAACTTTAACAGGATTTCTCATGTTGAGAATGCAAGGGAAGCATGGGATATCTTGATCAAATATTATGAAAGAGTTGACAAAAGTGAAGGGTGTCAAGGTTAAATCCCTGAGAAGAAAATATGAATTAGTACAAATGGAGAATAATAAAACTATTGCAGTATATGTATTAAAGATTCAAGGTTTGGTTCATAAGATGAAAAGTTATGGTGAAGTGATGATCGAGAAAATGATGATTGAAAAGTTAATTATGTCACCCACTGATGATAATTTATCATTGGATAAATTTAGTCAAAGAATCAAATCAAAACAAATGAAAGATGAGCCAAAATGAAGAAGAAAGACTTAAGAATGAGCGTAAAACAGCAAAGTGTGAAGATTCTGGACTTAGTGAAAATTTGAGTAAAAAATGAGAAAACAAAAGTGAAGCTTCGGAAATAATTACATGCACCATCAAGCAGCATCGCGCGCATGATAGGGCCATAAAAGTTGCATCGCACGCACAATGCAAGTCATCAGGCGCACGAAGGTTCCCTTTTCTGGGATTTTTTTGACGCGTCTGGTCCATTCTGAGCACTTTTTAAGGAGAATTTTTGCACTTTGATAAGAGTTACGAAAATTGGAGAGAATAGCACGATTTGGAGAGCACCAAGGGTGATTTTTAGGGCATTTGAAGCCATTGGATGTCATTACTTCAAGGGAATTCTTATATTATTTTCATCTATCAATTGTGGTATTGTTATCTGAATTATGAGTAGATAAACTCCTCTAGGTTAGGTTATGTTATGATGAACCTATTTCAATATTGTTGGATTATATGTTGATTTGACTTTGTATGAACCTTTTGATCTATAATATCACTCAATTGCTTATTGTTCTTAATGTTTTTTATGTGAGGTACTTTTTTAAATTGATTTTGGACACAAAGGGAATACTGACCATAAGTCTATATGTTGGACCTAGGGCAGTTATTGTACTTACATTGGTTGAGTAGGAATAGGAGACACGAGTAATGTCATAGAGAATTAACGTTCTGAACATTTCCTAACCCTGCTTATGCTGACGGAATAGGGATAGAAATCTTCGAGTAGTGGTTAATGATTTATTTCCTAAGGGGTCGGCTATAATGGTTTTTTTTATTCGTCGTGGGATTATAGTCATAAGATCATTCATATAAGGCCTCAAACATCAACAATAGCGAAATAGGGGATTCTAAAACACAACATGATCACTTTCATAATTATGTTTAATCTCTTATTTACTTTTCACATTGAAACTCGAACCCCCTCCCTTTTTTACTTGTTTTATACATTGCACACGTTTTTTCTTGTTAGAAGTAGCCCTTGTAGATTCGTTCTTTTTATTACTTCGATATTATCATTACACTTACCAAGAAATCATCACCCAATCTTTATTTTGATCATGTGATAATTGCTTTACAAGAATATGACACCTTAGCATGAGGGTTTTATAAGGTCTCTATAAGCACATGAATTAAGAACTCTTGAAAGAAAAGGAGTGCAATAGTCACTTCAAGCTCTACAAGCTCAAACTTTCAAAATGAATGGTGGTTTCGAGAGGCACAAAGACAAGAAGATTCAAGATAAATTCAAGAAGTATGCATGTTCATGCCTAAGAGATCAAGATTTTTGATAAACTTGAATCCTTCAAAAAGGAGGTGGGACATCAAATTTCAACAAACAAAAGACTCAAAGCAAGGGCAAGAAGCATATTCAATGCTATAATTGTGAAAAATTGGGTCATTATGCCTCATCTTGTTGGCAGAATAAAAGAAAGGAGAAGTCTAAAGACATCGGTGATGATGAAGCCCAAATAGTCCAAGATAATTCAGATGATGACATTGTAGTTTTCATGGTTTTAGTGTTTTGAGATCAACATAAAGTAGGATAATAGTTTCTAGATATAGGTTACTCAAACCATACGAGATGCAACAATAATTTGTTGGTCATTTTTTATAGCATAAGAAATAGCAAGGTGAGATTATAAATAATTGAACCTCACAAGCTAAAGGAACTGGGAACTTGGTGATCAGAATGAATGATGGGAGATTTAAAGTCATTGAGGATGTGTTGTTTGTACTATGAATAAAGTGTAGTTTACTAAGTGTTGTCCAGATTAGAGATAAAGGCTTCTCTATAATAATTAAGAATGATGTATTTGAACTATATGATCCTACCAACATCCTTGTCTTAAGGTAAACACTTGCAAGGAATATGAACTTCAAGATATTAATCAAAATACCACAGAGGTAGAGTGCTTAAAAGGTGTGGTGGAAGGGAATAAAAATTGGCTATGGTATCTAAGGTTTGGTCACCTTAACTTTATATCCTTAAATCAATTAATTAGTCAAGGTGTGGTGATAGGCTTTCAAAGTTTCAAAATGCCTAACAAGATATATGATGGTTGCATAGTCGGTAAGCAACTTAGGATCTTATTCAAGAACAATTTACCAATAAGGAGAAACAATGTGATAGAGGTTGTCCACTCAGATATGTGGGTACCTTTTGATGAGAAGTCTCTTGAAGGAAACAAATACTTGATCTCACTTGTTGATGAGCATAGAAGGAAGCTATATATCTATTTGATTCAATCTAAGGATGAAGTAATTGACATATTCAAGAAGTTCAAGACTCTAGTTGAAAATTAAAGCAACAAAAGAATTAAGGTTCTAAGAACTGATCGTGGCGGTGAATACACATCAAAGGCATTTGATTCATTTTGGATAATAAAGTTATACAACACTAAGTTACAACTCCTTATACACCACAACATAATGTCTTAGCTAAAAGTAGAAACATAACTATCTTGGATGTGGCCAAATGTATGGTAAAACAAAAAGGTGTGCCCAAATTATGTCGGGGTGAAGTAGTTAACACTAAAACATATGTGTTTAATAAATATTCAACTAGAAGCTTAAAGAACAAAGTACATGTGTAGGTTTGGAGTGTGTGCATCATTTTAGAGCATTTGGTGCACTATATCACAAACATGTACTTAATGCCAAGAGAAGAAATTTGGATGATAAGAAAACACCAATGCTTTTAGTTCGTTTCCATGCAAATAATGCATATAAAATGCATGATCTTGTCACTAAAAAGATGTCTATCAATAAATATATAGTATTAGATGAAGGAAACTCATGGGATTGGAAATTAGGGAGCAGTTCAAGTAAGTCTCATGCGAGTTCATTACTCAATGACAATGATAATAATGATGAATCGTCTGAAGAAGATGAATATGGAATGGTATAGAATATGAATATGGAATGGTATAGAATGGGAGGGGTTGAATGGACCATTCTCCTAAAAACATTTTCAAAAACATTTTCTTCAAAAATCAAAGTTTTACAAAGAAATGTGTATATAACAAACGACAACAAAAGATAGCAGAGGTTTTATAAAACATACAATTAAACGAATATTACAATTAACTCATATTATTATAAGTCACAACAATTGGGAAAGACGAAGTTGCTTAAACAAGCAATACAATAATTATCATAATTAAATGTTCACACAAAGCTCAAGTTCAATTTAATTAATCAAATGATCAATCTAACATCAAGAGTTCGTACAACCATAATTTCCTGAAAGAATATCCAAATGACTAGATATATGATAGACTTACATTTATACAATAAATCACTATAACTAGATAAAATCTATCAACATGTGATTATAAAGAGAAATAAATCCTTAGTCATGGAAATCTATGCTAGAATATAAAAGAGATAGATAATGATATATTTTACACCAGGTTTATATTGATATATCTTGTTCGTTCTTAACTTGCACTTAGATCATCCTTCAATGGCTAACCACTAAAAATTCATAGGTCTTCCACTATTTTGCAAATTATTGTACAAATTTTTGTTACATCGGATAATTAAGACAACACTGAACACTTCAAAGTCAATAAATGTTTAAGCTAACACAAGCCTAAATCTGGATTTTCCTTCTATTATAGTAGCTACTCAAATTGTTGAAATCACAAGATCTTCACTTGATCTTGATCCAATTTCCTTGCTAGACCCAAAGTTCCATTCCAAACTTCCATTCCATAACACTCCCTACTCAACTCTACCGGTACCTAGTCTGAGTCTTTGTTCTACTTAAGGATTTTGGAAACTTCCAACTTTGTTTCACAACTACATTCACTCTTACTAACTCCCACAAACATACCTGTTAATGTTGCATACCACATACATTTATAAGTTGATAATAAAAAGCATATTAAATCACTCAAATACTAAAGTAAAATGAATTTAAATTCAATTAAATAATTTCATTGAATTTAGGGTGTTATAGGGATCAAGAGGACAACACAACCCATGTCATGGAACACGGCCAAGCCATGTTGTCCTTGCGAATCACTCCTTTTTATATGATCTTCGACCTTTTTTGTTTCGATTCGCTCCACTGACCTCTTATTACCTAAAAACAAACATACAATACAAAAACGCATAAAAACAAACTAGAATGCTTAAAACACATATGAAATCAAAGGGAAAACAAGCATGAAACATGATACATTTACCGCCTATTAATGAGAGATGAATCCTTCTCGCCTTTGCAGATTTCTCCTAGCGGCGTTATTCCCGATCTCATCCTAATGGTTTTCCCACATGGAATGTGGATCCTCTTCAACTTGAGTCTTTATGCATAACACTTCCTTACGATCTCCTGATCCTCTTGTATAACTCCTACCCACCCATTAGAGAGTGGGTACTTCATGCATAAATACAAAGTTGACAAGGCGGCGCCCAACCGGTTAAAAGTTGGTCGTGCTATAATTATATTATACAAAGAGGGGGCACCAATAACCAAATACCTAACCATGATCTCTTTTGCCTGATCCTACTATTCAAAAGTGGCCATCAAGGTGATATATCCCATCACTTGTACATGTTCTCCATAGAATCCAACCAATGACACTCTGAAAGGCTTCAAATCTTTTAGGTCTTAGTGAATTCTTTCAAACGCCTCCCAATATAGTATGTTTGTGGAACTACCTTGGTCAACGAGAACTCTCTTAATTTCCCAGTCTTCGCATTTGACAGTAACGACCATGGGTTCTTCATTATGAGGGTGGATGGCATCCACATCTTTCTCCGATAAGATGACTGTGGCTTTTGGAGTTTGGCGCTTGCCTTCGATCTTAACTTCATAGAGGTTTTCTAAACTTAGGATCTGGAGAGCATACCTTATTCAAGTGAAAATGGTTTCTCCGTCCCCCGATGAATCCTCCCGCTATGGTGTTAAGTGTGTGGCATACAACTTTACTACCTTTTCCATGTGGTGCTTATTTGGATATTTTGGGCCAGGGACTTTCAGCTTCGTCTCACACTTATGGGCTAGACTTATCTGACAAATGGGAGGAGTCGTCATTCACATATTTCTTGAGGTATCTCTCCTGTATTAGTCTATTGATTTTCTTTTCGATTTGGTATCAATCTTCAGTATGGTGTTCCTTGACTCTATGTAACTTGCACCACCTTCCTAGTTAGGAACCCATCACATATGCCTTAAGAGCAAGCAGCGTAGGGATATTGTGAAGGTGGAAAACCTCGCGCCATATATGCTCATGACGAGTATTCAGAGGCATGAAGTTCTCTATCACCTTACCTACCATTTTGAACATAATTTTGTCCTTTATGGGTGAGGTATATTTTATCTTCCTCTGGTGATATGAGCCTTCAATATTGGGAACATAAACCTTGACATCGCGCACCTTCTTTTCGGTGTTGCTCTCTCCGCCCTTTATGTAGCACTATACTCTAGTGACCACTTCTGCCAATAAAAGTGTAGACTTCTTGGTGAGGGACTCATTAAAGTGTCCCACCTTGATTCCATTCTAGAACTCCCCAATAAACATTTATTAGTTTGGTGGGACGACCCTGATGGTAGCCTCGTTAAAGCGGGCGAGGCAGACCCTTAGTGACTCTAATGGACCATGATGTATCTTAAGTAGACTTGTGATTGACAACTTCCTGTGGCGGCTGGCGGCGAACTGGTGTACTAGCTTTTTTACCAGTTCATGATTGTTGTTAATGGAGGAATGAGATAAACCCATATACCATTGATGGGTGGGGTCCCTGAAAATTCCAAATAACATCTTGCACTTTAGGGAGTCATGTGTTCATATGATGGCCATATGTGTGTTGATGGAGGAAACGTGCTCGTGGGGATCGTTGTAACACCCTAAACCCCGAAACATCTTATTTATAAAAGAAACTAATTTCTAGGATGTTACTTCATCATGAAAACTCAATAAGCAACATATATTTATTAAAAACCATAATGGAAGTAAAGATAAACATGTAATGGTCTGAATACAACATCTCCAACAATAAAATCCATAAGAGTAATAAAATCCAATACATAAGGAAACACAATCGCCCGAAACCCCAGTATTACAGTTCATAACAGTTTATTCGACTAAATAGAAAATAATATAGTAAAATGTTGAGAGGCGTCCTACCGTTTCATAGTACTCATGATCCTATCACTCATGTTGATCACCTGTACCCAAGTCGTAAAGACAACATCAAACAAAGAGAAAAGGGGTGAGAATACATTTACATGTAATAACGATAAAATTTTAGCAACATGATGGCATTAAAGAAACATAACAATCATACATAAATGGTATATATCAATCAAATACAATCCCAAACACACATCACAACAAAATGTAATGCTATGATCCACCAACTTCATCACCTATATGCATGTGGTACCAAAAATATATTGTAGAATCAGAGGAATGTTACTGATTTTATTCCACTAGTCCCTAGTCCTTCCCACCTATACCAACGATCCCCACCAATGGATCTGAGACTCGCCCCCTGGTCTTTTCCACCAAGACCAACGATCCCCACCAATGGATCTGAGGCCACTAAAATCGACCGAAGTCCCACCTAAACTCCGAAATACATGAATGCATGGTAATATGAATCACGAATATGCATTTCATGGACAAACATCACAATTCACAAAAACCATGTATAATAATACTCATAAACACCAAAAGTATCCCAAAAGATATCACTAAAATAGATTTCACTCACGAACCACAAATTATCCAATAAGGGCCACCAAATTTTAAATCACCTAAAATTTTGTTTATTAAACAATATATTCACTTTCCTCACACCTAAAATTATTTAATTAATTATATTTCTAAAAGTGGGTTAAATATACTAATACTTTTATAATATTTTATAAAAGATATATTTAATTATTTTAGGGCTAAATACCATTTCAACTTTAAAAAAATCAATTGGATGGTCTCCGAACTCAAAATGGCAAAAGAGAAAAAATTACAAAAATGCTCCTAACTCGCCGCCGGGCAGCCATCACCTGATCTGTTGCCGTCAGTCCTTCGTCGCAACCCGATCCGTCGTCGCTAGTGGCAGATTTAAAAACATTTTAATGTGGGGGCAAAAGTATAACTTATAATTATTGTTTTTTTAAAATATTTTAATATTATTATTATTATTATTATTATTTAGAGATATTAGAATATAATTTTTAAGATATAAAAATTATAGAATAAATAAACATTTAATGTTTGAATGACTAAATTTTTCTTTCTTTCTTTTTTAAATAAAAAATACTCCATACTCCAAGTATGCTCGGTTCTGGGGTAAATAAGTCATTTGTGAAAAGAATAGACTTATTTGTCATTTTGAGAAAAATATAGTTTTCTGAACTTTATAAGAAAGAGTTTTACAGTATCGATATAATACATCAAAATTTGTGATGATTAAAAATTATATTATAATAATTTCATCGTTAATTTATAGGATTTAAACCCAAATCATCAAAATTCTCGATCCCACAAACGGTCGATTCCAAAAATACCAAATTCACATATTTATTCACATATACATACGATCACAAGGAAAAACATATAATTTCCCATAAGGGGTTTGATCAAACCCCATGATATCAAACACACAAATTTATATATTGATTTGATACATGAAAGATCACAAATCAAATAAAAAAAATCATAGCTGATGAGAGAGAAAGGGTACCCTCATCATCCTGTTGACTAAACCTACAATACAGTAAATAATCTTCCCCCTTACAAATTAATTGCATCTTTCATAAATCTTGAAAAGTTATGCGTTCTTCCCTCACTCTCCAGAATCACTTCCCAAGAATTTCTTTCAAATTCTACCGTATTTCTCCTGTGCTAATTCTAAGGTTGAAATTATATTCTCAATAATTGTTAATTATTACTTACCGATAATAATAAAAATCTCAATAATTGTTGTGTTCCCTAACGGTAACAATACTTAAACTTTCAAACATTTCACTTCCTACTTAAACATTCTCCCGTAACAGTGAAACACTTGTAATACTATTTTAATCTCAACTAAATAATCATTTCAAAATAATACAATTAAATATTTATATCTGTTACACTTAAATAAATCTTAAATAAATCTTTAATATAATAACTTGTTTTTAATTATTCTAACTACTATTATTATTATAACAGACTAAATTATTTTATTATTTCTAATAAATGAAATTAAAAGCCTAATTTCATTTTTCCTTTCACCAAATATATGATTCCCTTAATTATAAAATTACTAAAATAACCTTACAACTTCAAAAATACCACAATAACTAAATAAATAACACACTGCATCATTTTAGTAATATAATATGCTAATAAAATATTAAATAAATTAGGGGGTGTTACAATCGTTGTGCCTAATAAAATTGTCCAAGGAGGGAGGTTTTAAGCCCTCGGGGACAGGTGACTCCCATATCTTGTATGAGAGTGGTTAGGATTCCAATAACTCACTACTACAAATAACACTTTTAAAGTATCACACGAAAGAGATGTAACCTCCGCTATCGAAAGTTCGAAACGACGTAACGAAGGGCGACATGAAAAGATGACACTTAACACCTTGGTTTAATGAAAAATCGAGGAGTAAATTCATCTGATCATGGGTTCGAACCCCATCATCTGCATTTTTATTATTTACAAAGTTTGATGGCGCGCCTAACATAAAATCTCAGTTTTGTTTAAAAATCGAGGTAATAGCCTTATATTATTACGTCCGTTTTTAAAAAAATCGAGGGGTGAATTTTTTTAAATATTTTTCGTTTGTACTTGAATTACAGAACCATATCACAAAATACATAACCATATTTTACAAATTTCTAAATGCAAAGCCAAAATTGGACAAATCTTATAATTTTACAACAAAACTAAATCAAATGATTAACCAACAAAAGCAATTACCAAAATGAAAAGTCTTATAGGTTATCCAAAAGTTCTATGCTAAGATTTGTCACCGGTCGTTAAACACCTATAACTTGAACAACAATTTAAACAAATTAGGATAATCAACAACAACATTAAATCTTTAGTAAAAGTAATAAAAAAGAGTAAAATGAATAATTATAAATTACTAAGTGATATAAAACATTTACTTACTAGTTTTCCCATATTCCCTTTTTATGATCACGATGAATAGCATACACGTCATCTAAATCATTTTCTTCAAATGATTGATAGACATGTGTTATGAAATAAAGGGGTCTCATAGTTAAAATCTTGATTTTCATCAAGAAGATATTTTCCTTGAAGTACAATTAATCATCTAGTGTTAGAAGGATCCGTGACATAAATAACTTATTTTACTTGGGTTGCCATGATGAATGGTTCATTCTTATAAGTTACCTTTCGAAGATTAACCTCTGTGAATCCTAATTCGTCGGTTTCTACATCAGTGTTACTGTCAATCCAATTGCACTTAAATAAAGGCACTTTAAAAGAAACATAATCAATCTCCATAGTCTCCTTAATGAACCCAAAGTATGCTCTAAATGCTAGTACAAGATTATTACCTTTGGCATTAGAGAAGTACATGGACTCAACTTCAACCATAACCCCGCTATTTTTTATAGTACTACAATCATCCTTTGATTTTGTATAGAATTAATATCTAGTAATGTCGTATGCGCTCCAAGTAATTACATTAAACTTAGTCATATATGACAACCATTTAATTGTCTCTGATGCACAAGTACTCTATTTAGAAATACTTTCATTAAACCAAGTTATGAAAGTTTTGTTATGCTCTGTCAAAAACCATTTTTCATTCATTCGAGGGTATTTTTCCTTTATAATAATTTTGTGAGCGATTAAGTAAGGGTGAACTTCATCCAGGTTATTCAATATATACAAATGTGCTTGAAGAACTACATCTTGGATAGAATTTTTAAAATTTAAACCTTGAGTACCTCCACCATCATATCTTTCCTCATGATGAGACTCAGGAATTCCTCTAGAGTTAGCTTCTAACAAATACATTGTACAAAACTCAATATCTTCTTCTGTGATGTACCATTTAATGATCGAAGTTTCCAGACGATGATGATTCTTTGTATACCCTTTGAAGATCTTCATGTATCACTCTATGGGATACATCCACCGTAAATAAACTGGACCACAAATTCCTATCTCCCTTACTAGATGAACAACTAAGTGAACCATAATGTCAAAGAATGATGGAAGGAAAAACATCTCTAATTGGCACAAGATAATTGCTACCTCATGTTCTAACTCGTCTAAATTTTTAGGATCAATAAATTTACTACATATAACATTGAATAATAAGCATAATCTGGTTATATTTATCCTTACATTATTTAGTAAAATGTCACTGATAGTCATTGTTAGAAGTTGTTTCATCAAGACATGACAATCATGAGATTTTAAGTCAACTAACTTGTGATCGTTCTATGACACAGGCTTCTTCACATTTGATGAGTACCCTTAGGGAACTTTGATATCCTGCAAACAATCACACATACTTTTTTTCTTTTTTAGACAGAGTGTGACAAGATGGGGGAAAATATGTTTTATTTCCTATTTCTTTTGAGGCTAACTCTTGTCGTATACCCATCACCACCATATTTTCACGAGATTTCCTAGTATATTTTGCATTGCCTTTAATGTTGAGAAATGTTCCAATCAAACTATCACATACATTTTTCTCCATATACATCACATAAAGATAATGTCTTACATCAAGACTAGACCAATATGGAAGATCAAAGAACACCGACCTCTTTTTCCAACTATTTTTCTCCACGTGCCCTTTTTTTTTTACCTTTTAGTTTCTTTCCAAATATAACCTTAATGTGTTGTTGTCTTTTATAAAATTTATTCTCGGTTAAGGGCTTTGGAGCGAAATCAAACTCCTGCTCTCCATTAAAAACCTTATGCAATCTACGATATGGATGATTAGGTCTTAAAAAAATTTGATGCCTAAGATAAATAGTCTTTTTTCCATTTTGTAATTGGTGGTGACATGTATCAAATTCACATATAGGACACGCTTTATGTCCCTTGACGCTATACCCATAAAAATTACCGTATGCAGAAAAGTCATTGATTGTGCAAAACAATATGGAACGCAACTTAAAATTATCACATGTATATGCATCATCAATATCAATGTATTCCTCCCATAAAAGTCTTAAATATTCAACCAATAGAGTTAAATAAACATATATGTTATTCCCTGGTATTTTGGACCCGAAATCATCATTGATAACATCATATATTTGCGCTTCATGCATAACCATAGAGATAAGTTGTAAATCATGAGAAGAACAAGTCGTGATGTATGGTTAGTACTCAAATTACCAAAAGGGTTCATTCCTTCGGTGGAAAGTCGAAGCCTAAGATTCCTTTGTTCTAGTGCAAAATCTAGAAACAAGGAATCAATTTCTTCCATTATAATGAATAAGCTACATGGCTAATTTTTCCATCACACACTCTTTCATCTGCATGTCATCTAGTATTATTTGCATCATTTGCATTAGCAAACAATCTCTTGGACCTTTGAATTACCGGTAGGTACCATATCACCTTGGAAGGAACACCTTTTCTAGTTACACGATCATCGTCTTCAACATCATTGGCCTTCTTCATGTAGTGTGACTCCCCACATCTCAGGCACTCCTTCAAGTTTTCATATTCTTTCCTATATAATATGCAATCATTACATCATGCATGTATTTTGACATAATCCAAACCCACTGGACACAATATCTTCATGGCCTCATAACTATGATTCGACAACATGTTACCTTCTGGAAGCATTTCTTACAATGATTCAAGCAATTCAGTGAAACCTTAATTCGTCCACCCACCTCTTACCTTAAGATTAAATAGTCTTAACACAACTGACAATCTTGTAAAACTTTTGCACCCTAGATACGACGGCTCTTCCATGTCTTTTTGCAAAGTAGCTACCACATTAGCATTCTTGAAAGCATCTACCCCAATATCATGGATCGTGTCTTCTAGAGTATCATTCATAAATTCATCATCATCTTCAACTATATGTGACATAGATCTTTTTTTATCACTTCACCATGCCATGCCCATTTCGTGTAATTTTGAATAATTCCATCATAACCTAAATGATTGAATATTTCATCCCTTGGATGTTTGTGCATATTTTGACAAATTTTACAAGGACACCCAATAAAACCCTTCTCCTTAGAAAGGTTTTTCCCCCGCAAAATCAAGAAATTGAATCACTCCATTCTTATACTATTTACTCAATTTATTAGCTTAAATCCTACTACGATCCATAATAACATAAAACTTATGAAAATAAAATAAAAATAGTACACAACCAACAATAACTACCAGAACAACAACAAATACCATGAGAATATTATAGTAAACAATATATGTGTAACAACCTGTATAATATATATTAATTTGTACTAACACAACATAAGTGCCTAATGGCATCATTATATACACGTGTCCAACTAAAAACACCAATGAGACATGCTATACAATAATGCCTAAAAATAAAAATCTAAGAACCATGTACAATGTCTTCATTGTACATAACTCCACAACGGAAGATCAAAATAACTGCAGCCCTTGAAACATCAGTAGACAACTTCTCTTAAATTCAACCTGCAAGGAATACCTGAAAAATAACAACAATAATGGGATGAGATAATAATCTCAGTGATTTATCCTATCCTATGGGTCTACTCGGCTCTACAGGGTTCCTACTTGATTCTAACTCAAGTATTCACCTTCCGTTACTTGTGCATCACTCACACCTAGTAACTAGAACTTGAGTAACTAAGGGATAATCATAATGTATGGAAACATGTCACTTGATTTCACATAACTCAACAAATTACTATTTAGATTCACGAAACATCGATCCCCGAACGGACTTACATATAAGACATGTCCGATTCACGCATGCTCGTATGATTCGACTTTCACGGTGAATATTGGGTCCTCTATGAGACTTAATCCCCAGTTCAAGCGACCGTCACCCGTATGGGCCTCTAATCCAGTTAGGATATCTTTCACTGTATGGGCCTCTAATCCAATTAGGTGTCCACCTTTCCCCCATGTCCGCCATGGTTGGGGCTCAAACCTAATTGAGGCATAAATCATTGGTGCCATATCCCCACTTACCGCTTTACCTAAGCCCTCGAAGTGGTATGTGCACCATCACAACAAATTTTGAATACGTGATTAATTCTCAATAAGAAATAGGACATTTGGAACAAAAGTTTCTCACCAAAATATCAAACAAATTCTCATGATATCATATTAATTCTCATGACATCATAACATGATCCATTCTCATTACATAAATCACACATGTTCCATACAAAGCATATTGACTTGTTTACCAAGTGAATTGATCGGAAAAATAGCAAGTGTATTATTTTTACCGATGTAGTAATAAGGAGTTTTATTTCCAGGTATCGATCTCAGGGATTGCGTAGGAAATACTTATTTTACTTTGATTCTATTAGAACAAAAAGAGAATGGTTTGGTTGTTTTGGGAATTTTTAACAATAAACACAAAAGATAGTAAAATATAATTGATTAAGATAAAATATGCTAGGGTGGGTGGTTGATTTAACCAGTTATGAATTCAATCAAGATTTCCTTAATACACATGAAACATTCAATCTCCTAACCTCAGAATGTTCTTCCTTAAGTCCTTAAGGGAGAAACTATTAAACTACCAATTCTTACTCAAATGTCCATTCGATTAATCATTGGTTTTAATCATAAACAATATCAAGGTTTATGGCGATTTACAAAAGTTCCTAGTCCTAGGTGATGCAATTATAAACCCAATTGTGTGAAAACTCTAACAATCACAATCCTGTTATTGATAGTCATAGATCTATTTGTATTTGTTCGATACAAAAGCATAAGCACATCACACAATCGAATTGAAATTCGTAACATCGTAATAAGGAAATCAATAGTTAGAATTCATAACATCAGATCAAATCAGGACCACCCCCCTAGCATTGGGGGTTTAGCCTCTCATAGTATTCAAAGAAATCATAGTATGGAAATTAAACATTACAAAGAGTTAAGAGATCTTGATCTTCAATGGTTGATGCCCTTGAATCTCGTTGTCTCCAAATCCTCCGTAGTCGCTATTTTCTCCGGTGCAATATTTCTTTTTCGTACGTCAAAAAGTCTCTTCTCTATCTCTCCATAGTCTTCTAATAGCCTCCAATGGATTTTTCCCAGCAAGAAGTCCAAAATACCCTTAATGAACAAGGCGGATCCACACAACAAAAAGTAAAATTTCTCAGTCGCGCCCAACAACACGGGCAGTGTGTACACACACGGGTGCCCGTGTTGATTCACACGGACAGTGCGTATACACACGGGTGCCCGTGTTGCTCTTCAAAAGTTGTGTTTTTATGCTTTTTTTTAAAGCAAGCTACAGAGACATCAACACGGGCCGTGTTCCTACACACGGGTGCCCGTGTTAACCCTATGTTTTTCCTCTCCACGCTTTCTTTGCCTGACAAACAACACGGACCGTGTTGTTGCAAAAGGGGGGCCGTGTTGACCTGCTGTATCTTCATATTTTTGCGTTTCTGAGTATCCACAACTCCACTATTAGTTCTTTTAAACATGTGCAACGACCTGTAACAATAACACTACCAAATCGAAGCGTAAAAGAGACCTTTTCGACATAAACATGTAATAAAATGTAATGCGATAACAAACTAACAAAACATGATAAATGACTATGGAACAACTATAAACAAACACAAATCTTACCAAAGTGATGAAAATATGTCGGATTAACAGTGGGAATTCAATGGAAATGGTGACCGATCATGAATACTTGTCCATGATACACACATAGGTACCGTTGCGTCCAAACATCACCATCTAACTCATTTCATGACTTAAGTTATCTTTCTAAGTCATTTACCTAGTATTTACCTAGGTTTACCTCACTCATAAGTTTTAGTCTTATACTTACACAATCAACATACAACAATTTCACAACATAATTCATGAATACACATGATAATTTCATTACCAAAACATAGACAATAATTGTAGTACAAACATGTTTTCTTATCATCAATTGATGAAGCATCAGACTACCTTTCCAATGTGTTCAACCTCACGTTTATCGCAGTTACCATTCCCATTTTATGGGGGATACAATGAAATAATTTGTAAACACACATAATAGTATAATACTAACAATCAAGTTATAATTCACTTATAATCATGATTTTATATTACCAAGCAATATAGCCTTGAACTAGCTTTCCAACTCATCCGATCGGGCCTCATTTTGAGTTACGAAACTCATTTTAGAGTGAAAACAGGGGAATCAATCGATTATTGTCATGGCCCAATCGATTGGATCAACATTCTGCCACGATTTTTCACTAAAATGGAAGGGACCAATCGACTGGTGCATGGTGTCAATTTATTGACACCCAAAACATTTCCAAAAATTACATTTCTAAACATGTCTTCTTCCGTCATTTACCATCCTAAACCATTCCAAACCATATACTAACATATTTAAGCATTTCCTACCATGAAAATAACATCATACAAGGATGTATAGATAACTTTGTTTTCCTCACTTCTTAACCTCATTAATCTCTAACAATCCAACACAACTCATGGAGTCAACATGCCATAGCAACAAGAGACAACAACAACAACTTTGTTCCTTCATATATTCTCATAACATCAACACAACCTTAGCTTCATCAACATGACATATCATTATACATGCAACAACATCAACGTGGTTTCACCATATGATATTTCAATATGATATTAATACCAATCCAACAACAACACAACAACCAATATCATGTATCATGGATTAACAACCATAGACTTGCAATACACCAAGAAGATCATGTATCAAACATCAATTTCATAAACATAGTAAACATCATAAATCCCTAACTCCCAATTTCATGAAATTTCTCCCCAGAGCTATAACTTAACTAAGAACTCACCTCATGAAGATGATGAAGTTTAGTGAAGAAAATGGTGAGTGATGATGAAGATGAAATGATGGTGGTGATGATGAGTTTATGAACTTTCTTCTTCTTCCATGAGTCTTCTTCTTCTTCTCTTTTTTCTTTCCTTTTCTCTTCTTTCTTTTACTGGTTTCTCTATCTCTCTTTCTTTCTTATCTATTTTTCTTCCTTCTATTTTTATCCACTTCTCTTTCTTTCTACCACATAAATATACAACGTATAGTTAATATATATTATAATATTAGGTAGTAATACAAAATATCTCAATTGATATTTTATCTTCTAGTACCAATTGACCAATTATTAATGTTACCAAAATATCCTTCTTATACTTATTAATAATGGTCCTTCTCTTTTAATAAAGATTGATCTCTTCAGAGTCCACTGGTTACTCTATTGGTCCCAACTGACAACATTTAGAGCATGTAGAAGCTCTAATTATTCCAACTGACAAGAGATAGAGTACATAGGAACTCAATTGGTTTCAACTGATAACTAATTGAGCATTTGAGGGAATATGGGATATTACATTCTCCCCCCTTAAATTGAAATTTGCCTCCGAATTTCCTCTACTCAACAAATAAATACTTCTTGCATCACGTCTTAGACTAACACCTGACTTCTCTTCGATTTCAAACTTCTGACATATTCATTCTTCCAACTTATCCTCCTTGGCAAACTTCTTTCTTGTGTGAACTCTCAATACTTCATGGTCTAAACCATATTATCATTCTGATATTGGAGTAACGTTTAAACTTGCTCCCACTTAATTCATTTGATATAGTGCTCTAAATCAGTTGGTCACTTTCCTCCCGGAAACCACGACTTCCCTTCCTTGCACTAAGTTACATGAAACATGATTATGACACCTTGTCTTGATTTGGATAATCAACACTCTTCAAATCTCCACGAGATAGTTTACTGATTCCTTGACTCCACGCCATACTTAAGACTCTCCTCTTATAAATTCTTTAGTAATTGTGATAACCTTTTAATACAACTAGTGATATCCTTATCATCTTCACTTGGTTTGATATTATATGCTGCAAGCATCTACTCATACTATTTCACTTCTCTCGTACTACTCCAATAAAATAACACACTTAGCATGAGATTATCTCACTTCCGTTCCTACAATTTACCATCTCTCTGATCCTCTATAAATTTTACTGAGCCCTTCTATCCATCACCTTTCACTGTGCTACTCTGATTCCAACAGTGGAACACCTAGGATTCCTAGACATTACTTGTTAGATAACAGTCTACATAGAAGATCACGCCTATCCTCCAGAGCGCCCACCACCCAAAACAGTAATATGACCTCACTGACATCCATTAGTAGAATAAATTTCTTGCTGACACACAAAGGTTTAGAATATGACCAACATCCTCCATAAGATAGATATGCAGAAGCCACGCGACTACAATCATAAAGGCGTACGAAATTCAGATTTATCATGTGCTCGAATGAACTAATCCAAATTAGTTTGACAATATCTGATTCTTGTTACTATATTCCAAATCAAATCCTCTTATAGGGTTCTGATTCTTTCAAGCTTTCTGCTGACACGGGATCTCGACCAATAACAAAATAACACCATCAAGGAACTTTGAGTCGTCAATAAGACACCACTTCCAAGAAACCTTAAGCAATCTAGAATGTAACCGTGAGTTTCCATACTACTTTTGGAGTCACACAATGCTTTACACATTTAGAAATAACATTTCACTTCCTATCTAGAACCCTTCATCTTAACATCCTGATCCATCTTCAAGAATCTTAGCTCATGCTCTTACTAATATACAACCTGAGTTACATGGTTAACTTCAGGAACATATGATCCTTGTTCCTCCCCGGAAGTATAACTCATGAATCCTTCCAATAGGGTAGAGTACCATTGTATACAAAAATACTACTCTCTTGGGGGTCCACATCCAAAGCCATGAACCCAAGAAATTATCGAATGCCATATTCTGACTAACCAACTTACACCTTACGAATGCATATGTAAAATACATAACTAACCTTATCAAGATCACCACTCGGTAACTCTCTTCCAACTACGTTCCTTAAAGTTATTCATAGTCATAACAATGGTACTTCCAAGACTTACTTAAATTGAGCATGGTTCACCAAGTTGGTTTCCCAAACATTTGACTTCCATGATATCTCTACAGATGACCAACTACGCCCTACACCTTCAAAAATCCCAATTTTAAAACTATCAATCTAACTTGTAACTCTATCCTTAACTTGCACAGCCCTAATGGTACACCAATGAGATTTAGGATACATTCAGTTCCAACAAGGTGTGATTATCATACTTCGTGATCAACCAAATCCAAACATTACTCAGGAAGATAAATAACAACCGGGCTCCCAATAAGCCACTATTTCTCTTGCAATTAAAATAAGATGCACTTAAGATGAACCTTAACATTGCCACACACTTATGACTGGAATTTTCTTCTAAACCAATACCTACTACACACTTCATCATACTAGGGTTACTTGTCTAGATGACTTGCTACAGACAATCCTCATTGTCTCCCCATAAGTTCTTACAACATAACTTATTTCACATCCTACACTTAGTGCCCATACTCAAGCTTGGCTTGTCTTTTGTTGTCTACCATAATCTCAACTTCTCAAAATACAAGACTCACTACTCAACAAAGTGTGTGTTACTTCACATCCGTCTTAAGACAAGGAATCCATTACACACACTTGTGACCATAATGCCGATATCACATACTTCTCTTAATACCAAGGTTTAACTTTTTCCACTATACTCCCTCCTCTATAAATCTCCACATGTGAACAATTATCAACCATACACCCATATCTTATCCTCAATAAAATCCTTATGACTTCATAGTATTCTTATATGAAGTGCATTCCACTACAGTAGTTGTAATGCAAGGGTTACATTATTCCCAAAATCTATATCTTCTTCTTTTCTAAGGTAATTTTCTCAAATCCATTTACATAACCATTCTACTATAATTCCTTAAATCCAATTTACTTGCTCTTTTCCTCAACCAGATCTCCTACAACCAAAACCCACTGGAGCTTCCATTACTATATAATGTGTGTTCTCTCTTCAACACAAACTCTTATAATTGATCCTTAGGTAGCTCAACATTCCATAATGGTATCTTACTAACATTGAATCCTTGACAAATTGTATTGAACCTGATATCCCCTTTTATGTCTGAATATACTTGATTTATCTTCTACCCTTCATTTGGTGCATACCAGTTTCACTTGGAATAGGCAGCCCTGTCCTCGAGTCTCTCCTCAGACTTCACCATTACCTTAGGCTCCTAACAAAAATTGAACATCCTCATCTATCAAGATCCCAACCTCTTGGAAGGTACCATTCCAAATATACTCCATGA
Organism: Lathyrus oleraceus; assembly: GCF_024323335.1. Taxonomy (NCBI): domain Eukaryota; kingdom Viridiplantae; phylum Streptophyta; class Magnoliopsida; order Fabales; family Fabaceae; genus Lathyrus; species Lathyrus oleraceus. The sequence goes on from NC_066582.1 coordinate 213,142,850, forward strand.
AGTACTCTTGTCCTTCCAAAATGTTTTAGTGGCCTTAGACGCTGAAACACCGATACACTACCTCACTTCCAGACCTTATGACATATGAGCAACATAACCATACTTTCTCCTTCACTATATGGAATTACTTACAATACTTATTCCATATCAGTGGGTCAATCTTATTCTACTATCAAATTCACATATTTCTCAAAGCTCTGATAATTTATCCAACAGAAATCCTCAAATTTCTGACTTCATCAACACTACAGGATTGCTTGAACCATACACCTCTCTTCAATTACATGTTATCAAAGTTACGACTTCTACTAATGCTTAAACTGAATTAACTGGTTCTCCTTACTGTCAAACTCTTGACTTGAGTCCACCCTTGATATACAAGCTCTACACCACCTTCGGAGTCCTCGTGGTCACCCAACCATGATCCTACCTATCACACACATAGAATTAGGTTGATCAGGCCTAATACTACATACAATAATATTAAGAATCATGTTGGCTAAACAGACATATGTGGCGGGAATAAATTTACTTATGATGTTTCAAGGCTAGGTCGAGAATCAACCTGATCTATACCAACTGTAACAACCCGTATAATATATATCTAGAATAATATCATACAAGTGTTATTAATTGGTACTGACACAACATAGGTGCCTAATGACATCATTATATAACTGCATTCCTTGAAACATCAGTAGACAACTTCTCTTGAATTCAACCTGCAAGGAATACCTAAAAAATTACAACAATAATGGGATGAGATAATAACCTCAGTGGGTTCTCATATCCTATGGGTCCATTCGGCTCTACAGAGTTCCTACTCGATTCTAACTCAAGTATTCATCTTCTGCTACTTGTGTATCACTCGCACCTGGTAACCAGGACTTGAGTAACTAAGGGATAATCACAATGTATGGAAACATGTCACTTGAGTTCACATAACTCAACAAATCACTATTCTGATTCACGAAACATCGATCCCCGAACGGACTTACGTCTAAGACAGGCCCGGTTCACGCATGCTCGTATGATTAGACTTTCACGGTGGATATCGGGTCCTCTATGAGGCTTAATCCCCAGTTCAAGTGACCGTCACCCGTATGGGCCTCTAACCCACTTAGGGTATCTTTCACCGTATGAGCCTCTAACCCACTTAGGTGTCCACCTTTCCCCAAATTCCACCATGGTTGGGGATCAAACCGATTTAAGGCACGAATCATTGGTGCCATATTCCCACTTACCACTTTACCTAAGCCCTCAAAGTGGTATGTGCACCATGACAACTAATTCCAAATACATGATTAATTCTCAATAACAAAGTCTTTTAGTAATTGCTATTTCTATTTTATGCATGTATTTTCGGTAAACATCAATCATATTCAAATGCATATATTAATTCGAATTAAATCAATGGACGTTTATGCAAACAAAACGGAGAAAGTAAAACAAAAGTATCTTTTTGGAAATAAAATTGTATTGATTTTGAAAGAGGGCCTATAAACAAGCAATTTTAATACAAGGAGACAGAAATCCTAGTAAGAGGAAATTGTCAAGAAAGCAAAGAAAAAAACAGCTATGAAAAAAAAAGTCCTATTGATTTTAATTCTACTACTGCTATTATGTCTTCAAGCATCTCATCTCTTGTTGTCGGATAGAAGTGATTGGCTTGTTCAGTCTCTTTGACTTTGGTGAAGCTGGCCGAGAACGGGACATAGTCATACGCTTTAATCCCTAATTTTTGCCTGGACCGCCTTTTCAGGCTTTTAGTCCACCAGGATACCCTTTTTTGCCCAAGCCGCCTTTTCAGGTTTTCGACTTGCCGGATGTACATTTTTATATGTTTATCCCTAATTTTTGCCCGAACCCTTTTAGTTCGCCGGGATGCCCTTACTTTTGCCTAGATATGTCGACCTAGCGGGTCTCTTTTATGCGTAGTATTTTTTAACTATGTCCGCGTTCACGGGATGCGGGAAATCTTCGCCATCCATTGTAGCAAGCATTATGGCTCCACCAGAGAATACCTTCTTAACTACAAATGGCCCTTCGTATGTGGGAGTCCATTTGCCTCTAGGATCACCTTGTGGTAGAATGATACGCTTTATCACCAAGTCGCCAATTTGATACACCTGTCTCTTGACTTTTTTATTAAATGCCTGGGTCATGCGCTTCTGATATATCTGTCAATGACAAACAGCCGCAAGTCTCTTTTCATCAATCAAATTTATCTGATCGAGTCGGGTCTGAATCCCTTCATCTTCATCTAAGCCTGCATCTTTCATAATTCTTAGAGAGGGAATCTGAACTTCCACTGGTAAAACGGCTTCCATTCCGTAGACTAAAGAGAAAGGAGTTGCCCCTGTCGAAGTGTGTACTGAAGTGTGATAACCATGAAGAGCAAATGGTAACATCTCATGCCAGTCTTTGTATGTTACTGTCATCTTTTGTATAATCTTCTTAATATTCTTATTAGCAACTTCTACGACGCCATTCATCTTTGGCCGGTACGGAGAATAGTTATGGTGTTTTATTTTGAACTGCGTGCAGAGTTCAGTAATCATCTTGTTGTTCAAATTAGCACCATTATCAGTGATAACTCTTTCAGGGATGCCATACCGACAAATAAGACTATTCTTGATGAACCGCGCCACCACATTCTTGGTGACAGAAGCAAATGAGGCTGCCTCTACCCACTTCGTAAAGTAATCAATAGCAACAAGAATGAAACGATGTCCATTAGAAGCAGTAGGTTTAATCTCTCCAATCATATCAATGCCCCACATTGCAAAGGGCCAAGGGGCTGTCAACACGTTCAATGGAGCAGGAGGTACATGTACTTTGTCCGCATAGATCTGGCACTTGTGACAAGTTCTGGAGTGATGGTGGCAATCAGCTTCTATGGTAGACCAATAACACCCTGATCTCAGAATCTTCTTGGCCATCGTATGTCCACTAGAATGAGTCCCAAAAATACCGTCATGCATGTCTTCCATAATCTTTTCTGCTTCCTTTTTATCCACAGAGCGAAGCAAAGTCGAATCATGATTACGTTTGTATAATACTCCATTACTCAAAAAGAATTTAGCGGAGAACTTCCTCAGAAATTTTCTGTCATTGATGGATGCCCCTTCAGGGTATTCCTGAGTTTCTAAATATCTTTTTACTTCGTGGAACCAAGGTTTCTCTTCTACTTCATCAACATTAAGTTCATAACAATATGCTGGTTCATCTAATCGTTCAATGGTGATCATGGGAGCTTCATTGTCCCATCTGACTCTAAACATAGATGACATGGTAGACAATGCGTCTGCCAACTGATTCTCTTCTCGTGGAATATGTTCGAATGTAATCTCTTCAAAGTATGGGATTAATGTCAACACCCGCTCTCGATAAGGGATGAGATTCAAATGTTTAGTGTCCCATTCTCCTTTGATCTGACTGATTACTAAGGCTGAGTCTCCGTACACACTCAAAAACTTGATTCTCAGGTCTATAGCAGCTCTGAGTCCCAAAATACATGCTTCATACTCAGCCATATTATTGGTACAATCAAAACATAGTCTAGCAGTGAAAGGCGTATGGCAACCCTTGGGAGAAATAATTACAACACCAACACCATTGCCCAATGCATTAGAAGATCCATCAAAAACCATAGTCCATCGGGATCCCAGTTCGGGTCCTTCATCCGGTCCAGGTTCTTCATAATCAGTAACAAGCATAACATCCTCATCAGGGAACTCAAAATTCATAGATTGGTAATCATCAACTGCTTGATGAGCCAAATGATCAGCTAACACGCTTCCTTTGATTGCTTTCTGGGTAGTATACCGGATATCATACTCTGTTAAAATCATCTGCCATCTTGCTATTCTTCCGGAGAGAGCAGGTTTCTCAAATATATATTTGACAGGATCCATCTTAGAAATCAATAAAGTGGTATGATTCAACATATACTGTCTTAGTCGGCGAGCAGCCCAAGCCAAAGCACAACAAGTTTTCTCAAGCAGTGAGTATCTTGTTTCACAATCGGTAAACTTTTTGCTAAGGTAGTATATTGCATGCTCTTTTCGACCAGACTCGTCATGTTGCCCCAGCACACACCCCATTGAATTTTCTAACACGGTCAAATACATGATTAGAGGTCTTCCTTCAACTGGTGGCATCAGAATTGGAGGTTCTTGGAGATACTTCTTGATTTTGTCAAAAGCTTCTTGACATTCATCATTCCATATTATCTCTTTATTTTTTCTCAGTAATTTGAAGATGGGTTTGCAAGTAGCAGTCAAATGGGAGATAAATCGGGCAATGTAATTCAAGCGTCCCAAGAAACCTTTAACTTCTTTATCTGTACGGGGAACTGACATTTCTTGAATAGCTCTCACGTTAGTCGGGCCAACCTCAATTCCTTTACCACTGACAATAAAGCCCAAGAGTTTACCGGATCTTACTCCAAAGGTGCATTTGTTCGGGTTCAATCTCAACTTGTATTTCTTCAACCTCTCAAACAGTTTGTATAAATGATCGAGATGTTCTTCTTCAGTATGAGATCTGGCTATCATGTCATCCACATATACCTCTATTTCATGATGGATCATATCATGGAACAAAACCACCATAGCACGTTGGTATGTTGCCCCTGCATTCTTTAAACCGAATGGCATTACTTTGTAACAGAAAGTGCCCCATTGCGTCACAAACGTAGTTTTCTCCATGTCTTCAGGTGCCATCTTAATCTGGTTATAACCTGAGAATCCATCCATGAATGAGAATACCTTGTGTTGAGCGGTGTTATCTACCAGAACATCAATGTGCAGAAGTGGAAAGTCATCTTTGGGACTTGCTTTATTCAAATCTCTGTAATCTACACACATTCGCACCTTACCATCCTTCTTTGGAACTGGTACCACATTAGCAACCCATTGAGGATAAGAAGTAACAGCTAGAAAACCTGCATTAAATTGTTTCATAACCTCGGCTTTGATTTTCTCAGACATTTCAGGACGCATGCGACGAACCTTTTGCTTAACAGGATGACAATCTTCCTTCATCGGCAAACGATGTACTACTATATCAGTATCTAGTCCTGGCATGTCTTCATAAGACCAAGCAAAAATCTCTACATAGTCATGTAACATCTGAATCAATCTTTCTTTGACACTATTTTCCAAGCCTGCTCCTATTTTGACTTCTTTCTTGTCTACTTCAGTACCCAGATTTACAATTTCAATTGATTCCTCATGCGGTTGTATAGTCTTTTCTTCTTGCAGTAACAGTCTGGCAAGCTCTCCAGGCACTTCACAATCTTCCTCACTTCCATCCTCGGCTTGGTAGATCGGATTTTTAAAGCCATAATTAACAGTAGCAGAATTATTATCAATAGGATCCAGAGTGGATATGGATCTGCAATTTGTTACGTGAGTGTGTGTAAGAAAACATAGCTTATTTGAAAGATGACAGGAAAGATAAAGAGCGCAATATTTGAATGCAAAAAGTCCATTGATTTATTGAATGTGAATATGCTTATGAAAATGACAAAACCCTTAACAAATTAGCTATTGTGCCCCGGGCATAGACACAATGCTTTCAGAAGTTCAATTGTTCATAATAAAAATTACAAAATTTGAAACACTAAAATAAGCAATAACAATTACTCCTAACTAAAGGAAATCGGGATAGTGTCTTCAGCCTTCCAATTATTGAGTCCGTCACCAATTGTTGGGAAAATCCAGCTATCCAAGTCGCAATCGCTATCAGCATCTTCTACAACATTAATCTGATCTTTGACTATCTTTTCAGAGCTAAACCCCAGGCCAAATTTATCAGACTTGTACGGTACATCGATAAGTTGACCCCAGCCAGTACGACCACCATCTTTAACCACGGCTTGAGCATCTTTCAGAGAAATCATAGCAGGAGGAGCACGAATAACCTTGGGCACACGGGAAGTTGGCTTAAGGACAGGATTGGTCAGAGGAACTACTTCAAATGACTGAGAAGGAGTCTCAAAGAATTCACCATCCATCTCGACGTATCTGAAGGTATGCACACTACTGACAATATACTCTTCTTCTCCACACACAGTGACAATCTTGCCTTCTATTGGATACCTCAACTTTTGATGGAGAGACGAAGCTATAACACTTGCCCCATGGATCCAAGGGCGTCCCAGCAAGCAGGAATAGGCAGGACGAATGTTCATTACGTAACAGGTAGTGTTGAAGACTTGAGGTCCTATCTTGATAGGGAGAACCACTTCACCATGGACAACACTCTTCGCACCATCGTAAGCACGCACCACAACGTCACTAGGTTTCAGTTCAATGCTTTTACAGTCAAGCTTATCGAGCACAGCTTTCGGTAGCATATTCAAAGAAGAGCCATTGTCGATCAACACATGAGACAAGGTGATCCCCTTACACTCAATGGAGATATACAGAGCTTTATTGTGATTCTTTCCTGCTGGTGTCAGGTCAGCATCAGAAAAGCCTATGCCATTATCAACAGCCAAGTTAGCAACATAATTTTCTAACTGATCGACAGATGTCTCCTGAGGTACATGAGCGGTCTTCAAGAATTTTATCAACGCATTGGCATGAGATTCAGAATATAACAACAAGGATAACATCGAAATTTTAGACGGAGTATGCCCCAGCTGTTCTACCACATCAAAATCACTCTTACAGATGATTTTCAGCATTTCTTCCATTTCCTGCTTGGCAACATCTTCGGTAGTAACTTCGACTGGTGTCTTTGACTGGGAAGGATTGATTACTAGTCCCTTTCCTCGAGTTTCAGGGGCAGGAGGTGAGATTTCTGGAGAGAAGATCCTTCCACTTCGAGTAATTTTACTAGTCCCAACAATGTCAACGTCATTAGGATTAGCAGAATCATCATCTTGCTTTATGCCGTGGATGTAAACATCACCTCCATAATTCCACGGAATGGCTTTGCTTGAGGAATACGGTACTGGGCCAGGTGCAGTAATAATTAGGGGAGCTACCTTGGGCTCAGCAGTAATCTTCACAGGCACTCTAGTAGCGGTAATCTTCACTGGAACTTTGGACCTAGCAATCACAAATATTTCTTCAATAGGGTTTTCCACCTTAGGAATCTTTTCAAAGAGAATTGTATGATCATCCATCAGCCGTTGAATACCATTCCTCAACTTCAAGCAATCATTGGGTCGGAGTATACAAAGATCGCAATTTTCAGCACAACCTGGAAAAAAACCAGCTTGCAATAAATTCTTCTTGATGATCAGGAGAGGAGATGCTAAGTCAGCTACATTAGTAATGTGAGAATTGTCATCGACAACATTAACAGTCTTGTCATGATTAGGCATAGGAGCAGTTATGACATTAGGAGTCTCCGGAGGATCAAATTCAATTTCTCCAGCGTCGATCATATCCTGAATCTTATTCTTCAACAACCAACAATCGTTTGTATCATGCCCGGGGCTTTTGGAGTGATATGCACACCTGGCATTGGGATTATAACGAGGAGAAGTAGTGTTGGGATTTGCAGGAGGATCTTTGAGGGTAATTAAATTTGCTTTTAGCATACCCTGCAGTGCTTGTGCTAAAGTCATATTGATCTTGGTAAACTGCCTTCTTGGCCTGTCTTGTCTGTGTTGGAAGTTTTGAGATGGCGGTGCTGCAATCGTAACTGCTCCAACAGTATGGTCACGATTTTTCTTGTTATGACCCCTTTCACCATACACAACATTTGATTCATTCTTCCCCTGATTGGACTTTTTGGTGCTTGCAGAGGTAGCCGCCTGTATCTTTCTGTAACACCCTTCTAAAATACCCCAATAATTTAATTAAATATCAAAATACAACATCAGAGTAATTATGCAGTTAAGGGTGTCACATAATCACTTCACACCATGTTCCAAAATAACAGTCATGCTCTTTATTTAATCAAATAAACAGTTGCATAAATCGCAGCGGATATAAATCAAATCAATCAAAGCATGTAACACATTACATGTAAAATGGTTCACAACCAACAGTAAAACATTTAAAACATCCCTTCCCGATGTTACATCTATCAGAGCATGACCCACTAAGGAACTACTCTAGACTCCAAGTACTAGCTCCTACTCAATCACTGCTCGTTACCTGAAAAACAGTTGTAAGGGTGAGTTCCTCAATCAATATAATAAGTATTATAAAATATCATGTCATGTTAAGTAATTTAACACACTTCATCACCCTAATCCAAACATGTATTCAGTAACAGCACATCAACTCAACATAATACTCAACACCAACACAAACAACACGTATAATATTGGAATACATCCATTCATATTATACGCCATACATATATTATGCAATGAGACTCCATGCATGCGGTACCGACTATTTGTGAACATATAGTTCAACCTCACCGTCCAAATCCAGGCACGGCTACCAAGCTCACTAGTCCCACTCATTTGAGACATAGTGACTCACTCACTAATTCCTCACCATGGGAATTAGCTACCACCCCAAATGGGCCATGCTATGCACGCTAATCACCTAGCATGCAAACATCAACAACAATCAAAATGATTTACTCACTAATTCCTCACCATGGGAATTAGCTACCACCATAAAGGCCACAATATGCATGCTAATCACCTAGCAATGCAACAACAACAACAACTCAAGAATAGACATATGCTCACACTCTAAGCCATAAAACAGTCTATTCACAAATGCATACATAACTGATACATTCACAGCATCATGCATACCATCACACATCATCAACACATTTTATCACAAAAGCATATCATATCATGCCGCATAATCAAACACAGTATTAGCACACTCTACTAATACCTATACTACTCAAAACAACGGGAAAATGATCCCTACTACGTCATACATTAGCTAAGTTACATCACTCAGCCTAAACAACCAAAAACTGCACAACCATAGTTCAGAAAAACCACAAGTCTGCCCATACGCGTATTGCCTATGCCTATACGCGTATTGCCCATTCCTGACCAAGTCCATACGCGTATTGCCCACGCCCATACGCGTATGCTACGCGTACCACATTCTCATACGCGTACCAACAGAGACAATTTCACGTTCAAAACATCATCTTTTTCACTCATACGCGTAAGGCCTCATCCATACGCGTACCAGCCATATCATACGCGTATTGCCTAGTGCCATACGCGTATGACCAGAAACCAGAATTTCCAAATCTGCAATGGCTTCTCCTGCTACGAGATCTATCCAATTCAACCTTCCACAGTCCAAATTTTACACACAATTCATTCATCTCGTCTAACACGAATCATACACTTTCGATTTCACAAATTTCTAACCTTTCTACCTCTAATTCCTACGAATTTCTTCAATTTTAATCCCAATTTCGTTCATCCCAAAAGTTCACAAATTCATCATACATCATTCAATCAGAGGCAAATCAATGGTTTCTCACTACCCATCACATATTATCCCATAATACCCATTAATCGATGATAAACCCCCCTTACCTGATTAATCCGGCAAATTCCGTTAGCTTCAAGCTTTTCCTCTTCTCTTGCTCTGCCTCTTTGCCCTTTCCCACTTCCAGCCGCTTGCTCTGTTTTCCTTTTCACGTGAAAACCTTTTTTCCAAAAATTGGGACTTTTTATTATTCCCACTTATATACTCCAATAATAAAATCCAATAATATTATTCCAAAATAATAATAATAATAATCCAATTATCTAATTAAATTAATAAATATATTATTAACTTAATTTAAATAATTACCATATTATTATCGGGGTGTTACAACTCTCCCCCACTAAAAGAGTTTTCGTCCTCGAAAACATACCTCAAGCGAATAACTCAGGATAAGACTCCTTCATCTGACTCTCAAGTTCCCAAGTCACATTGCCACCTGCTGGTCCTCCCCAAGCTACCTTCACCAAGGCAATCTCTTTACCCCGCAACTGCTTCAACTCTCGATCCTCAATCCTCATAGGTGATGTTTCAACAGTCAGGTTATCTCTCACCTGTACATCATCTATTTGGACCACATGCGACGGATCATGAATGTACCTCCTCAACTGAGACACATGAAAAACCTCATGCAAATTCGCAAGTGACGGCGGTAAAGCGATACGATAGGCTACCTCTCCTATCCTTTCCAAAATCTGATAAGGACCAATAAATCGAGGTGTCAACTTCTTCGACTTCAAAGCTCGATCAACCCCAGTTATCGGAGTAACACGAAGAAACACATGATCTCCCTCTTGGAACTCAAGTGACTTCCTCCTCTTGTCGTGATAACTCTTCTGACGACTCTGAGCAATCCTCATCTTCTCTTGAATCATCTTAATCTTTTCCGTAGTTTGTTGAACAATCTCCGGCCCAACCACAGCACTCTCACCGGATTCATACCAACATAAAGGTGTCCGACATCTCCTACCATACAAAGCTTCAAACGGTGCCATACCAATGCTCGAATGAAAACTATTGTTGTAGGTAAACTCAATCAAAGGTAAATAACAATCCCAAGCACCTCCTTTTTCCAAAACACAAGCTCTCAAAAGATCCTCTAGTGACTGAATCGTCCTCTCAGTCTGACCATCAGTCTGCGGATGATATGCAGAACTCAATCTCAACTTGGTTCCCAAAGCCCTCTGCAAACTTTCCCAGAACTTCGATGTAAATCTAGGATCTCTGTCTGAAACAATACTCGACGGAATACCATGCAAACTTACAATCTTCTCAATATACAACTCGGCTAATCTCTCTAACGGATAATCCATTCTGATCGGAATGAAATGAGCCGATTTTGTCAACCTGTCACAATCACCCAAATGGCTTCAAAATTCTTATTTGTCCTCGGCAAACCAGAAACAAAATCCATACTGATACTATCCCACTTCCACTCTGGAATAGCCAACGGTTGCATTAGCCCAGACGGCTTCTGATGCTCAATCTTCGACTTCTGACAAGTCAAACAAGAATAAACAAAACTCGCAATTTCTCTTTTCATTCCCGGCCACCAAAATAACTTTTTCAAATCATGATACATCTTCGTAGCTCCAGGATGAATACTCAGGCCACTACGATGTCCTTCCTCCAGGATACTCTTCTTAAGTTCGGTAACATCCGGAATACACACCCGATTACCAAATTTCAAAACACCATTCTCATCAACTCTGAATTCACCACCTTGACCTTGATTCACTAAAGTCAACTTATCAACCAAAAGTACATCGGATTTCTGACCCTCTCTAATCTCATCCAGAATACCACTCGTTAACTTCAACATTCCCAATTTAACACTATTGTGAGTACTCTCACACACCAAACTCAAGTCTCTAAACTGCTCAATTAAATCCAATTCTTTAACCATTAACATAGACATATGCAATGACTTCCGGCTCAATGCATCAGCCACTACATTTGCTTTACCCGGATGGTAATTCAAACCAAAGTCATAATCCTTCAGAAATTCTAACCATCTCCTCTGTCTCATATTCAGCTCTTTCTGATCAAACAAATACTTTAAACTTTTATGGTCACTGAAAACCTCAAATCTTGACCCGTACAAGTAATGCCTCCATAACTTCAGAACAAATACCACAGCTGCCAACTCTAAATCGTGTGTCGGATAGTTCCTCTCATGAACCCTCAATTGTCTCGAAGCATAAGCTATAACCTGCTTATCCTGCATTAACACACCACCTAAACCCAACAATGAAGCATCACAGTAAACCTCAAATGGTTCCGACGGACTCGGTAATATCAGAATAGGAGCAGTAGTCAACCTTCTCTTTAACTCTTGGAAACCTTCTTCACATTTTGAATCCCAAACAAACGCTTGCCCCTTTCTAGTCAACATCGTCAACGGTAACGCCAACTTCGAAAATCCCTCAATGAACTTCCTATAATAACCAGCCAATCCAAGGAAACTTCGAATCTCAGCAACAGACTTCGGAGCTTCCCACTTAGACACCGCTTCTATCTTAGAAGGATCAACAGTAACACCACCTCTTGAAATCACATGACCAAGGAAACTCACCTCTTCTAACCAAAATTCACATTTGGACAGTTTAGCAAATAACTTCTTTTCTCGTAGAACTCCTAAAACCACCCTCAAATGCTCAGCATGCTCTTCTTCAGATTTCGAATACACCAAAATATCGTCAATAAATACCACAACAAACTGATCTAGATACGGATGGAAAATCCTATTCATATACTCCATGAATACTCCAGGCGCATTAGTTACACCAAAAGGCATTACAGAATACTCATAATGTCCATACCTTGTTCTGAAAGCAGTCTTCTGAATATCCTCAGTTTTCACACGTATCTGATGATACCCAGATCTCAAATCTATTTTGCTGAACACACTCGCACCAACCAACTGATCCATCAAATCATCAATCCTCGGTAAAGGATACCGATTCTTGATCGTCACTTTATTCAGTTGCCTGTAGTCCACACACAACCTCATAGTACCTTCTTTCTTCTTAACCAATAACACTGGTGCACCCCACGGTGACACACTCGGACGAATAAATTTCTTATCCAACAGATCTTCCAGCTGACTCTTCAATTCAGTTAACTCAACAGCAGACATACGGTACGGAGCCATCGATATCGGCCTAGTACCAGGTACCAACTCAATCGAGAACTCAACTTCACGCTCTGGCGGCAATTCATTCACCTCTTCTGGAAACACATCAGGAAAATCACACACCACAGCTAGATCGCCAATCACCAGTTTATCTTTAGCCTCCATAGTCGCTAACAGCATAAACAACTCTGCCCCATCTACTACTGCCTCATTCACCTGCCTTGCAGATAGAAACAAACTCTTTCCTTCCTCAATCTCAGGAAAAATCACAGTCTTCTCAAAACAGTTGATATAAACTCGGTTAAACACCAACCAGTTCATACCCAGAATAACATCAACCTGCACTAATGGAAGACACACTAGGTCCATTCCAAAGTCTCTACCAAAAATACTCAAAGGGCAATTTAAACAAACTGAAGTAGTAGTCACTGAACCCTTCGCAGGAGTATCAATCACCATACTTCCACGCATCTCAGATATCTCTAACTTAAGTTTCACAGCACAATCCAAGGATATAAAGGAATGAGTAGCACCGGTGTCAATAATAGCTACAAGAGGAAAGCCATTAATATAACACGTACCTCGGATCAAACGATCATCTGCAGAAGTCTCAGAACCCGATAAAGCAAAGACCTTGCCTCCCGACTGATTCTCTTTCTTCGGCTTAGGACACTGTGGGCTAATATGACCCAACTCTCCACAGTTGAAACAAGTCACAGTCTTCAACCGGCAGTCTGCAGCCAAGTGACCACCTTTTCCACACTTGAAACACTTCTTCTCATTACTGGTACACTCATGGATACGATGCCCAGCCTGACCACATCTGTAACACTTAGCAGGGGCACTAGAGTCTCCCCCACTAGGCCTCTTCATCCCACTCTGTCTCTGAAAACCTTTGCCAGCTGCATACGGTTTTCCACGATCATTCTGATTCTTGCCTTTCCTATCAACCCTTTGCTGATAGCTCTCTGCTCTGGCTTTGGAATCCTGTTCAAAAATCCTGCAACAGTCAACCAAGTCAGAAAACACTCTGATCCGCTGATATCCAATAGCCTGCTTGATCTCGGGACGTAACCCGTTCTCAAACTTCACACACTTTGAAAATTCTCCAGCAGCCTCATTATAGGGAGTGTAATACTTCGACAGCTCTGTGAACTTAGCAGCATACTCAGTAACAGACCGGTTACCCTGCTTCAATTCCAAGAACTCTATCTCCTTCTTTCCTCTGACATCCTCTGGAAAGTACTTCCTCAGAAATCTCTCTCTGAACACAGCCCAAGTTATCTCAGCATTCCCAGCAGATTCCAACTCAGTGCGGGTAGCAACCCACCAATCATCTGCTTCCTCTGACAACATATGCGTACCGAACCTGACCTTCTGGTTATCGGCACACTCAGTCACTCGGAAGATCCTCTCAATCTCCTTCAACCACTTCTGAGCACCATCTGGATCGTATGCTCCCTTAAACATTGGAGGATTGTTCTTCTGGAACTCACTCAGTTGACGAGCAGCTCCCATTCCTACAACATTCGGATTCCTTCAAGTACTCCAGGTAGCATACCCAGAGCCTCAGCAATCGCAGCATCATCTCTACCTCTTCCAGCCATCTCTATTCTGAAAACCCAACAAGCTAAACAATAAGTACTGATAGGGTTACACAACACCTATCCCGTACAGGGGAAACAGAATAATTACGACTCGACTCGACCGACTATGCTCTGATACCACTAATGTAACACCCTTCTAAAATACCCCAATAATTAATTAAATATCAAAATACAACATCAGAGTAATTATGCAGTTAAGGGTGTCACATAATCACTTCACACCATGTTCCAAAATAACAGTCATGCTCTTTATTTAATCAAATAAACAGTTGCATAAATCGCAGCGGATATAAATCAAATCAATCAAAGCATGTAACACATTACATGTAAAATGGTTCACAACAACAGTAAAACATTTAAAACATCCCTTCCCGATGTTACATCTATCAGAGCATGACCCACTAAGGAACTACTCTAGACTCCAAGTACTAGCTCCTACTCAATCACTGCTCGTTACCTGAAAAACAGTTGTAAGGGTGAGTTCCTCAATCAATATAATAAGTATTATAAAATATCATGTCATGTTAAGTAATTTAACACACTTCATCACCCTAATCCAAACATGTATTCAGTAACAGCACATCAACTCAACATAATACTCAACACCAACACAAACAACACGTATAATATTGGAATACATCCATTCATATTATACGCCATACATATATTATGCAATGAGACTCCATGCATGCGGTACCGACTATTTGTGAACATATAGTTCAACCTCACCGTCCAAATCCAGGCACGGCTACCAAGCTCACTAGTCCCACTCATTTGAGACATAGTGACTCACTCACTAATTCCTCACCATGGGAATTAGCTACCACCCCAAATGGGCCATGCTATGCACGCTAATCACCTAGCATGCAAACATCAACAACAATCAAAATGATTTACTCACTAATTCCTCACCATGGGAATTAGCTACCACCATAAAGGCCACAATATGCATGCTAATCACCTAGCAATGCAACAACAACAACAACTCAAGAATAGACATATGCTCACACTCTAAGCCATAAAACAGTCTATTCACAAATGCATACATAACTGATACATTCACAGCATCATGCATACCATCACACATCATCAACACATTTTATCACAAAAGCATATCATATCATGCCGCATAATCAAACACAGTATTAGCACACTCTACTAATACCTATACTACTCAAAACAACGGGAAAATGATCCCTACTACGTCATACATTAGCTAAGTTACATCACTCAGCCTAAACAACCAAAAACTGCACAACCATAGTTCAGAAAAACCACAAGTCTGCCCATACGCGTATTGCCTATGCCTATACGCGTATTGCCCATTCCTGACCAAGTCCATACGCGTATTGCCCACGCCCATACGCGTATGCTACGCGTACCACATTCTCATACGCGTACCAACAGAGACAATTTCACGTTCAAAACATCATCTTTTTCACTCATACGCGTAAGGCCTCATCCATACGCGTACCAGCCATATCATACGCGTATTGCCTAGTGCCATACGCGTATGACCAGAAACCAGAATTTCCAGATCTGCAATGGCTTCTCTGCTACGAGATCTATCCAATTCAACCTTCCACAGTCCAAATTTTACACACAATTCATTCATCTCGTCTAACACGAATCATACACTTTCGATTTCACAAATTTCTAACCTTTCTACCTCTAATTCCTACGAATTTCTTCAATTTTAATCCCAATTTCGTTCATCCCAAAAGTTCACAAATTCATCATACATCATTCAATCAGAGGCAAATCAATGGTTTCTCACTACCCATCACATATTATCCCATAATACCCATTAATCGATGATAAACCCCCCTTACCTGATTAATCCGGCAAATTCCGTTAGCTTCAAGCTTTTCCTCTTCTCTTGCTCTGCCTCTTTGCCCTTTCCCACTTCCAGCCGCTTGCTCTGTTTTCCTTTTCACGTGAAAACCTTTTTCCAAAATTGGGACTTTTTATTATTCCCACTTATATACTCCAATAATAAAATCCAATAATATTATTCCAAAATAATAATAATAATAATCCAATTATCTAATTAAATTAATAAATATATTATTAACTTAATTTAAATAATTACCATATTATTATCGGGGTGTTACAACTCTCCCCCACTAAAAGAGTTTTCGTCCTCGAAAACATACCTCAAGCGAATAACTCAGGATAAGACTCCTTCATCTGACTCTCAAGTTCCCAAGTCACATTGCCACCTGCTGGTCCTCCCCAAGCTACCTTCACCAAGGCAATCTCTTTACCCCGCAACTGCTTCAACTCTCGATCCTCAATCCTCATAGGTGATGTTTCAACAGTCAGGTTATCTCTCACCTGTACATCATCTATTTGGACCACATGCGACGGATCATGAATGTACCTCCTCAACTGAGACACATGAAAAACCTCATGCAAATTCGCAAGTGACGGCGGTAAAGCGATACGATAGGCTACCTCTCCTATCCTTTCCAAAATCTGATAAGGACCAATAAATCGAGGTGTCAACTTCTTCGACTTCAAAGCTCGACCAACCCAGTTATCGGAGTAACACGAAGAAACACATGATCTCCCTCTTGGAACTCAAGTGACTTCCTCCTCTTGTCGTGATAACTCTTCTGACGACTCTGAGCAATCCTCATCTTCTCTTGAATCATCTTAATCTTTTCCGTAGTTTGTTGAACAATCTCCGGCCCAACCACAGCACTCTCACCGGACTCATACCAACATAAAGGTGTCCGACATCTCCTACCATACAAAGCTTCAAACGGTGCCATACCAATGCTCGAATGAAAACTATTGTTGTAGGTAAACTCAATCAAAGGTAAATAACAATCCCAAGCACCTCCTTTTTCCAAAACACAAGCTCTCAAAAGATCCTCTAGTGACTGAATCGTCCTCTCAGTCTGACCATCAGTCTGCGGATGATATGCAGAACTCAATCTCAACTTGGTTCCCAAAGCCCTCTGCAAACCTTCCCAGAACTTCGATGTAAATCTAGGATCTCTGTCTGAAACAATACTCGACGGAATACCATGCAAACTTATAATCTTCTCAATATACAACTCGGCTAATCTCTCTAACGGATAATCCATTCTGATCGGAATGAAATGAGCCGATTTTGTCAATCTGTCACAATCACCCAAATGGCTTCAAAATTCTTATTTGTCCTCGGCAAACCAGAAACAAAATCCATACTGATACTATCCCACTTCCACTCTGGAATAGCCAACGGTTGCATTAGCCCAGACGGCTTCTGATGCTCAATCTTCGACTTCTGACAAGTCAAACAAGAATAAACAAAACTCGCAATTTCTCTTTTCATTCCCGGCCACCAAAATAACTTTTTCAAATCATGATACATCTTCGTAGCTCCAGGATGAATACTCAGGCCACTACGATGTCCTTCCTCCAGGATACTCTTCTTAAGTTCGGTAACATCCGGAATACACACCCGATTACCAAATTTCAAAACACCATTCTCATCAACTCTGAATTCACCACCTTGACCTTGATTCACTAAAGTCAACTTATCAACCAAAAGTACATCGGATTTCTGACCCTCTCTAATCTCATCCAGAATACCACTCGTTAACTTCAACATTCCCAATTTAACACTATTGTGAGTACTCTCACACACCAAACTCAAGTCTCTAAACTGTTCAATTAAATCCAATTCTTTAACCATTAACATAGACATATGCAATGATTTCCGGCTCAATGCATCAGCCACTACATTTGCTTTACCCGGATGGTAATTCAAACCAAAGTCATAATCCTTCAGAAATTCTAACCATCTCCTCTGTCTCATATTCAGCTCTTTCTGATCAAACAAATACTTTAAACTTTTATGGTCACTGAAAACCTCAAATCTTGACCCGTACAAGTAATGCCTCCATAACTTCAGAACAAATACCACAGCTGCCAACTCTAAATCGTGTGTCGGATAGTTCCTCTCATGAACCCTCAATTGTCTCGAAGCATAAGCTATAACCTGCTTATCTGCATTAACACACCACCTAAACCCAACAATGAAGCATCACAGTAAACCTCAAATGGTTCCGACGGACTCGGTAATATCAGAATAGGAGCAGTAGTCAACCTTCTCTTTAACTCTTGGAAACCTTCTTCACATTTTGAATCCCAAACAAACGCTTGCCCCTTTCTAGTCAACATCGTCAACGGTAACGCCAACTTCGAAAATCCCTCAATGAACTTCCTATAATAACCAGCCAATCCAAGGAAACTTCGAATCTCAGCAACAGACTTCGGAGCTTCCCACTTAGACACCGCTTCTATCTTAGAAGGATCAACAGCAACACCACCTCTTGAAATCACATGACCAAGGAAACTAACCTCTTCTAACCAAAATTCACATTTGGACAGTTTAGCAAATAACTTCTTTTCTCGTAGAACTCCTAAAACCACCTCAAATGCTCAGCATGCTCTTCTTCAGATTTCGAATACACCAAAATATCGTCAATAAATACCACAACAAACTGATCTAGATACGGATGGAAAATCCTATTCATATACTCCATGAATACTCCAGGCGCATTAGTTACACCAAAAGGCATTACAGAATACTCATAATGTCCATACCTTGTTCTGAAAGCAGTCTTCTGAATATCCTCAGTTTTCACACGTATCTGATGATACCCAGATCTCAAATCTATTTTGCTGAACACACTCGCACCAACCAACTGATCCATCAAATCATCAATCCTCGGTAAGGATACCGATTCTTGATCGTCACTTTATTCAGTTGCCTGTAGTCCACACACAACCTCATAGTACCTTCTTTCTTCTTAACCAATAACACTGGTGCACCCCACGGTGACACACTCGGACGAATAAATTTCTTATCCAACAGATCTTCCAGCTGACTCTTCAATTCAGTTAACTCAACAGCAGACATACGGTACGGAGCCATCGATATCGGCCTAGTACCAGGTACCAACTCAATCGAGAACTCAACTTCACGCTCTGGCGGCAATTCATTCACCTCTTCTGGAAACACATCAGGAAAATCACACACCACAGCTAGATCGCCAATCACCGGTTATCTTTAGCCTCCATAGTCGCTAACAGCATAAACAACTCTGCCCCATCTACTACTGCCTCATTCACCTGCCTTGCAGATAGAAACAAACTCTTTCCTTCCTCAATCTCAGGAAAATCACAGTCTTATCAAAACAGTTGATATAAACTCGGTTAAACACCAACCAGTTCATACCCAGAATAACATCAACCTGCACTAATGGAAGACACACTAGGTCCATTCCAAAGTCTCTACCAAAAATACTCAAAGGGCAATTTAAACAAACTGAAGTAGTAGTCACTGAACCCTTCGCAGGAGTATCAATCACCATACTTCCACGCATCTCAGATATCTCTAACTTAAGTTTCACAGCACAATCCAAGGATATAAAGGAATGAGTAGCACCGGTGTCAATAATAGCTACAAGAGGAAAGCCATTAATATAACACGTACCTCGGATCAAACGATCATCTGCAGAAGTCTCAGAACCCGATAAAGCAAAGACCTTGCCTCCCGACTGATTCTCTTTCTTCGGCTTAGGACACTGTGGGCTAATATGACCCAACTCTCCACAGTTGAAACAAGTCACAGTCTTCAACCGGCAGTCTGCAGCCAAGTGACCACCTTTTCCACACTTGAAACACTTCTTCTCATTACTGGTACACTCATGGATACGATGCCCAGCCTGACCACATCTGTAACACTTAGCAGGGGCACTAGAGTCTCCCCCACTAGGCCTCTTCATCCCACTCTGTCTCTGAAAACCTTTGCCAGCTGCATACGGTTTTCCACGATCATTCTGATTCTTGCCTTTCCTATCAACCCTTTGCTGATAGCTCTCTGCTCTGGCTTTGGAATCCTGTTCAAAAATCCTGCAACAGTCAACCAAGTCAGAAAACACTCTGATCCGCTGATATCCAATAGCCTGCTTGATCTCGGGACGTAACCCGTTCTCAAACTTCACACACTTTGAAAATTCTCCAGCAGCCTCATTATAGGGAGTGTAATACTTCGACAGCTCTGTGAACTTAGCAGCATACTCAGTAACAGACCGGTTACCCTACTTCAATTCCAAGAACTCTATCTCCTTCTTTCCTCTGACATCCTCTGGAAAGTACTTCCTCAGAAATCTCTCTCTGAACACAGCCCAAGTTATCTCAGCATTCCCAGCAGATTCCAACTCAGTGCGGGTAGCAACCCACCAATCATCTGCTTCCTCTGACAACATATGCGTACCGAACCTGACCTTCTGGTTATCGGCACACTCAGTCACTCGGAAGATCCTCTCAATCTCCTTCAACCACTTCTGAGCACCATCTGGATCGTATGCTCCCTTAAACATTGGAGGATTGTTCTTCTGGAACTCACTCAGTTGACGAGCAGCTCCCATTCCTACAACATTCGGATTCCCTTCAAGTACTCCAGGTAGCATACCCAGAGCCTCAGCAATCGCAGCATCATCTCTACCTCTTCCAGCCATCTCTATTCTGAAAACCCAACAAGCTAAACAATAAGTACTGATAGGGTTACACAACACCTATCCCGTACAGGGGAAACAGAATAATTACGACTCGACTCGACCGACTATGCTCTGATACCACTAATGTAACACCCTTCTAAAATACCCCAATAATTTAATTAAATATCAAAATACAACATCAGAGTAATTATGCAGTTAAGGGTGTCACATAATCACTTCACACCATGTTCCAAAATAACAGTCATGCTCTTTATTTAATCAAATAAACAGTTGCATAAATCGCAGCGGATATAAATCAAATCAATCAAAGCATGTAACACATTACATGTAAAATGGTTCACAACCAACAGTAAAACATTTAAAACATCCCTTCCCGATGTTACATCTATCAGAGCATGACCCACTAAGGAACTACTCTAGACTCCAAGTACTAGCTCCTACTCAATCACTGCTCGTTACCTGAAAAACAGTTGTAAGGGTGAGTTCCTCAATCAATATAATAAGTATTATAAAATATCATGTCATGTTAAGTAATTTAACACACTTCATCACCCTAATCCAAACATGTATTCAGTAACAGCACATCAACTCAACATAATACTCAACACCAACACAAACAACACGTATAATATTGGAATACATCCATTCATATTATACGCCATACATATATTATGCAATGAGACTCCATGCATGCGGTACCGACTATTTGTGAACATATACTTCAACCTCACCGTCCAAATCCAGGCACGGCTACCAAGCTCACTAGTCCCACTCATTTGAGACATAGTGACTCACTCACTAATTCCTCACCATGGGAATTAGCTACCACCCCAAATGGGCCATGCTATGCACGCTAATCACCTAGCATGCAAACATCAACAACAATCAAATGATTTACTCACTAATTCCTCACCATGGGAATTAGCTACCACCATAAAGGCCACAATATGCATGCTAATCACCTAGCAATGCAACAACAACAACAACTCAAGAATAGACATATGCTCACACTCTAAGCCATAAAACAGTCTATTCACAAATGCATACATAACTGATACATTCACAGCATCATGCATACCATCACACATCATCAACACATTTTATCACAAAAGCATATCATATCATGCCGCATAATCAAACACAGTATTAGCACACTCTACTAATACCTATACTACTCAAAACAACGGGAAAATGATCCCTACTACGTCATACATTAGCTAAGTTACATCACTCAGCCTAAACAACCAAAAACTGCACAACCATAGTTCAGAAAAACCACAAGTCTGCCCATACGCGTATTGCCTATGCCTATACGCGTATTGCCCATTCCTGACCAAGTCCATACGCGTATTGCCCACGCCCATACGCGTATGCTACGCGTACCACATTCTCATACACGTACCAACAGAGACAATTCACGTTCAAAACATCATCTTTTTCACTCATACGCGTAAGGCCTCATCCATACGCGTACCAGCCATATCATACGCGTATTGCCTAGTGCCATACGCGTATGACCAGAAACCAGAATTTCCAGATCTGCAATGGCTTCTCCTGCTACGAGATCTATCCAATTCAACCTTCCACAGTCCAAATTTTACACACAATTCATTCATCTCGTCTAACACGAATCATACACTTTCGATTTCACAAATTTCTAACCTTTCTACCTCTAATTCCTACGAATTTCTTCAATTTTAATCCCAATTTCGTTCATCCCAAAAGTTCACAAATTCATCATACATCATTCAATCAGAGGCAAATCAATGGTTTCTCACTACCCATCACATATTATCCCATAATACCCATTAATCGATGATAAACCCCCCTTACCTGATTAATCCGGCAAATTCCGTTAGCTTCAAGCTTTTCCTCTTCTCTTGCTCTGCCTCTTTGCCCTTTCCACTTCCAGCCGCTTGCTCTGTTTTCCTTTCACGTGAAAACCTTTTTCCAAAAATTGGGACTTTTTATTATTCCCACTTATATACTCCAATAATAAAATCCAATAATATTATTCCAAAATAATAATAATAATAATCCAATTATCTAATTAAATTAATAAATATATTATTAACTTAATTTAAATAATTACCATATTATTATCGGGGTGTTACAACTCTCCCCCACTAAAAGAGTTTTCGTCCTCGAAAACATACCTCAAGCGAATAACTCAGGATAAGACTCCTTCATCTGACTCTCAAGTTCCCAAGTCACATTGCCACCTGCTGGTCCTCCCCAAGCTACCTTCACCAAGGCAATCTCTTTACCCCGCAACTGCTTCAACTCTCGATCCTCAATCCTCATAGGTGATGTTTCAACAGTCAGGTTATCTCTCACCTGTACATCATCTATTTGGACCACATGCGACGGATCATGAATGTACCTCCTCAACTGAGACACATGAAAAACCTCATGCAAATTCGCAAGTGACGGCGGTAAAGCGATACGATAGGCTACCTCTCCTATCCTTTCCAAAATCTGATAAGGACCAATAAATCGAGGTGTCAACTTCTTCGACTTCAAAGCTCGATCAACCCCAGTTATCGGAGTAACACGAAGAAACACATGATCTCCCTCTTGGAACTCAAGTGACTTCCTCCTCTTGTCGTGATAACTCTTCTGACGACTCTGAGCAATCCTCATCTTCTCTTGAATCATCTTAATCTTTTCCGTAGTTTGTTGAACAATCTCCGGCCCAACCACAGCACTCTCACCGGATTCATACCAACATAAAGGTGTCCGACATCTCCTACCATACAAAGCTTCAAACGGTGCCATACCAATGCTCGAATGAAAACTATTGTTGTAGGTAAACTCAATCAAAGGTAAATAACAATCCCAAGCACCTCCTTTTTCCAAAACACAAGCTCTCAAAAGATCCTCTAGTGACTGAATCGTCCTCTCAGTCTGACCATCAGTCTGCGGATGATATGCAGAACTCAATCTCAACTTGGTTCCCAAAGCCCTCTGCAAACTTTCCCAGAACTTCGATGTAAATCTAGGATCTCTGTCTGAAACAATACTCGACGGAATACCATGCAAACTTATAATCTTCTCAATATACAACTCGGCTAATCTCTCTAACGGATAATCCATTCTGATCGGAATGAAATGAGCCGATTTTGTCAACCTGTCACAATCACCCAAATGGCTTCAAAATTCTTATTTGTCCTCGGCAAACCAGAAACAAAATCCATACTGATACTATCCCACTTCCACTCTGGAATAGCCAACGGTTGCATTAGCCCAGACGGCTTCTGATGCTCAATCTTCGACTTCTGACAAGTCAAACAAGAATAAACAAAACTCGCAATTTCTCTTTTCATTCCCGGCCACCAAAATAACTTTTTCAAATCATGATACATCTTCGTAGCTCCAGGATGAATACTCAGGCCACTACGATGTCCTTCCTCCAGGATACTCTTCTTAAGTTCGGTAACATCCGGAATACACACCCGATTACCAAATTTCAAAACACCATTCTCATCAACTCTGAATTCACCACCTTGACCTTGATTCACTAAAGTCAACTTATCAACCAAAAGTACATCGGATTTCTGACCCTCTCTAATCTCATCCAGAATACCACTCGTTAACTTCAACATTCCCAATTTAACACTATTGTGAGTACTCTCACACACCAAACTCAAGTCTCTAAACTGTTCAATTAAATCCAATTCTTTAACCATTAACATAGACATATGCAATGACTTCCGGCTCAATGCATCAGCCACTACATTTGCTTTACCCGGATGGTAATTCAAACCAAAGTCATAATCCTTCAGAAATTCTAACCATCTCCTCTGTCTCATATTCAGCTCTTTCTGATCAAACAAATACTTTAAACTTTTATGGTCACTGAAAACCTCAAATCTTGACCCGTACAAGTAATGCCTCCATAACTTCAGAACAAATACCACAGCTGCCAACTCTAAATCGTGTGTCGGATAGTTCCTCTCATGAACCCTCAATTGTCTCGAAGCATAAGCTATAACCTGCTTATCCTGCATTAACACACCACCTAAACCCAACAATGAAGCATCACAGTAAACCTCAAATGGTTCCGACGGACTCGGTAATATCAGAATAGGAGCAGTAGTCAACCTTCTCTTTAACTCTTGGAAACCTTCTTCACATTTTGAATCCCAAACAAACGCTTGCCCCTTTCTAGTCAACATCGTCAACGGTAACGCCAACTTCGAAAATCCCTCAATGAACTTCCTATAATAACCAGCCAATCCAAGGAAACTTCGAATCTCAGCAACAGACTTCGGAGCTTCCCACTTAGACACCGCTTCTATCTTAGAAGGATCAACAGTAACACCGCCTCTTGAAATCACATGACCAAGGAAACTCACCTCTTCTAACCAAAATTCACATTTGGACAGTTTAGCAAATAACTTCTTTTCTCGTAGAACTCCTAAAACCACCCTCAAATGCTCAGCATGCTCTTCTTCAGATTTCGAATACACCAAAATATCGTCAATAAATACCACAACAAACTGATCTAGATACGGATGGAAAATCCTATTCATATACTCCATGAATACTCCAGGCGCATTAGTTACACCAAAAGGCATTACAGAATACTCATAATGTCCATACCTTGTTCTGAAAGCAGTCTTCTGAATATCCTCAGTTTTCACACGTATCTGATGATACCCAGATCTCAAATCTATTTTGCTGAACACACTCGCACCAACCAACTGATCCATCAAATCATCAATCCTCGGTAAAGGATACCGATTCTTGATCGTCACTTTATTCAGTTGCCTGTAGTCCACACACAACCTCATAGTACCTTCTTTCTTCTTAACCAATAACACTGGTGCACCCCACGGTGACACACTCGGACGAATAAATTTCTTATCCAACAGATCTTCCAGCTGACTCTTCAATTCAGTTAACTCAACAGCAGACATACGGTACGGAGCCATCGATATCGGCCTAGTACCAGGTACCAACTCAATCGAGAACTCAACTTCACGCTCTGGCGGCAATTCATTCACCTCTTCTGGAAACACATCAGGAAAATCGCACACCACAGCTAGATCGCCAATCACCGGTTTATCTTTAGCCTCCATAGTCGCTAACAGCATAAACAACTCTGCCCCATCTACTACTGCCTCATTCACCTGCCTTGCAGATAGAAACAAACTCTTTCCTTCCTCAATCTCAGGAAAAATCACAGTCTTCTCAAAACAGTTGATATAAACTCGGTTACACACCAACCAGTTCATACCCAGAATAACATCAACCTGCACTAATGGAAGACACACTAGGTCCATTCCAAAGTCTCTACCAAAAATACTC
This sequence comes from Lathyrus oleraceus, assembly GCF_024323335.1. Classification (NCBI taxonomy): domain Eukaryota; kingdom Viridiplantae; phylum Streptophyta; class Magnoliopsida; order Fabales; family Fabaceae; genus Lathyrus; species Lathyrus oleraceus. Next base: position 213,168,879 of record NC_066582.1, read on the forward strand.
AAAGGGCAATTTAAACAAACTGAAGTAGTAGTCACTGAACCCTTCGCAGGAGTATCAATCACCATACTTCCACGCATCTCAGATATCTCTAACTTAAGTTTCACAGCACAATCCAAGGATATAAAGGAATGAGTAGCACCGGTGTCAATAATAGCTACAAGAGGAAAGCCATTAATATAACACGTACCTCGGATCAAACGATCATCTGCAGAAGTCTCAGAACCCGATAAAGCAAAGACCTTGCCTCCCGACTGATTCTCTTTCTTCGGCTTAGGACACTGTGGGCTAATATGACCCAACTCTCCACAGTTGAAACAAGTCACAGTCTTCAACCGGCAGTCTGCAGCCAAGTGACCACCTTTTCCACACTTGAAACACTTCTTCTCATTACTGGTACATTCATGGATACGATGCCCAGCCTGACCACATCTGTAACACTTAGCAGGGGCACTAGAGTCTCCCCCACTAGGCCTCTTCATCCCACTCTGTCTCTGAAAACCTTTGCCAGCTGCATACGGTTTTCCACGATCATTCTGATTCTTGCCTTTCCTATCAACCCTTTGCTGATAGCTCTCTGCTCTGGCTTTGGAATCCTGTTCAAAAATCCTGCAACAGTCAACCAAGTCAGAAAACACTCTGATCCGCTGATATCCAATAGCCTGCTTGATCTCGGGACGTAACCCGTTCTCAAACTTCACACACTTTGAAAATTCTCCAGCAGCCTCATTATAGGGAGTGTAATACTTCGACAGCTCTGTGAACTTAGCAGCATACTCAGTAACAGACCGGTTACCCTGCTTCAATTCCAAGAACTCTATCTCCTTCTTTCCTCTGACATCCTCTGGAAAGTACTTCCTCAGAAATCTCTCTCTGAACACAGCCCAAGTTATCTCAGCATTCCCAGCAGATTCCAACTCAGTGCGGGTAGCAACCCACCAATCATCTGCTTCCTCTGACAACATATGCGTACCGAACCTGACCTTCTGGTTATCGGCACACTCAGTCACTCGGAAGATCCTCTCAATCTCCTTCAACCACTTCTGAGCACCATCTGGATCGTATGCTCCCTTAAACATTGGAGGATTGTTCTTCTGGAACTCACTCAGTTGACGAGCAGCTCCCATTCCTACAACATTCGGATTCCCTTCAAGTACTCCAGGTAGCATACCCAGAGCCTCAGCAATCGCAGCATCATCTCTGCCTCTTCCAGCCATCTCTATTCTGAAAACCCAACAAGCTAAACAATAAGTACTGATAGGGTTACACAACACCTATCCCGTACAGGGGAAACAGAATAATTACGACTCGACTCGACCGACTATGCTCTGATACCACTAATGTAACACCCTTCTAAAATACCCCAATAATTTAATTAAATATCAAAATACAACATCAGAGTAATTATGCAGTTAAGGGTGTCACATAATCACTTCACACCATGTTCCAAAATAACAGTCATGCTCTTTATTTAATCAAATAAACAGTTGCATAAATCGCAGCGGATATAAATCAAATCAATCAAAGCATGTAACACATTACATGTAAAATGGTTCACAACCAACAGTAAAACATTTAAAACATCCCTTCCCGATGTTACATCTATCAGAGCATGACCCACTAAGGAACTACTCTAGACTCCAAGTACTAGCTCCTACTCAATCACTGCTCGTTACCTGAAAAACAGTTGTAAGGGTGAGTTCCTCAATCAATATAATAAGTATTATAAAATATCATGTCATGTTAAGTAATTTAACACACTTCATCACCCTAATCCAAACATGTATTCAGTAACAGCACATCAACTCAACATAATACTCAACACCAACACAAACAACACGTATAATATTGGAATACATCCATTCATATTATACGCCATACATATATTATGCAATGAGACTCCATGCATGCGGTACCGACTATTTGTGAACATATAGTTCAACCTCACCGTCCAAATCCAGGCACGGCTACCAAGCTCACTAGTCCCACTCATTTGAGACATAGTGACTCACTCACTAATTCCTCACCATGGGAATTAGCTACCACCCCAAATGGGCCATGCTATGCACGCTAATCACCTAGCATGCAAACATCAACAACAATCAAAATGATTTACTCACTAATTCCTCACCATGGGAATTAGCTACCACCATAAAGGCCACAATATGCATGCTAATCACCTAGCAATGCAACAACAACAACAACTCAAGAATAGACATATGCTCACACTCTAAGCCATAAAACAGTCTATTCACAAATGCATACATAACTGATACATTCACAGCATCATGCATACCATCACACATCATCAACACATTTTATCACAAAAGCATATCATATCATGCCGCATAATCAAACACAGTATTAGCACACTCTACTAATACCTATACTACTCAAAACAACGGGAAAATGATCCCTACTACGTCATACATTAGCTAAGTTACATCACTCAGCCTAAACAACCAAAAACTGCACAACCATAGTTCAGAAAAACCACAAGTCTGCCCATACGCGTATTGCCTATGCCTATACGCGTATTGCCCATTCCTGACCAAGTCCATACGCGTATTGCCCACGCCCATACGCGTATGCTACGCGTACCACATTCTCATACGCGTACCAACAGAGACAATTTCACGTTCAAAACATCATCTTTTTCACTCATACGCGTAAGGCCTCATCCATACGCGTACCAGCCATATCATACGCGTATTGCCTAGTGCCATACGCGTATGACCAGAAACCAGAATTTCCAGATCTGCAATGGCTTCTCCTGCTACGAGATCTATCCAATTCAACCTTCCACAGTCCAAATTTTACACACAATTCATTCATCTCGTCTAACACGAATCATACACTTTCGATTTCACAAATTTCTAACCTTTCTACCTCTAATTCCTACGAATTTCTTCAATTTTAATCCCAATTTCGTTCATCCCAAAAGTTCACAAATTCATCATACATCATTCAATCAGAGGCAAATCAATGGTTTCTCACTACCCATCACATATTATCCCATAATACCCATTAATCGATGATAAACCCCCCTTACCTGATTAATCCGGCAAATTCCGTTAGCTTCAAGCTTTTCCTCTTCTCTTGCTCTGCCTCTTTGCCCTTTCCCACTTCCAGCCGCTTGCTCTGTTTTCCTTTTCACGTGAAAACCTTTTTTCCAAAAATTGGGACTTTTTATTATTCCCACTTATATACTCCAATAATAAAATCCAATAATATTATTCCAAAATAATAATAATAATAATCCAATTATCTAATTAAATTAATAAATATATTATTAACTTAATTTAAATAATTACCATATTATTATCGGGGTGTTACACTTTCCACTTCGAATGCCGCTTTCAACACGTTCACCCGTCAATATAAGTTCAGTGAAACCCGATGAGGAACTTCCCAATAGATGGTTGTAGAATGGGCCAGTCAGTGTACCCATGAACATGTCCACTAATTCTCGATCAGTCATAGGGGGTTTGACTCTGCCAGCCAAGTCTCTCCATTTTTGAGCATATTCTTTGAAGCTTTCTTTAGAGCCCATAGTCATATTCTGCAGTTGTAGCCGAGTAGGCGCTAATTCAGAATTATACTGGTAGTGCTTGTAGAAAGTTGTCGCTAAATCAGACCAGGTGCGGATGTTAGAGCTCTCGAGCTGATAATACCACTCTAACTGTGTGCCAGACAGACTCTCTTGGAAGAAATGGATCCATAGCTTCCTATCAGTGGTATACGGCTGGATCTTTCTCACATAAGCTCTCAGATGCATCTGAGGACAAGACGCACCATCATACTTAGTGAAAGCGGGGACCTTGAATTTGCGAGGAATGACCACATCAGAGACCAGACCTAAGCTTTCGAAATCCAGACCGGGCGCCTTCTAACCCTCCATAGCTAGCATACGTTCTTCCAGTAACTTATACTTATCATCTTTCGGAGAGTACTATTCATTTTCATAATTTTCATAGTCGTCCTCAGGGTTGAAGGGATCAACATTCTCATGTTCCGAATCATTTTCTGTCTCATCTTCTTTATCCTTCGGAATTCCAATCTTGACTCCTAGAGCCTGTCCTTTAAGCCTTCTTCCCGGGTTAATGTAACTCACAAATTTCTTGTCTTTCTTCTTCTCGAGCAATAGAGTCTTCAGTTCCTCCTGCCCCTTGGATAAGTTCAAGATCATCTCCTGGAATTGAGCGTTCTGAGCCTGGAGATCCTTGACAGTTTGTTCGAGGGCCATTTTTCTGTTTGAGAGGAAGACCGTGAGAACATTGATCCTTTAGAGTACATGTTATGCAATGTTATGTTATGCTATGCAATGTATGAAATGTTTTCAAGGACTTTTGGAATTTAACTTTGCGTAAACCACCAAAAAGGGGAACTTTTATTAATAATTTATTTAATCAATGTTCATTACAAGAAAAAATGAAAGCTCAAGTCTCCCAGGGACGACTTCTTTTTGGGCGGAGATATGCATTGAGACTTCGTTCCTCATTAAGCTGGCTGGTGAGCTCTAATACTTTCTTCCTTTCAGCACATAACTGAGCTTCAAAAGTATCCCTTTCCTCTCTCAACTGGATCCAAGATTTCTTCAATTCTTCAACATTGGTAGGCATATCTGGATAAGGAATGATCTGAGGGGTACCTCCTTCAACTTTTGGTTCAACAATCAGAGGTCCGATTACAAGATATGGCATGATAAGCTCACGAGCTCTGGCGCGTACCCATCTGAGATAAGGTTCCATAGGAATAGAGTTTTTCTGTCCTAAAGTACTTCTTTTCACCATGCCACAAGCTCGTACAAACCTTTGACGGAGACCTTGAGAATCGTTGTCATAGTCAAACACAGTGCCTTGGATAATTATTTCATGTGGACCATCTCTTCGAGCATAACCAAACTGATGTAGGGGTAAAGCAGGATTATAAGTAATACCTCCTCTTATCCCCAGGAGTGGTACGTTAGAGAATTCTCCACAATGGTCAATGATGATAACATTTTCTTTGGGTTGGGGACACCAATGGATGTCTGAATGGGAGAGCGACATTATCCTTTGAGACCATTTCAAATTTTGCTCATTCTTCAAGACTGATTGAGGAAGGTGCGAAATAAACCACCTAGATAATAAAGGTACGCAACACATGAGAGTCCCTTGCCTTTTCATAGTACGAGTGTGAAGGGAATGCAAAATGTCTCCAAGCAAGGTGGGCACAGGGTTATGAGTGAGAAATATCTTAACAGCATTCATGTCTATGAATTGATCCGGATTAGGAAATAACACCAAACCATAGATTAGTAATGCTAGAACATCTTCGAAAGCGTGGACACTCATAGCTTTTAGGAATTCTCGGGCCTTATTTATCAGAAATTTGGCAAGTAAACCCTTAACTTCACTTCTTGTTACCCAATTAGTTTCAATGTCGGACTTTGTCATGTGTAAAGCCGCGGCCACCTCTTCAGACCTCAGAATCTTTTCTAAACCACTGAAAGGTGTTTGATCAAGGATAGGTATCCCTAGCAACCTGGAAAATTCTTCTAATGTGGGTACCAACTGATAATCTGGGAAGGTGAAGCAATGATGTTTAGGATCGAAGAACTGGAATAGAACTCTCATCATATCTTCCTTGAAACCGGTGGTAACTAAATTGAGGAGATAACCATGTTTCTTGATGAACTGAGCATGATCGGGAAGTTCCGACACTAAATCCTTGAGTTGAGGAGAGGTCGCTACAAAATTGATCAGGATGGTTTTCCTGGAAGCCATAGCCCTACAAAACAGAGCAAAGTTAAATCCCTAAGTCCTCGAAATGGTTAGTACAATGCCATGATGTCATGATGTTATGATGTTATGATGTCAAGTAAGTAACAAGCACAAACAAGTCACACCACAATCATTCCTAGGTTTTAAGGCTTGCATGAGTTCCATAGGTAAGTACTGAAATTCTGGCTTAGTCAGAATTCAGATGTTCTACTCCAAGTCATGACATCTGATCTAACCTTGTAATTAATACAGCAAGACAGTTATGAACTTCTGTACTAATATGCACACGTTCACAGATGTCACGACCTCTCATTCTATGTCACCCTAGAATGGATGAACACCTGGTTCTGTGCATCAGGAAGAAGGACTCAACAGAGATCTATCCTAGCACTCACTTCTGTTGTTTTCTTACACAGTTATCAGCATGATGTCTTACTGTTGATTTTGGACATCATCTATTACAGTGTTCCAGTGTGTTTGTCTTTTACATGTATTTCCTAAATGAACACGTTAATCTAATTACCACTTATTAGATTGCTAACAACTAGGCTATTTGTTAGGTTCATTAATTGTAGGTTAGTAGTTGGTTTCCTGGATTTTAGCTCAGCTGTTGAATCCCTGAAGAATAGCCTGAGAGAAATACTGAAATAGAAAAACCAATTAACCTACACTTTAGCACATGCTGTTGGGAATGAATGTCATAACATTCAGTTCAACAGTCAGAACATATGCTAGTTTTGTTATGTTCCTGGACACATGCTGTGTTAAGTTTGCAGTACTGTAAAAGACCAACTAGTCTCTGCTTCAGTATCAGCCTTCAGTATCAACTGTCAAAACATCCAGTTTGACAGTTTCACAATGATCCTTCATCCAGGTCTGTTATCCTTGAAAAGAACAGACTTAAATAAATACTGAACTGAAATTACCCTGCTTATTATTCAGTATACACTGTCACTGATGAATGTTACAACATTCTGATTGACATTCAAACAGAAAGCTCTATACCAGGTCTGTTATCATCTTGATAAGCTGACTGGGATACCAGCTGAGTTATGACAGTAATAAACACATGCAGAAGGAAAACAAACACAGGAAATTGTTAACCCAGTTCAGTCCAACATGACCTACATCTGGGGGCTACCAAGCCAGGAAGAAGATCCACTATTAGCAGTATTAATTCAGAGTTAAACTCACCCGTTTACAACTCTTCACTTAATCCCTACCCAATGCAATCTATACCTAGGAACTCCTAGATAGAAACCTCCAGTTTCCATTCCTATCACTACAAATACAATGTAATGTTACCACACCTTGAACTTGCTTCACAGCTTCATTCAAGAACAAAATCACTCTTGCCTACAGGCTTTGAGTTACAAATACTCTCAGCTTTTACCATTGAGAAACACATGGTAACCTTCCCACAGACTGGGAGGTTTACCTCACACACACCCCTAATTTTTCATTCTAAGAGGCTTACAAAGACTAGATTACAATCAGCTATTTATAACCTAATCACCCAACTGGATTTGGGCCTTCAGAAGTCGCAGCAGACTTGTTCTTTGCTGTTACAACTTCAGCAGAAAAGTTCTGCTACAAACAAGGTCTTCAAGTTCCTAAACTCTCTCCATATATATCTCCATATTTAGAGCCTATATATATTCTGATTGAGTCTTCAAGACCTCCACATGGGAGTTAGGATATTCACCAGATATCCTTGCTGAACCCAGAATATATACTGAATTAATTAATTCAGTTTTCTACACAAGTGCGATGTCACAGACCTGATGTCGTGACATCGTACAAGACATGTTGGTCCAGATGTTGAATTTCTTCAACCCAACATATTAAAACAACAGAGGTGATTAGGTTATTTGTTTTACTAAAATTAATGCCAATCCTAAGGTATTAACAAGTACCCTCCCCACTGAAGTTTGGTTGGTTCAACCTGTCCTAGAATAGTAATCGGGTTCTAGAAGGATCTCAAATCATTGACCTTTCCTTAAGTCCACTTCAGTGCAACACCAAACGGTTGACCAAAATTTCCCTAAAGTCCAATCTCAAAGAGTGTAGTATCGAGTATCAACCAACCCCAGTCGGAACCGAAGTCAGTTATCTCACTACTTTCTAATGGCTATGATGAGTCAATTAGGGTTCTAAAGGTCGGGTTAATGCTTTGATGACACCACGCAGACGCCAAATTTTTCCTCAAGTAAACATGAGGAACATCAGGACATCCAAAGTGTCACATTAACCGTAGCCATCATTTTAACAATTTCAGTATACGCCGGACAGTCGCGATGATCTCTTGCTACTTACCTAAGGTACACTAGATCCGGGTGTAGGATCTTTCACTCAAGCATAGAATACCCAAACAATCCCTTAAAAGTAAATCAGATAAAGAAACAATTCGAAAACATAAGTGATCTTATCTTTAAGGTAACCTCTCTTTTTAAGATTCCCCAGCAGAGTCGCCAGTTCTGTGATACGGTGAACTGACTTTGTGTTTTTGCTTTGAAAAGCTATGTTGCGGATAGCAAGAGTCGCCACCGACTTTTCTTTTATCCAATAAGGAAAGGCGGAAAAGAACAGGAAAGACCTTGATTAGATTTTGAGTTCGGGAGGTACATTATACAAAGGGAAGGTGTTATCACCCTTTGTATCCATGGTTATCCATGGGCTCTTAATTGCTTAACTCACTTATGTTTTCCTTGTTTGAGAAAGTGTTTGAGAAATGTGGTGTGTTTAGAAAATATTTTGAAAGGAGAGTTTAACTTTGTAATGATTCTTGTACGAATGTATACAAAGTGTTTATCTCGTTTGATTTTGAAAAATGTTTAGAAAAATATAACTCGGCGATGATTCTGGTGTGAATGTATACCAAGTGGTGATTTTTTAAAAGATGTTTTGAAAAGTGTGAGGTGTGAAAAGTATTTTAAGCTGTGAGCAAGCATCTAAGAGTTATACCTAACCAAGGTCTTTATAGGTATTTCCTATCCTTAGGAGGGTAAAACTGTCCTTACTATTGAGAAGTAAGTAGTCTTATCCTTTGGATGTAAAGGGACATCGTGGGGTCGTCGATTGGTCATTGAAGGCAACATTTGTAAGGATACCTTAGCATTCGAAGAGACGATCATCATTTAATCGTAGGCTACAACGAAGGGTCATCGAGGGACAAAGTCATATATTCGAAGGCAACGTTCGAGGGACAAGGTCATATATTCGAAGGCAATGTTCGAGGGACTATGATTTATCTTGTAGGGACATTGACCTTTTGATCGAAGGGACTATAACTTATCTGTTTAGGGATGATGATGATTTAATCGAAAGGGTCTTTGCTAAGGGTATCCCCACATTCGCGAGACATGACCGTAATATCGTAAGGCAACAAAGAGAGGGTTACCCTAGAGGTGCAAGTGTGGAAATGATTGGATTCGGATATATTATCTTGAATTAATTTATCAAAGTTCAATTATTTATCTTTCCATGCAATCCTATTAGCATACATGTAGACAGTTAATGGGTTTTATTTTAATAATAGAAAAATAGTGGTGAATTAATTATAGTGGAAAGGGAGTAAACATAGTAAAAACACTGAAAAGCTGAGGGGGGAGCTACCAACGAGCCATATTGATCCATTCATTATTTATTCGCCTTCATTAAAATATATATTAATTCTACATGGATTTTTCCATTTTGACACAACACCACCATGCATGTTACAACTTTCTCTCTTACGGCAAGCTACTATATTTTTTCTCATGCTGTTTCTTTCATGTGAATACAACAAACCTGTAACTTCATCTTATATCAAACCACACACATAAAATAAGATCATATGTAATCATCATGCAATAATAAAAATAGCCATGCACAAATCAAGAAGCTTATATTATTTTACTCATGTATTAGTTCTCTTTACTGCAAGTGATAATGATAAAACAAACCTTACACATACATGTTAAAGACAACCAAAGATTTATATTATCACCATTATATCATCATCATCATCATCATTATTATGTAATAACAGCATGTGAAATAAACATAATCATGCTAGAAACAACACTCATATAATAATAATTAAATGACAGATATAATTCTTTAATCATGCAAACAGAATTTCTCCAACATGCTATGACATATCAAGAACAAATGCATACTTGAATAAAGCAATATCAACATCCACCAAACCATGAATACATCATCTTAATATATATATTAAACCAATATTATTCATGCATGAATTAAGGAGTATTGCAAGGTAATCATGCTGGATGCAAATTCCCTAATGAACACTTACTGGGGGATTTGATTCTTCTAGCTTGCTCACCGTATGTGTGTTGTTCTTATTCAGGCTATGAGTGCTTTATGGTTGTTTCTCTTTTCCCTACCCGTGAATCTTCTTGCTTCTGCCTTGCCTTGTGTATCTTCTTCTGCTTTCTGCTGTATCTCTCCTCTTTTTTCTCTTCCCTCCTCTCGCTGCAGCCATATGAAATATTTATAATGGTGTGGATTAGGGTTTAACCTTGCTAAATATTTGGATCCCTTCCTATACTTTAGGATCTCACCATATAATTTAGGAGAGTTAGCTCTAACATTTTGCACAATTAAAATTAAAATTTTTGTTATTAAATTAGAGCCAAAATTATTTTTATAAAACAAAACCATCATATGATAAATAATACTATGATTATTTATATTTTTGGTTTGGATTTGGTCTTAAATATCTATTATTATAAATAAATATTTATACAAATATTATTATAAATAATGAATAATTTAAATGACTTTTAACAAATAAAAATTAATTTTAATTTTAGTTACATAATTGAATTAAAATTTAAACCTATTTCTGTTTTTACTTTCATCATTTAAAAAAATCAAAATTATTCTTACTTATATCAACCAAAATTATTTTATAATTTATGGGCTTTTAAAAAAATATTACTCTTATAAATAAATTTTATTAAGTAAAAAACGTGAATTACTAAATAAATACTATTTATAAATAATGAATAAATGGAACATGAGTCACTAAATTATAAAAAATAGTTATTATAACTTAATGAGCTTTAACAAATAAAATTAATTTAAAATTTTAATTATACAATTAAAATTCAAATCTATTTTTATTTATCATTAAATTAAAACTATTTTATTTATATATATAAAATTTATTTATATCATACAGATAACCAAAATCATTATTATTTTTTATATCTGTATCACATAATAAATAAATTAAAATTTATAATTTATATGAGAATGTATGCTAATAAATGAATGCAAATGTGAAATGAATGTCATGCATGAATCAATTTATCATAAAAATTAACAGGCAAATTTGGGGTATGACACTTGTCCACAATACACACCTAGATACCGTTGCGTACAAGCATCACCATCTAACTCATTTCATGACTTAAGTTATCTTTCTAAGTCATTTACCTAGTATTCACCTAGGTTTACCTCACTCATAAGTTTTAGTCTTATACTTACACAATCAACATACAACAATTTCACAACATAGTTCATGAATACACATAATAATTTCATTACCAAAACATAGACAATAACTGTAGTTTAAACATGTTTTCTTATCATCAATTTATGAAGCATTGGACAACATTTCCAATGTGTTCGACCTCACGTTTATCGCAGTTATCATTCCCGTTTTATGGTGGATACAGTGAAATAATTTGTAAACACACATAATAGTATAATACTAATAAGCAATTTATAATTCACTTATAAGCATGATTCTATATTACCAAGCAATAGAGCATTAAACTAGCTTTCCAACACATCCGACAGGGCCTTATTCTGAGTTACGAAACTCATTTTAAAGTTATGAAACTCATTTTAGAGTGAAAACAGATGGCCTAATCGATTGGATCAACATTCTGCCACAATTTTTCATTAAAATGGAAGGGACCAATCGATTGGTCCATGGTGTCAATCGATTGACACCCGAAACATTTCCAAAAATCACATTTCTAAACATGTCTTCTTCCATCCTTTACCATCCTAAACCATTCCAAACCATATACTAACATATTTAAGCATTTCCTACCATGAAAATAACATCATACAAGGATGTATTGATAATTTTGTTTTCCTCACTTATTAACCTCATTAATCTCTAACAATCCAACACAACTCATGGAATCAACATGCCATAACAATAAGAGACAACAAGAACAACTTTGTTCCTTCATATATTCTCATAACATCAACACAACCTCAACTTCATCAACATGACATATCATTATACATGCAACAACATCAACATGGTTTCACCATATGATATTTTAATATGATATTAATACCAATCCAACAACAACACAACAACCAACATCATGTATCATGGATTAACAACCATAAACTTGCAATACACAAAGAAGATCATGTATCAGACATCAATTTCACAAACATAGTAAACATCATAAATCCCTAACTCCCAATTTCATGAAATTTCTCCCCAAAGCTATAACTAAACTAAGAACTCACCTATTGAAGATGATGAAGTTTGGTGAAGAAAATGGTGAGTGATGATGAAGATGAGATGATGGTTGTGATGATGGGTTTATGAACTTTCCTCTTCTTCTTCCATGAGTCTTCTTCTTCTTCTCTTATTTCTTTCCTTTTCTCTTCTTCCTTTTACTGGTTTCTCTATCTCTCTTTCTTTCTTATCTATTTTTCTTCCTTCCATTCTTATCCACTTCTCTTTCTTTCTACCACATAAATATATAACATATAGTTAATATATATTATAATATTAGATAGTAATACAAAATATCTCAATTGATATTTTATCTTCTAGTACTAATTGACCAATTATTAATGTTACCAAAATATCTCTTCTTATACTTATTAATAATGGTCCTTCTCTTTTAATAAAGATTGATCTCTTCAGAGTCTACTAGTTACTCTATTGGTCCTGACGCATTACGCGAAAAACCGGCGGGAAAACAAGAACAACAGAGCCGCCACCGTGCGTTATTTATCCCAAAAGAGGGAAAGGAAACGCTCAGAGTAAACCTGGAAAAGACATGGTCTCGCGACCAAAGAGAATGGGATCGGGAGTCGGTTATGCGAAGGGAAGGTATTAGCACCCCTACGCATCCGTCGTACTCGACGGGATCCACGCACAATAGGAGGGAGAATGGTTGCTAAAACACTGCTCAAAACACACACACACTGGCTGAAAGAGACACAAGAAACAAACAAGACTGAAACTGACTCGGCAGGATATCGCATCCTGGGCCTACTTAGTCTATCAAGCATAGACATCAGAGTCAAAGTAGTTCGACGGGGGAAACGACACATGCTCGCTAGGATGTCGCATCCTATGCATACGTATCTCCTTGGACGAAGGAGAATCAGAGCATTCGTAGCTCGGCTGACACGCACACAAACAAACACAGGCAAAGGCAAACGTGGAGCCTGAATGCCAATCACTGGGCTTACATCAGCATCCGAACCAAAACACACACAAGAAGGCAAACGTGGAGCCTGAATGCCAATCACTGGGCTTACATCAGCATCCGAACCAAAACACACGCACACTGGAACCCGAATGCCACTCGATGGGCTTACATCAGCTTCCAAGCACACAACAAGACACAGGATGTGGAATGCCAATCGCTGGGCTTACATCCACCTCCTAACACCCACACAGGAAGAAGAAGGGTCTCGATTGCAACTAGGGCAAGAGAAGGGGAAGGTCTCAATCGCAACGAGGGCGAGAGAAAAGGATTAGTGTTAGTTGTTAGTCAAACTCGACAAGACATCGCATCTCGTGCCTACGTATCTCATCTGAACATGAGAATCAGAGTTGCCGTAGTTCGGCTAAACTATTCCTGTTGGTTTGTGTTTTTTAAGTGGATAACGTCACTACGTAATCTACCGGATGCTCGACCTTTGGAGACTTACTCACCTGTAGTAGAAGGAGTGGACATATCCTTAAGAAGGTGTGGTGTTTGTTTGTGTTTTAGGAAAGCTCAAGCAAGAAAGGAAGTCCTATACGAAGGAACCGTGCTACCTTAATTGACATGCAAACGAGACTACGCGGAGTCTAGCAAACCTAGGGGATACAATCACACCACACAAACATATACAGCATGAAATAAACACACCAACAAGGGGCTCAAACATCAGGGTTAGGCTTTAGTCGAGGGGTCATATCAACCTCAACAAACAAGCCTCTGTATCGGGGTCAGGTTAGCTCTTAACCTTGCCATTGAGGGGCTAAGGTGAAGCCAGATGAAAGGTGATGAGGGGTGTGCCTCATTGCTTCTATCTCTGGTCAGAGAGAGCATCAGACAAGGGAGCGTGGGTCCAGAATGGGGGGACCCTTCTACGCTCAGGACATAGACTCGATTGTACAATGTACAAGATCTTGGGCTTGGATCTCAATGCTACAACCATGTAATGGGAGCAAGGAGAAGACTCACAGAATAGTGGGGGATAGATTGCTTATCCCTACCTTCCACCAATTGCCTCAAATGAGGACTTTTCCTGCTTGGGACAAATATAAACATACACAAGCATTGCCTCTTAAGGAGGACTTCAGACAGTTTGCCCGGCCCGGTAACAGCCGGGTCTCCAGACTACATGAAGAAGAAAGTTCTATACCTCAATGCCAATTGCTTATAAGCAAAGCAATGCAAGTTCTTAAGAGAACTGAGCAACTAAGGGTACCTGGAAACAGTCAAACAGAATCAGCATCCCGACATAAACAAAACAACAACATTAAGAATCAATCAACAATCAAACAATGATGTACATCATGTGCCTAGCACAAAGGTCAAGTGAACCAAGCCCTACAAAACAAACAATTAGTCAAATGAATTCAACTCGATCATGCATCAACCTCCTTAAGGCATTAGCTTTTTAACCTGAAAAGTCAAAGTCAAGCTCAAACATAAGTAACTAGACCACTAGGCCAAGCCTAGGGTCCAAAGGAGGGAAAAATCTTAAAACAGCAAGCCAATCATGATCAAAACCAAGATATTTCAATTAGAAAGGGATCCCAATTGGTCCCATATCCAAACTATACATCTATTTCAATTTATGCAACATGTAAGGCAAAGGAAGCAAATGTAAACCACATATGAGCAACCAGCAAGATCATATCCAAAAAAATATCAAAACAGCATGGAAAATTCCACAAAAATTATATCCTAAACAGAGGACATTCAACAAGCTACATGTCAATTTTCATGCAATTTGGGCTAGTGGAACAATGGGAATTAATTCAACATGTCTAAGCATGCAAAAACACAATCAAATGAAGCTACAAAATGTACATTAACTTCAATTCAATGGTAAACAGTGACATTACATGGGAAATTAGTAGGACCAAAGCCAAATGAAAACTACTCATGTCAGGAACTATTCTACCAAATTTCATGGTCATATCATTCATCATGCTCATTCTATGCACAAAATAAGGCAAACTAGTTCAAAGGAAGCACTAAGCCTACAAACAGAACTATTGCATTCAAATCCACATCAACACAATCCCAAAAATTCTCAAATAATTTACACCTAAACAAGGGATATTCAAGGTCTACCATGTCAAATTTGAGCTCAATTGGGCAAATGGAACCATGTCAATGAAAATCAACAAAAACAGACACAATTATAGGCTCCAAATCACAACATCAACACAGCTTCCACTTCAAAAATTCATAACTCAATGAAAACAAAAAAAGAAATGGATGAGACCAAAACAGGGAGGTCCTAACATGTGTCTTCTACAAGCATATCAAATTTCATGATCATACAATACCACATGAGCATTTCTCAATCAATCTACCAACATGTATCATATGAGCTTGCATATTGGGCTAACAGAAATGAAAAATCACAATCAAATTGAAAATGCAATGTAAAATTCCACAAAAATTATCATAGCTTCCTAACATGTTAATCAACCACCATGCAAAATTTCATTTCATTTCAACATGCATAGACCACTCAATTAAATCCAGCAAATTGACATCAAGAGGTGTGACACAAGTTGTCACACCTAAGTTACAAAATTCACAACTACATAACCAGGTATCAAAAATGCATGAAATTTACATGGAAATAAACCTCATCCAGTCAAGAATCATCACAAAAATTGGCAAGAATTTATTTTACATCACGTGCATTTCACAATGGAATTAGTCAAAGGTAGCAAAAATGGCCATGTATGGAAGAACCCTAGGTCAAATACTATTTACACCAAGCACAACTTTGACCAATAGGTCAAAAAAATTCTACACAAGTCAAGGAAGTCAACACAACAACTCTCACATTTTTCTGATTTTTCTATATTTTTTAATGAATTATTTAACATGTTATGTGTTTTTTACAATTTTTTAGAATTAATTGAATTAATTAATGGAATTATAATGGCATTATGGTAATTAAAACGAGCGGGAGCGGGAAACACATTTTTTGAATTTTCAAACCAGAAATTGGATCAAACAACACAATCTTCATCGTTTCAGCTTAAACTTTTCCAGAAATACACCAAAGGCTCAAGAACATGAATTTTCCAGATCGTCACCAAAATCAACAAGGAGGTAACCGTTGGAACCGTATGATCGAGGAGAGTACGAATATGCATTCAAATCATCCTAACAATTCCTAAATCAAGCGAATCGAACGATCTAGGGTTTAACATCTAAACTTCAAACCTAAATTTACTAAGCTACAGTTGATCATTTGCAATTCTGAAACCATCATCGTAATCTACATTTCATGCTCTACAACACGCACACAATAATTAAGCAAAGCAAGAGTTTCGAAAATCTTGAAAACCTGCTATGGCAGTAGTGAACTCGATGGAATCAGCGCGCGATTTGATGAAACAGCTGCAGTACAAGCTATTGGCAAGGGGATTCGAAGCTTAGATCCATTCAATTTTGCTCCGGTTGCTTGAAATCACCATTCACCATGGATGAACCTTGAAGATGCAGTCACTTTAGGCGCGGCTCTGGTGGTTCTTGAGTACAAACAGATGGAGCTTAGGCCAATGCAAGATCGATGCAAAAAGAATTTTTCAAATTGATCAAAGAATGATGAAGTTTGATCAATTTTGGTTTTTGAGAATTCTTGAAAAATCTTGGAGAATTGTGATGATTTTGATCTGATTTTTGATGGAATGAATTTCTGTTATGTTTATGGAATGATTAGGCTTTTATATGATATCATAATCCATGCTTAATCAAGGTAATTAACCAAATTGGGATGTTAAGCAAATTGTGCATTTCACTCAAAGTGGCCAAAATGCCCTTTCTCTAAAACAGTCCATATATCAGCTCAACTTTGATTCCAACAAGTCCAAAATATCACATGTGATGTGTAGAAACAAGTCCCATTTCCATTGGCCATGTATTTTTGAATTTCACCATCTGATAGCAAAATGTCCAATTTTAACCATTGCATTTTTCAAACCAAATCTCAATTTACAAAGCCTATGCATAAAGTGATGATTCAAACACATTCCAAATGCCATTCCTGAGGTGTTGCAAAAAGTCCCATCTCAAAATTCCAAATATTTTGACATTTGGACAATTTTGCCCCTGATCCAATTTAACTGTCCAGTTGAAATTTGACCTTTTACCTTGAGCAATTTTGAAGAAATCTAATTATGCACCATGAAAGTACATGTCAAATGGAGTTTGTGCATATAAAGAACTTGCAATTTGGACAATCCATGTAGAAGTTATGGCCTCCTGATTACGGGTCTTTTTGGAAATTGATCTGACCATATCTTGACAACCATACATGGGATTTTCAAGTTCTTGGACTTGTTGGAAAGGTGAGAACAAGATCTTCAACTTTCATGTTGGACAAAATTCCATTTGAAGCTTGTATGATGAAGTTATTCTGAGGGGAAAAAGTTTCCATTTTGGGCAGCTGAAAATACAGGTCACCTGCTATTTTTGGGAACTTTCTGTCTGACCTCCAAATCTTCAACCTTGGTCTTTGATATGTCAAATGAGACTTATATGGACATGAATGAGGCCTTTCAAACCATTTCCCACCTTCCAATCCATAAAATCGGGCACAGTTGACCACCGTTGACTTTCTAGGGTTTCTGGTTGACTGACCAATGACTGGTGACTTCTGAGCATCCAACCCTTGGCCAAACCACCTCAAAATGATCCTTGGACCATATGAGCTTGATAAATCAACCCTAGGGCCTTGTCCCAATGAAAATGGCACTCACTTGCTTGATTGACTGATTCTCCTGATCAGTCTGACTCAATCCATCAATTGAGCTTGCACTTGGACAAATGGACAATGCAATGTTATGCAGTGGCCTATGTTATGTTATGACCTAATATGAAATGAATGTGCAAAAAGGTAGGGTGCAAATTCGAGGTGCTACAGCTGCCCCTATTCAATCAACTGGGAACCCGAATGGATGAGAGCAACGGCTGTCAGACTTTCAGGGTAAACAGGGATTGAATACCAAGAACCGTAGAAATTTGCACACTGCTGGGAATTATCTGTTTTCTTGTTTTTATTGTTTTTTTTTCAGAGGTACAAGCACATCCAGACATCGACACACGATGACTGGGATCAGAAATCTCAACTAGATGCCAGCGGACAACTAGGAAGAACTCAACGTTTACCAAGACCAACGGAGAGGTAAATCAACTCTACTGGGGATAACCAGGAAAGGACACAACCATACGTCAACGGACGTAATGGGGAAAAACTCAACGTTCACCAAGACCAACGGAGAGGTAAATCCACATGGGGACAGGTACAACTAGACGTCATAGGACGAATAGGGAAAAACTCAACGTTTACCGAAACCAACGGAGAGGTAACCAATCATTAATGAATGATTGGAAGGATAGTGATACAACCATACGTCAGCGGACGTAATGGGGAAAAACTCAACGTTTACCAAGACCAACGGAGAGGTAACCAGACATCATAGGATGAATGGGAAGATATACAACCATACGTCAGCGGACGAAATGGGGAAAAACTCAACGTTTACCAAGACCAACGGAGAGGTAACCAGACATCATCGGATGAATGGGAAGACTGGACCAGACGTCATAGGACGAAAGGGAGAAGCTCGACGTTTATCGACACCAACGGAGAAGGAGAAAACTCAGCCAGACGTCATAGGACGAAAGGGAGACTCAACCAGACGTCATCGGACGAAAGGGAGAAGGAGAAAACTCAGCCAGACGTCATAGGACGAAAGGGAGAAGGAGAAAACTCAGCCAGACGTCATAGGACGAAAGGGAGACTCAACCAGACGTCATCGGACGAAAGGGAGAAGGAGAAAACTCAGTCAGACGTCATAGGACGAAAGGGAGAAGGAGAAAACTCAGCCAGACGTCATAGGACGAAAGGGAGACTCAACCAGACGTCATCGGACGAAAGGGAGAAGGAGAAAACTCAGCCAGACGTCATAGGACGAAAGGGAGAAGGAGAAAACTCAGCCAGACGTCATAGGACGAAAGGGAGACTCAACCAGACGTCATCGGACGAAAGGGAGAAGGAGAAAACTCAGCCAGACGTCATAGGACGAAAGGGAGACTCAACCAGACGTCATCGGACGAAAGGGAGAAGGAGAAAACTCAGCCAGACGTCATAGGACGAAAGGGAGAAGGAGAAAACTCAGCCAGACGTCATAGGACGAAAGGGAGACTCAACCAGACGTCATCGGACGAAAGGGAGAAGGAGAAAACTCAGCCAGACGTCATAGGACGAAAGGGAGACTCAACCAGACGTCATCGGACGAATGAGAAAAACACAACGTTTATCGAAACCAACGGGGAGGTAAATCCACTTGGGGAAGGGTACAACTAGACGTCATAGGACGAATAGGAAAAACTCGACGTTTATCGACACCAACGGAGAGGAGGAAACTCTGAGGGGATTCATCTGGTATTTACCAAATGATCTGTGAGGGATAAGCAACTATACGTCATCGGACGCATAGGAAAAACTCGACGTTTATCGACACCAACGGAGAGGAGGAATCTTCTGGGGACGACCCTGTGGGGAAAGATATCAACTATATGCCAACGGACGCATAGGAAAAACTCGACGTTTATCGACACCAACGGAGAGGAGGAAACTTCACTAGGGAAGAGTGAACACAACCAAATCATCAACGGATAATTGGGAAAAACTCGACGTTTATCGACACCAACGGAGAGGAGGAACTCTGAGGGGATTCATCTGGCCTTACCAAATGATTTGTGGGGAACAACAACTATACGTCATAGGACGTACAGGAAAAACTCGACGTTTATCGACACCAACGGAGAGGAGGATTCTTCTGGGGACGACCCCGTGGGGAAAGATATCAACTATACGCTAGCAGACGCATAGGAAAAACTCGACGTTTATCGACACCAACGGAGAGGAGGAAACTTCACTGGGGATCAAGGTCATGACAGAGAGTAGACAGGAAGGAACACCAAGGATGCTGGGTTGTAGGCAGAAAACAGGTGACCGACCAAAACGTGAATTGGTTTGTGTTCCAAAACACTCAACATCTTGAAGAGGGCTAGAAAAGCGATCTTGTTAAAGGATGGACATTCGATTCCACAGGGAATACGAATCTTACTCTGCTGGAGAAAGCAATCAAAAGACTGACCAGAGAGTGCATGAGATATATTATCTATAGCCGTCGGAACGTAGATAACATACTCGCATGGAAGATTATCCATAACCGGGTTGCAGGTTGTTAGATGGATAAACGACCGAAAAGAAAGGCATCGTGTACCAGGAACAGGTATGCAAAGATGACCAATCAAAAGAGGATAAAGTTGCTGACTCGGAGCAAATACCCAAAGGGAAGTGAGAAACCCACTGGGGACAATACTGCTTGATCAAGGCAAGTATCCAGAGGGGACAAGACTATCAATACCGCCAACTAGGTACTGATAACTGCAAAGAGGGGATTACATCTACCGGTTAGTAGGCAGAAAACCACGGAAAAGTAACCAGTCATCGATAAGATGAGCACACAGGGTTAACTCCACCAAGGGGATGAAAGTGGGATTTTACAACTACCGATTTGTAGGTAGGAAACCACAAAGATAGGACTTACAACTACCGGGTTGTAGGTAGAGGCCAACCGACAGAATGAACCACAAAGGTTACCTCTGCTAGGGGATGAAAGTGGGATTTTACAACTACCGTTTTGTAGGTAGAAAACCACAAAGATAGGACTTACAACTACCGGTTTGTAGGTAGAAGCCCACAAATTCCGCTGAGGATAAGATGAATGAGTACCGGTTAGTGAGCCACTATTCATTCATGCCCCAGGGCAACACAAAAGACAGTCAACAAGAAGCCAATTTAGGATCGATCCAAAAAGGCAAACTGAATCAAGACTCATCCTAATGAGGAAAGAACTCAATAGGGAAACCCATCCCGTTAGGGAGGGAACGGAAACAACCGTCATCCACGAGGATCTAACTCCGTGGGGGGAACACAGAAAGAAATGACAGACGCTTTCTGCTTAAGGGGTCAACTCTACATGGAGAGATCAGACACACCCACATCTGCTAGGGGAATGGATCCAAGCTGGCAAGATGCTACCAATTGGGGAGTAACAATGCTGGGGATACCCACTCGACTAAGGAGTCGCTTGCTGAGCAAACACCAACCTCTCAACCATGCTGGGGAACCCAATTCTGAAGCCGATCCAATGGCGCGATGCTAAACTCTTTCCAACAACCCAATCTCGGCTGGTCACCACGGCCTAGGGCTAATGGACATGTTTGCAATGTTGATGCATGAGTTTTTTTTTTTTTGTTTTACACAATGCCCCATGATCACGGAAATGCTATGCACTAATGATGCAATATGCTATGCTTGTCTAAATGATGGATGCATAAAAATACGTCCCCTCCAGAGACAACACCGGGGAACTCCAGGAACTGCGCTGAGGATCTCATTACCACGTCAATTTCCACCCTGCTGGGGAAAGACAAACCTCGCTGGGGATGACCTCCATCGAACCCGCACTGCTTGGCGATTACCCTGCTAGGGGAGGCAACCCATGCTTGTCTCTAGTGGGGATAGCCCTGCCGAACCCGATCCGCTTGGGGACCTTGCTGGGGGGAGAACCATCAACACAAACTCTGCTGGGAAGACAGCTTTAGACTTGGGAAACAGTCACAACTCCGCTGAGGATATGGTAACCTTCAGGCTTGCTGGGGAGGCACCGATCTCGAATCTGCTAGGGAGATGACACTCTCAAACCCATTGGGGAAATACGGCCTATCGGACACGGGCCGCCCTTCGATTCGTCGAACACTGGTGTTCATCATCCTACCACAGTGTTGACTTTCCGCTTTTGAGAACTCCCAGACTCATCTGGACTTTCTGATCCATCCCTCGAAGATCAAATTCCTGGGATTCATACAACTTTCCAGTCTTTAGGCTTTGAAGAGTCTTCTTGATTAACCCTCCAGGATCGTCGTCGTAATCCTTCACCGTCCTTTCATTGTTCGTCTATCCCTTGCCCCTGGTTGGACTCTGTGGGGATCTTTTGTCAAAAGGCTTCATATCACTACTTGCCAGCGAATGAAGATAACTAACGGCACCTGCACAAGAGATTGTTAGATAAAAGCGTGCCCCAGGCGCGCCAACACTTCAACATCTTGGTCACTCAAACTTCCGAATAAGATTTCCAGATTTCAATCTTATAAGCATGCATCGGAAGGGACCTCTATGTTTCAAAATGCAAATATTCTTATCAAAACGAACGGATGTTTTCGTAATCAAAGCGGCAATGGAAACAAAAACAAAACTATTTGACTGAATGCATTTATAGACTGAAACAAAAAGGTGGCTCAGAATTGAGCAACACACAGGAAGCAAACCCTGGAAAGAGGTGATTGCGCATAAAAGGAAAAATCTATCCTAATGGCAATGTGAAACCGTGATCTCATCGGGTTCCAACTCGGTTACACCTCACATGTCCTCAAGACTTTCCGCACTTTCGGCCTTCTGAACAAGACGCTTCCAATCGGTCTCTGTCGGAGATTATCCAAGTCATTCAAAGCCCAAACGATCATGCTAGACGCAGTTGTTCGTTTCAATCCCTCTTTTGCCTTGACCGCCCTTTCAGGTTTCAGTCCACCGGGATACCCTTTTTTGCCCAAGTCGCCCTTGTGGGGTTTTCGACTTGTCGGGTGTACAGTTTTTCTCATTATCCCTAACTTTTGCCCGAACCTTTTCTCTTTTTCCTTGGTTCGCCGGGATGCCCTTTTTTGCCTGGACTTTTCTTATTCTTTTTGTCCAGCGGGTCTATTTTTCACGAAGTATCTTCTAACTGCGTCCGCATTCACAGGGGATGGAAAATTTTCATCATTCGTGGTCGTCAGCAACAAGGCTCTGTCAGAGGAGACTTTTTTTTGACCACGAATGGACATTCATAACTGCTTATCCATTTGCCCCACGATCGTCTTGAGGAGGAAGGATCCTTTTCAACACCACATCTCTTTCATGCTACCCACGAGGTCGTACTTCTCGGTTAACAACACTCTTCATTTATTGGGTACAACTGCCCCATGACAAGTAACTGTCGAACTCTTTTCTCAATCAGGCTCAACGCGTCATACCGAGTCCTCATCCACTCGCCCTTTTTCAAGTTCTCAACCATCAGGACTCTCCACAATGAGATCTAGCATCCAGCAGGCAATATCACTTCCATCCCATACTGAATGAGGAAGGTGTTGCCCCAGTAGATGCACGTATCGAAGTACGACACTCAGGATACCAACTTCGTACTCAGCCACCATCGTTGGTGCTTTCAACTGTTATCAGGGAAGCACTAGCTCATTCACTTTAAACTCTCCCCATCAGACATCAGAACCCGTTCGGATTCAGGGTCAGGCCCCTCCTCCGGGATCGGTCACTCTCAATCTTTCGATTTGAGTACCTCGAGATGTCCTCATCAGGGACTTCAAACTTCCTTGGTTGAGAATCATCGATGGGTTGTTGGGCGAGATAACCATACAATACCCTCTTCTTGATTGCTTTCTGGGAGGTATACCGAATATCGTATTCAGTCGACACCATTTGCCCTCTCGCAACCCGTCCGTTCAACGCTATCTCCTCAAGCACATACTTGGTCAGATCCATTTTGGACATCCACAAGGTGGTATGAACCAGCACACTATCTCAGTCGGCGAACAGCCTATGCCAAAGTACATCAAGTTTTCTCGAGCAGTGAGTGTATTGTTTCACAGTCGATAAACTCTTTGCTTAGGTAAATTGCATGCTCTTTTCGACAAGACTAGTCATGCTGACCCAATACGCCTCATAGACCCCTTAAAGGCTGTCAAGTACCAGATTAACAGTTATTTCTTCCAAGGAAGGTATCAGAATCAGAGGTTCCTGCTACTTATTTTCCTTTCCATGCCCCTTGGCAGTCATCATTCCACCTGACCATTTGATTTCTTTTGTTTTCTTTTTTTTCGGTTCAGGCGTTTCTAGTATTGTTTTTTTTCTTTTTTTTTTTTAGCAGGATCGACCTCGACTCCTCTTTCGTTCACAACATGCCTCGGCAGCTTGTTGGACAGCACTCCATAAGTGCACTGACTTAGACTCAACAGTATGAGTTATCTCCACCGGTCAAACAACTTGATCAAGTCCACCGGGTGCCCCTCTTCTGCTTGGGACTTTGTCATCATGTCATCAACATGGCATTCGCTTTCACGGTGAGTCATATCATGAAACAAAGTCACCGTAACCCTTTGATTCGTGGCACCGGCCTTCTTCTTCACTAGAGGATAGTCTTCTCTCGATGGTAGCTCGTGCCCCACAATATGGGTATTCCACCCTGGTGTACCTTGATGCAAACAGGTGAAGATATCAACCTGCTCTTTCAACAGGGCTACCATTCTGCTCTTGATTTGCCTCTGAAGCGGCCTCAACTTTCACTTCTCCTTCTGACCTCGGCGGTACTTGGGATTACCATCTTGACTCGCTCCTCGTGTGGTTGAATCACCTTCTCCTCTTATTTCAACAACCTAGCTAATTCCAGCAGATCACAATCTTCTTCGCCTTCTTCTTCGGCATGATAGCTTGGATTGTCGAAGTCATATAGAGGTGTAACCAAATTGTTATCGATGAGATCAGGAGGGTAATCACTTTTGTGGTTGGAACAAGACAAGTTCAAAAGAAAAACGAAAAAACATTGCCATTTTTATTTTTTTAAACTGCAAAAAAGTGAAAAACAGGGAACACCGCTTTAATCACAAAACATCCATTTATTACTGATGCAAAATGTTGCACAATGAAACACATGAGATGGCCCTTACAATGGACCATTACGTTTCGGGCAAAACGTATGGCTTTCATGCAAACAAAATCAAAACACAGAAATACTACACTTCCGGATGAGCGACAGTGGTGATTTTGGAGGCTTTCCAATTGCCTGGTACGCACGACTTTATCCACAGCTCGAGCTCGCGGTCACAGTCGATCTCCTCACTCACTGAACAAGCATGACCAGGATTCAGCATTCCTGCACTAACAAAGATGTACGGCGGACGACGTCCTCTGTTTGGTCTAGACGACTCTTGATCTGGCCGATAACCGATCCCGAACATGTCTGCCTTTACCGGTGTTGAGTGGATCCATTAGTTCGGATTTGTTGCCCCCTAGCAGGATGTCTGAGCAAACAAGCTATGCGCACCGGTTGACACCTACAAAACAGCAAACAGGTTAGTATGACTCACACATGCAGTGTCTATCCGTACTAGGAAAATTCTGTCCTTGGATTCCGGTTTCATCGATACAGATAAAATTTCATCAACAACATTCTGACATTTGGTGTCTCTCAACCTGAGTCTCTGTTAAAATAATGGACCCTGAGTACGGACAGACATGAGTTGAATGCAGACGGATGCGAAATGAGACCAATGCAAATGCATGAATGCAGGTTACTGTGCCACCAAGTCATCTGAAGACCCATTCTCTGAACCAGTCACAGTCAACTGAGTCACCATAAATCCGACTTGGGGAGTTCCGAAATAAACGGAACTGGAGATTACATCACCATCATCACAGAAACATCCACTGAACGGATGACAGCCAGATCCTCTGAACGGGTACTCTCAAATTCAACCCGGGGATCCGAAATAAACGGAACCCGCTGATAAACCACGGACAGAACTCCGGCGTCCCAGAAATAAATGTCCATAATTCACCATCATCATCAGTACCAAGAGTCACCAACCAGTCACCAACAAGTCAGCAACAGTACCTGTAATAATCATCCCCTCCCACTCACGGGTGTCATCTAGGCCAGGGTAAGGTCGAGAGAAACGCAGGATAAACAACCCTTTCAAGAATATCATCCTGTGCACACCAGATGTATGCACCGATGATACCCCATCAGAATCTGAACTGCTCGTGATGTCAATGTTCCGCTAAGTGGCGCATACCACCCGCTTCCCATGAATCACTCTATTCCTAGGCTTCCTAGATTGCACTCATAGCCTGGGTATTGGGCCTTTTACCTCGAGTAATTCCCACCCCAAACAGAGAAACACAGCCAGCACAGCAGATGAAATAAATGAATGCAAACATTAATGCACACATTGAATGCAAACAATGAATAATGAATGCAATAAATAACAGCAGATAGCAACCAAAGCCCTAACCTAGAAAGCGCTAGGAGAGACTCGCTTAGGGAAGAAGGACCAGCACAGGTCAACTTCTAGTTGTTTAGTCCCCAGCAGAGTCGCCAGCTGACGCATTACGCGAAAAACCGGCGGGAAAACAAGAACAACAGAGCCGCCACCGTGCGTTATTTATCCCAAAAGAGGGAAAGGAAACGCTCAGAGTAAACCTGGAAAAGACATGGTCTCGCGACCAAAGAGAATGGGATCGGGAGTCGGTTATGCGAAGGGAAGGTATTAGCACCCCTACGCATCCGTCGTACTCGACGGGATCCACGCACAATAGGAGGGAGAATGGTTGCTAAAACACTGCTCAAAACACACACACACTGGCTGAAAGAGACACAAGAAACAAACAAGACTGAAACTGACTCGGCAGGATATCGCATCCTGGGCCTACTTAGTCTATCAAGCATAGACATCAGAGTCAAAGTAGTTCGGCGGGGGAAACGACACATGCTCGCTAGGATGTCGCATCCTATGCATACGTATCTCCTTGGACGAAGGAGAATCAGAGCATTCGTAGCTCGGCTGACACGCACACAAACAAACACAGGCAAAGGCAAACGTGGAGCCTGAATGCCAATCACTGGGCTTACATCAGCATCCGAACCAAAACACACACAAGAAGGCAAACGTGGAGCCTGAATGCCAATCACTGGGCTTACATCAGCATCCGAACCAAAACACACGCACACTGGAACCCGAATGCCACTCGATGGGCTTACATCAGCTTCCAAGCACACAACAAGACACAGGATGTGGAATGCCAATCGCTGGGCTTACATCCACCTCCTAACACCCACACAGGAAGAAGAAGGGTCTCGATTGCAACTAGGGCAAGAGAAGGGGAAGGTCTCAATCGCAACGAGGGCGAGAGAAAAGGATTAGTGTTAGTTGTTAGTCAAACTCGACAAGACATCGCATCTCGTGCCTACGTATCTCATCTGAACATGAGAATCAGAGTTGCCGTAGTTCGGCTAAACTATTCCTGTTGGTTTGTGTTTTTTAAGTGGATAACGTCACTACGCAATCTACCGGATGCTCGACCTTTGGAGACTTACTCACCTGTAGTAGAAGGAGTGGACATATCCTTAAGAAGGTGTGGTGTTTGTTTGTGTTTTAGGAAAGCTCAAGCAAGAAAGGAAGTCCTATACGAAGGAACCGTGCTACCTTAATTGACATGCAAACGAGACTACGCGGAGTCTAGCAAACCTAGGGGATACAATCACACCACACAAACATATACAGCATGAAATAAACACACCAACAAGGGGCTCAAACATCAGGGTTAGGCTTTAGTCGAGGGGTCATATCAACCTCAACAAACAAGCCTCTGTATCGGGGTCAGGTTAGCTCTTAACCTTGCCATTGAGGGGCTAAGGTGAAGCCAGATGAAAGGTGATGAGGGGTGTGCCTCATTGCTTCTATCTCTGGTCAGAGAGAGCATCAGACAAGGGAGCGTGGGTCCAGAATGGGGGGACCCTTCTACGCTCAGGACATAGACTCGACTGTACAATGTACAAGATCTTGGGCTTGGATCTCAATGCTACAACCATGTAATGGGAGCAAGGAGAAGACTCACAGAATAGTGGGGGATAGATTGCTTATCCCTACCTTCCACCAATTGCCTCAAATGAGGACTTTTCCTGCTTGGGACAAATATAAACATACACAAGCATTGCCTCTTAAGGAGGACTTCAGACAGTTTGCCCGGCCCGGTAACAGCCGGGTCTCCAGACTACATGAAGAAGAAAGTTCTATACCTCAATGCCAATTGCTTATAAGCAAAGCAATGCAAGTTCTTAAGAGAACTGAGCAACTAAGGGTACCTGGAAACAGTCAAACAGAATCAGCATCCCGACATAAACAAAACAACAACATTAAGAATCAATCAACAATCAAACAATGATGTACATCATGTGCCTAGCACAAAGGTCAAGTGAACCAAGCCCTACAAAACAAACAATTAGTCAAATGAATTCAACTCGATCATGCATCAACCTCCTTAAGGCATTAGCTTTTTAACCTGAAAAGTCAAAGTCAAGCTCAAACATAAGTAACTAGACCACTAGGCCAAGCCTAGGGTCCAAAGGAGGGAAAAATCTTAAAACAGCAAGCCAATCATGATCAAAACCAAGATATTTCAATTAGAAAGGGATCCCAATTGGTCCCATATCCAAACTATACATCTATTTCAATTTATGCAACATGTAAGGCAAAGGAAGCAAATGTAAACCACATATGAGCAACCAGCAAGATCATATCCAAAAAAATATCAAAACAGCATGGAAAATTCCACAAAAATTATATCCTAAACAGAGGACATTCAACAAGCTACATGTCAATTTTCATGCAATTTGGGCTAGTGGAACAATGGGAATTAATTCAACATGTCTAAGCATGCAAAAACACAATCAAATGAAGCTACAAAATGTACATTAACTTCAATTCAATGGTAAACAGTGACATTACATGGGAAATTAGTAGGACCAAAGCCAAATGAAAGCTACTCATGTCAGGAACTATTCTACCAAATTTCATGGTCATATCATTCATCATGCTCATTCTATGCACAAAATAAGGCAAACTAGTTCAAAGGAAGCACTAAGCCTACAAACAGAACTATTGCATTCAAATCCACATCAACACAATCCCAAAAATTCTCAAATAATTTACACCTAAACAAGGGATATTCAAGGTCTACCATGTCAAATTTGAGCTCAATTGGGCAAATGGAACCATGTCAATGAAAATCAACAAAAACAGACACAATTATAGGCTCCAAATCACAACATCAACACAGCTTCCACTTCAAAAATTCATAACTCAATGAAAACAAAAAAAGAAATGGATGAGACCAAAACAGGGAGGTCCTAACATGTGTCTTCTACAAGCATATCAAATTTCATGATCATACAATACCACATGAGCATTTCTCAATCAATCTACCAACATGTATCATATGAGCTTGCATATTGGGCTAACAGAAATGAAAAATCACAATCAAATTGAAAATGCAATGTAAAATTCCACAAAAATTATCATAGCTTCCTAACATGTTAATCAACCACCATGCAAAATTTCATTTCATTTCAACATGCATAGACCACTCAATTAAATCCAGCAAATTGACATCAAGAGGTGTGACACAAGTTGTCACACCTAAGTTACAAAATTCACAACTACATAACCAGGTATCAAAAATGCATGAAATTTACATGGAAATAAACCTCATCCAGTCAAGAATCATCACAAAAATTGGCAAGAATTTATTTTACATCACGTGCATTTCACAATGGAATTAGTCAAAGGTAGCAAAAATGGCCATGTATGGAAGAACCCTAGGTCAAATACTATTTACACCAAGCACAACTTTGACCAATAGGTCAAAAAAATTCTACACAAGTCAAGGAAGTCAACACAACAACTCTCACATTTTTCTGATTTTTCTATATTTTTTTATGAATTATTTAACATGTTATGTGTTTTTTACAATTTTTTAGAATTAATTGAATTAATTAATGGAATTATAATGGCATTATGGTAATTAAAACGAGCGGGAGCGGGAAACACATTTTTTGAATTTTCAAACCAGAAATTGGATCAAACAACACAATCTTCATCGTTTCAGCTTAAACTTTTCCAGAAATACACCAAAGGCTCAAGAACATGAATTTTCCAGATCGTCACCAAAATCAACAAGGAGGTAACCGTTGGAACCGTATGATCGAGGAGAGTACGAATATGCATTCAAATCATCCTAACAATTCCTAAATCAAGCGAATCGAACGATCTAGGGTTTAACATCTAAACTTCAAACCTAGATTTACTAAGCTACAGTTGATCATTTGCAATTCTGAAACCATCATCGTAATCTACATTTCATGCTCTACAACACGCACACAATAATTAAGCAAAGCAAGAGTTTCGAAAATCTTGAAAACCTGCTATGGCAGTAGTGAACTCGATGGAATCAGCGCGCGATTTGATGAAACAGCTGCAGTACAAGCTATTGGCAAGGGGATTCGAAGCTTAGATCCATTCAATTTTGCTCCGGTTGCTTGAAATCACCATTCACCATGGATGAACCTTGAAGATGCAGTCACTTTAGGCGCGGCTCTGGTGGTTCTTGAGTACAAACAGATGGAGCTTAGGCCAATGCAAGATCGATGCAAAAAGAATTTTTCAAATTGATCAAAGAATGATGAAGTTTGATCAATTTTGGTTTTTGAGAATTCTTGAAAAATCTTGGAGAATTGTGATGATTTTGATCTGATTTTTGATGGAATGAATTTCTGTTATGTTTATGGAATGATTAGGCTTTTATATGATATCATAATCCATGCTTAATCAAGGTAATTAACCAAATTGGGATGTTAAGCAAATTGTGCATTTCACTCAAAGTGGCCAAAATGCCCTTTCTCTAAAACAGTCCATATATCAGCTCAACTTTGATTCCAACAAGTCCAAAATATCACATGTGATGTGTAGAAACAAGTCCCATTTCCATTGGCCATGTATTTTTGAATTTCACCATCTGATAGCAAAATGTCCAATTTTAACCATTGCATTTTTCAAACCAAATCTCAATTTACAAAGCCTATGCATAAAGTGATGATTCAAACACATTCCAAATGCCATTCCTGAGGTGTTGCAAAAAGTCCCATCTCAAAATTCCAAATATTTTGACATTTGGACAATTTTGCCCCTGATCCAATTTAACTGTCCAGTTGAAATTTGACCTTTTACCTTGAGCAATTTTGAAGAAATCTAATTATGCACCATGAAAGTACATGTCAAATGGAGTTTGTGCATATAAAGAACTTGCAATTTGGACAATCCATGTAGAAGTTATGGCCTCCTGATTACGGGTCTTTTTGGAAATTGATCTGACCATATCTTGACAACCATACATGGGATTTTCAAGTTCTTGGACTTGTTGGAAAGGTGAGAACAAGATCTTCAACTTTCATGTTGGACAAAATTCCATTTGAAGCTTGTATGATGAAGTTATTCTGAGGGGAAAAAGTTTCCATTTTGGGCAGCTGAAAATACAGGTCACCTGCTATTTTTGGGAACTTTCTGTCTGACCTCCAAATCTTCAACCTTGGTCTTTGATATGTCAAATGAGACTTATATGGACATGAATGAGGCCTTTCAAACCATTTCCCACCTTCCAATCCATAAAATCGGGCACAGTTGACCACCGTTGACTTTCTAGGGTTTCTGGTTGACTGACCAATGACTGGTGACTTCTGAGCATCCAACCCTTGGCCAAACCACCTCAAAATGATCCTTGGACCATATGAGCTTGATAAATCAACCCTAGGGCCTTGTCCCAATGAAAATGGCACTCACTTGCTTGATTGACTGATTCTCCTGATCAGTCTGACTCAATCCATCAATTGAGCTTGCACTTGGACAAATGGACAATGCAATGTTATGCAGTGGCCTATGTTATGTTATGACCTAATATGAAATGAATGTGCAAAAAGGTAGGGTGCAAATTCGAGGTGCTACAGGTCCCAACCAACAACATTTAGAGCACGTAGGAGGTCTAATTGTTCCAACTGACAAGAGATAGAGTACATAGGAACTCAATTGGTTTCAACTGACAACTAATTGAGTATTTAAGGGAATATGGAATATTACAATATGTCTCAAAAGCCATAATAACAATAACAACAACCATATACGACAATAACATCAACAACGGAACAACAAGAACAACAAACAACGTTGACGACGACGACCTACGACTACAACATCAACAACGAAAACACCAACAACTGTAAGTGAGAATTTGTACATACCGGAAATGTAATGAGAGACTCAACCGAGAAGACATCGAGCTTACTTCCTCCTTAGAGAAGATGAGTGATGATTCTAAGTCTTGGGAAACTCCTTCGTCCGTTGGAGAAGAATGAGTTTCTTTCGTTCGCTAGGGCGCAAAAAGTGAATGTTACAAAACATTATAATTCTGGAGGAATAAAAA
Source organism: Lathyrus oleraceus (assembly GCF_024323335.1). Classification (NCBI taxonomy): domain Eukaryota; kingdom Viridiplantae; phylum Streptophyta; class Magnoliopsida; order Fabales; family Fabaceae; genus Lathyrus; species Lathyrus oleraceus. The sequence continues at coordinate 213,201,326 of NC_066582.1, forward strand.
TTATTTTTAGAGTTTTTATCTCGGTTTTCTTCAACAATCAAGGAATAATATTCGACGTAAAATGTATAAAAAATAAAGACGCCTTTTTAGTTGTAAATAAAACATAAAATTGAAGGAGTTAGGAATCGAAGCTTAAACACTGAATAACATTTTACGTCGGTTTTCCTCGAAAACCGAGGTGAAAGATAAAGTTTCCTAAAAAAATACAGCGCATTCCAGATCATTTGACCTTAGTTTTTAATAACTGAGGTGAAAGTTTCTCATAAAATGTACTATTTGTAGTTGTGGTTCCATCTTCTCCGGGGCATTTAACTCTTGTTGGCGCTGTCTGATATTGTAGACGTCATCCTCTAGTGTCTAGTTATGGCAGTGTAACTCGTCCATGATGGCACGCATCTTCGCCAGGGCATCGACATCACTGTTGCCACTGATACCTTATGGCGTAGAGGATGAAGCTCTCATGTTAACCATAGCTGAAAATGGCTAGGTGTAAGAGTGAAAGGTAACAACGGGTAAAGTGATGGTGATGAAGACAATGTGGCCTAAGTTATTTTTATTAGGGCGACATTGTACTGGTCAAAAGTACAGGTGTGTGTGCTCATCCTACAAAGGTAGGGGGACTCAAAAGTCTTAGTAGGTATATTACGGTGTATGATGGTTAGGGCTGCCCACAACGGCGAGAAGCTTTGTACAATGGTGTTTTATGGTGGTTTTAAGAGTCCTTCTCACATGAGGTGAGAGGCTCTGTAAATGATTGATGTGCTTAGGTATAAGCGTATGCGAGGTGTGATCAATATGAGTTATGATATGTCACTTCCTCCAGATCAGGAAAAGCTATTGACTACCTATCCTTTCGAAAGTAACAATGGACTACCTCTTCCTTGGCTAACGGCTTCACACATGTCATGCCCCAAGTCATCGCCTAGACGGTATAACTCTCGGGCGAAGACACCCTTCTTTAGAACGCTTACAAAATATAACACTACAATTAATTATAAAGTGGTTAAATATTTATAAGTAAACTTCATATGTGATTAGTAATAACTAAAAATTACTAATATGATTCTATATAACACTATAAATTTTTAGATTCAGAACTTAAAACAATATTTTACTTCATGTGATAAAAGTTCCACCACTATAAAAAAGATAAAAGTTGGCTAAAGTCGTAGAAGATAATTCACTTACCATTTTCATAAGACAAAAGAATTAGGTAAAAAAAAAGAAGCACTTATTAATTTATTATTGATTCCAAATAATGTGTTAGAAATCTGATCTGAGACGAAGAGAGGCAATGGCTTGGAGTAAGCCACAACCTCAATCATCGCTCACCGCACAATTTAACAAAACAACCTTAAACCACAGACAAGGTTCGGTCTAAACATCCTCAAAAACTCTCTATTTTCCTTCCAACCCACGTTTCCCCATTTCAATGGCTTCTTGTATATCCACTCCCTCGCCTTCTTCCCGATTACATCTCACTAAAACAACCTTCATTGCCGCAACTTCACTCCCTCTCTATCACAGTTACTCACTCTTCTCTACACACTCTTTCTAATTCACACCTTTTCTGTGTCTCTTTCTTGTTTCTGATTTTGTTTATGTTGTTTGAAGGTACTAAATGTGAAATGAACAGAAGGAGTTTAGCTGTTAAAGGAATTGTCACAACTGGAGTTTCAGCCATGGCTATGGCTTCCACTCTTACTCCTCAAGCTCAACCATCTCAAGGTTAGTTAGTTACTCAATGATATCGTGACCTAGATCTTGATGTTGCTTTTTTTATTTGCTTATGTAAATGCATGTTCTTTTCTTATTTAAGACAAGGGACTTGAAAGACTAGCATACAAACCTGAAGGTTATAATTATTGGAAGTGGAAGGATCATAACATTCACTATGTTGTGCAAGGAGAAGGACCTCCTCTTGTTCTTATTCATGGTTTTGGTGCATCGGCTTTTCATTGGAGGTTTGTTTTGAATTATTTGTTGAATTTTATATCAAATATATGTATATAGTTATTCATGTAATTTGTTCAAAACATGATCGAATAGCGGTTATCCTGTTACGCTGCTTTCTGGAATTGACAACTATGTTCTTACTTAGGATATTACATGCATTTAGCAATAAACATGTGTGACAACTATTTCCAGATACAATATCCCAGAATTGGCTAAGAAACACAAGGTTTATGCCTTAGACTTGCTTGGATTTGGATGGAGTGACAAAGCACTCGTCGACTATGATGCCATGGTATGGAGGGATCAAGTCACGGACTTCTTGAAGGAAATCGTAAAAGAACCAGCAGTTTTGGTTGGAAACAGGTAGTTAATGACTATAGTACATATATTGATTCTTTTCTTTTTTGTTCAACAAAGTTAAAACTATGATGTTAATCTCAATATGATGGTTTTTCAGCCTTGGAGGATTTACTGCTTTGATTGCAGCAACCGGGTTGCCTGAGTTTGTCAGCGGGGTCGCGCTACTGAATTCTGCAGGACAATTTGGTGATGGAAATAAGGAAAGTAAAAATTCCGAGGAATCACCTCTACAAAAGTTTTTCCTAAAACCTTTGAAGGAAGTTTTCCAGCGTGTAGTTCTCGGATTTATATTCTGGCAATCGAAACAACCTGCTCGAATTAAATCAGTCTTAAAAAGTGTAGGTTAAATGCTATCTTCAGCTTGTGATTCTTTAAAAGCTTAATAGGTATAAAGTTTAATTGCATAGCTTGTCAATGCAGGTGTATGTAAACTCTTCCAATGTGGATGATTATCTTGTGGAATCTATAACAAGGCCAGCTCAAGACCCCAACGCCGGAGAAGTTTATTATAGGTACATGACTGTGTCTGTCCATCCTATACTACCTAGTCAGTCTTTGCGTGTGTTTGGTTATGGTGACGACAATTGATTTTGCAATATTAATTTTTTTTAGCGAGTTTAAGTTAAAATGATTTATGTTTTGATACGATCATATGAAAGTGCGTTGCATGTAAAAGTCATATTTGGATGCAAAAGCTGCAAATCCTAACTTCACATTATTTTCGGCAGGTTAATGACACGTTTCATGATGAATCAGAGCAAGTACACTCTAGATTCCGTGTTAAGCGAACTCTCTTGCCCGTTGCTTCTGCTATGGGGTGACCTTGATCCATGGGTTGGTCCAGCCAAAGCTAATAAAATCAAAGAGTTTTATCCAAAAACAACTCTTGTTCACTTGCAAGCCGGGCATTGTCCACACGACGAGACACCCGAGCTCGTGAACACAGCTTTATTGGACTGGCTCACCACCCTTACTCCTCAAGTCTCTCTCCAAACAGTTTGAACACGAATGATCGTTTATGTATAGCTAATTGAAACATATTCTTGATTAAGTTTCGAGATTCATGTTGTTGGACGAAGTCATCGCCATAAGATGTATAGAAAAGTCGGTTAAAAATACTGAGGATAGTGGAAAATGACGATACGCGTATATAGACTATAGTCGTGTTTTTGAATGCCTGCATTTTTTGCAAGACCATGTATGTAATCATTTGTTACATTACATAGAACTTTCTCTTTCGTTAATCAAGTTATAGATTTGAATTTTCTCCTTCAAACAATAGCAAATACAAGTGTATTACTATTTGGTTATTTTCCAATCATCTCATTTCATTTTAAACGTATATGCTATAACTGTGTTGCAGTGTGAGTTTCGTGAGAATGAGTTACTGTTATAACTTTGACATCTTGAATAGAGAACTTTACTATTTTTTTGGTAATTTTCTGTATTTTTCTAATTTCGTTAGTAAATTTTTTTTTCAAGAAGCACTATCTCTGACACAACTTTTATATAGTGAGTTTCAGTTTATTAAAATGGTTTTACACTATTTTTTTAATTTAATACTAGATGAATAATCATGCAACATTGATTACGTTGATAGAGATCTTAATTTTACATTTATACTAATTTGTTCATTTAGTTACATGCTATATAACTGATAGAATCGGTATACATTTAGAAAATAATAATAATCATTCATTTGTATTTATCGGTAGTAACCCACGCGTCAACTGTGGCAAGAAAAACCAGAAAAACTCAGATGGCCGGAACTCTGGAAGCGGTGGCCGGAATGGTATTGGTAATTTCGGCGGCGGTATAGGTCATTCTTTCTCCGGCAACGGTAGTCGTACTCATAACCCACCTTGGCAACAATTCCACCCATGGCAATAATGGGATTCATGGAACATGCATCTCTGCCCTTATCCTTCGTATAATTGGGCAAGACCCAATTTGGCAAACAACACTCAACAACCAGGTCTTCTTAGCTCAAGGCCTCAACAAGCTGTTCGCTGCACCGCCCAGTCCAATAGACACAAAACAGGCGATGCACACTCTGAATATGATTCACTTTGATGCATCTTAGTACATGGACACCAGACCAACATAACATGCATTAATCATCAAATTAGTCCCTTCATCCAATCTTTCTTAATTTGTATAACATAACATGCATTTCATGTCGCATACTGTCTCAATGTCGACCAAATTAAATATTTGATTTTACAAGATCGAGCTTGCAGACGTCAATTTTACTAGTTTGGGCACCCGACTAAATATTTGATTTTACAATGCTGACGTAAGTTTTATTAGCTTGGGCCTTTTAAACCTGTTTGTTTTCTAAAATTTATTTTGCGTTGCTCATTTTAATATATTCAGTTTAATTTTCCGAACACTTTTACACTCGTTTTTACTCATTTTAATCTCTTTAATTTTATTCTTTTGTCAAATGATTCATAAAAAATAAATAGGATTATCTACCATCTCCTTTCAATCTTATTTTTATTGTTTGAATTTATTTTGTTTTAATTATTTTCAACTCATTTCACTATAAAAACATCTACAAGAGTCCTTTTGGTCATTTAAAAGATTAAAAAACCTAATGATATATTTAGGGGTGACAATTGGATCCATTAAGAGAAAATTCATCCAATTCATCCATCAAAAAATTCATCCAATCCATCCCCTACATAAAAATTAAGTCAATGGATTGATCCAATCCATCCATGGATGGATGGATTGATCAAATCCACCCAACACATTTTAATGATCCAATGGATTTTTTTATCTAATTTTAAAAAAATATTTTTTTTCAAATATTAATTTTTTTTTTTGAAAAATAAAAAATAATTTTTTTTTTGAAAAAAAAAATCGATTTTTTCCAAAAATTTAAAAATATTTTTTTTTGAAAAATACCAAATTTTGATTTTATTTTCGAAAATTTTATTTTTTTACGAATATAAAAAAATTATTTTTTTTCGAAAATAAAAAAAAATTATTTTTAAATTATTTTTTTCAAAAATACAAGAAAATATTTTTTTTTTAAAAAATGATTTTTCTCGAAAAAAAACTGATATTGTTTTATTCAAAAAAAATAAAAAACTTTTTGAAAAAAAAAATTTTCAAAAAAAAAAATTCAAAGAAAAATAAATGGATGGATGGACCATCCACTAAAAGTATGATAATGGATGGATTGGATGGATTTTATTCTTAACGGATGGATTGGATTGGATATTTTTAAAAAACTTTTAGTGGATTGTTAACGGACTAATGGATTGTTTTGATCCATCCATTAACGATCAAATCCATATCCATCCAATCCATCCATTTTGCAACCCCTAGATATATTGTATATATGTTGTTGGTTGATGAAGAGAGACGGGAGGAACAAATGGACTCCCAGCGGCGCGAATCTGGATCCTCTCCCGTGGAGTGTTTGCTGCTTTTCGTTCTGCTTCTATCCGAGCCATTAACTTAATCTAATAGCATGGAAGAGAAAAAAGTGAAAGAAGATTAAATAATGAAAGTCAAATCCAACGACCAATATTGCACAGGAGAGATGGCAAAACCAAAAATGTTGGAGGGGATCTGTTTCCCAGCGACGCACTAGGAAAGGCTCACTTGTTCAAAAATAAAAAGTAAAAAAGTGGATCATTTCCAAAAAGAGAAAACACGGCAAGATCCTTCCTCATTTTGGAATTGAGAATCAATAGAAAAAAGTTGAATTTTGTTTGATTTTCTTCATTGCTTCTTCATCTCATCCTACATTTAACTCTCTCTCAACCGAACACCACACTCCCTCCGTCGTTCTCACAACAATAACCCATCTTAACCATACATTCGTTGTCTCTTCTCCAAACAACCAAGTTTGAATCCAGTCACCACTGTGCCAGATTTGTCCTTCTCCGCATTGATTCAATTTTGGTAGTTTTCTCTTCCTTTCTATGTTTTGTATCTCCAATGTTTCTTCTCGAGAGGAAGGAAGTCGACTAAGAGAAATTTGTGTTTACGTGTTTCCTCTTTCATGTTGCTGTTAGTTGGTCCGCTTATATTACTCTTTTTTTCTCTCTTTTGAATGCTTGTTTCCCATTTCCATGACATGTAATAATTTTATCGCTTTCCTTAATTTTTGTTTTGATTATGTTAGTTAACTAATTCAAGATTAGCGTAAAATCAATCATTTTCAAAAAGAACAAAAAATAAGTGTTTGATCCAACGTCAAGGCCCTTTTCCCAAATAAAGACCAAACCATTTCAATCCATTTCTATTTCACGTTCTCTCAAACATTTCACCTTCAAACCATTTTCAAATTCTCAAACCATTTTTTCAAATCACCTCTTTTGCAAACGTTAATCAAATGCTTGATCCAACGTCAAGCCATTTTTCTAATCAAAAAGAAAAAACACTTAATTCTTATTAAACACTTTTCAATAAATATAGAAAAGGAACGAGGTGGATACCACGAGCTCCAGAGGCTAGGATTCATGATGAATATCTCGCCCATCCAAGCTATTGTCATCATTCAAAACCTTCAACGTGACTTTTTCAAACTTTTTCTTAATCAAATCTCAAAATATCTAAAAAACATCAAACCCTTTTGCAAATAAGATGGAAAAGGAATGTGGTGGATACCACGAGCTCCAGAGGCTAGGATTCGAGATGGATATCTCGCTCATCCAAGTTCTCGCCATTACTTAAAACACACTCAACCCATCAAACTCTTTTCTCGCTGCCGCGCGATTGATCCTCAAACCCATTTTCATAAACGAAAGATATTTTGTCTTGATACAATGCAAAAACAATGTTTCATCCACTTGAGCGTGTGAGCAAGCTAACGACCTTGCATGTAAATGTTGATTTATAAATTTATTCGGTCGTGATGCAAACGTTTCCTTCTCCATTTGTTTTGGGTAACAAATTTTTTTTTCGTCGATTGAAATAAAATAGGTTTCGCTAAAATCGACCAACAAATAAGCATTTTCTATCCAGAACTAAGTAGTCTTGAGTTCTTCATCGTACCCAGATATACGTAGGAGCGGGATTCAAAGTCTCGTCATGCACCCTAATAAAAAATAAACCTTTTAGTGTTATCCTTTTACTTTTTAATAACTCAGAAGCTTAACATTTCAAAGTTAACACTAATGCACACAACTAACCAAATGGTTCTCGTTTAGTACAACAGACGTGAGACGTGCTAATACACCCCCTTGCGTAATCGACTCCCGAACCCTGATTTGGTTGCGACGACCAATATCACTGTCGTTCTTTCTTGGGTTTTATCGATATTTTCATTTTCCTTTTTAGGAATAAATAAAGTTCAGTGGCGACTCTATTAAGTCCATCCCACGAGCATCATGTTCTCATTTTTCGAGGTACGACAACATCCACTAATGGTAATCTCTCGTCTTATCTTAATTTGAGTAAAAAATAATGGTATAATCATTGGAAATGGTCACTATATTCCTATTTATGGTTTTGGTAGTGCTAACATACCCTTCCCTTACCCACCATTAGTATTAGAAAATGCACTACATGCCCCTAAATTTATCAAAAACCTTATTTATGTTCGTAAATCCACTATAGATAACCAAGTTTCTATTGAATTTGACCTGTTTGGTTTTTCTGTGAAGGACTTTCAGATGAGGATGCCTATAATGATATGTGAGAGTAAATTCCAAGTATATCCTATCACCACCACCAATAAAGTTGAGCCTCCAGTTTCTTTTGCAACATTGTCTTCTTCCATTTGGCATGATCGTTTAGGTCATCCGGGAGCCCATGTTCTAGACTATCTTAGGAGAAATAAATTGATCGAATGTAATAAAATGTCGCATTTGTATTCATCATTTTGTCATTCTTGCGCTCTTGGTAAACATGTTAAAATGCCATTTGTTGATTCTCATAATTATACAAATATGTCATTTGATATTTTACACAGTGATGTCTGGACTTATCCCGTTATAAGCTCTTTGGGTCATAAGTATTATGTTCTTTTTTTGGATTATGACTTAAATTTTTTATGGACATTTCTGATTTCAAACAAATATCAAGTCTATTCAACATTTCAAAATTAAGAACATATATCACAACTCAATTTCAACAGGAAATAAAAAATATTCTATGTGACAATGGTGGAGAATATATAAATGGTAAATTTCAAAATCTTTGTGAAGCAAAAGGAATCTCTTTTTGCTTATCGCGTCCTCATACATCGCCACAAAATGGTAAAGCCGAAATAAAAATTTGCTCTATTAATAATATCATTATAACATTATTAATTCATGCTTACCACTGTCTTTTTGGCATCATACTTTACAAATGGCCACATATTAATTAAACATTTTACCAAGTAAAAATATTTATTACCACTCACCTCTCAAAATCCTATATCAAAAAGACCCATCATACTCTCATTTACGTGTTTTTGGTTGCTTATGTATTCCTTTATTCCCTTCCACTACGATAAATAAGCTTAAACCATGTTCAACTCCATGTGTCTTTTTAGGATATCCATTACATCACTGTGGATACAAATGCTAGGATATATCCTCAAATAAATTATCATTCATCACTACGTCTTATTTGATGAATTTCCATTCTTAAAGTTGCATACTTCCTCTTCCAGATCTTACAACTTCCTTGAAATTGATCTATCACCATATATGATTAATCATTTGTTAGAACAGACTGACACACGCGCGCGCGCACACACACACACACACACACACCTCCTCCATCCCCATATCATCTTATTCATACAACCACACTCCAACCCTCAAGCCTAACACATTGAACGACCAACACTCCCCAATATCTCATCACAAATTCCAGTTCACCCCTCAAACCAACACACACCATCACTAATAGACCATCACATCCCTCAAAATGAACACCTAATTCACCCTCCTCCCATTTACCAACCAATATTGAGTTCAAACGACAAACCCATTACAAGAAGTCAACATGGTATTTTCAAGTCAAACCAAAAATATTATGGTCTGTAGGTGCTTAATTGGCTGCATTATATGGTAAAACACTAGCTGGTTACTAATGTCTTGACTGATGTCATGACATGGTATGTATGTGTGACTACATTGTAGGTTAGAATATCTAACTGTACTCTGATGTCTTGACTGAAGTCATGACACACTTAAGTAGTTACTGCAGGATTAGCTAACACAGGATTTATTGAATGTCAAACTGGATGCTGTGACATTCATACCTGTCAGCAGATACTAAGGAATAGAACAGCTGGTGTTCTGTTAGAACTTAGTATTTATTTCCAGTCTGGTTATCAAGGAAAGACCAGACCTGGCATAAGGCCTACTGACTGAATGTCAAACTGGATGTTATGACATTCATCTTTGACAGCAGCTACTGAACATTAGACAAAGTGGTGTTCTGCTATACTTCAGCATGTTACTTAGTCTGTTCTTCAAGAGAATAACAGAACTAACTTAAGGCCAAATGTGTAAATGTTAAATTGGACACTTTAACATTTATTAATGTAAGCTGTTACTATAGTATGGTCGTTTTGATCATGTACAGGTCAGCAAAATTGTACAGTCTGTTTTCTGGAAGAACAGACTCAGCATATGGACCTTGATGTCAAGCTGAATGTCGTGACATTCATTCCTGACAGCATATGCTATATTGTAGGTTGTTCAGTTTTCTGTTTCAGCTTTTTCTCAGGCTATTCTTCAGGGATTCAACAGCTGAGAGAAAATCCAGGAAATCAACAACCAAGCTACATTTAATGAACCTAACAAATAGCCTATTTGTTAGTAACCTAAATGTTGAATTTATGGGAACTCGCGTGATCTTAAATTCAGGAGAATACAGGTGCAAAAGCCCAGGTACTGCAATATAAAAGGAAGGCGTTCCTTCATTCAGTTTCGGGGATTTTGAGGCGTGAAGATTTTGTGTGTCCATCATACTTCACTGCTGTATTTTTGTGAGTCTTGTATTAGACGTATCTTGTAAGCCAAGCCATTATCAAGTAGATGATTGTTGTGGCATAGGGTGTTCATTGAGTTGTAAGTGTTGTGTCGCTCAAAGCTTTTAAGCGTGAGTGCTGTGTATCTTGATTAAAGTTGTGAAGCACAATCAAGAGTTGTTTGAAGTGTGACTTCAAATTGTCTTTAATATTGATTAAAGGTAGTAATCACTGAGGTGATTGAGGGGGAGTGAGTAGGAACTCTGATCTTAGTGTAAGATTGAAATTGCATTGGGTAGGGATTAAGTGATAAGTTGTAAACGGGTGAGTTTAGCTTTGAATTGATACTACTAATAGTGGATTTCCTCCCTGGCTTGGTAGCCCCCAGATGTAGGTCATGTTGGACTGAACTGGGTAAACAATTACTTGTGTTATTTACTGCACTTACGTTTAAGTTCTGCATAATTCCTGTCTATGCAGAATTGGATGTCATAACAACCCGTGTGACATCTAAAGTCTGATAACTAGAATTTCAATTGGCATCAGAGCAGGCACCCTGCCTGTGAAGTTCTGGGTGAGATCTAGGGAAGTTACTTTCTAGTACCATGGACAAGGATATAGGACACTCAAATAGACCACCCATGTTGGATGGCTCTAATTATGATGACTGGAAGCCTCGTATGATAACCTTCTTAAGGTCTCTAGACAGCAAAGTCTGGAGAGCTGTCAACAAAGGATGGGAACATCCAATAAGGACAGGTGAAGATGGAGTCAGTGTGCAGATTCCTGAAGAAGAGTGGGACAAGGAGCAAGAGGCATTAGCTCTTGGAAATTCCAAGGCCCTGAATGCATTGTTCAATGGAATCAGTAAGAACATCTTCAGGCTGGTGCACCACTGTGAACTAGCTAAGGAAGTTTGGGATACCCTCAAGGTAACTCATGAAGGTACTTCCAAGGTGAAGATGTCCAAACTTCAGATGCTGACCACCAAGTTTGAAAATCTGAGGATGAAAGAAGATGAGACTATTCATGACTTTCACATGAATATTCTTGAAATTGCAAACACCTCTGGTGGACTAGGTGAGAAAATGGCTGAAGAGAAACTTGTAAGAAAGATTCTCAGGTCCTTGCCTAAGAGATTTGCTATGAAGGTCACAGCCATAGAGGAGGCGCAGGACATCTGCAATATGAAGGTGGATGAGCTCATTGGTTCTCTCCAAACCTTTGAAATGGGCTTGTGTGAAAATGCTGAAAAGAAGAACAAAAGCATAGCTTTTGTGTCTAATGCTGAAGAGGAGTCAGAAGCAGGATATACTGAAGGTGATGAAAGTATATCAGAAGCCTTAGCCATGCTTGGGAGACAATTCAACAAGTTCGTGAAGAAGATTGATCAAAGAGGGAGACCTAATGTCAATAACATCCCGTCTGACATCAGGAAAATATCAACTTCTGAAGAAAAGTTCAACCAAGGCAAGGGAATCCAGTGTCATGGTTGTGAAGGGTATGGACACGTCAGAGCTGAATGTCCTACCTATCTCAAGATGCAAAAGAAGGGGCTAACTATCACATGGTCTGAAGGAGATTCTGAAAGTGAATCTGAAGGAGAATCTGCCAAACATGTCACTGCACTAACCAATGTTTGTGCCTCTGATGATGAATCAAGTGCAGATGAACTGACCTTTGATGAACTTGTTGCAGCCTATAAGAAGCTGTGTACCACCAGTGCAGAAGTGCGTGCACAAGGAGAAAAGCAGAAGAAACTCATCAAGGAACTGGAAGATGAGAGACAGAAGCAACTGTCTGTCATGGAGGGTCTAAATGGTGAGATAGCCCTACTGACCTCCAAGCTGAATCAGATGACTAAATCCATCAGAATGATGAATAAGGGAACTGACACCTTGGAAGAGATTCTAAAGGTGGGACAACAGTCTGGGACCAAATCTGGCCTAGGATTTGGGAAAAGAACCTCAGCTGAACACAAACGCCCAAAGGCTAAAGTTCAGAAGTTCAAGCGGAAGTCAAAGCCAATGTCTCAACATCGAGGAACTAGGATGAATAATCATCAGAAGAGGAAATACCAGGAGTGGAGGTGTCACCACTGTGGTAGGCTTGGTCATATAAAAGCCTTCTGCTACTGGATTCATGGTTTCCCTAACCAAACCTCACATGTCAGGCCTAAGCATAAACCATATAAGCGCTATGTTCCCATCAAGAAGCAACAATGGTATGCTAGGATAGCACACACTGCTCTAAGGGCTTCTACCAGAGAAGACTGGTACTTTGACAGTGGATGCTCAAGACATATGACTGGTATGGAAAATCTACTGGTGGATATTCAACCTCACACTACCAGCTATGTGACCTTTGGTGATGGTGCCAAAGGTAAAATAAAAGGTGTGGGTAAGCTGGACTGCTCTGGAGTTCCAAAACTGAATAATGTGTTGTTAGTAAGAGGACTAACTGCAAACCTCATCAGCATAAGTCAGCTGTGTGATCAAGGGTTTCATGTTCAGTTTACTAAGGAGCTATGCATTGTAACTAATGGTGACAATCAGGAAGTTATGAGAGGAACCAGGTCCAAAGATAACTGTTATCTGTGGGAACCTAAAGTCTCTAACTTTTCAACAATATGCTCCTCAAGCAAGGAAGAACAGGAGGTGAAGGTGTGGCATAGACGTCTTGGACATCTCCACTTACGGGGAATGAAGAAGATTATATCCAAGGAAGCAGTCAGAGGGATCCCAAAGCTGCTCATTGATGAAGAAAGAATCTGTGGTGAATGCCAGGTGGGCAAGCAAACCAAGATGTCACATCCGAAGCTGGGACATCCCACAACCTCCAGAGTTCTGGAACTGCTGCACATGGATTTAATGGGACCCATGCAGGTTGGAAGCCTTGGTGGGAAGAAATATGCCTACGTGGTGGTTGATGACCATTCCAGATACACGTGGATAAGCTTCATCAGAGATAAGTCAGATACGTTTGTGTCGCATCCGCGAAAAACAACCGGCGGGCTGAAACAAAAACACAACACAGAGCCGCCACTGCGCGTTATTTATCCCAAGATAGGGAAAGGAAACGCTCAGGGAAACCTGGAAAGGAAATGGTCTCGTGACCAAAGAGAAAGGGTAAGGGAGTCGGTTACGCAAGGGGAAGGTATTAGCACCCCTCACGTCCGTCGTACTCGACGGGATCCACGTTCTCAGAAAAGAAAAGGTTGCTAAAACATCACACACACACACCGAAGACAACACAGGTAGGGTTAAGGGGAAGAGAGCTCGATAGGACGTCGCATCCTATGCCTACGTATCTCGTCTGGAACGAGAATCAGAGCTGCCGTAGTTCGGCTCACACACGCCAAACAAGCAAACAAACACACCGGCAAACATGGAGCCTGAATGCCAATCATTGGACTTACATCAACGTCCGAACCAAAACACGCATAAAAGGGCAAACGTGGAGCCCAACTGCCAATCACTGGACTTACATCGGCATCCGAACCAAAACACACACCAGAAGATAACAAGCAAACACACACAAAAAATAAAAAAAGTGCCCGGAGAGACCTCGCACGGTCTCCTGCCTACATACCTCGTCTGGAACGAGGATCAGGGCGATGTAGTTCCCCCTCAAGGGAAAGAAAATCTAGCCAGAAACCAAGGGAAGACACACTACCAGGGAGCTGGACTCGAGCCTAGTGTTGTCATGCATCATTGCCCTATGTTCAGGTTTCTACCTACTTGCACAACTACAAGCTAGCCTATCCAGGAAGAAAGTAAGCATACAAGCATACAGATCAAAACAAGCATTTCAAACAAATATTCACATAGCACACACTATAACCAATCAAGTGAGGCTCAAACAATGGGTTTGACTGCCTAAGCAAGTCATCTGTACATGGGTATTATTCGCTCTTAACCTTGCCATTACGAGGCTAAGGTGAAGCAGATGAAAAGGTGAAGTGAGGATGAGACCTCACAGCTCTTATCCCTGACCAGGGAGAGCTTCAGACAAAAGAACGTGGGTCCAGAATGGAGGGACCCTTCTACGCTCAAAGACTCTGACTCGATTGTGCAACAGCACGAGATCTTGGGTTTGTGTCCCAATGCATCAACACACAGCCGTGTGAGCAGAGGGACGACTCACAGAATAGTGGGGGATAGATTGCATATCCCTTTGATCCACCAATTGCCTCTTAGAGGTCTTTACCTGCTTGGGCACAAATGTAAACAACCACAAACATCGCCTCTTAAGGAGGACTTCAGACAGTTGCCTGGCCAAGTAACAGGCCAGGTCTTCCAGACTACATGAAGAATAGAAGTCCTACCTCAAGTGGTTTAAAAAACCAAGCAGCAGCAAGCTAGTTCTTAAAGAACTGTAAGCGACTAAATGTACCTGAAATCAATCAAGTATCATCAGTACTCAGACAAACCAACAGTAAACAGCAAATGTTAATCAGTCAGACTATACAGATTAAGCAACACAGATTAATGCACACAAGTGCAAGCTATAAGCTCAAGCTCAAGCTTCACAACCTACAAAACAAAGTCAAATTAGTTCAAAACATCCAACAATCTCAATTTAATTGACTTGAAGCATTCTCCTTGAGCATTATGCATTTCATCTTGAAAAGTCAAACCAAATGTGAGAAACTGGACCACTAGGCCAAGCCTAGGGTCCAAAACGGAGAAAAAATTCTAAACAGCAAATAATTCTCAACCAAAATCAAATTCAAACAAATAGAAAGCAAATGCAATTAGTCCCATGCTCATACCATTCTCCAATATCATTTCATGCACAATTTGGTACAAACTAGGTCAAATGCAACATAAAATGTCCAAACAGAACTATTTCACTCAAAAGCATATCAAAACAATTCCAAAAATCCTCAAATAATTCACACCTAAACAGGACACATTCAAGGTATAGCATGTCAATTTTCAGCTCAATTGGACAAAAGGAACTAGGTCAATGAAAATCAAGAAATCCAGACACAATTATTCAAGCCAATTCATAGCATCAACACATGCATTCACTTCAATAATTCATAAATCAGTGAGAACAATTAAGAAATGAATGGGATCAAAATAGTGATGTCCTACAATGTGTCTACAATCAGCACACCAAATTTCACATTCATCCAAAACCATATGAGAATTTCACATAAGATATACAAACATGTGTCACACAAGCTTGCACAATGAACCAACAGAGAAGAAAAATATCAATCAAATGGAAAATGCCATAGAAAAATCCATAAAAATTCACATAACATCTCAACATGTCAATAATCATTCATGCAAAATTTCAATCCAATCCAACAATCATAGGTCATGCAAATAAATTCATGAAGTTGACCTAGCTAGGTGTGACACAAATTGTCACACCTAGATTCAAAAAATCATAACTCAATCACCAGGTATCCAAAAATCACAAACTTTATATGTAAATCACCATCAACATGTCCAGAATGAGCACAAAAAATTTCAATCATTTCTTTAAAGGTATGAGCATTTCATGATGAAAATGGCAAAACATGTAAAAAATACACACAAGTCAAAGTTCAATAGGCCAGGTCAACATTTCTCCATGCACAACTTTTGAAACCATGCCTATAAAATTCTAGGGAAAAATTGGAATCCATCAAAAAAATCCTCACCATTTTTGGATTAGTAAATATTTTCATATGATTTTTCAAAGTTTTGTTAGTTTTTGAAATAATTATTGAAGTGTTATAATTAATTAAATGGATTCAGTGGCAATGTTGTAATTCCAGCGTTCCAGACCAAAACTCTGCGTTTTCATTTATTTGGTGGCAGCGTTCCATTGGCCAGTTTTGGCGCTAAACAGGAATTCAAACTTGGACGCCCTGGAAACGGATCTACGCGTGGAAAAAATTCAGAATTCTTCAAGAACAGCATCGTTCTTCATCACGCCTCCAGATTTCGTCGAACATCAAACATCAACCAAACGCGACAATCCTTATACCGTTGTGACCGTCTTAACATGTAGATTAAGGATATGTGATTAATTCAACCTAATTCCTAACGTACATTCGGGATCGATCGATTAAAGATATGAACACAAAACTTCAAATCGTGATATCTCTCTCAATAATCAACCAAATAAAAAACTACGAGTTGCAGCATGCTCAGCAATGAATGAACTACAAAAACCATATCTCAATTCAAGAAATAATGAGATTCGAATTCGCACCTTAGTTTGATGACAGCCGTGATTCCTTGAGCTTTTGCGCGCAACAATCCAAAACAGATGAAGAAGATGCTTCAGGAAGGTAATTGGAGAAGATAGAACAGCTCGAGGATGCTCCAATTATGAGAAATTGCAATTTGCCATTGATGAGCTCCTTTGCAACAGTTGAGATTCGTGAGGTTTCTTGATGCAACTTGCCAAAACAGTTTGAGAAGAAGATGAATGGAGGAGAAAGCAAAAAGAATTTCACGAATTGATGAAGAATTGAAGGAGTTTGGATGAATTTTGCTCTTGAATGTTCTTGGTGAATCTTGAGAATTGGAGGGAAAAGTAGTTAGAAATTTTGTGCAATTGTGATTCTGATCAAAGTTAGTTATGATTAAGATTATATACTTCCAACTAATTACATCCTTAATCATGAATTAACCAAAATGACTTGTATTAGCAAAAATGTAATTTCCTTAAGCAAGGGCAAAATGGTATTTTCACTCAAGCCCTGTGACAGCTCATTGACAGCTCACACACTCTCAAAATGACATGTGTGATGTGTTGCAACTTGTCCCATGGTCATTGGTTGTGTATTTCTCATTTTCCACATGCTATGGCACTTTATGCATTTTCAAGTACACTTCAAAAATGACTTGTTCAAATATTGCACTTTGGATGTTTATGACCATTCAAACAATTTCTAATTTGCATTTGTGAGGTGTTGCAAAAATCCCCATGCCAAAATTCTCATTATTTCTCAACTTGGACCATTTTGCCCTTGGATTTTTAACTGTACACTTGAAAATTGACCTTTTGCATTGACCATTTTTGATGAATTCCAATTATGCACCATGAAAGTACATGTCAAATGGAGTTTGCTCATAAAAAGATCACTCAATTTGGACACTCCATGTGGAAGTTATGCCACTTTGATTATGGGTCATTTTTGAAATTGAATGGACCATAACTTGCCAACCATACATGGGAATTTCAAGTTCTTGGACTTTTTGGAAAGGTGAGAACAAGATCTACAACTTTCATGTTGAACAAATTTTCATTTGAAGCTTTTTTGGACACGTAATTTTGTGGTCAAAACCTTTCCATTTTTGGAAACTTCCATTACAAGTCACTTTCTATTTTTGGCAATTTTTGTTCTGACTTTATTTTCTTCATTCTTGAGCTTTGACATGTCAAATAACACTTGTTCCAACATGAATGAAGTGTATCCAACTCATTTCCACCTCCAAATCCATTAAATCATGCACAGTTGACCACAGTTGACTTTTTCAACTGATAGATGAATTTGGCAATGCACTGATCAAACTGAGCTCCAATCCTCTGATGAAATGGCCCAAGGGTGAAACCCTAGCCTCAATTAACTTAATAAAACCATAGAATGATCTCCACATACATCATAGACCCCATCTCCTGATCATGCCCTGATTGGCCCAATGCAACCGATTAGGGTTGACCAGTGGTCAAAACCCTAATCTCAAGGAATGTGCTTCAACACTTGATGAAATCAAACCATGATGATGATGATGTATCATTGTAATCAAGATGAAGACCAATATCTTTTGAGAATCATGAAACCCTAATTTGGACCTCCACATCCTCAGATGATTGCTGACCAGTCCAATGAAACCCTAGCTTGCACATGACCTCCCATCTTCTGATCAAGACTTGTGAGGATGATTTGCACAATGTAACCACATGATATGCAATATGCAATGCCTAATGACCTAAAAATGTTATGCAATATGATATGCTAGTCCCAAGAGAGGAGGGCAAATTTTGAGGTGTTACAGCTGCCCCTATTCAATCCACTGTGAACCTGTCGATATGAATAGCCTCGGCTTTCAGATGATCAGGATGAAGAGTGATTGAATACCAAGAACAGACGAACAATTTGCACTCTGATGGGAAAATAATTAACAACGCCTGTCAGAATCGGCGAAGAACACAATCTCAAAACAAAACCCATCTGGTACGGAAAAAGTCGGCCTGATCACTGAAACAGCAACGTCGACCTGGATACCAAAATAAATGGTAACGCAGGGATAACCATGGTCTGAACACCACATATCCGCTGGGGATTATATTTCTTTTTGATTTTCTTAAACCCCGAAATTTTCTCTTTTTCACAAATGATCCCCGATCACTGCATTTGATCCCCGAAATCCTGCTTCTTGTGATAATTCCGCTGGCAACGTTGGAAATAACACCAACTACCACTCTGAGGGCGACACATCTGCGGGTACACCTTCAACCAGACATGGACTGATGACCGGGAAGAAACTCGACGTTTACTGGACATCGAACGATGATGTTTTACAGGACACCAAAGAAAACTCGACCAAACATTAAACAATGACTGGGAGAAAACTCGATGTTTACAGGCATCGGACAATGATGTTTACAGGCATCAAACAATGATGTTGACAGGCATCAAACAAGGATGTTGACAGGACATCGAACAATGATGTTTACAGGCATCAAACAATGATGTTTACAGGCATCAAACAATGATGTTTACAGGCATCAAACAATGATGTTGACAGGCATCAAACAATGATGTTTACAGGCATCAAATAAGGATGTTTACAGGCATCAAATAAGGATGTTGACAGGACATCGAACAATGATGTTGACAGGACATCAAACAAGGATGTTTACAGGCATCAAACAATGATCGACCAGACATTAAACAATGACTGGGAAATAACTTGACGTTGACTGGACATCGAATGATGATGTTTACTGACACCAAAGAAAGCTCGACCAGACACTAAACAATGACTGGGAAATACTGCTACTCCAAAATCCCGCTGCTGAACTCCTCGGAGTATCGTCTTCACTGTCCGGCAAAACCAAATCCCAAGCGGTAACCACGGCTTGAATCGCGCTGATCGCGTAACGTCCTTTAATGTTATTTCCATCTCTGTCCGACGGAAACATTTCCTCCAATATCGCACTACTGGGGAACTACCTTTGATCAAATCATGAGGCCAAACTCCTCGGAGTAACACCTCTACTTCTGGTAAAACCACCTCTCAAACGGTAACCACGGCTTGAGACTAGCTTGTGCTTGCAATATGATGCATGATTGATTTTTTCTGCGTAATGCTCCATAATTATGGAAATGCTACGCGCTTTATTATTTTTTCTATGCAATATGCTATGCTTATTTACATGATGAATGTATAAAAAGGTATCCCCTTCAATGGATTCTGCTGAGGAGCACGAGACACTCTGCTGAGGAACTCGTCAATACTCCAATCTCCACCCCGCTGGGGAATAGCACTGCTGCTGGAAAAAGGTAACCCTTGCTGGGGAAAAACCTCATTTGCACCCAATCCGCTCGGGAAACTGCTGGGGATAATAACCACTAACACTCTGTGGGGATACAACAGTCTTTGACTTGCTGAGGATATCAATCCAGACTCTGCTTGGAAAAACCCTCACAGATACCTGACGACTTCACTGGGGAAATGCTCACAGATACTCTGCTGGGAAACAGCCACCTCCAGGCCTGGCGACTGGGGAAGCATCGATCTGACACCTGCTGGGGATAACCATCCTGACCCTGCTAGGGAAAACGAATACCACTCCGCTGGGGACAACCCATGCAATCCATAGGTAGAATACTCAGCTGGGGATGCAGATATCAGTCCGCTACGGAAACTCGTCCAATCCACTGGTAGGATGAACACTGCTGGAGATATATTTCATTGAAACCCGCTCCACTCGGGGAAATAGCAACCTTCAGGCCTAGTTGCTGAGGAAACACCGTTTTAAACCTGCCGAGGATAACCATCCTGACTCGGCTGAGGGATCCATAGACCTTGGATCTGATAGGGAAGTTAGCCCTCACAACTCTGCTTGGGGACTTAGCTGGGAAAATGAGAAAAGTTGGTACAAAACACCTGTCGACTCGTCGAACCACGGTATCCACCTCCCAAACTCGTACCGACTTTCCACTTTTGAGAACTCCCAGACTCGTCTGGACCTTTTCTGCTCCATCATCTTGTATTCCCAACCGCTCTGCGCTCGACGGAGAGCGAACTCCTGGGATTATACAGACTTTTCAATTTCCCGACTTTGAAGAGTCTTCTTGATTAATTCCAAAGGTCGCCGTACGCCTCAACGCCTCTTCTCGCTTCTCTACCCATTCATTCGTCCCTGATCGGACTCTGCGGGAAATTTCTACAGACTTTCCAATCTTCCGATTTTGAAGAGTCTTCTTGATTAAAATCAAGGATCGTCGTACGTCTCAACGTCTTCGTCATCCTTTCATATTCATTCGTCCCTGATCGGACTCCCATGGGGATTTGCTTCGCCAACAACTTCCTCATCACAACCTGCATGTGAGTGAAAAAATACCTAACAGTTCCTGCAAAACAGATCGTTAGATAAAACCGTGCCCCAGGCGTGTCAAGATTTCAACACTTGGGTCACTTAACCTTCCGAATAAGATTTCAAGCTTTCAATCTTATAAACATGCATTGGAAGGGACCTGTATGTCTTAAATATGCAAGATTCTTTATCAAAATAATCGGATGTTTTTGCAATCAAAGCGGTAATGAAAAACAAAAACAAAATTATTTGACTGAATATGCATTTTATTGATTGAAAAGTGTGTGGCTCAAATGAGCAATACAAAGGAAGCAATTCCTGGAAAGAGGTAATTGCGCACAAAAGGAAAAATCTATCCTAATGGCAATGTGAAACCCGTGATCTCATCGAGTTCCAACTCGATTACACCCCATATGTCCTCAGACTCTCCGTGCTTTCTGCCTTCTGAATAAGACGATTCGGATTGATCCCCACCGGGTATTATCCATGATGCTTTAACCAAAGCGCAAACGATCATGCGAGACGCAGTTGTTCGTTTCAATCCCTCTTTTGCCTGGACCGCCCTTTCGGGTTTTCAGTCCACCGGGATACCCCTTTTTGCCCAAGTCGCCTTTTCAGGTTTTCGACTTGCCGGGTGTACAGTTTTTTCTTTTATCCCTAATTTTTGCCCGAACCTCTCTTTCTGTTTTAGGTTCGCCGGGATGCCCATTTTTGCCTGGACTATTTTATTCCTTTCGTCCAGCGGGTCTCTTTATACGAAGTATTTTTTAACTGCGTCCGCATTCACAGGGGATGGAAAATCTTCACCATCCATGGTCGTCAGCAACAAGGCTCTGTCGGAGAAAACCTTCTTGACCATGCTGGGGATTCATGATTGGGCGTCCATTTGCCCCTTCGATCGTTTTGAGGAGGAAGGATCCTTTTCAGCACCATATCACCCACGTGATATACCCGAGATCGCACCTTTCTGTCAAAAGCACACTTCATCCGTTGCTGGTATAACTGCCCATGACAAATGGCTGCCAGCCTCTTTTCCTCTATCAGGCTCAACTCTTCGTACCGGGTCCTTACCCATTCCGCCTCTTGCAATTTCACGTCCCTCAGGACTCTCAAAGAGGGAAACTGAACCTCAACAGGTAATACCGCTTCCATCCCATATACTAATGAGAAAGGAGTTGCCCCAGTAGATGTACGTACTGACGTTCGGTACCCAAGATACCAACTTCCTACTCAATCACACCGTCGGTGCATTCAAATGTTATCCGGGCAACAAAAGCTTATTCACCTTAACCTCCCCATCAGACATCAGAATCCGTTCGGATTCAGGGTCAGGCCCCTCCTCCGGGATCGGTTACTCTCAATCTTTCGATTAGAGCACCTCGAGATGTCCTCATCAGGGAACTCAAACTTCCTCGGTTGATGACCCCCAATGGGTTGCAGAGCGATGTAATCAGACAATACACCCCTTGATTGCTTTCTGAGAGTATCCCAAATCAGTCAACGTTCTTTTGCTCTTTCGCAACCCGTCCGGTTAATGCTGGATTCTCAAACCCATACTTGATCAGATCCACCTTGAAATCCACAAAGTGGTATGAACCAGCATATATTGTCTCAGTCGGCGAGCAGCCTATGCCAAAGTACATCAAGCTCCCTCGAACAGTGAATGTATTGTTTCACAGTCGGTAAACTTTTTGCTTAGGTAAATTGCATGCTCTTTTCAACAAGACTAGTCATGCTGCCCCAATACACCTCACAGACCCCTCGAAGGCTGTCAAGTACAAATTAACAGTCTCTTTCCACAAGAGGTATCAGAATCAAAGGTTCCTGCAACTTATTCTTTTATTCTTTCAATGCCCCTTGGCAATCATTATTTCACCTGACCGTTTGATCTTTTTTCTTGAATGGGTTCCCACGTGGCTGTTAGATGAGATGTGAACCATGACATGTAGTTCAATCTACCTAATAGACCACGAACCTCTTTTTCTGTTCTCGGTTCAGGCATTTTTTTTTAGCAGGATCAACCTCGATTCCTTTTTTATTTACAATAAACCCCCAACATCTTACCGGATCGCACTCTGATAGCGCACTTATCTGAATTCAACCTCAGTTTGAATTATCTCCACTTGTCAAATGACTTGGCCAGATCTGCCAGATGCCCCTCTTCTGTTTGGGACTTTGCTATCATGTCATAGCATAGCATTCAATTTCATGATGAATCATATCATGAAACAAAGTCACCGTGGCTTTCTGACAAGTAGCACCGGCGTTCTGCTTCTCTAGAGGACAGTCTTCTCTTCATGGTAGCATGTGCGCAACGACATCGGTATCCGACCCTGGCATATCCTGACATGACCAGGCGAAGGTATCCACATGTCCCTTCAACAGGACTACCATTCTGCTCTCGACTCGCCTCTGAAGCGGCTCCAATTTCTTTCCTTCTGACCTCGGCGGTGCTTGGAATAACACCCTCAACCCGCTCCTCATGCGGCTGAATCACCTTCTCCTCTTGTTTTGACAACCTGGCTAATTCCAGCAGATCACAATCTTCTTCGCCTTCTTCTTCAGCATGATAGATCGGTTTGTCGAAGTCATATGAGGTGTAACCAAATTGTTATCAACGAGATCCGGAGAATTATTTCTGAATTCGGAACGAGACAAATCAAAAGAAGAGAAAAATGAAAATAAACATTGCCATTTTTATTTGTTTTTAAACTGCAAAAATAAATGAAAAACAGGGAACACCGCTTTTTGACTGAAAAACATCCATTTATTAATGATGCAGAAAATGAAAATTTAAACATGAGGTGGCCCTTACAATGAACCATTACGTGTCGGGCAACACGCAAGGCTTTCATGCAAATAAAACTGAAAACAAGAAATTATTACTCTTCAGGATGAGTGACAGTGCTGATCTTTTTAAGCCTTCCAGCTTCCTGGTACGCACGGCTTTATCCAACCATCAAACCCGCAGTCACTGTTCATCTCTCCACCCATTGCACAGGCGTGATCTGAATCTAGCATTCCAGCACTGACAAAGGTGAACGACGGACGACGTCCTCTGTTTCGCTCAGACGAGTCTTGGTCCGGCTGATAGCCCACCCCGAACATATCGGCTTTTACCACAATGCCTATGATCTCACTACAACAAACAAGACCTTAGACAGCGCTTTTTTTAGCCTTAGACAGCGCTTTAAAGCGCTGTCTAAACCTCCGCTGCTAAAGGTTTAGACAGCGCTTTTTTAAATCTTAAAAGCGCTGTCTAAGCCCCCCCCTTAGACAGCGCTTTTGTGAAAAGCGCTGTCTAAGCCCCACCCCCTTAGACAGCGCTTTGGCCAAAAGCGCTTTCTAAGACCCTCCTATTTTAATTTTTTTAGGTATACCTTAGACAGCGCTTTTCAAAAAGCGCTGTCTAAGCCCCCCCCTTAGACAGCGCTTTTGCCTAAAGCGCTTTCTAATCCCTCCCTTAGACAGCGCTTTTTACAAAAGCGCTGTCTAAGGTATACGAAAATTTTTTAAACTTTTGTTTTAAACCACATTTTTTCCAGGTTTATAAACCAGAATTTCTACCTGTTTTCAACCAGATTTTGACAGACAATTATCACATTTTATATATGCCATTTTGGCCTTTTTTCTACCAATTTTTGGCTAACAAATATATATATATACCAATTCAAACCAATTTTGCCTTAAATGTATCAAAATATATACAAATTTATGTACACATTTACAAGTCATAACATATACTACAAATGTACACATTAATTACACAAATTTATGAACAAACATTGAGCTTTATCAAAATTAAACTAAATATTTGTACTAATCACCATGTTAATGCCTATTATTAGGTTGCCATGGCAGTAGTAGCGGCTTCAAGCAGCCTCCTAGCATCTGTGCCGTGTTCAGGTAACTCTGCAGGGGTCTGCCAAAAATTACAAGCAAGGAATTAATTGTTATTAAACTCCTTTAAGAGCAAGGAATGGATAATTATTTAAAAACAACAAATATACCTTTCCATATAAGTTTTCCTTTGTGGCTGATGCACCATTAGAAAGCAACAACCTAATTACATCAGCATGCTCACCTCTTGCAGCATGATGAAGAGGCTGCAAAAATAGGAGATAACCTGTGTGACACGTTTCTTTTGGCCACCAGATACACCTCTATGCATCTCATCTCCCACTATGGTGTCCTTACAAATATCAAGCCCTAAAATCTGTTTCATAACACAATAAATAATTGTGTTTAGTTACAACATAATCAAACCATTAAGCATAATAGTTAGCGATAGTTATGTTACTTGCAAATGAACCAAACTACATTACATTATTACATTATGATAGTCACTATATAGTTATTTGATTAAGATCGGACGAATTAAAATCGTAAATAATTATATAAATTTATATAGGACATTGATGTTTTTTTAAGGTGAGACATACTTTAACAATAATATCTTAAAAGAATCACAATGTAGGGTAGGTGAATGAAAATTTATGCAAAGGTAATATACTTTTTTTCTTAGTGACTAAGCCTTATTCATAAAAAAGACAAAATTTGGCTGGTGGGAGTAGTTTAAAAATATAACTTTTCTAAAAAGTCATTAGTTGTTATTTTATATTCCCACTCATTTTAAGTGAAACATAAAATGTTGGAAGAAAAATAAACTTACTTTTAAAGTATAATCAGTAATGAGACTACTTTCTGTTCCTTTCACTGCAGTAGCCTACAATACATAACAATAATTGAATTAATTTATAATGAATTATTTTATTGAATAATAATAATAATAATAATAATAATAATAATAATAATAATAATAATAATAATAATAATAATAATAATAATAATAATAATAATGAAAGTACCTTCATGAAAAGGTCAAGTTCTGCTTCAGGAAATATACCAGCTTCCTTTTCCCTTCTGGCAAGCTCACTTAATAGATCTTTAATAACATTATATAAAATAAAAATAAAATTATTAATAAATTAATTAGAAAAAAAATTTAAAAAAATGAAATTTGAATTTTGAGAGATTATTTTAAATTACCATATCTAGTTCCAACTCCTTGACATCTAGCTGAGAAATCCAATGTTTCTTTAACAGTCATTTCTCCAACATGAACATCATTTTGACTAATATATGCTGAAGTTTTTCTTGGCACAAATTCATTAAGTTTGTGTCCATTGTAAGTAATTTCTCCTTTTACCTATTCCATTAAAAAAACATATTATACCTTAAATAACATTTATTATATTTAATAAAGGTCAAATTTGTAATAAAATAAAATTTATGAGGGTGGAATGTACCCTCAATTCAGCATCCAATTTTCCAGCCAATGCCAGCAATAGGGTTGTATCTGGTGGCCAAAAGAATCAATTTCCATAAAAAATAATACAGTTTATCTAAAACAATAAAATTCATAGAGCTACAACCATGTTCACTCATCATTGGCAATTGACAATAATATATCTCACAAGTTATATATCTATCAAATAACAGTAAAAAAATAGGGTTTTGGATTCATAATTTTCTATGGAGAAGTAGGGTTTAAGAGAGAGGTAAACATTGAAGTAAAACAGAGAGTAAAGAATTATGATGTGGAAGAAGAAATTGAGAGAAAGGAGAATAGAAACGATTTGTAGCACTTATTCTTTGAAAAACCAAGCTTGATATATACCTGTATCATACTTGTTGCTATCAATTTCTATGCCAATAACCCGTGATGCACCAGCACTTTTTGCACCCTCTGCAACCTGTCAAGTACAAATTATAATTAAATTACGAAGTGCATGATCAGGGTTAAGCAATGAGAAGAAAATTCACAATCCCAATCAGATAAGTGTATGACATGGCAACCGCGATAATATACATCTCCACGGATAAATATAAGATGATTTTCTAAACACACATCATGAACTCATTAGGTATGCACAGAGAGGTTAAGGTACAATACTAAATCCTATAACTCTTTCATAAAATAACAGAAAATGGACAATAGTTAAGAGTTACCAGTTGGAACACCACATCCAAGAAGACAAACTTTGTCCAAAGGAGCATCAGGATGAATCTTAGCTAGACTAACATCATGAACAACAGTGTATTGACTAAAAGTAGAATCGGGCATCAGGAAACACACTAATCTCACCAACTTAACATTTATAACTCACACCAGAACATTTTAAACCTATCAAATGTGAGATTTATTACTTCAAACTTAATTAAACTAATATTCAACAATAATATCTATAAACCCATAACTAAAAAGCAAAAGTATTGCATTGTAAGAAGCAAAAGACTATGCCTTGCAAAATTCAGAATCGTGAGTGTCCTGCAACAACAAGCAATGCCAAAACTCAAACATAAATTCATGTATCCAAATTGCAAGCAGCAAACAGTGCATTCACCAATGCATATCCATGACAAAGCATCTTGACAACATTGCACAAAATATAGAGATACAAATAACAAACAATGCATCAGTCATTTGCACCCACATATCAGCAATAACATTTAAGAATTTCCATTCATCACAAGGCAGTGCAAGGTTAACGTAGCAGAATTTGTGTTTTCACTAATAGTCAAAAATATTTCACTCACAATTGACAGCAATTTGCATTCTCAATCTAACAGAAAGTTGAGTTTAATGGATTAATTTCATACTAACTCAGTTCCTAACTTCTAACAGCTAACTAAACGATTTTTATAACAGAATCCAATTTCACAATTCATTCAATTAATTCAGTACCTTAAAATTCTAACCACAGCAGCTATGCGAAGACTATAACCATTTGGTTCAAAGGCTAACAGAATCAACAGCAAAATGTTTACCTAATCTATTGGAAACTAGAAGAGCTTTTTGAGAGTCTTAACTAATTTCTTTTCAATCTAACAAGGGCTAACTAACCCTGCCCAACGTGTAAAAAACCTGACCGACTCCATGCCCGATTCGGTTACGATCCCCATACTCTATATAACAGATCAACCTTCATTCTGCAGAAGGTTGGAGCTTCCTACATCTTCAACAGATTGGTTCATCTTCAACTTCACCTTTTACTCTTCAATAGAGTTTCGATTCTTGCATATGCTTCAATCTTCTTCACCGTTCAAAGCAACAATGGCCAAAGCCAATCTTCTTCACTGTCGAAACTCAAACCTGCAACTCTGTTGAGCTCCTTCACCATCACCCTAACAGAACAACGGAATTCAACCTTCAATCCAAATAACACTGAACTGAATTCCATGATCTTCACCAACCAGAAAATGAAGCTCTCCATCAACCTTGAATCATCTCTCTGCTTTTTTTTCTACGCTCAAGAAAGTGTAGAAAAAGAAGATAGAAGAACAGTAGGAGAGATTCGTTCTATACTCCATAAACAGAACTCTCTCGCACAAGAACCCATAAATAGAAAACGAGGTGAAGAAGATTACTTGATGACCGGTAGGCGAACAAAGCGAATGTCTTGAACAGATTCCCTGAGCTCAGCTGGTGTTAAACATTGATCCCTGGCACATTAAAACAAAATTATAAACATACACAAAGCAAAGCAATGCAATATACATTTATTGAGATTGCAATAACAAATGCAAGGAATGAACCTTATGCGAAGACCCGAGAACTTGTCAAGTTGGGGATCGTCGCCGAGTGATTTGTTGTATGGTTTAGGTTTAGGGTTAGGGTTAGGGTTAGGGTTAGGGGGTTGGTCGAGAAGACAATCCTGAACTGCATCTTTGAAAACGGACATATCAGGTCTCTCCCTCCGCGGTACAACATCGTCATCGCCATCAAAATCAACTGCAATTATAAGAATGAATGGATTGATGTTAGGTTAAAGACATAATGTGGAGATGAATGAATGAAAGTGAAGAGAGGCTTACGCGGTGAAGGAGAAGCAGGAGGGGTTTCGGGAACTTTGTCTTGAAGAGAAAGGAGAAGATCGAGGTCGTCTTCGTTACTTGACATGGTGGTAGTACTACAGATGATATTGCGGTGATTTCGCAACACAGAAGATAAGAAAAAAGAGGATTAGGGTTTTGGTTTTCGAGGTGTTGATTGGTTTTGGAGAAGAAGACGAGAGGGAAAACAAACACCCTCAAATATTTTGGTTTTAATTTTTTTTTTAATTTAAAGACTTTAGACAGCGCTTTATCAAAAGCGCTGACTAAGGTCTATATTTAAAAGCGCTTTCTAAAAGCGCTGTCTAAGGGGGGGTCTTAGACAGCGCTTTTAGAAAGCGCTGTCTCAGACCCCCCCTTAGACAGCGCTTTCATTATTTTTTTGGAACATTTTCCGTGTTTGATTTTAATTTTAACCTTAGACAGCGCTTTCTTTTAAAAGCGCTGTCTAAGATGCGCTGTTAAAAGTCATTTTTGGCGTAGTGTCTGTCCCCAGCCTGGGATCCCTCCATTTCTCACCACTTCCAATGCCTGCTTGTAAGAAGAAATGGACGGCTTTTTCTCTTTCTCAACACCAATGGCATTTTCCCCCTTGACGGTTTCAGCTGCCAGACTGGATGTTTTACACCTTACATCGTCCATTTCTACTTTCATCTTTCTCTGGACCGATTCCCCAATTACTACACACCCCTTTGTAGCGATGGCCGCACAACAATCATCACAACCAGGGAAATCTCCATTCTTCATCAGAGGTCTCTGAACCACAGACATCGGAGCTTTTAGCTGACCCCCATTCGTTTCATCTATTTTCCTCTTGTCTTTGGACATCACATTCACCCCCATAAGGCCATGCATCGGCATGGGGTTAGCATTAACATCCGACATCAGCGCAAAATTGATGGCTTTAGAATCCACCAAATCTTGGACCACATGCTTAAAAGCTTTGCAATCCTCAATGTGATGTCCGGGTGCCCCAGCATGGAACTCACACCTGACATTCTCATCGTAACTGGCAGGCCTCTGATCAGGTTTCAACAGAGTCAACATCCTCGGCTGCACCAACCCAAGATCCTTCAACTTTTTAAATAGAGAGGCGTAAGTCACGGGCGGCTTATTGAAATGACGATCGGTCGTCCTCCTTCTCACTTGGCCCACTGCTCTTTGTGTCCTCTGTTGAGGTGGTGGTTGCCGCTGTTGTGCAGATTGATTACTAGTAGGGATCGTTACCGTATCAGCATATGGGTGATAACGATTCTTACCGCGTTCTCTTTTGGCCTGCACACCACCTGATTCGACTTCCTTCTCAAGATGACCATTGCCAGAGGGTTTCTTTGCTACAGAGCCAGAGGGATTTGTTACTTCGGACGACGGAGCCTTTCCCTGAACTTTCTCCTTAATCATCCAACCCTCAATCCTTTCCAATCTCTCGGCCATGGCTTTCTGCCCCAAGGCAAGCCCTTGCACAACACTGAACAAATCCCTCACCATCTCTTTCAGTTCGAGGATGTCGGTGTTGGGAGAATCCATCAGTTTGGATTTGTTGCCCCCAGCAGGATATCTGAGCAAACAAGCTATGCACACCGGTTGACACCTACAAAACAGCAAATGGGTTAATATGCATGAATGCAACATCTATCCATATGAGGAAAATTCCGTCCTTCGATTCTGGTTTCATCGAGACAGATAAAATTTCGACAATAACATTCTGACATCAGGATGTCTCTCAACCAGATTCTCAATCCATAATACTCCCCATATGGCTAGACGTAGGTTTGGTGCAGATGAATGCAAAAATGAGAATGATGCAGATGTATGAATGCAATGCACTGGGCCATCCTCCAAGTCATCTGATCATTTGTTGCTCTGAATCACAGCCCTGATCTCTGAACCGATCACAACCATCTGAGGGAACATGTAACCACAAATCCGACTCAAGGGTTCCGAAATAAACGGAAGAAAGATACATCATCATCATCATCATCACCAAACCATCTTTGAGCAGATACCCAAAACCATCTGAATCGGCCCGGGGAATCCTGAAATAAACGGATCCCCACTGATAAAATCAGCCCGGGGAATCCTGAAATAAACGGATCCCCACTGATAAATACCTCGGACAGCACTCCGGCGTCACGGCAATAAATGGCCACAAATCCGACTTATAAATAGGACTCTGATCTACGGAACAAAAAGTCACCATCTGAGTCACCATCTGAACATGCATCTGAAAGAATCACCCTCCCCTCACAGGTAAATTCTAATCAGGTCACCCTAAGGCGGATAATAGTCTCGACAATCGGGCAGAGATACTCAATGGGTTTGCCCTTTCGGGTGTGCCATTGTAGCTCTCCTGAGATCGTCTAATCCAAAGATCCGGGAAATGATCGGTCACCGGAGTCAATAGCCCAAAAGGGATAATCCAACCTAAGCGGAATAACTCCACCCGGCAAGACTCTCCCAAATGAACCTCGTCCGGCTGTGGTGACATGTCTCCGCATCATGTCGTACAACATGTGAAGAAACATGAGACCACGCTAATCCTAGGTGTATACTCAGTCCTGGGTATTGGGCCTCACTCAGAACACCCACCCCAAAACAACGGAACCACCTGCACAGAGGACGGCAACAACATGATAGTATGATGCATGCAAATATTTATGCAAATATATACATGGTCAGAATAATAACCGCAATAAATAAAGCAAAATAAGCAACCTAAACTATCCTACAACGCTAGGAGAGACTCGCTTAGGGAAGATGGACCAGCACAGGTCTACATCCGATAATCCCCAGCAGAGTCGCCAGCTGTCGCATCCGCGAAAAACAACCGGCGGGCTGAAACAAAAACACAACACAGAGTCGCCACTGCGCGTTATTTATCCCAAGATAGGGAAAGGAAACGCTCAGAGAAACCTGGAAAGGAAATGGTCTCGCGACCAAAGAGAAAGGGTAAGGGAGTCGGTTACGCAAGGGGAAGGTATTAGCACCCCTCACGTCCGTCGTACTCGACGGGATCCACGTTCTCAGAAAAGAAAAGGTTGCTAAAACATCACACACACACACCGAAGACAACACAGGTAGGGTTAAGGGGAAGAGAGCTCGATAGGACGTCGCATCCTATGCCTACGTATCTCGTCTGGAACGAGAATCAGAGCTGCCGTAGTTCGGCTCACGCACGCCAAACAAGCAAACAAACACACCGGCAAACATGGAGCCTGAATGCCAATCACTGGACTTACATCAGCATCCAAACCAAAACACGTATAAAACGGCAAACGTGGAGCCCAACTGCCAATCACTGGACTTACATCGGCATCCGAACCAAAACACACACCAGAAGATAACAAGCAAACACACACAAAAAGAAAAAAAAGTGCCCGGAGAGACCTCGCACGGTCTCCTGCCTACATACCTCGTCTGGAACGAGGATCAGGGCGATGTAGTTCCCCCTCAAGGGAAAGAAAATCTAGCCAGAAACCAAGGGAAGACACACTACCAGGGAGCTGGACTCGAGCCTAGTGTTGTCATGCATCATTGCCCTATGTTCAGGTTTCTACCTACTTGCACAACTACAAGCTAATCCTATCCAGGAAGAAAGCAAGCATACAAGCATACAGATCAAAACAAGCATTT
Source organism: Lathyrus oleraceus (assembly GCF_024323335.1). NCBI lineage: Eukaryota > Viridiplantae > Streptophyta > Magnoliopsida > Fabales > Fabaceae > Lathyrus > Lathyrus oleraceus. Next base: position 213,233,661 of record NC_066582.1, read on the forward strand.
CAAACAAATATTCACATAGCACACACTATAACCAATCAAGTGAGGCTCAAACAATGGGTTTGACTGCCTAAGCAAGTCATCTGTACATGGGTATTATTCGCTCTGAACCTTGCCATTACGAGGCTAAGGTGAAGCAGATGAAAAGGTGAAGTGAGGATGAGACCTCACAGCTCTTATCCCTGACCAGGGAGAGCTTCAGACAAAAGAACGTGGGTCCAGAATGGAGGGACCCTTCTACGCTCAAAGACTCTGACTCGATTGTGCAACAGCACGAGATCTTGGGTTTGTGTCCCAATGCATCAACACACAACCGTGTGAGCAGAGGGACGACTCACAGAATAGTGGGGGATAGATTGCATATCCCTTTGATCCACCAATTGCCTCTTAGAGGTCTTTACCTGCTTGGGCACAAATGTAAACAACCACAAACATCGCCTCTTAAGGAGGACTTCAGACAGTTGCCTGGCCAAGTAACAGGCCAGGTCTTCCAGACTACATGAAGAATAGAAGTCCTACCTCAAGTGGTTTAAAAAACCAAGCAGCAGCAAGCTAGTTCTTAAAGAACTGTAAGCGACTAAATGTACCTGAAATCAATCAAGTATCATCAGTACTCAGACAAACCAACAGTAAACAGCAAATGTTAATCAGTCAGACTATACAGATTAAGCAACACAGATTAATGCACACAAGTGCAAGCTATAAGCTCAAGCTCAAGCTTCACAACCTACAAAACAAAGTCAAATTAGTTCAAAACATCCAACAATCTCAATTTAATTGACTTGAAGCATTCTCCTTGAGCATTATGCATTTCATCCTGAAAAGTCAAACCAAATGTGAGAAACTGGACCACTAGGCCAAGCCTAGGGTCCAAAAGGGAGAAAAAATTCTAAACAGCAAATAATTCTCAACCAAAATCAAATTCAAACAAATAGAAAGCAAATGCAATTAGTCCCATGCTCATACCATTCTCCAATATCATTTCATGCACAATTTGGTACAAACTAGGTCAAATGCAACATCAAATGTCCAAACAGAACTATTTCACTCAAAAGCATATCAAAACAATTCCAAAAATCCTCAAATAATTCACACCTAAACAGGACACATTCAAGGTATAGCATGTCAATTTTCAGCTCAATTGGACAAAAGGAACTAGGTCAATGAAAATCAAGAAATCCAGACACAATTATTCAAGCCAATTCATAGCATCAACACATGCATTCACTTCAATAATTCATAAATCAGTGAGAACAATTAAGAAATGAATGGGATCAAAACAGTGATGTCCTACAATGTGTCTACAATCAGCACACCAAATTTCACATTCATCCAAAACCATATGAGAATTTCACACAAGATATACAAACATGTGTCACACAAGCTTGCACAATGAACCAACAGAGAAGAAAAATATCAATCAAATGGAAAATGCCATAGAAAAATCCAGTAAAAATCACATAACATCTCAACATGTCAATAATCATTCATGCAAAATTTCAATCCAATCCAACAATCATAGGTCATGCAAATAAATTCATGAAGTTGACCTAGCTAGGTGTGACACAAATTGTCACACCTAGATTCAAAAAATCATAACTCAATCACCAGGTATCCAAAAATCACAAACTTTATATGTAAATCACCATCAACATGTCCAGAATGAGCACAAAAAATTTCAATCATTTCTTTAAAGGTATGAGCATTTCATGATGAAAATGGCAAAACATGTAAACAATACACACAAGTCAAAGTTCAATAGGCCAGGTCAACATTTCTCCATGCACAACTTTTGAAACCATGCCTATAAAATTCTAGGGAAAAATTGGAATCCATCAAAAAAATCCTCACCATTTTTGGATTAGTAAATATTTTTTTATGATTTTTCATAGTTTTGTTAGTTTTTGAAATAATTATTGAAGTGTTATAATTAATTAAATGGATTCAGTGGCAATGTTGTAATTCCAGCGTTCCAGACCAAAACTCTGCGTTTTCATTTATTTGGTGGCAGCGTTCCACTGGCCAGTTTTGGCGCTAAACAGGAATTCAAACTTGGACGCCCTGGAAACGGATCTACGCGTGGAAAAAATTCAGAATTCTTCAAGAACAGCATCGTTCTTCATCACGCCTCCAGATTTCGACGAACATCAAACATCAACCAAACGCGACAATCCTTATACCGTTGTGACCGTCTTAACATGTAGATTAAGGATATGTGATTAATTCAACCTAATTCCTAACGTACATTCGGGATCGATCGATTAAAGATATGAACACAAAACTTCAAATCGTGATATCTCTCTCAATAATCAATCAAATCAAAAACTACGAGTTGCAGCATGCTCAGCAATGAATGAACTACAAAAACCATATCTCAATTCAAGAAATAATGAGATTCGAATTCGCACCTTAGTTTGATGACAGCCGTGATTCCTTGAGCTTTTGCGCGCAACAATCCAAAACAGATGAAGAAGATGCTTCAGGAAGGTAATTGGAGAAGATAGAACAGCTCGAGGATGCTCCAATTATGAGAAATTGCAATTTGCCATTGATGAGCTCCTTTGCAACAGTTGAGATTCGTGAGGTTTCTTGATGCAACTTGCCAAAACAGTTTGAGAAGAAGATGAATGGAGGAGAAAGCAAAAAGAATTTCACGAATTGATGAAGAATTGAAGGAGTTTGGATGAATTTTGCTCTTGAATGTTCTTGGTGAATCTTGAGAATTGGAGGGAAAAGTAGTTAGAAATTTTGTGCAATTGTGATTCTGATCAAAGTTAGTTATGATTAAGATTATATACTTCCAACTAATTACATCCTTAATCATGAATTAACCAAAATGACTTGTATTAGCAAAAATGTAATTTCCTTAAGCAAGGGCAAAATGGTATTTTCACTCAAGCCCTGTGACAGCTCATTGACAGCTCACACACTCTCAAAATGACATGTGTGATGTGTTGCAACTTGTCCCATGGTCATTGGTTGTGTATTTCTCATTTTCCACATGCTATGGCACTTTATGCATTTTCAAGTACACTTCAAAAATGACTTGTTCAAATATTGCACTTTGGATGTTTATGACCATTCAAACAATTTCTAATTTGCATTTGTGAGGTGTTGCAAAAATCCCCATGCCAAAATTCTCATTATTTCTCAACTTGGACCATTTTGCCCTTGGATTTTTAACTGTACACTTGAAAATTGACCTTTTGCATTGACCATTTTTGATGAATTTCAATTATGCACCATGAAAGTACATGTCAAATGGAGTTTGCTCATAAAAAGATCACTCAATTTGGACACTCCATGTGGAAGTTATGCCACTTTGATTATGGGTCATTTTTGAAATTGAATGGACCATAACTTGCCAACCATACATGGGAATTTCAAGTTCTTGGACTTTTTGGAAAGGTGAGAACAAGATCTACAATTTTCATGTTGAACAAATTTTCATTTGAAGCTTTTTTGGACACGTAATTTTGTGGTCAAAACCTTTCCATTTTTGGAAACTTCCATTACAAGTCACTTTCTATTTTTGGCAATTTTTGTTCTGACTTTATTTTCTTCATTCTTGAGCTTTGACATGTCAAATAACACTTGTTCCAACATGAATGAAGTGTATCCAACTCATTTCCACCTCCAAATCCATTAAATCATGCACAGTTGACCACAATTGACTTTTTCAACTGATAGATGAATTTGGCAATGCATTGATCAAACTGAGCTCCAATCCTCTGATGAAATGGCCCAAGGGTGAAACCCTAGCCTCAATTAACTTAATAAAACCATAGAATGATCTCCACATACATCATAGACCCCATCTCCTGATCATGCCCTGATTGGCCTAATGCAACCGATTAGGGTTGACCAGTGGTCAAAACCCTAATCTCAAGGAATGTGCTTCAACACTTGATGAAATCAAACCATGATGATGATGATGTATCATTGTAATCAAGATGAAGACCAATATCTTTTGAGAATCATGAAACCCTAATTTGGACCTCCACATCCTCAGATGATTGCTGACCAGTCCAATGAAACCCTAGCTTGCACATGACCTCCCATCTTCTGATCAAGACTTGTGAGGATGATTTGCACAATGTAACCACATGATATGCAATATGCAATGCCTAATGACCTAAAAATGTTATGCAATATGATATGCTAGTCCCAAGAGAGGAGGGCAAATTTTGAGGTGTTACAGTTTGATGTCTTCAAAGACCTGTGCATAAGACTTCAAAGGGAAAAGGACAGTTGTGTGGTCCGGATTAGAAGTGATCATGGTACGGAGTTCAAGAATTCCAAGTTTGATGAGTTTTGCTCTTCTGAAGGAATAAGTCACGAGTTCTCCTCCCCTATAACCCCTCAGCAGAATGGAATAGTTGAGAGAAAAAATAGAATTATTCAAGAATCTGCCAGGGCAATGATTCATGCAAAGAAGGTCCCCATGCACTTTTGGGCTGAAGCAATGAATACCGCGTGCTATGTTCACAACAGAGTCACCTTGAGAAAAGGAACCTTCTCCACTCTGTATGAAATATGGAAAGGCAGAAAACCCACTGTGAAGTACTTTCATATCTTTGGAAGTAAATGTTACATTCTCACAGATCGTGAACAGAGAAGGAAGCTAGATCCCAAAAGTGATGAGGGTATATTTCTGGGATACTCCACTAATAGCAGAGCCTACAGAGTGTTCAACTACAGGACCAATGTCCTGATGGAATCCATAAATGTTATTGTGGACGATAAAGAGGAAGGAACCGATGTCATGGAGGATGTTGAAACATTCATTGACAGTTCAACTGACTTTCTAGTCAAGTCTGAAGAAGTAGAGGAACCTCCTCCTGAATGTGAGGCAGATGCAACCACCAAAGTGCCATCTATCAGAATTCAGAAAGACCACCCTAAGGATCTTATCATAGGGGATCCCAATAGTGGTGTGACTACCAGGTCATGGGGAATAAGCTCAAATTCCTGATTTGTATCCAAGGTTGAACCAAAGAACGTGAAAGAAGCCCTGACTGACGAATACTGGATCATTGCCATGCAAGAGGAACTTGAGCAGTTCAAAAGAAATGAAGTATGGGAGCTAGTTCCAAGGCCTGAAGGGACCAACATCATTGGTACCAAGTGGATCTACAAAAACAAATCTGATGAGAAAGGAGTAATTACTAGGAATAAAGCTAGACTAGTAGCTCAAGGATACACTCAAGTTGAAGGGGTAGATTTTGATGAGACATTTGCTCCTGTGGCTAGGCTTGAGTCCATCAGATTGCTGTTAGGGGTAGCATGCATCCTGAAATTTAAACTATTCCAAATGGATGTGAAGAGTGCATTCTTGAATGGCTACTTGAATGAAGAAGTCTTTGTGGAACAACCTAAAGGGTTCTGTGATCCTAACCAACCTAAGCATGTAATTACAAGTTGAGGAAAGCCTTGTATGGGTTGAAACAAGCACCTAGAGCATGGTATGAAAGGTTGACCGAATTTCTGACCTCAAATGGATACAGAAAAGGTGGAATAGACAAAACCTTATTTGTGAGGGATGAAGACGGCAAAATCATGATTGCTCAAATCTATGTGGATGATATAGTCTTTGGTGGAATGTCAGAACAAATGGTTCAACAATTTGTTCACCAGATGCAATCCGAGTTTGAAATGAGTCTAGTTGGAGAACTGACTTATTTCCTTGGAATGCAAGTAAACCAAATGGAGGACTCTATGTTTCTCTCCCAAAGCAAGTATGCCAAGAACATAGTTAAGAAGTTTGGTATGGATAATGCTAGGCACAAGAGGACTCCTGCGCCTACTCATCTGAAGTTAACCAAAGATGAAGGAGGGCCTGGTGTTGATCAATGCTTGTATAGAAGCATGATAGGAAGCCTACTTTACCTAACTGCAAGTAGACCTGACATTTCTTATGCAGTTGGAGTTTGTGCTAGATACCAAGCAGAGCCTAAGGTGAGCCACTTGAATCAAGTCAAAAGGATTCTCAAGTACATCAATGGGACTTGTGACTATGGGATGCTGTATTCACATGGGTCTGAGCCTGTCCTATCTGGGTACTGTGATGCTGACTGGGCTGGGAGTGCTGATGACAGAAAAAGCACATCAGGTGGATGTTTCTTCTTAGGAGACAATCTCATATCTTGGTTCAGTAAGAAGTAGAATTGTGTTTCTCTGTCCACTGCAGAGGTTGGATACATAGCTGCTGGAAGCAGTTGTTCCCAACTGGTTTGGATGAAACAGATGCTCACTGAGTACAATGTCACTCAAAATGTCATGACATTGTTATGTGATAATCTCAGTGCCATCAATATCTCCAAGAATCCCATCCAACACAGCAGGACCAAACATATTGACATTAGGCACCACTTCATCAGAGATCTGGTGGAAGACAAGGTGATCACTTTGGAACATGTAGCCACGGACCTTCAACTGGCTGACATATTTACAAAGGCTCTGGATGCTACTCAGTTTGAAAACTTAAGGAGCAAACTGGGAATATGTCTCTCTGAGACCTTATAGCAACCACTGATGTTTGGGATGTATTGTTTAATATCTCTGCTGTCATACGGTGAACTGACTTGGGGTGTTTTGCTTTTTATCGCAATGTCGCGGATAGCAAGAGTCGCCACCGACTTTTCTTTTATCCAATAAGGAAAGGTGGAAAAGAACAGGAAAGACCTCAATAGATTTTGGGTTCGGGAGGTACATTATACAAAGGGAAGGTGTTAGCACCCTTTGTATCCATGGTTATCCATGGGCTCTTAATTACTGGATCACTTATATTTTTGTCTGAAAAGTGTCGGTGAATTGCTTAAAAAATGTTTGAAAGAGAGTTTAACTTTGTAATGATTCTCGTATGAATGTATACAAAGTATTTATCTCATTTGATTTTGAAAATGGTTTAGAAAAATATAACTCGGTAATGATTCTAGTATGAATGTATACCAAGTGGTGATTTTCTAGGATTTGTAAAGTGTAAAGTGTGAGGGGTGGAAAATGTTTTAGGTTATGATCCAGTAATTGAGAGTTATACCTTCCTGAGGTCGTTATGGGCATTTCCTATCCTTATGAGGGTAAAACTGTCCTTACTATTGAGAAGTAAGTAATCTTACCCTTTGGATGTTTAAGGGTCACCGTAGGGTCATCGATAGGTCATTGAAGGCAACAGTTGTAAGGATACCTTAGCATTCGAAGGGACGATCATCATTTAACCGTAGGCTACACCGAAGGGTCATCGAGGGACAAAATTGTATTTTCGAAGGCAACATCCGAGGGACCATGATTTATTTTATGATGATTTAATCGAAGGGCCATTGCTAAGTGTATCCCCACATTCGCGGGACATGACCATTATACCGTAATACCGAAATCGTGGGGTAACCAAGAGAGGTCCAAGATCACTTATTTAAAGGTCATATTTTAAAGTCAATTAAGTAATTAAGTCCATACTAAAATCAATACATTAAAATTAATACATTAAAATTAATACATTAAAATTAACACATTAAAATTAATTAAGCAATTTAGGGTGAGTCTCCCCAAGGGTATCCCACAAATAAAGTGGAAGGCCGAAACGACTTATGGCATCCAACACATAACTATATGGTTCAGCATTCACAATATCCAGGCACACTTAAATTCACATGCAAAACCTCAAATATGTTTATGAATTCAATTATATTATCACATGCAAGTTAAGAACATAAAGCGGTATCACATGCAAATTAAGAAAATAACACGATAATAGTAATGCAAACCTGTTTGCAATCGAATTGCAACCTTGAATTGGCGAGCCGGATTGAGTTGGGCGGCGGTAGCTTCGGGGCGGGGAAGCGGCCTTCAGGGTTTCTAAAGTAGCCTCCAGGGTTTTTGTGCTAGGGTTTTCGTCTGTCTCCCTCTGTTTTTTGTCCTCCTTTTCATTACTGAAGTGCTGGTATTTATAATGCCCTTTTTCATGACCTAATGGGCTCAGAACGAAGCCCGAAATTTTTTGTTGTCTGTCAGCCTCGCTAGGCGAGCTGGTAGCGAACGTTTGCTTCGCTAGGCGAGCGTGTAGCGAACGTTCGCTAGGCGAGCGTGTAGCGAACGTAACGTTCGCTAGGCGAGCGTGTAGCGAACAGGCCAGTTTTGGGCCATTTTCTGGATTGGGCCATTCGTGAGCTGGGCCTTCGTTCCTTTGGGATGTCAGTGCCTTGGGGAACAAGTCGGAGGGTCTTGGAAAATGCTTTGTAATATCAACGGGCAAATTTTGGGGTATGACATCTGCCTATTAAACAATTGGCACTATGCTCTGATTGGTCAACAAATCACAGCTATGCTACCTGCAACAAGTGTGGCTACAAGAGGGTAAGGAGACACCCTACCGTGAGAAGGCCAATGTACCTGCAGGAGTTCAAGGATGTTGTTCATGCAGGAGTGGTTCTGGATGTCAGAAACAAAATCATGGCATCTGATATGGTGGTACCTACTGTAAAGCAAAAGTGGGTGATTACTTGATCAAAGCTGTGAAGCAAGATCAAGTGGATGCTAACTTGGTTGAAACTGTGGCTTAAAACCAAGTCTGTAACTCTGTCATTGTTCTCTGGTTTTGTTGTTGGCTTTGGCAACATTTTTGACAAAAAGGGGGAGTAATAACCACCACCCCTGACAAACAGAGTGGGTCTCTACAACAGACTCTCGTGACAGATTCCCTCCCCTGCAGCTGCTGTGTGTTGGAGTTTAGATTTTTTATTTAACTTCCATGTGTGTGAGTGTGCTGCCACTCTGAGTGTATTAGCTAGGCTTAATTCCTGCTAGGTGTGTGATTCCACTGCTATGAACTCTGTTATGGGGATCAAAGTGTTTTAGCCAAAAATTTGCCAAAGGGGGAGTTTGTAGGTGCTTAATTGGCTGCATTATATGGTAAAACACTAGCTGGTTAATAATGTCTTGACTGATGTCATGACATGGTATGTATGTGTGACTACATTGTAGGTTAGAATATCTAACTGTACTCTGATGTCTTGACTTAAGTCATGACACACTTAAGTAGTTACTGCAGGATTAGCTAACACAAGATTTATTGAATGTCAAACTGGATGCTGTGACATTCATACCTGTCAGCAGATACTAAGGAATAGAACAGCTGGTGTTCTGTTAGAACTTAGTATTTATTTCCAGTCTGGTTATCAAGGAAAGACCAGACCTGGCATAAGGCCTACTGACTGAATGTCAAACTGGATGTTATGACATTCATCTTTGACAGCAGCTACTGAACATTAGACAGAGTGGTGTTCTGCTATACTTCAGCATGTTACTTAGTCTGTTCTTCAAGAGAATAACAGAACTAACTTAAGGCCAAATGTGTAAATGTTAAATTGGACACTTTAACATTTATTAATGTAAGCTGTTACTGTAGTATGGTCATTTTGATCATGTACAGGTCAACAAAATTGTACAGTCTGTTTTCTAGAAGAACAGACTCAGCATATGGACCTTGATGTCAAGCTGAATGTCGTGACATTCATTCCTGACAGCATATGCTATATTGTAGGTTGTTCAGTTTTCTGTTTCAGCTTTTTCTCAGGCTATTCTTCAGGGATTCAACAGCTGAGAGAAAATCCAGGAAATCAACAACCAAGCTACATTTAATGAACCTAACAAATAGCCTATTTGTTAGTAACCTAAATGTTGAATTTATGGGAACTCGCGTGATCTTAAATTCAGGAGAATACAGGTGCAAAAGCCCAGGTACTGCAATATAAAAGGAAGGCGTTCCTTCATTCAGTTTCGGGGATTTTGAGGCGTGAAGATTTTGTGTGTCCATCATACTTCACTGCTGTATTTTTGTGAGTCTTGTATTAGACGTATCTTGTAAGCCAAGCCATTATCAAGTAGATGATTGCTGTGGCATAGGGTGTTCATTGAGTTGTAAGTGTTGTGTCGCTCAAAGCTTTTAAGCGTGAGTGCTGTGTATCTTGATTAAAGTTGTGAAGCACAATCAAGAGTTGTTTGAAGTGTGACTTCAAATTGTCTTTAATATTGATTAAAGGTAGTAATCACTGAGGTGATTGAGGGGGAGTGAGTAGGAACTCTGATCTTAGTGTAAGATTGAAATTGCATTGGGTAGGGATTAAGTGATAAGTTGTAAACGGGCGAGTTTAGCTTTGAATTGATACTACTAATAGTGGATTTCCTCCCTGGCTTGGTAGCCCCCAGATGTAGGTCATGTTGGACTGAACTGGGTAAACAATTACTTGTGTTATTTACTGCACTTACGTTTAAGTTCTGCATAATTCCTGTCTGTGCAGAATTGGATGTCATAACAACCCGTGTGACATCTAAAGTCTGATAACTAGAATTTCATGGTCTTCATACTAATGTAACAAAATCACCCTTACCTTATAATCCAATGTCTGCACTAAAAGACTCGAATTAGGAAATGGCTATGGTTGACGAATATAATGCTCTTATTAAAAAAAGACGTGGGATTTAGTTTCCAGTACACATGATGTTAATGTTATTCATTCCATGTGGATTTGTAGGCATAAAGAAAAACATGATGGTTCTTTTGAGAGGCATAAATCTCGACTTGTAGGTGATGGTGCAGATCAATAGGTTGGTGTGAATTGTGGCAAAACGTTTATCCCAGTTGTTAAATTCGCAACTATTTGAACCGTACTTAGTCTTTCCAAAGCATGGGCAATCCATCAGTTAGATGCAAAAAATGAATTTGTTGCATGGGGAACTAAAAGAAACTATATACATGCATCAACCCTTAGGTACTTTTTAATTTATAATGCTTTATATTTTCATAATGAATAAATAATCATGTCAAGTTAGAGGACAATAATAAAAGGGGGCCAAGCTATTAAATTAAGGGTTAATAGGTATTTATCCCCTACCATTTAAGTTTCTTCTAGTTTTCCCCCTGTAATTTTTTTAATAAAAATTACAATCTTGCCACATGAAGATTCCCTTGACTTAAACCTTTTAGTGGTCAGATTCACTTGAGGAGCTGATGTGGAGTTGATGTGGCAAGTGGATGTTGACTGAATCTAAAAATTCATTGTCATGTCTACCATATCTTTGATATATCATGTGACCCTAGATAATTGGGATTTTTACCCTTGGTTTTCGTCCTTCACATTTGACCTAAATTAGAAGACATCATTAAAGTGCTTTAGAGCTTGCAGTGAAAATGACATTGAATATGTGAAGATATGGTTTGTGTTCTGGAAACAAAGCTTCATTCGCAGGTAAATTTTCTCTGTCAAGTTTCCCATTTCTATAGTTGATCATGTTCAGTATGGTTTTCCATCACAGTGGAGAGTTCTTTAGGGAGAAACCAATGTTTTAAAGGGATGGGGTTCAAAGAACTGTCCATGAACAAAATATTGAAAAATGGGGTTTATCTGAGGTGATGAATATCGTTCTTGATCGGGGCTATGAAAGAAACAAGTTTAGGGTATGGAGCAAACTTGAAGGTATAATTTTTTTTTTGAAATTAACAATGATCATCGTGATATTGATGTTTCTACTTATACTAGTGGTCAATGGATCCCAACATGGTATATGAATGATGAATGGGAGGTAAAACATGTATGCAACACTCAACAATTTATTGTTGATCTAGGCAAAAGAACTTGCAAATGTAGGTTTTGGGATTTGGTTGGTATTCCCTGCAGACATGCTTGTGCAACAATAGCTTATAGACAACAAAAGCCATAAGACTTTGTAGAAAGGTCCTAGGAGACCAAAAAACTTAGGTTTTGGGAGTTAAGTGAAGGTAGATCAAGAATTAGGAGAGCTGGAGTGACTTATAGATGCACCAAATGCGACAAAATGGGTCATAACTCAAGAAAATGCAAGGAAGCATTTCAGAGGGAGGGGGGAGCTATTCATATATGGGTGATAAATCATGAAAGGGTAGAGAGAATTCCTTAACCTCCAATAAGGTTTGCTCTTAAATTGACGTTTGATGAATTTTGATGTATGTTGTTGAATATCAATTGATTGTTGATAATTCTATTTTCATATGATTGGATTGAATTGCAATGGTGTTTTGTTATTACATTGGTGTGTTCTTGAGTTTTGATGAAAATGTTATGTTTTAGGGTATCATTTTGGGTGATGGAATCATGAGGAAAAACTGTAGTGGTATTAAATTAGGTTTGTTTGATCAATTGGTGATGTTAGAATGTGATTTTGAGAGTTTTTGAATGATTAATTTGGGACTTGTATGATGTTTGAAGGTTTGTCAATGGTTCTGTAATCGTAACAGAGGAAGCAATTTTTTTTAGAAAATCTTTCAGCTTCAATCAATTGCACCCAGATTGCACTAGTGCAATTTTTGGATAAATACTTCATTGTAATCGATTGCACCCTGATTGTAATTGATTGCATAATGTAAAATTTTGGAAAATATTTCAGTGACAATCGATTTCACCCTGACTATAATCGATTGCAGAATATCATTTTGAGAAAAATCTTCTTTCGAATTAGTTGACATATACCGACGATTTTGGTCATAACTTTCATTCCGTAAGTCCAATTTAGATGTCGTTCGAAGCACTAGAAATCTGATACGCTGAAATACATAGTGGTACTGAGAGTTGAGATGATTAAATTAGAATTAGGTGCATACCAATGTTGTGGTTTTCATGATGATGTGAAAGGACCGTTTAACGAAATGTTGAGTTTCCATTGTTGATAAATTAATGTGGTACATTGTTAATATAATTGCAAGTTGTTTGATTATTGTGTTTTGATGAAATATTGAGTTGAGATACATGGTTTTGATGTGAAACTATCCTGTTAATATTGTACAGGTAATTATGCGACTTAATGTGATATTGTTTGTGTTGTTGAGTTGCTGTGATGATGCATTCATTCATTCATGTATCATGATTTATTGTTGTTGTGAAAGAGGCGATTATAGGTTTCGATGTTGATGGCTAGTAATTTTCTCAAGCTTGATGTTGAGGCTTGGAGCTCGGTGTGGGGATCATGGGTTCGCAGTTGATTGGAATCTGGTTCATAATTGGAAGAGAGTGATGTTGCATGCATTTGAGTCTTTAATGTTGTTGAGAGTCACATTGCGTATGGATTGTATATTATTGTGAAGCGGGTGAACTTAAATACATGTTTTGTGTTGTATGATGGATTATATTTGAATTGTATTGTATTTAATCTACTCTGATTGTTTATGCGTCATTTATTATTTGACTGTATTTCTCATCCTCATTTTCTTAAATGTTGTCCACCATGGACATATTGCATATACTGAGGAGTAATTGCTACAGTAAGTGAAGTTATCTCGAGGAGTTGCTTCTTTAGTTTCATTATTTTAGAAGTCTTGCTCTGATCTTGTAACATCGGGGTCATTGACGTTTTATTTTATTATTTTGTTGAAGTTTAATAGTTCATTGGCTTATGTTGAAATGTTTAAGAGTTGAGTTTGATAACTCTTGTTTTTGAAGAAGTTTTATTTAAATGAGTTTTAAAGACTAAATGTTGAGTTTATATTTATTTATCCAATTAGGATTGATACCGCCACAATGATATTCTATATGAAGGTGAGCGTGTGATGACATGTGTTTTATGATGTTAGTATATTACGATTCATTTTTATTAATTGTTGAATGATTTTAGAGGTTTGTCGTTGGTGACACCTTAAATTATCGAATAATTCTTAATACATAAGTTTCAAAGTTTAGGGTGTTACAGTTGGAGGATAGAATTGGAATACCAAAATACAGTTGTATCCTTGCATAACGGTATGTGAAAATGGGATACAAAATGGTACAATAGTAAAATCCTTATCCCACAAAATTAATGTAGTTGAGGCAGATTTGATCTTGTACTGTGTACTATGTACTATTTTTCTCACGTAAAACCTTTTGATCTATCTTGAATACTCAGAGGCTTCTGATAGATAGATGATGAAGCATGCGTAAAAGAAGAGTAAGAGTCTGGTTGAGAGAAAATTCAGAAACTTGGTCTTCAGAGTCTTGACCCAGTCCATCAGAATCTGGTCTTCAGAGTCTGGTGACACAGTTCAGAGTTGTTTGAGCGCAGGGTTCAGAACATATCAGCGTCAGAAGCTTCAGGGTAGCAAAGCTTTGGATGATAAAAAATCAAAAGCGTTGAGTACAAATTCCTGAGCTTGATTATCTTGTAAACCACATATCTCAGAGTCAGAGTATACTAGGTTCAGAATCTGATGACACCACATGTCATTCATTCAAAGTTAGAATTGGTATCTAGTATCTACACACTAAACAAAATAATTAGGATACAATTATTTTTCTCCAAGTTTCTATGAATTTTTATCATCCAAACATAAGGCTAGATGTAGAACCAAAGCTTGTTCTTATATGGAGAATGTAGAAATAGTATTTTATCACCACCTCACCTTCATTATCTAGAAATCATCAATTCCATTCACTATTCATATCCTTATAAGTATTCACCCATTTAAACATAGACCACATCACAATATAAAAAATTAATAACAAAGTAATAAAAAAAGGAGAAGATCATCATCATGTCGTCGAAACTCCACCCCACGTGAAGCCTCCAAGCACCGCGCCATCGTATAATCGTATGTTTCTGACGCATCCTTTCTAGACATCTCCGATTCCAATAATCTGCCGTTGCGAAACATCACTATTCACCGTCAGATCCGTGTTACTTCCGCCAGAAACACGTTATTTTCCCTCTGTTCACAGTTGTCGTTCCACCTCTCTTCCGTCACAAATCCACCGAGGTTCAAATCTATTTCTTCTTGTTTTTCATGTTTTGTTCTTGACACCCTTTTACTTCATGAGAGAAGAAGAGTTCTGTTGTCTATGGTTCGTGAAAGAGAAGGAGAAGTTTGCAGTTTGGATTCTCTCTCTCTCTCTCTCTCTCTCTCAGACACACACACACACACACATACACACACACACACGCACACACACACTCTCAACACCATTTTCTCTTTCCACATAATTTAAATTATTAAGAGTAACCTTCAAGAGAGGTTATTATCTATACAATTATTATTTATTTAAAAAAAGAATAAGGGTAATTTTGGAAAAAATAAAGACCAACCCAAAACCTCATATCCTCTTTATAGATACTTATAGATGAAGAATAAAATCTTTTGAGGATAGAATTGGAAACTTCTTAAAATCTACAACTGTAATAGTTGTTACGAGGTTCAGTCGTAAATTGTTGGTAGTGGAGAGAAAATATTTTATAGTCGTTTGTAGTACAATCCTTTTGATTTCGCTGTTTAACTTGTATTGTACACTTAGAATATCCATTCACTATTTTTCTCTAAAACATTTGCTTCATATATGAGAGATTTAAAGCATGTTCAGAGCTCACAACCTTGAGAATATACTTCAGAGTCTAGTAAAAATAAGGCTTGAATGAATCAAAATACATCTGGGTTGTTTTCTTCAGAAGCGTTGACTTGTAAATCCCGAGTTGACTTTAAAATCAAAACTTCTTCATATTATCACTTTGGTTCAGAACTTGATGTTATCCAACGTCTCTATTTGTCCAGATTCCATAGTCTTTCTTTGTCTAGAGTCCAGAGTCTCTTTTTATCCATAACATCTCTTTACCCAGAGTCCAGAGTCTGGTTTGATAAGCTTTGTTCAACATCTGGCTTGTTTATACTTTACTCTATTCAGGATCTAGCTTGTTCAGAATTTGCTTTCTCTGGTATCAGGCTTATTCAGGATCTGCTTTACTCAACTTATAGCTTGTTTAGAGTCTGCTTGATTCATCATTTGCCTTATTCAGATTCTGCATAACAAACTATTAGAGTACACAATTGTTCTTTAATACTTTGTTATTAAAAAACTCAAGGATAGTAGTTATAGAATCAAACTTGTTCCAACATAGAGAACTAGTTACTTGGACACATACAAGCCATACAAATGAGCAACCGACTATTGGTCTCATTAAAATAGTTGTTAAGTTCTTAAAGTTGCATGTCCACAGCAGTATAAAATAATTCAATATGATATTGACTATGTATTATGATAGATTGAGCATTACCTCAACGTATTGGTTTTCCATGGAAAAATATACCATCCATGTTCAGAATGTGAATACCATGCTTAATGCAAACTAAACTTACCTCATCCCATTAAGGTTCTCATCCATCATCGTAGAGTTTGTAATTGTTTCTTTGCGATGTTAACGAAGTTCATAACATTGACAATGTCTTGATCTTTATTTTGCAATGCTTGTGTCAACTCATCTGAAATCCCCATTCTAGCATTGAATTTGAATATTATGCTTTTCTTGATATTACTTCTGAGATATTATAACTTCGTTGGCTTCTTGTTGATTTAGAGACATCACAGTCTTCATCAACTACTCTATATTGTGACAATCACATTACCATTCAAATTGTCTCCAATGATGTTTTCCCATGAGCAGATCAAATATAATAAAATTGATTCTCACTTCATTATCCGGTCCACTGAACCGTCTAATCTAGTTCAGGATATCAGGTCTGAAGTGGTTTTAGACCTCTCCCGATCGCAGTTGCGGGAGATCAAACTGTGATCCTCCATACCAAGTCCAATGCTAATTACCACCGAACCTACTAACGATGGGTAACTCAAATTAGTTATTATTCCACCTACTTAAGTTTGAAGAGATGTTACGATATGTCGTGATTCTCATATTATTATAATTTATATTAGAATTAATTTATCTTTATTATAATTTATATTAGAATTAATTTATCTTTATTGTAATAATTATTGTATTTCTTTATTTATTTTCAATTCTATGATAAAAATAGGAGCATTTATTTTCAATTTCATACACACATAAAAAAAATATTTTTATACCTTTCTGAATTTCTACAATATTTATTTATTTTCCGTAATAAAATTAGATTTGCAAATTTATCATATCTACTTGAGTTAAATCTAAAATATTATTTACTTTAAGCTCGATTTGTTGAATTGTAATTCCTTGTGTCTAAGTAGGTTTCTCGACAGAACAAGGAAGTGTCGAATCACCTAGTGTGTTGAGTTGTGTTAATGTGTCGAAGTGTCGAAGCACGTTGCTTCATGCAGGATTTCGACTTATGCATATTTTAGTAGTGTTAGCTATTTTGGGCTTTTATAGTTTTGAGCTTTGACTTGAGGTCAAAGTTAACCTAAATCTATAAATAGAGGGAGTAACCCTTATTTTTTAATGAAGTGAATAAAGTATTCATAACATTGTAATTTACAATATTTTGTAGTTGCAAAGTGAATAAGAAGTTTTCCACAGTTTATGGGCAGAGAGAAACTCTGGAGAATTTTAATTCTTTTTCTCCTTCATCGTTCTTTACACTCTTTCTTTCTCCATTGTTCTTTCTGTTCATTGTTATTGTATGGATGATAACAATCTTGTTCATCAAGATTGATTGAAATTCTCCATAGGTTTTGGGGGATTTCCAACATCTGGTATCAAGAGCTCCGGTTTAATCGATTTGTGGGAAGAAAATCACCATAGCAACGAATCATCCAAACGGGCATTTTCCAGCAAATCTTCCGATTCTCAAGAACAACAATTATGAGAATTAGTGCAAGTAGATAAAGGTTTTGTTATGTTATCAATATCTTTGGGATCTTGTGAAGGAAGGAGTAGCAACGCTTGCAGAAGCCGCGACGGATCAAGAAAAGGTTGCACATAAAGAATTGAAGAAGACAGATTATAAAGCTCTATTTATAATCCATCGATGTGTTGATGCAGATAACTTTGAAAAGGTTAGTGATGCAGAGTCAGCGAAAGAAGCATGAGAAATTATGGAGAAATCGTTTGGAGGCGCGGAGAAGGTGAAAGAGGTGAGGTTACAAACTCACAAAAGAACATATGAATTGCTTCAGATGGAAAACAATGAAAGCATAATTGATTTATTCACCAAGGTTACAAAACTGGTGAATCAAATCAAGGTATGTGGAGAAGTGTTGACATTAAGATCTATTATTGGAGAGATCTTGAGGTCGTTGGCTCCAAAGTTCGACCACGTGGTAGTAGCCATAGAAGAGTCGAAAGATTTATCAAAACTGACAAAGGAAGAGCTTCAAGGGATGCTTGAATCTCATGAACAAAGAATAGATGAAAGAGCTGCAGGAAAGTCGAAGAGTGATATGGATTTGTAGGCTCAATCAGCAAAAGAAAGAAAAGGCAAAGGTAGCTGGAATGGCAACAAAGGTAGAGGAGGTTACAACAATTCGACTGGTCGAAATCAGCAAGAAGGAAACTGGTCAAATCAGAGAAAACCCTGGAACCATGGCAATCAAAGAGGCGGTGTTACAGGTAGAGGAAAAGGTGATGGTCAAAAGCCAGGCAAGAGTCACATTCAGTGTTGCAATTGTCAAAGGTATGGTCACTATTCTAGTGATTGTCCAGAAAAGCAGAAGAATCAAGAAACTTATGCAAAGCTGACGAAACACGAAGAAGAAGAGACGTTGTTGATGGTTACAACAAGAGAAGAAGAGAGATTCAAGGACCAGTGGTACTTGGACTCAGGATCCTCATCACATATGTCTGGAAGGAAAGATTGATTTGTTAACATAAAGCCCTCAATGAAGAACATGGTGAAATTCACAAATGACAATACTCTAGCAACTGAAGGTGTTGGTGATGTTCTAATTATGAGGAAAGATGGAAAGAGGTCAGTAATTTCAAATGTGTTGTACATACCAGGCATGAAGAGCAATTTGCTCAGCATCGGGCAGTTAGTCGAAAAGAACTACAAGGTGTCGATCGAAGACAAGATGATGAGAGTTCTCGACTCAAATGGAAGGATGATCTTGAAGGCTCCAATGTATCAGAATAGAACCTTCAAGATTGAGCTAATTGTGATGGAGCATAAGTGCCTTGCAACAACATCCAGCAGAGATGAATGGATATGGCATTACAGACTTGGCCATCTCAATTTCAAATACATCAGAGATTTGAAGAGAAGAAATATGGTTTCAGGATTACCATAAATCGACATTCCAAATAAAGTGTGTGAAGAATGTGTGCAGGAAAAGCAACATAAGAACAACTTTAGTAAGGATGCAGGAAGTAGGTTGAAGGAAATTCTTGAAGTCATATACTTTGTTACATTCATAGATGATTTCAGTCGAAAACTGTGGTCTTATCTGATCCAGAAGAAAAGTGAAGTGATCGAGGTATTTTCCAAGTTTAAATCTATGGTCGAAAGACAGAGCGGTCGAAAGATAAATATTTTGAGGACTGATGGTGCTGGAGAATATGTGTCGAAAGATTTCATTCATTATGTGTGAAAGAATGGATTATGCATGAGGTGGTGCCACCCTACACTCCATAACAGAATGGAGTCGCAGAAAGGAAGAATAAAACCATTATGAATATGGTTTGAAGTATGTTGAAATGCAAGAATCTACCCAAAGAATTATGGGAGAAGTTATGTCGACTGCGACATATATCCTGAACAGATGTTCGACGAAGAATCTAGAAGGAATCACGCCAGAAGAATGTTGGTGTGATGTCAAGCCTAGCTTGAGTCATCTGAGGGTGTTTGGATCTATAGCACATAGACATGTGCCAGATCAGTTGAGCAGAAAACTTGATGACAAGTCCAGTCAAATGATCTTGATAGGATATCATTCGAATGGAGGATACAAGTTGTTCGACCCAGTGAATAAGCAAGTAGTGATCATCAGGGACATGATCATAGATGAGCTTAAGGAGTGGGATTGGACTGAGAATGTCAAGAAAGATTCAGTGAGAATCTTTTTTGATGAACCAACTAGTGAAGTCGAAAGAGAAGTTCGACAGGAAGAAGTCAGAGGTGGAGCAAGTACAAGCAAACCTCAAAGAACAAGACACATGCCTCCAAGGTTGCAAGAATGTGTGATTGCATCAGATGATGTGGTCGATGAAGAAGGTGAGCTGGTACATTATGCTTTCTAAGCAGATGTCGAACCTGTTAATGCAGTTGAGGCATTGAAAGATTCGAAGTGGATGAAAGCAATGGACGAGGAACTGAAGTAAATCGAAGTCAACAACACTTGGTCACTTGTCGAATTTCCCCAAGACAAGAAGGCAATCGATGTGAAATGGGTATACAAGGTGAAGTTGAATCCTAAAGAAGAAGTGACTCGACACAAGGCGAGACTTGTGACGAAAGGATTTCTTCAGAAAAAAGGAATCGACTTCGATGAAGTCTTTGCACCTGTTGCTAGGATCGAAACAATCAGGTTGGTTGTTGGTCTAGCAAACATGAACAACTGGAAGATGTGTCAGATGGATGTGAAATATGCATTCCTTAATGGCCCCTTAGAAGAAGAAGTTTATGTTGCACAACTAGCTGAGTTTGTGAAACAAGATGAAGGAAAAGGATGCAAATTAGTGGGATACACTGACTCAAGTTAGTGTATTGATGCTGAGGATCGAAAATCCACAGCTGGCTATGTGTTTATGCTAGGTGGTACTCCAGTTGCTTGGAGTTCGAGAAAAGAGTCGGTAGTGGCATTATCATCGTGCGAAGCAGAATACATAGTTGCTTCTCTTTGTGCATGTTAAGTAACATGGATGGTGAATCTGGTAGAAGAGATAACAACGAAGAGTCATGGAGTAATTACCATGAAGATCGACAATATGTCAGCTATCAATCTGGCGAAGAATCCGATAGCACATGGTCGAAGCAAGCACATCGAAATGAGGTTCCATTATCTTCGAGAGCAGGTAGCAGGTGGGAAGATGAATGTGGAACACTACAGAACTGAAAATTAAATTGCAAACATTATGACGAAGGGATGCAAGTCGAAGTGTTCAGAAGACTAAGAGCTATGATGAATGTAGATAGCTTAGACACAATGAATTAGGTGGTGTGTTGAATTGTAATTCCTTGTGTCGAAGTAGGTTTCTCGACATAACAAGGAAGTGTCGAACCACCTAGTGTGTTAAGTTGTGTTAGTGTGTCGAAGTGTCGAAGCATGTTGCTTCACACAGGATTTTGACTTATGCCTATTTTAGTAGTGTTAGCTATTTTGTGCTTTTATAGTTTTGGGCTTTGACTTGAGGTCCAAGTTAACCAAAATCTATAAATAGAGGGAATAACCCTTATTTTTGTAATGAAGTGAATAGAGTATTCATAACATTGTAATTCACAGTATTTTGCAGTTGCAAAGTGAATAAGAAGTTTTCCATAATTTGTAGGCAGAGAGAAACTCTGCAGAATTTTAATTCTTCTTCTCCTTTATCGTTCTTTACACTCTTTCTTTCTTTATTGTTCTTTCTTTTCATTGCTGTTGTGTGGGTGATAACAATCTTATTCATCAAGATTTATTAAAATTCTTCATAGATTTTGAAAGATTTCTAACACGATTTACATTGCAACTTTATGAATTAAGTCAGGTTTAAATTAATGGTAATGCTAATTTATATTTGGAATATATATTAGAAAAAAAAAATTATATTAAAAAAATAATAAAATTAATAATTACAAATATATATTAAATTAAATATACAATTTCCAATAAAATTTTATTACATTTATTTCTTAACTTGTTTCTGAAAGAGACAAGTCATTACTCTCAAATTAATGGAATCTCGTCTCTATCACCTAAAGAAAAGTAGGTGTAGGAATTTTTTGTAACAATGTCCACACCTTGTGGATGATATCTTATTGGCACTACCTTACTGGTCAAAATTAATTTGACGTAGAGTATTCTAGATAACCAATATTCTTTCACGATGTTATTTGAGTGTACCAGTGAGCATAAACTATATTTTCACAAAAAAAAAAAAAAAAACCAAGTGGGTCCCACCCAGACACTCACACGTGCCATTCCACTACTCCAGTATCTCACTAACGTACCTCTCAGTCGCACACACCTCACAAATTCTCAACCTCCATTCTCTTCTCTGCTACCTCATTTCAACTTCTTCGGTTAGTTCTTCATCTTCTTAGTCAATCAAGCTTTACTACTTCATTCATCACTCTAACTAACTAACACTTTTTTCAATTTCGCATGTTTCTATAGGCATTACCTCAGAAAATGGCTACTAACAGCCATGATCAAGATTCAAAATCAACCGATCCTTCTGATTCGCCTCCAGTTTTTGCGCTCAATGAAAGGATACTTTCTTCCATGGCAGATAAAAAAGATGCTGCAGCTCATCCATGGCATGACTTAGAGATTGGTTCATCTCTTTTTATATATATCTGCAATTTTATTTTAATTTAATTCATTTTTTTTCTTTATCTATAGTGCTTCATGAATCTGTGATTTGTTTTGATTTTTAACACTATCGTGATAACCTAATGCTTTTGATTCTCGTAAATACAGGGCCAGGAGCTCCATCTGTTTTCAATTGTGTAAGTTTTTATTTATTTATTTATTATTAATGGAAAAAATTGAAAAATAATTGTGTGGTTAAATACTAATTGGTAAACAAAATGTCTGGAAAAAATGTATAGTGATTGTTATTTATTTTTGAAATTCCTTTATGATGCTGTGATGGTATAGATATTATGTACCTCTTTATTCGAATAGATAGTTTTGTGACAGTATTTGAGAGATTTTATCCAGTCAGCTAATGATATTTTTAATAATTTTTTTAACTTTTTTTTATAAGTTCTTCAAGATAACTTACGAAAATAACTTATAACATATATATATATATATATATATATATATATATATATATATATATATATATATATATATATATATATATATATATATATATATATATATATATAAAAAAATAATTGAATTTATTTTTTCTTTTTCTATAAAAATGACTTATACAAGCTTATTCATAAGTGTTTATTTTGATAAGCACTTGTGTTAAAAGCTGCAAATAAACTGTTTATCCAAACATACTCTATGTTTTATTTACGCTTAGAGAAGAAAACTAAGGTCTCTCATCTGTGTTAGAGTATCTAACGGTTACCTATCAAGTATGCAATGTTTGGACTTGTAGTGAATTATGAAAGTTATTCTCAGCAACTATCTCTCAACTATATCTTAACCACCTAGAAGAATGTAGTTACAACAGTTACAACTAATTTCACTTGATAGTTACAACAACGGTAAAGTTAACTTGTTGCACTAGTAACTTTACTAACTTCAACTATTCTTTTTGTGCTCAACATCCCCCTCAAGCTGAAATAGATCAATGTCAATCATTCCCAGCTTGTTTTGTGGTTGTTAAAAGGTCCTGTGTGCAGAGACTTGGTTGGAATGTCATCTACTTGGTGTTTTGATGCAACTGAAAGTAAGTGAACTATCCCTGCCTGCACCTTGTCTCTAACCACATGGCAGTCGTTCTCTAGGTTAGGTTCTCTCATGGAAAATTAAATTTATTGCTATATGAGATGCTGATTTATTGTCACAGTAAATCACAATTGGAGAAAAGTGTTTGACTTGAAAATTCTGCAATAAATAAAGAATCCGTTGTCCTTCACAAGTTGCTTGGGCCAAGGCTCTATATTCAGCTTCAGAGGAGGATCTAGACACTACTGTTTGTTTCTTACTCTTCCAGCTAATATATGAACTTTCAAGGAGGAAACAAAAGCCTGTTGTAGATCTCCTTGTATCAGGGCATAAGACATGCTCCCCAATCAGATCAGAGAATCCCTTGAGTTTTAACACATATGATGAGCTAAAAAAGAGACCATTACCGGGGCTACCCTTAAGATACTTCAAAACATGAAATCCTGGTAGCATGTGCTCATCTTTTGGTAAACTGAGAAACTGATTGAGCTTACTTAAGCATAGGATATCTCTGGTCTTAAGTGAGTTAGATATAGATTCCTTCCAATTAATCTTCTATATGCAGTTGGATCAGAAAGCAATGCGTCAGATTCTTTGTATAACCGTAAATGAGGTTGCATAGGAGTGTTACAAGGCTTTACTCCACTCAATCTTGTATCTTGCAAGAGGTCAAGTGTGTACTTCCTTTGGCACAATGTAATACCTTTCTTTGATCTGTCCACTCCAAAGTCTAAAATGTATTTAAGTTTTCCAAGATCCTTGATGCTAAACTTGTCATTTAAGAGGGTCTTAATGTTAGTAATCTCATCAACATCAGTCCCCCCCTCAGATCAAATCATCTACATATACAAGGATCACTGTGAAAACGGCACCATTAGATTTAGTATACAATGAGTAGTCAGATTTTGATTGAACATAACTTGAGTGCAACAAAGTTTCAGTTAGTTTGGTATTCCACTGTCTGCTTGCCTGTTTTAAACCATACAGAGAGATCTTTATTGTTTGCACACCATGTTAGGATGAGGCAAATCAAGACCAGGAGGTAACTGCATATACACTTCTTCATTGAGATCACCATGTAAGAATGTTTTATTGACATCAAGTTGGAATAATGGCCAGTGTTGAGCAGCTGCAATAGCCATGAAAGCTCTGATGGTTGTCATCTTGACAACTGGACTCAAGGTGTCTAGATAGTTTAGACTGTCAGTTTGAGCGAAGCCCTTAGCTTCCAATTGTGCCTTATATTTTTCTATAGTGCCATTAGTATGTAGTTTGAGTTTGAGTACCCATCTATAGCCAATTAATTGCCCAGTTTTCAGGTATTGGTCTTCATTAGGGCAGTCAATTCAGATTGAATAGCTTTTCTCAAATTCTTATCAGAAATAGCTTCCTCATAATTGTTAGGTTCAGAGATGGATGTCATGTTAAGAATATATCGTGTATTTGTGTGGCAGATAAGTTATGAGATGACAGGAAATATAAGAGAGGGTACTTACTTGAAGAAGAAGATGGAGATCCATCTGAATTAGTAGACTGAACTGCATTCTCAATCAAGTTGCAATGATAATCTTATAGGAATATGGAGGGTGAGTAATTCTAGAAAATCTTCTAGGGTGAAAATTAGGATCAGGTAAGTTGGGTGATGAGGCTCTAACAAGTGAGTGATTTGAGTGAGAATGTTGTGAGTTTGAATGAGAGGTTGTATGTTTAGTAGATGATGTATTTGGTGTATGGACATTAGGTGTGGTGGGTGAGGTATTAGGTATATCATGATTATGTTGATCTAATGCGGTACTATGGTGAGAATCATGAATGTAAGGGAAGTCAAATATATCAGTTGGATATGAAGAGTTAGAAGATGGAGTATGAGAAGTAGATGATGCATGATTAGAATGTTTGTAAGGAAATATGGACTCAAAGAAAATAACATCTCTTGACAAAACAAATTCTTTATATTGTAAGTCAAATAGAATATGTCCCTTAGCACCTATCTGTATACCTAGATACATGCATATCTTGGATCTAGAGTCTAATTTCTTTCTATTAGCTTGTAGTGTTAATGCAGAATAAAGAGAGCCCGAAACTTTGAGGAGATTGAGATCAGACAAGCATTGATGTAAAACATGAAAAGGTGACTTGTTTTGCAAAAAAGGTGTAGGAATCTATTTATGATATGAATGGCATGACTTACTGCATAGGACCAAAAGACCTTAGGTAATTGAGTTTGAAATAGAAGAGTTCTAGTGATGCCAAAAATGTGTTGGTGTTTACTCTCAACTATGCTATTTTGATGAGGTGTTCCAACACATGAAGTATGATGTATAATGCCAGGTTCTCTATAGAAATCTCAATGGAGAAATTCATTGCCATTATTTGACTTGATGCAATAGATGGATCTCATACTACGTATAGTAGCTATACTTAGTTATTTCAGCAACTAACTCTCAACTATATCTTAACCACTAAAAAGATGTAGTGCTCGAAAGCCCGCCCCGCCTGGTATGGTTGGTCATGCCACAATGTGTACAATAGATGAACCTCATACTACGTATAGTAGCTATACTTAGTTATTCTCAGCAACTAACTCTCAACTATATCTTAACCACCTAGAAGAAAGTAGTTACAACAGTTACAACTAAATTCACTTGATAGTTACAACAACAGTAAAGTTAACTTGTTGCACAAACTATCCTCTTTGTGGTCAACATGAATGCCACTAAAACAAGTTTTAACAAGGATATGATGTTAATAGAAAACTCAATTTTTATTTTTTGAGATCATGGGCAGTGATAAATGAGGTGATTTCACTACAATTCACATACACTTCTTACAAATAAGGGGATATCTACTATTGCAGGTGGTTGAAATTGGCAAAGGGAGCAAGGTTAAGTATGAACTGGACAAGAAAAGTGGACTTATAAAGGTGTCATTCTCATTCGTCCCTCTTATAGCCTTTCATTTGTTAAATTCATCTGCTTCCAACAATATGTTTGGGTTAATGGGAAAATATAAAGGCTGTTTGTTTTGAGGAAATTGCATGGTAATTTAGCATTTTTACAATTTTGTCACCGTGCTATTGTCATCTTTTACGTTTAAATGTCTTCAAACTCTATCAATTTCAAAATAAATTCTCCATAATTGTGAGGGTTCATTTGCTTGTGTGCCCTGTATATTATTATTATATGTCTAAGTCTTTAGGAGTAAGATTGCTGATGATGTTTACGATGCAAAGCGGTTGGATTTATAGTATAGATAGGTAGAACATAAAAAGGTAATTCAAATTCTTTGAATGCATTGTGTTTTCAGAATATATGTATTATTGAATTAAGTAGCAATCGACACTTCAAATTAACGCTTGTTCGGTGTCTGACACAACACCAACACATGTAGTTACATTCAATCACTCTCATTTTCTAAAAGCATTATCGGTGCCTGAGTATGAGTGTCGCGTCTGTTCATGTGTCCTACTTCATGTAGATAACGGTTTGGTTTTTAGCTGTGAAATTTGTGTTTGTTTGTTCTGAAGTGTAACTAACAAATGACGGAATTACATAGGTTGATCGCATTCTTTACTCATCAGTTGTCTACCCACATAACTATGGTTTTATTCCAAGAACCCTCTGTGAAGATGAAGATCCCTTGGATGTCCTGGTTCTGATGCAGGTAACAATTCTAAAAGAACTTATTCAAGGTATTTTACAGAAACAGCTCTATACTGTGAAATTACAACTGTATTTTAATCGAAACATGGATTTGAATAGGAGCCTGTGATACCTGGTTGTTTCCTTCGTGCCCGTGCTATTGGGTTAATGCCCATGATTGACCAGGTAAAATTTGTTTCATACTGCATGCACTCGCACACACCCGTGTGTATGGTTTCGTTTGGGAGATTGAAAAAAAATTATATTGAGAGAGATAAGTGAATGAAATGATATGCTTTAACTTTTCATCCCATTGAACTCTGGCACAGGGAGAGAAGGATGACAAGATCATAGCAGTTTGTGCTGATGACCCCGAGTTCCGCCACTACCAGGACATCAAGGAGCTTCCTCCACATAGGCTTGCTGAAATTAGAAGATTCTTTGAGGACTGTATCCTGTTATTTGCATCTTAATATGTAGAGCTGATAATTTTTTACGATACGTTCATAGATGATTTGTTTCACTGTGACCCTTTAAATGCTTACGCCATTGAAATATACATCTTGCATTTTTTCTGCTAGTGAAAAAAGCATCCCATATAGATGTCGTGTATCCTTAACTTTCCATACTAGACAAAAAGAACGAGAACAAAATAGTCAATGTTGAAGACTTTCTACCAGCTGAATCTGCTGTTCAGGCTATTGAACACTCAATGTAAGCTAACTGTCCTTTACAATCCTGTAGAATACTTCCTCTAGAGCAAATTGTGTGACTGTTTTTACTTTTTCCATTGGAGATCAAATGATTCATTTAGATTTCGTAACTGAGTTTTTTTCCTCCCCTTTTTGCAGGGACCTGTATGCTGCTTATGTAGTTGGAAACTTAAGGAAATGACTTCTTTGGAAACTGATTAGCAAACTGCAGTGACATATTAAAATATATTTGTAAATTGTCTATGAAGATCGTTACTTTGATCTGTTTATCATGCTATAGCGCTACAATTCAAATAATAAGCACTTTCCTTTCTTTTAAAATTTTCCCCTCCGCAGGAAGGTTGGATTTGATTGCAATACATTAATCTTTCGTTAAAGTGTTGAAGAAAACATAATCGGCACCATTTAGAGTCCAAACTCAAAGGTTTATCTAGTAGGAATATTATCTAGCATTTCAATGCCTATTTCCTTCTCAATATTGGCTAATAGATCAAACAAACACATCATTATGATACATATGACTGTTATTACTAACATGAGTATCCCCTCTGTATGCGCAATACTCAATACAAACATGGAAAGAAAAGATGTTCTTCAACCAATATTTTATCAAGTGTACCAAGATGCGCATATATTGACCAAAACTACGATAAAAAAAATAAAATTGTTTGTCATTATCTATGTAGATTGGTGTAACAAAACTTCACATAAGAATTGAAATCTTTGCTTTAAGTGAACAACTTGAAAAAACTTGAGCTAATATTTAAAGAATGAACCAATTGCACCTTGTCTATCACATATGAAAATTATAACTCATAGAATCATTTGCTAAGTGAAGTGATTCTCTGCTTTCCAACAATATATCCTCCTCAAGAAACACGGTCATTATTTGATCTCCTTTATCGTGGATTTAGGCAAATGACTCGTTGAAATGATACATATTGAATTATTTAGATTTGGTCAAAAGAAGGTTTGCTCATTACGTTATCGGTAGGTTAAATATTATAAGTATGTGAATATGTGAATCTTTCGGTTGTGAAAAACAATTAGATAGAGTTAGACAAGACCAAAGTATGACATGCCATTCTAGTGAGGCCATGAGCGGTGGCCAAAGGAGATCGTGTTTAAAACTAGTGTAATGCATACATGATATCTCTCTAAAATATCTAAAATATCTATTACTAATTCCTATAATCTCTAAGTAATTCTTTATTCACTACATCAGAATAAGAATGTATTATCTTTTATTAATAAGTTAAGATAAATATATTTTCTTTAAAAAATTCTCAAAATAAACTATTTTTTTTTACTTATTACATTTTTATACTCTATTTTTGAATCGTTTCATCTTATTTATCTTATCATTTTAAAAACATCCAGTTATTTTTGCTTTGCATTGTTTTTTTAAAAATGTGAATGTGATGTGACATGTTTTAAATGCCATAAGCAATTTGATGATGTGAAATAATCAACACCAATAAAATTGTTAGAATATGTTCCGAAAACTTCAATTTCAACTTAAAAAATTATTTACTTTTTAAATTTAATTAACAACTTGAAAGCATTTAATTAATTTGAATGATATGTCATATAAGTTAAACCACACAATGTTACTATTATTTTGTTTTAAAATAGGAGAAATTAAATTAAGCAATTTTAAAACGAGGAATCAATTATGTGAGCAAATAAAAATAAAAGAAAAATTGTCATTAAATTATCCAAAAAAGTTGTAATTAAATCACATTTTTTCATATAATGTGTGTTCAAATGCATATCAGGTTTAGGATTAATCCTCCGTTGTAACTCAAGTGACACTGATTTGTTTATCGTAATCCACTTGACTTATTTTTCCAAGTCTTGCACGACCAGTCATTCCTAGTTACACCCCTACGTTGAACAAAAAATTTCAAATTTCCTCTAGTGTCAGAAATAAAATAGTGTACACAAGTTGCTAACCCTGCATATTTAAAGAATTTGAAGAAGTATATTTTGCAATTGATTGGAACAATAACTATATTGTCGGTATGGGTGATAAAATGTATCCGGCCAATTAGTGTATTTTGTTCATATTTTTGTATACAACAGGTCAAAATTTAAGGTCTGTACTCTCTAATATATCCGTGTCCATTTTTTTAAAGTTTTTATAATTTTTAAGTTAAAAAGATGTAGTGCTCAAAAGCCCGCCCCGTCCTCATTTTGTGTGTGTAGGACAGACCAAAGTTTTATGACCGCGACTTACACAATGTCTGCTTCAGTGCCACCCCATCTTCTTTGGCGGGCTTTTGTGGGACGTGTCTAAACGGGACAAACATGCCCATTTTTCACCCCTAATTGTGTGTTTAAATTGAAAAAATATCATTGAATTTCATGTATAAAAATTTATTCAATTTGCAAATGTTAATTAGGTGAAGTATATAGAGATTCATTCCTCACTATCAAATTTTTTTGCCAATCTAAATAGTTCGGCAATTTCTATTCTCAAAGTCCAATTAATCGAAGTGTTCAACATCAATTACATATTTGATAAGTTTTTTAATCCATTTTTTTCATATTTGCTTTTCTTTACATGCATTAAGAAATATGACTATTAAGTTGTGTAATATACATCAATATATAGGTAGTTATAATCATTGTATGGTAGAATAGCTAAGCAACACATTTTATGCATTTTTTGTTTCCCTGCATTTATGCTATATGCGTGTTTTTTTAGTTACATGTAAATACGAAAATACACATCCGCATTATTTCAGAATTTGATTTTCAAAGAATACAGAAGTGTATTTTTTGTATTTTGTTTGTCAACATTTCTTGGTTTGATTTTGAATGTTTTTCATCTGAGTTTGATATTTCTATTTTGTATGGCTTGTCTGGTTTGATTATAGGTAACAAGGTTGACAATCAAGGTTGATTGAGGCTTGGCAGAGTGTCTCAGCATGCATTTGTTTGCAGGGAAAAAGTCTGACCCTTACAACCATTGATCGATGCTAGTTCATTTGATAAGGTGCATCGAATTTTGGGGTTCAGGTGTCTTCGACTTTGTCTTCCCGGAGACAGATGTCACCTGCTACTATCCTTGAAGCCCCGCCTATCCATGTTGATATAGTTTCTACTACCATTCCTGAGGGGTTTGGAGAAGGCTCGTATGACACATCATTGTTGTCTCTGTATGCAGAGCAAGATGCTAGGCATGCATGGGACAAAGAGGTAAAATTCATATGTATTTATTATTTTGAAATACATTTGTTATAATATTCCAACTCTGATGTATTTTTTGCAATATTATGATGCTTTAAAATGCATCAAACATGGTTGCAAGATTGTGAAGCAACAGTAGCCTGAGGAGCAAAGGTTTCATGATGTCATGCAACTATTTTTCTACAAGATTTATGCATGACTGGCTATACCACTATTATCCATGGTGGTATGACTTAAGTGTTCGTTGAGAGATGACACTCAAAGAGCTTATCTTTTCATCTTCTATATGATGATATGTCCATCACACTTGATGATTTGTCATCTTTACTACATCTTCTAATCAATGGAAGATTATTTGACCATTCCATAATGACCAGACCACAGGCACATGACATGATGATGACCTATTTAGGACCCGACCCAGCAGATGCTCTAAAGGAGCTATATGACAATAGATGGGCTCATGCTAGATTTTCATTCTTGGAGAACCTACACACACACGCCACTTAGTTGCAGCAGTGGAGGCCGATGTGATAATGTAAATATTATGCATCATAGTGCATGTACCTTGAGGTCATATCTCATGTACTTGGTTGGCATGTCCATCTTTGTGGAGAGAGTGTCACATTCATACACGACACTAGATGCTCAAGGAGATCCACCTAGTCCAGCTAATCAGGAGATATTAGAGGAGAAGCAGGCTAGGGAAGATCATAATGTTGATGTGCTACATGTATGTCATTGTATTATGGATCTTGTGCGAGCGGGTGTAGACAGAGGAGACTTTCCGGAAGGCATCATTTCCAATAACTCTCAATCTTCTCATGGTTTCTGACCTACTGATTCATTATTTTCGTTTGTATGTTGCTCATATTATCGTTATGTTAAGACCTATCATCCAAGCAGGCTTTATCCTCATTTCTTTGAGCTTTATTCCTTCTGCTTAAATTTAATTTATGTCTTTTTTTAGGATATTTGTAACACTCTAAACCCCGAAAATTATATATTAAGCTTTACACGAGAATCTAAGGTGTCACCACCGATAAAACCTTTAATAAATAATAAATTTAACAAACACGCAACGGAAAATATTAACGTCATACAACATCTGTCATCGCGCGCTCACCTTCACTTAGGGTATCATTGATGTGATATCGATTGATTTCAAGTAACAAAACATTGCAACTTAGACATTTAGTCTCAATCTACAAATTATAATAAATTGTTTTAGAAGTAAAAAGTTATCATGTTCAACTCTTTGAATAACTCCAACATAAATTGAATAAACAATTAAACTCCAACAAACGTAATAAGCAAACAAACATTCTCAACCCCGATATTACCGGATCAGAGCAAGACTTCTAAAACAACGATGAAACTAAACGAAGTAACTCCAGGAGCTAACTTCCACCTACAGCAGCTAACTCTACTCTTGAATATTTGCAAGATGCCCATAGTGGATAACATGAAAGCAAATGGGGTGAGAAATAACAAACAAATATAAATAGTATAAATAATGCTAAGGTAGAGAGTACACATTAAACACACATTCATTATACAACCATCGACAATATATTCTCACACCCAATTCATGACAGTAATTACATAATCACTTTCAATTATCAATATCATGAATAATCAACAACATATGCAATCATATATGCAATTGTACTCCACAACTTACTCATTATGCATAAGGTACCATTCATGAACACTCAGGTTCATCTCGCTCCCGATCCCCACCATAGAACCAGACTACACCAAAATCGTTACCATCACCATAGGTAACGCTTCACTGATTCCCACCTGAAATCAGTTACTCGCTCCCGATCCCCACCATAGGACCGGAGCACACCAAAACTGGACTGAAGCACGTACACCATGATGCATGACTTTCAACAACACGCGTTATCTTAAAAAGTTCAACAAAAGGATTCACATCCACATCTCACCATTTATGCATCACATCATTCATCATATGCAACAATCAATTCATGTTACAACATCAATAAACAATAATAAACAACAACAACTCATCAAACATGACTTCATAGGCATTCATTCATGTTACTTCACCAAAATAACAACACATCATCGTATAAACATAACGATTCACTAACCAACCATACAAGTCATCACAAACATCCCTACATTAGGTAATTGACTATAACTCAAACATTTCACCAAGCACTACCATGAGATAGCTCTGCATGTTAGCTTTCTAACGCTTCAAGCAACACGTCATTTGGACTTACGGATCAAAAGATACGGCTAAAATCGCCGGACAACGTAACAAAAACAAAAGAAGAATTTTTCACTATTTGGCCTGGTGCAATTGATTGTCACAAAAACATGTTTCGCTACTGACTTCGTAAAAACCACACTTCTAAGCATTGCAATCGATTGTAATCTCCCTGCAACCAATTGCACTGCTTATTTTTTTTTTTTTACTTTTTTGAAGGCATGTTGACACTGTAGTTTTTCTAAAAAAATCCAGTTTTCATTATACGATCTCCAACCCTCTTACCCATAAACCTTCATACATGTCTCCAACTAATTTTTCCCAAAATTTATTGATTCAAAAATGAATTTGATAGAGATTTATGTTAGCATAATCATTAATATAAACAACACTTATCTCACTAAAATCCTTAGTAATCTCATCAATAATTTTAACATCAATTTCATCATCAATCATGAATAAAATCAAGTTTTCACATCTTCATCAATGGCATAACCTCATAAGTACATACTCATGATCATTCGAACATGGATTCAAGTATAACAACACATCTGAACACAATTCAACCAACCAATTTTAAGAAATTCATCATATAACATATTATCAAACGAAAACCTAGAACCCTAATGAGATTAAGGACTTCTCATCTCTACCCCCATCAAACAATACACCTAGATTGAATGTCCTTTCTCCCCCCTTATCTTGGATTTCCAACAATTGATGATGAATAAAGAAATCTTTATGGTTCCTTCTTCAAAATCCTAGTTTCTGCTCTTTCTCCCTTTTACCTCTTTTCTATGTATCTGATGTTTCTCTAAAAACCTAGATCTTTTCTTACTTTTAGAATATATACTCCCACACCACTTTATTTAATCATGAAAATTTCCCAACTCAATGCTAGATTCTCTATTTTTATCATTTATTTTCTCCAATTCTCACAAATGGCCCAATTTTATCATTTTATTATTTGTTTAATTAATTCAAATAAAATACTATTTATTCTAATAATTAATTAAAATTCCAATTAGTTCTAAACAAATATGTCAAACTCTTATTCTCTCTACACCTCTACTTCAAGAATACTTACCCCCACAACCATACAACAAATAATTTAAAACACCAATTAATCAAATAAGTTATAAATAATTAAATTAAATTAATTAATCGGATTTGGGATGTTATAGTATTCGTCATCTTCATTTTGAGTGTCTCACTTGTTCTTAAGATAAACTTAGTTTTCAAGTTACTTGTAGAGATTCATCTCTGAATCTTCGCCTTCATCCAACTAGTTGTTGGTTGATTTGATTTCTTTTTTCACGGTGACTCACATCTGGAAGAATGACGCTATTGTGATTGTTATGCTTCCGACTTCGGGGTGTTTGGGTTTTGTTCTTGATCTTATCATTTTGCATGTACTGGTGGGTTAATTTCCCATCATAGTAAGTTATCTTCTTTTGGTTTATATCCATATCCGACTTCTTAGTTTGACTACTGATGGCTTGACCTTTATCATTTATGTGCCTAGTGTTGTCATCCTCCTTATTCCCCCCGTTATCCTTAATGTAATACATCTCGTCAGGATTATCAGGCTGATTATTGAAGGTAATGGCTATAGTGTATATGCTATCCTTCCTCTTAGTCACTCCCTTTGATATTTATCTATGTTGTTACTATTGTAGGCAACTTGACTCTCTTTTGGAGACATATCAGTTTGTCAGCTTTTTGAATCATTCCTCCCTCACCTAATCTCATTAATGATAAGTGGTTTGAACAGTTTTATGTTATTATGCTTATTCCATATGTGGGATTTCCCCGTAACCTCCACCTTTCTTTTGGTACTAACAATGGTAATTTTATTCTGCGGAGTATTACTACCAAAGCTACAATCTTCGAGGCCTTTTTTCCCCATTTTATAAGGTAATGATATCATTGTCAGGCATAACATTTTGCATTATCTTTAGATGGGGGGTTTATGACCACATAGATTTTCCTTGCAGAGCTCCAAAGGACGAACATTCTGGTTGTTCAAGTCACCCTGGTGGGTGGGGTTAATTGTGCTATAAAGCCTGCCAAAATTACTTTCCAGCTCATAATGGAGTTATTGATGAGGGATGTGGTTGGAATCTTGGTCATTATTCAAGTTAGAAATATCGCTCTTATTAATCCTGGTGGTTAGATGTTGGGTATTCTTGTTGTTTATATGCATAGTCTGGTTGTGCCTCTGCTGATGATTTATGTTATTATTGGGATGACTGGGATAAATGTTGGTAGTATTTGTTTTATTTTCTCCCTTATTCAAACTATTTACATTTCTTGATAATTTGATTCATATATAATATGGCCTCAGTGTTGCTAGTATTATGGTGTTGAAAGATATATTTTTTTTCTTGTCCACCAAATATTGTACATGATGTTAAG
The DNA here is from genome assembly GCF_024323335.1 of Lathyrus oleraceus. Lineage (NCBI taxonomy): Eukaryota > Viridiplantae > Streptophyta > Magnoliopsida > Fabales > Fabaceae > Lathyrus > Lathyrus oleraceus. The sequence goes on from NC_066582.1 coordinate 213,269,116, forward strand.
AACCTTCATTACATTGTCTTTGTCCTTGAATTTAAAGATCTCCCAAAGTCGGCCATTGGTTTGGCCCTTATGGCCATTGAAATTTAGGTTTGACATTGATTTAAACCACACTTTTTTGGTCCAATCACAACTTATAAAAATGTGATTCAGAGATTCCTCCTTAGAACGACAAATAGGGAAGTAAAGAGGGAAATGAATACCTTTTTTGTTGAGTTTAAATCCAACTGGTATAGTTTTATGGAGGATACGCCAATATAGAGTCTTAACTCTCTGAAGGGTTTTGGAGTTTCAAAGCTTTTTTCAAACACTAGACTCATCCTTTTGAGTAGAGCTACTAGGATTTCCCGCCTCTTTAAGATGTAAAAAAAAAGTAGTATCTTGTTTTCACCGTGTAGTTTCCATTTTTTGCTCCGGGTCCACATGATAGTGTCCTCTTGGTCCAAAGAGTCAAAAGAGATTTGGAGGATTAGTTGGCTATCGTATGGGAGAAAAACATTTTCAATGACTGGGATGTTCCATTTTTGGCCTTTCTGATCAATCAGGTCCCTAATCCAAAGCACATTAGAATCCAATGACTTCCAAGTTAGAACTTTAAACCGACCTTGATAGGGAAGCCATAGATCTTCCCACACATTAATATTTTTACCGTTTCCCACCTTCCAACAACAACCTTTTAATGAGATCCTCTTTGGTTAGAAGTATACTTTTCCAAAGATAATTGTGCTTTTGATTAACATTGGCCTTGTTTGTATGGTTATTAGGACATACAATTATACATAAGGAAGTCCTTGTTTGTGATTAGTCTCCAGCATTGCTTTACAAGAAGAGCAACGTTGAAGCTGTTGAAGCTGTTCATATTTCTGAAACCCAGTCCACCATCAAGATTATTATGACATGAATTCTTCCAGTTTGTCCAACAAATTTTCCTTTGATCCTTGTTTCCAACCCATCAGTAATCACAAGCTAGTTTGTCAATATCTTTGCAATGACTGTTAGGAAGTTTAAAAACACTCACAGCGTAAGTGGGGGTTGCCTATATGACCTCTTTGATAAGGGTAGTTTTACCCGTATACGAAAGATATTTTTCTTTCCATCCATTGAGCTTTTTGCTCTGAAAGCATTTCTTTTGGATTTGCCAATGTGAGAGGAGAGCCCTAGATAGTTGCCTATGTTATTAGTGACCTTTATAGGTATTCAATTCTTGAACTTCAAAAACTGTGTTAAACCATGATAAAAAGGTATTGAGTTCAAAATCGGCAAAAAAAAATCATAAATAAAATATTTTCTACAAAATTTTTGTTAGGAACAAATTTTGCAAGTAAAAAAAAAACAATTAAAAAATAAATAAATAAAATTCACAACAACTATTTTTCTTTATTAAAAGAGTATTTTGATTATATTACCCCATTTATATGTAAAAACCGTATTACCCGCTTAAATTTTCTATAATATAAATTTTTATAATTTTAATTGATGCAGTAGAAGTGCGGAGAAAAAATGCAGATGTACAATAAGATTTAAACGTGATGCCATGTTATATTCTTTATGAAAATAATTGCACAAATATTTACATAAAAAGTGAGTGAAAATGTGTGGAATTATTTCTAGCATACACTAATTTAATTCTTCAATTATTAGTAGTTGTGATTTTGCAAACGATTTTGCTTTAGCAACACGATAATGGTTGTAATCTAATTAAGAGACTTTTTAAACACGTTTTTGTCTACTAAAATACAATAATCATATCATTATACTTTTGATTAAACTAGATCGATCATGTCATGTATACTTTTCACATTACGTTGGACTAATGAAATTAGTAGAAGAACCAATCAGTTCCATGATAAAGCCCAATTAAAGAAAAAAAAACACCTTCGAAAACATAAAATATTTCCATTGCCGGGAATCGAACCCGGGTCTCCTGGGTGAAAGCCAGATATCCTAACCGCTGGACGACAATGGAAGTTGTGAAACTCAATTTGACATATAAATATATTAATTAAAATATTTAATTTAAATACATTAATTTTTATAAACAACAATATATTGGCGTTAACATGGGTTAGAAGGCCATTGATTTATTGGATTACGTAATGATCGAGTGCAACTAGGCATGTGGCAACCACATTGATTAATACAAATACAGTTTTTTAACATCTAGCCATAAGAATAATAAAAAAGATTTATATTTTTTCATAGTAGTAATGATTAATATTTACATGATTAAAGAAAAAAATCGAGTATTAGGAGTATTGTTAAGGAGTCTAGAAATACAGGATTTGGTAGACGTGATTAAATGAATATAAAGTAGACGACATATGGACCCACTTAGCCACTCTTTTCTTTTGATTTGCTAATTGCTTTCACCTTTCTCGTCATCATCATTTCAAATTTCAAATAATAGCATCTATCTTATAAAGAAAAATGTTATTCATAAATCAAAACATACACTAGCCATATTTTACTATTCACCAATACGATGAACGGTAAATAATAAAATATTATTTTATAAAAATATATAATTATTTTTATTTATTTAATAGTACAATGTGATTAATCAATTTTATAATTTTATTAATTAATATTTAATATTTTATTAATCAACTTTGTTTTACTATTAAAAATTATTTTTATCTGAATGTTAATTAACCAACTTTATAACATCATTAACCCATTTTTTACATTTCATTAATCAACTTTATTTTAATATATAAATCACTGTTCATGAACAGTACACGGACATTGTTCACAGGGGTATTGTTCATGTGCACGCACTGTTCACATGATACTGTTCACACCACTGTTCATGTACGGATTTACAGTTCACGATATTGTTCATCGTATTTGTGAACAGTGCATACGGTGTAGGTGTAACTTATAGTGTAAACATAGTAATGTTGATCATATAAAACATAGTTTCTCTATTTTGTATTAATCAAGTACTAATTACTATTTTAATTTCGATTCCTATTATAAAAAAATATTTATTTTTTAAATTTATTGTGCATTGAAATTTCTTTAATCAAAGTTTTAAAGAGTTTCACTCATCAACTCTCCGACTTTTAAATAATATGATGGATATTTGGATAATAAGCGGTGATGTCATGTGACGAACATTTGATCGAACCCGACCCAATTCTTTCATGTTGTATTTATGGGAGAATGTATCAAGCCATATTTTAAGTGAGTTGAACAAGATTTTCTCGATGGTTAATTGAAGTATTCGTTGGACTGATCTCACTTCCAATATAAAAGGATGACTCACCCCAATCATTCCCATAAGGAGTCAAAACCTTGGGACTTATAGCCGATTCGGTATGTATGAGAACCGATTTATACACATGATAATTGGATAAAGACATTTACTTTTTACTTATCAAAATCCAAAACCCTAGTGTATTTCATAACATAAGAAGGTTCCACACTACTTGAAATTGTTTAGTTGAAAACAATATCAATTTACTTGTTTTAATGTTTTGTCTTGTTATAATTTTAATATATGTAAGTCCCTAATTTGCTCTTAGGTTGAAAATCATTTTTCTTGCATAAAATTGAACATTTTACTTTAGTCCATGTTGTTTATTTGAATCAAAGATTTGGATAATTCAAATCAAGTAGTAATATTCAACATGATTGGTACCATGAGAAACTTTGATTAGAATCATGAGTTTTCATGATTTTCCACTGTTGAATTTAATAAACATGATTTGAATTATGGTCCCGCCTGATTCGAATCACGAGCACTTATTTTGAAAGTGAAGTCAATGTTGGAAACGTGATTCGAATTAAGGATTAATGTGATTCAAATCACATTTCTCGAATCATGATTTTAATCACAACTCAAATATTCTCAATTTCCTTACTTGATTCGAACCTTCCCATTTCATTTTAAACTCGATTCCAAGAAGTGCAATCATGAAAGAGACTCAACGAATCGAAATAAAATCAAAGATGAAAACGATAAGACAAGCAATAAAATAATCAGATATATAAGGTCTCCTTAAGTGAAGTAGGGACATGTAACTCAATATTGAGGGCCGATTCTTGTTTTGAGGTATATGTCATACCCTAAATTTGTCCTACCTAAATTGTATTGCGTTTTCTTTTCATATGCATTCACCTGACCATCTCATTTGGTCATGCCCCTTTTCCATCAGTCAAAAGCATTCATCAGGATTTAGATGAAAAGTCAGGAGTTCTTGAATTTTATTAGGTCATGATGATATTCATTGAGCCATTTGGTGATTAAGAAGTCAAAAGACTTGGTTGCTTAGTCTCAGTGCATCACCCTTTCCATTACATCAAGTCTCAGAGGTCCGGAGGGATGATAGTCAAGAGTACTACTATCATCTGAATCTCTGAAAAGCATCATTGTCATTTTTGATTGTGAATTAAAAGTAAATTGTCTAAAAGTTACCTTTTATAGTTAATTCCATATTCTTGTTTCCTCTGCATCACTAGCAAACATCAGTTCATGGTGGGTTAAAAGTCAAAGTCAAAGATGACTCTGTTAACTTTATTTCAAAATTTGACCACTTTGTTTGTAAGAACCACTTTCATTTTTCATTTTTTTATTTGTCGTTTACATTACTTAAATAATTATCATTGGCACTCTTTAAGTCATCCATTAACTTGGATTTGGAGAAGCAAAAATCAAAAGCTTGACTTTTGAGTTTGACCCTCTTTATGGCTAATTGCATTTTAAAGTTTGTTTTCTTTTGTGCTAATTTTGTTTTAACTTGATTTTATACCTTGGCTTATTATTAATCAATATTATATGATTGGTTTATAATAGATAAATGGGGTAAATTGCAAGATAAATAAAAAAAGCACTTTGCCAGGATGGTAACTCAAACAAGAATCATAATCCTTCAGAAATTCCAGCCACCTTGTCTGTCTCATATTCAACTCCTTCTGATTGAATAAGTACTTCAAACTCTTGTGCTCACCGAACATTTCAAATCTAGAACCAGACAGATAATGCCTCCAAATTTTTAACACAAACACCACGACTTCAAACTCTAGATTGTGCGTAGGATAATTCTTCTCATGAAATTTCAACTGTGTAGAAGTATAAGCCACAACCTGACCATTTTGCATCAACACAACACCTAGACCCATCTTTGAAGTATCACAATACACAACAAATGATTCACTTGGACTTGGCAAAATTAAAACTAGAGCAGATGTCAACTTCCTCTTGAGTTCTTGAAAACTCTCCTCACACTGCACATCCCAAACATAAGTTTGACCCTTTCGAGTCAACTGAGTTAAAGGCAATAGCAACTTCGAAAAGCCTTCAATAAACCTCCTATAATAAACAACCAAACCCAGAAAACTTTTGATCTCAGTAACAGACTTTAGAGTTTCCCACTGCAATACAACATCAACCTTTGATGGATCAACTGATATACCACCACTAGAAATCACATGACCAAGTAAACTCACTTCCACAACCAAAATTCACACTTAGACAACTTTGTATACAACTTATTTTCTTTCAAGGTCTGTAACACCACTTTCAGATGCTCCGCATGCTCTTTATCAGACTTAAAATATATCAAAATATTGTCAATGAAGACAACCATAAACTGATCTAGATAAGGATGGAAAATCCTATTCATATATTCCATAAACACACTTGGCACATTAGACACACCAAACTGCCTCACATAATAGTCATAATGAGCATATTTTGTTATGAACGCAGTCTTTGAAATATCTTTTGGTTTCACTCGAATCTAATGATAACCCAACCAAAAATCAATCTTACTGAATACGCAAGCACCAAATAATTGATCCATCAAATAATCAATTCTCAGAAGATGATACTTGTCTTCTATAGTCACTTTATTCAATTGTTGATAATCAACACACAACCTCATGCTACCATCTTTCTTCTTGACTAACAACGTCGGCGCTTCCCACGGTGAAACACTCGGTCGAACAATATTTTTCTCAAGCAACTCTTCCAATTGTTTCTTTCAACTCACTCAATCATGAAGCATACATTCTTTAAGGATCCATCGATATAGTACTAGTGTCAGGTACTAAGTCTATAACAAACTCCACCTCACGCTCTGGTGAAAATTCATTGATATCGTCTGGAAACACCTCTGGAAAATTCACACACTACAGAAAAATCAACCATTTCCGCTTTACTTTCAACCATACCTTTATCACAATTCTTTATCACAATTCTTTTCATCTCCCACCATTAGTTCTTTGAACTACGGAGCTCTGAATTCCTCATTGCACTATGAGGATACGTAGGCACGAGGGCCCCAATCCTCACTGAGCACTCAATCTATTTCCTTTCATTTTCCCTTATTCTTTTGCGAGTAATCTTTAGATATAACACTTATTTGAGTAAGAACAATCAAAACGGTTCCCATGGATGTTAGGGGTGCTAATACTTTCCCCCTGCATAAACGACTTCCTTACCCAGTATATCTCTTTCCCCCTGGTTTTACCAATGTTTTCCCTTTTATTCGGGAATAAATAAATTTCGATGGCGACTCTGTTGTATGTTCGAGCGTGCGATACATTCGGGTATATTTCCGCTAGCTTCAGCTGGCGACTATGTTGGGGATACTTCGCTGCTTGGAGTACTCCCTAGTCGCTAAAAGGAGTCGAGCCTAGTTTAGGTTATTTTTTCTTGTTATGGGTGTTTACCTTTATTGTTTTACTCGCTTTATTTACCTCCTTCTTTATTGCTTTAAGTATTGTTTATATTGGATATTATCTGTTATACTCTCTGTTGGGTTAGGTTATGACATGTGAGTAAATTTCTATACCCGAGCTTAGTATACATATAATATAGATTCGTGGATTGTCCTGAACACCTGTGTTTCGCACGTTGGGTTGTCACGAGAACCACACCTAAACTAGATTCACTTGGAAGTGCTTTTGTCCTGTCAGCATTCACTACGGCAGGGTATTTTCATTTCGAACCGATGACTCTGGGAGACCTTATAGGGACTACCTTATGAAGACTAGAACCTTCTTATGAGGGGGATATGGGTTTTTCTTGCAGAAAACCATAGACTTTACATACCTTTATTCTCATGGGCATCGAATCTTTGATCCTGCATTAGGTAGTATACACAGATTATCCGGATTATTGGTGTTGTTAACCCATGTTATTGCATTGTTGTACATATGTTAGAGCTTAGAACTTGGGTTGCTATGCTATCAAGGCTTTGAATCTATGAATGTTGCATAATTATTTGCATTCCATCCCTAACACATGCACTCATTCATTTGCATTCCATGCATGTTAACCAGAAAACTCACCTTATCCATTCCTCCGACAAAAAGACAACGATTCGCCGACACCAGTCATCCGAGGATCATGGAAGAGACTAAGAGCATTGAAAGAGATGACATGGTTTTAGGGTTATTCTTGGATAGCATGACAACAGACTTCCCAAATGAGGTTGTGATTGATGAGCAAGCTGAAGAAAGTCTAAAGAAAGATGAAAAATAGAAGGTGGTTGCATGTATTATGCCACTTTCTCCTAGAAAATAGCATTTACCTCCGTGTCAGAGGCCTGCTCAAAGCGACCAGAAATTGAAGCAGAAGCAAATCAGCAAAGGAAACAACGATCAAGAAAGGATACGTCTTTGCAATGATCCAATTCCTATGACTTATGCACATCTTCTACCTATACTGGTTAATGACGGGGCAATTGTGCCTAAACAAACCGAGCCTGCTAGGTTTCCCTACAGTCGTAAGCATGACCCTCATGCCATATGTTGATATCATGCTGAACATGCAGGGCATTCTATAGAGAATTATTACTCTTTCAAGACCAAAGTTCAAGAACTCATCGATCGGAATTTATTGTGATTTACACCTGTGACTGCTAAGCTGCTTATTGAGAAGGAGTTTGAATACAATTCCTCCAATTCATATGCAAGTTCCTTCATATATGGTCCAACCTATTATGCAGTATCCAAATCGAGGATATCACTCTAGAACATTGTTGGCCTATCATGGGGCATCGTCTTCTACTATTGCTACACCTCAGTACGCCTATACTAGGGCATCCTACGTCCTATTTGGAGTTCACCATGGTCATACCTTTCATCAAATAGTCAATCCTTTCTTGGGGCACTCTGCTCAGATGTTCCTACTAGTGGCTACTCCTTAGATTCATCCTCAATCGTAGATACCTTCGATGCCTATTCCATACTACTCATTCCCACATGGTAATGCATCCCTGTATCAGCAGCCTCCTCAGGCTCAAGCTCTGAAAGGTCAACAAATTGCATCATGTAACCATCAAGGGCAGAGGCAGACTAGGCGTTATGACAAGAAGCGTCCTCAACATTATCAGATCCCTATGACATATGCTCAGCTGCTACCTTACCTTGTCCAACAAGGACTCATTGAGACACATGAGATTCCGCCAACCACTTTCCCATATCACACAAAGCACAATCCTAATGCCTCAAGTGTTTATCATGTTGGGCATAAGGTGCATTCTACTGAGGATTACTGGGTTTTCAAAGCTAGGGTACAAGAACTTATTGATCAGAAGATCTAGTTGAAAAGATCTGACTGATGGGATGCAATCCAACAGACAATAATGTTATATAGAAACCCATTTTCCTTTGGACTTTGATCAAGCAACAAGCAATAAGCAATGAGCAACATCCAAGCATCAATTGAAAAACCAAGGCATCAAATAAAGATAGTTATATCCAAGCAAGCACTCCAATAGCTAGCAATCTTCAGTATCTTCCAATATATCAAATGAAATATTCCTTGATCAACTAAGAACAAAACATCAGACATGGGCAATAACAAAATAAGAATTAAGTATAGAGACAGAGTCGCAGATGAATCAAAGAGAACCAAGGTCTTGCATCAGATGAAGGCACAATCAAAGATAACTCAGTCTCAGATGTTGGCATTGGCCAAGTCCTTTAGCACATGGAATGTTGCCTAGTTTTAAGTCCAAAAATTCAAATCAAGTCCCAACAGCCCAATGTCACAACCTGAAAAATGCAGTGTGCGAAAAAACAACCGGCGAAAGAAAATGACAGAAGAGTCGCCACCGTGCGTTATTTATCCCAAAGGAGGGAAAGGAAACGCTCGAAGTAAACCTGAAAAGAGGAAAGGAAAAGACAAGGTCTCGCAACCAAATCTTGGGTTCGGGAGTCGGTTATGCGAAGGGAAGGTATTAGCATCCCTATGCATCTGTAGTACTCTACGGGATCCACTTTTGTAGTTCTTGTCTAAAGGGTGTGAGTTTATCTTGTGCTGTTTACTAAAAAAAGGGGTTAAATGAAAATGACTCGCGCGGATGTCGCATCCACTGCATACGTATCTCATATGAATATGAGAATCAGAGTCTTCGTAGCTCGGCTGACCTATGGGTTGGGGGGATGTGTGCTCGCTAAGACGTCGCGTCTTATGCCTACGTATCTCATCTGGAATGAGAATCAGAGCAAGCCGTAGTTCGGCTAACTACGGGGTTATGGATTGGGTTTTGGACGAATGACGTTACTACGCAATCTACCTGATGCTCGACCTTTGGAGACTTACTCGCCTGTAGTAGAAGGAGTAAACGTGTGTTTAGGAGAAGAAAAATCAATGAAGGGTTAGGGTTTGGGATGCTCATGTAAAGAGGCAGTCCTTGACGAAGGAACCTGTAAAAAAAAACACACACAAAAACATTGTCTCCTATCGAGGTCTTCCAGCTAGGAAAGCAGTAAAATGCGGGAAAAATATAAAAGTACCACACGGATGAAGATCCGAGGTAACAGTAATTAACGGAACAAGGAAACCCTGAGATCCTTCCAAGCTAACACCATCAAAGAAAGTGAGTCAATACAGGTAATCAGAATGAACCTCCAGGGGGTATCCCACAAATAAAGTGGAATACCAGGCAAACCATCTCTTCAAGAGTCATATGAGCCCTCACAAAACAAAACTCAACAAACAGGTTAGAGAAACAAAATAGGGTAATCAAGAGTTCCCCCCAAATCAAAATGTAACCACATGAATCATGCCCTTTCAATTCACAAAAAGCTCACAAAAAGCAACCAAGGGTAGGAGGCCTAAACCTCTTGTCAAACACATGCATCAAAAGGGTATCAAATTCACCCATAATACCTCATACATTTAGAGCATTCAAATTAAAGGCATAAAGATGATGGATATAGGGCAAACCTGATTGGAGAGATCGGTTGAAATCAAATGGCACGGTTGGATTTGCAAACCAATGTGAGGGTTTGCTTGAGCTGAAAATGTGTGAGTCAGAATGAATCTTTCAGAGTTGCCTGGAGGTTGCTCTGAACTCTGTTAGCTCTTCTCTCACTATCTTTTTCCCCAGGGTTCTTCTCTCACTATCTTTTTCCCAGACATGGTAATAGGAATATAATTGCCTTTTGTTTCACTGAAACTCTGAATTTATAACCTGATTTTTGTGGACCTGTGGGCTCAAATGAGAGAGGTCCAAGACCAAGATTTTTCTTTTATTTATTTATTTTTTCGTTTTTTTTTTCGTTTTTTTTTTTGAAAAAATATTCCGATTGCCATGATGAAATGCAAATGCTAAATGACCTAAAAATGAATGCATGCATGAGGTGTAAAGCGTATGCTTCCAGGAAAAATGAAGGGTAAATTTTGGGGTATTACAGCTGCCCCTATTCAATCAACTGGAGACCTGGAAAGAAAATAGCAGTGGCTTTCGTGCTTTCGAGGTGTCAAGGGATTGAATACAATAAAAGCCCGAAAATTTGCAACTGAAGTGAGGTGAAGTAACAATGCCTGTCAGAATCGGCAAAGAGGTGGTCTTGAAAGAAGAATCCATCTGGTACGGTGAGAGTCACTCTGAATACCGAAAAAGAATGTTAACCTGGATACCAAAATAAATGGTAACACAGAAATAACCATGATCTGAATGTCGCTCATCAGTCTGAATACTTCTTCGATCTGAATATCGGAAAACCGGCCTGAACGCCACAAGTTGCATCGACCTGAACGTCGGAAACTTTTTCGATCTGAACATCGGAAAATTGGCCTGAACGCCACTTCGGTCTGAATACCGGAAACTTCATGCCTGTCAGCATCGACAGAAATAGGGAACGATAATAGAGGCGGCACATGGGCCAATGACACTTGCTGGGGATAACAAAGGTAAGTCATGAACAATCTTCAGTTTGAGTACTGGAAACAACTTTTGGCTTATCACTTGGGATACCGAGAATGTTTTATGCTTACATACGTATGTTTGAATTTTTCAATGACGTAATGCTCCATGAAAATGGAAATGCTACGCGATTTGGGAGGATGCAATGCAATATGATTCTACATGCAGGGATGCGAAATGCTGGGTAGAATGCCAAGCTGAGGCAAGGGGATCTGCTGGGGAAATGATCACCATCTTCTGGACCCTGGCAAGGCTGCTGGAGATGCACAGCGCAAAGAATTCTGTGGGGAAATGACCCGCCACACGGTGTTCTAGCAATGACGAAATATCGAGATTCTGACTGGGGAGAGAACGACACTAAGAACCTGTTGTTGGGGAAAGCGATAGTGGTTCTAGCAACCACGATCTGTGAGAGATGACTCAGCAGGGGAAGCAAACACCGATACGGTACCGAGGTTCTGCTTCAAGGAAAGAAACCATGGATCTGGCATTGGGATTATCGATTTGGCATCGAACCCTGAGGAGCAGCCGCTTCTGCTGGGAAGATACAGTCTGGCACTGTCAACTCCACTGGGGGTATATAGTCTGATACTGTCAACTCTACTGGGGAGTGTATAATCTAAAACCACCGCTTGGGGGGAGGTACAGTGGTGAGAACCTGCTGGGGATTGAAGAATCCAATGCTCTGATCAGCTTTGTAGGGATAAGATATCGAATTCGTCTGTTGGAGGAAAACACTCACGATCATCTGCATGGGATTTTAAGGAAATGCCCCGAGGGTACCTGTTCTGAATAGATGATCCAAAGCACTTAAAATTTACAGCAATTTTAAATGTTTATTAAGCATTGGTGTAAAGCTCTTATGTGTCATGATGCAATGGTTATCAAAAAATTCGAACGTCATTTTTGCAAACAAAATAGTAAAATGAAAATGAAAACAGAGATATACTGAATAACATGATTTTATTGATTGAACGGCCTCTGAATAGGCACTTACATCAGGAAGCAATCCCTGGAAAGAGGTAATCGCACAACAGATGAAAACAGACATTAATCTAATGGCAATGTGAAATGGATTTCTATTGGGTTCCAATTCTGCTATGACTTGCTCGTCTTCAAGATCCTCCAAATGATCAGCTTTTTGAAAGAGTGATTGGATTGTTTCCTATCCTTCAAAAGTTTCCAGTCATTGACACGAGATGAGATTCAGAACTACTCAGAACGCAGTCATTCGCTTAATCCCTAACTTTTGCCTGGATCGCCCTTTTCGGGTTTTCAATCCACCGGGATACCATTTTTGCCTAAGTTACCTTTTCAGGTTTTCAACTTACCGGGTGTACAATCTTTTCACTTTTAATCCCTAATTTTTGCCCAAACCTTTTTCATTTTCTTAGTTCGCCGGGATGCCCATTTTTGCCTGGACTACTCTTTTTATTGTCCAGCGGGTCTATTTCACGCGAAGTATTTTTTAATTGCGTCTGAGTTCACCGGGGAAGTGAAGTTTTCACCATCCATCGTTGCAAGCATTAAGGCCCCACCATCAAAAACCTTGGTGACAATATACGGTCCATCATAGTTAGGAGTCCACTTGCCTCTGTGATCTGTCTGAGGAGGAAGGATCCTTTTCAACACCAAATCTCCGACCTGGAAGCATCGAGGACGCACTTTCTGGTCAAAGGCTCTCTTCATCCGACTTTGATACAACTGCCCATGACAAATGGCTGCCATTCGCTTCTCTTTGATAAGACTCAACTCATTGAACCTTGTCCGAATCCATTCAGCTTCGTCTAACTTGACATCCAACAGGACTCTTAGAGAAGGAATCTCCACTTCAACAGGTAGGACTGCTTCCATACCATACACAAGGGATTAAGGGGTTGCCCCGGTCGATGTACGTACTGAAGTACGGTACCCATGCAAGGCGAAGGGTAGCATCTCATGCCAATCTCTGTATGTAACGACCATCTTCTGCACAATCTTCTTTATGTTCTTATTTGCCGCTTCAACAGCACCGTTCATCTTAGGGCGGTAAGGGGAAAAATTGTGATGCTGAATGTTGAAGCTCTGGCACAACTCGTTCATCATTTTGTTGTTGAGATTAGAACCATTATCAGTAATGATTCTTTCGGGAATCCCATAGCGACAAATGATTTCTTTCTTGATGAATCGGGCAACCACATGTCTGGTGACCTTCGCAAATGACGCTGCTTCGACCCACTTGGTGAAATAGTCAATGGCAACAAGGATGAAGCGATGCCCATTGGAAGCGGTCGACTCAATCTTTCCAATCATATCGATGCCCCACATAGCGAAAGGCCACGGCGAAGACATCACATTCAAAGGATTCGGCGGCACATGCACCTTATCAGCATAAATCTGGAATTTATGGCACTTCCGAGCATATTTAAAACAATCAGATTCCATGGTCATCCAGTAATAACCTGCTCTCAACAATTTCTTAGCCATTGCATGTCTGTCGGCATGAGTACCGAAGGAGCCTTCATGAACTTCCTACATTAACATGTCTGCTTCGTGTCTGTCCACGCATCTGAGCAAAACCATGTCGAAGTTCCTCTTATACAGAACATCGTCTTTGTTCAAGAAGAAACTGCCTGCCAATCTTCTCAAAGTCTTTCTATCATTGTTGGATGTCCCTGCAGGGATTCTTCAGAAAGCACTTGATGTCGTGATACCAGGGCTTGTCATCAACTACCAGTTCAGCAGCAAACACATACGCGGCCCTGTCGAGGCGCATCACATTGATCCTGGGAGCGTGGTTCCACCGAATCACGTTGATCATGGAGGATAGAGTAGCAAGAGCATCTGCCATCTGGTTCTCATCACGAGGTATATGGTATAACTTTACTGTTGTGAAGAAAGTCAACAGTCTTCTCGTGTAATCTCTATAGGGGACCAGATTGGGATGGAGAGTGTTCCAATCACCATTCACTTGATTGATTACCAGAGCTGAATCTCCGAAGATGTCCAAAGTCTTGATTCTCAAATCAATGGCTTGCTCAATACCCAAGATACAGGCTTCATACTCAGCTTCATTATTGGTGCACTCGAAAGTCAGACGAGCGGTGAAAGGCATGTGGGCACCTTTTGGAGTTGTAATGACAGCACCAATTCCATTTCCTCTGGCGTTGACGGCCCCATCAAACATTAAAGTCCACTTTTCGTCTGGATCAGGTCCCTTTTCAACAACTGGCTCTTCACAGTCTTTCATCTTGAGGAACATGATGTCTTCATCTGGAAAATCAAACTTCATCGGCTCATAATCATCAACTGGCTGTTGAGCAAGATAGTCTGACAGAATACTCCCTCTGATGGCTTTCCGGGAAGTATACTGGATGTCGTACTCTGCCAGTACCATTTGCCAACGAGCAACTCTTCCGGTGAGAGCTGGCTTCTCGAATATATACTTGACTGGATCCATTTTGGAGATCAGTAAGGTTGTGTGAGACAACATGTATTGTCTCAATCGCTTCGCAGCCCATGCAAGTGCACAACATGTTTTTTCAAGCATTGAGTATCTCGACTCGCAATCTGTGAATTTCTTACTCAAGTAGTAGATGACATGCTCTTTCCTACCTGTCTCGTCGTGTTGACCGAGAACACAACCCATGGAATTGTCAAGCACTGTCAAATACATAATCAGCGGTCTCCCTGGGACCGGAGGCACAAGGATAGGAGGATTTTGCAAATACTCTTTTATCTTCTCGAACACCCTTTGACAATCATCATTCCATCTGATAGCCTGATCTTTTCTCAACAATTTGAATATTGGCTCACACGTGGCTGTCAGGTGAGAGATGAACCTTGCAATGTAGTTCAACCTCCCTAAGAAACCACAAACTTGTTTCTCTGTTCTTGGCTCAGGCATTTCATGTATCGCTTTCACTTTGGCCGGATCCATCTCAATCCCTTTTTCCGCTAACAACAAAACCCAGTAGTTTTCCAGATCTCACCCCAAAAGTACACTTGTTCGGATTAAGCCTCAGCTTGAATTTCCTCAAACGCTCAAACAGTTTCTGCAAATTCACCAAATGTTCTTCTTCTATCTGAGATTTGGCAATCATATCATCAACATAAACCTCGATTTCATGATGAATCATATCATGGAACAGAGTCACCATCGCTCGCTGATATGTTGCTCTAGCATTTTTCAGACCAAACGGCATCACCTTGTAGCAGAAGGTGCCCCATGGGGTTATGAATGTTGTCTTCTCCATGTCTTCTGGTGCCATCTTAATTTGATTATAGCCAGAAAAGCCATCCATGAAGGAGAATACCGAGAACTGAGCCGTGTTATCCACCAAAACGTCAATGTGAGGTAAGGGGAAATCATCTTTAGGACTAGCCCTGTTCAGATCCCGGTAGTCAACACACATCCGTACCTTTCCGTCCTTCTTAGGTACCGGAATGATATTTGCAACCCATGGCGGATAATTTGTGACTGCTAGAAACCATGCATCCAACTGTTTTTGCACTTCTTCCTTTATCTTGACAGCCATCTCTGGTCTTGTTCTTCTGAGCTTCTGCTTGACCGGAGGACAACCTTCTTTGAGCGGCAAGCGATGTACCACGATGTCTGTGTCGAGCCCTGGCATGTCCTGATAAGACCAAGCGAAGATGTCAACATACTCTTGCAGCAATTCAATCAACCCCTTCTTCACATTGTCTTCCAAAGCAGCCCCTATCTTGATTTCTCTCTTGGCGTCCTCAGTGCCGAGATTAATCACTTCAACAGACTCTTGATGCGGTTGAATGACCCTTTCCTCTTGTTTTAATAACCTGGTAAGTTCTTCAGGGAGTTCACAGTCTTCATCACCCTCTTCTTCAGCTTGAAAGATTGGATTTTCAAAGTCGAAGCGAGCCATAGCAGAACCGTTATCAATAGGATCCGGTGATGTGCATCTGCATGAGTGATGGTATGTGCTTATGAGTGTGAAAAAAAAGAAAAAAAAGTGGAAACTAAACAAAACATTGCCATTTTTTTTTGAAAAACTGCAAAAAAATAGAAAGACAGGGAACAAAATATTTGAATGCAAAAAGACGTCCTTTATTTATGATAAAAAATGCAAGTGTCACAGAGATGAGCCCTACGTTGAGTCATTACGCCCTGGCGGAACGTAAGACTTGGATATGCACGGATAAACAAAGAAAATTACTCCTCCAGACAAGTGGCTTGGACAATCTCCTCAGAAGACCAATTATTGAGAACTTCACCCGAGATCCTCGGACGCACCCAGTTATCGATGTCGCAATCACTATCCCCATCTTCATTGTTGACCGCAGAGACTAATTTGACTTCTCCTTAAACCATGTTAACGTTGGCTCCACCATGTTGGGGCATGGGATTGTTGACGACATTAGGAGCTGGTGCAAAGTTAACGGCCTTCGAATCAATGAGGTCCTGAACTACGTGCTTAAAAGATTTGCAGTTCTCAATATTGTGGCCAGGTGCCCCAGAGTGGAAGCTACACCTAGCGTTGGCGTCATAACCCACCGGAAGCCTACCAACGGGAGGAGCCAGAGTGCGCAACTGCACAAGTTGTAGTTGTTGAAGACTAGAAAGCAACTGAGCGTACGACATTAGAAGAGTGTCGAAACGCCGGTCCATCGTCCTCGGCCTCGGTTGATAGGCGAGTCTGTTACCCGGTTGTTGTGGTTGGTACTGAGCTGGTTGACGCTGCGGTTGTTGTTGTTGTAGTGGTGCTGCAGCTGGAATGGTCACAGCCGCAACATACGGTTGCTGATGATAGTTCTGGAAGTTATTCCTCCGGTTATCCCTGTTCTGATAAGAAGATATGGCACTCGCATCCTCTTCTCTCCTCTTCTGTCTCTGAATGAACGGCTTCTTCACCCCTGATGAGGATCCACCTCCACTATGGGTCTTGTATGTCCTCAGGTAATTCTCCACCCTCTCTCCGGTAGAGACTACATCAGCAAAATTGGAGGCATTGCAACCCACCAGGCGCTCCAAATAAGGTCCTGACAGAGTGTTCATGAACATGTTAGCCATTTCCTTCTCCAACATAGGAGGTTGAACACGGGAAGCTGTTTCTCTCCAGCGTTGAGCGTATTCTCTGAAGCACTCATTGCTTTTAAGAAACAGATTTTGAAGTTGAGTTCTGTCTGGAGCCATGTCTGCATTATACTGATACTGCTTCACGAAAGCCTCAGCCAAATCCCTCCAGCAACGGATGTGGGCCCTGTCCAGCCTCATATACCATTCCAGGGATGCCCCAACTAGGCTGTCCTGGAAAAAGTACATAAACAACTTTTCGTCATCGGAGTATGCAACCATTTTACGGAAATAGGCTTGCACATGGGTCTTCGGGCAAGAGTTGCCATTGTATTTTTCAAATATCGGGACCTTGAATTTCGGTGGCACTCTCACACCTGGGACCAGCCCCAAGTTAGCAACATCTACTCCCAGAGGATTCTGTCCTTCCACTGCCTTCAACCTCTCTTCCAATCTTCTAAACATGGGGTCCACACCATGACCTATACCAAAGTCTTCCTGCAGCAGGGGGAACTGATCGTCCTGATCATCATGAACGAGCTGTTGACCGGAGGTGACATGTAGGATTGGGATAGGCCCCGGTCCATTGGGTCCATTAGCCTCTCCAGCTGGAGGATCAGTCACCGTCTCTGGTTGAGCAGGGGGATTCCTCTGTATCATCTGCCTGAGCTCTTGCTGTCTCTGAGCCACCCCTTGAACCACATCCATGAATTGATTCATGCGGATTTTCATCTCGGAGAACTCTGCCTGTAGGCTTTCCATTACTCTCTGTTGGTTTCTGCGGGTACCGTACCGGTGAATGCCTGGGTCAACTATCCTGATAATGGAACATCAAACAAACTGAGAACACTGTGGCGGTACCTGTTATGCAAGACATGCTAATGAATATGTAAATGCAATGACATGTTTATCAATTCCAAAGGTATTCTACCCCCTTGATTCCAGTCTCTCAATAGATAAACGATGTAAAAAAAAAGACTAAGTCGTTGATGAGAACCAAGAAAATTCCGACTAGAATCAAGTAGAAGATATAAACCCCACAGAAATGGATAAACATGTGTGAATGATTATGAATTCAAAATGATGTGATGCAAAATGATGTGAATGCAGTGCAGTGGCGTGGGAATCAGGATCGCTGTATCTGCTTGAACATCTGTGAGGTTGCACTGTCTGGAGAGAAATTAAGAGCACACCAAACAAAGGTCATGGGATGGATCATGTTATCCTTAATATCAACCACCCATTTTGGTGGATTATGGTTTACACCTTATCAACACCCAAGTTTCATTGATATTAAGGACACCTGATCGGATCAACCATGAATCAAGGGTTTGTTGCAAGTCACGAGCATGGAGTTTAGGTTAAGAACCACCCAAAAGGAGTGTACTAAGGTTTAAACCTGCCAAACATGTTCTACAAAAGGTTCCCATAGTCATAATCCCATCTTTTGAATATTATCGGAGGAACGACTACTCGTATTCCAAAAATATTCTCAAGAGAGACTCTTATGAGTGTAGTATCGCGTAACAATCGTATCAAATCTTACACTTGAACGACTTTCACACTACGTCCTACGAATAAGCCAAGATGGGTTTGGTAAACTAAGGTCCTCGGCTTCTAAGGTCTATATTGGAAAAAGTAATGTCTAACCACAACTTACTTGTGTGACATTATTGATCTCAACATGACCTCCACCAAGTGAATGGGCTTGCAAGTCAACTTGCTAAGGAATAACTCCACACAAGTCGACAAGACTATGCCATTCTCCTATCCTAAGTGCACTCGAGTTCGGGTATAGAACTCATCTCACAAAGATCACCAAGCAGCCATAGCCAGTCAACAGATACAGCAATGATATATACACAATGCAATAAGGTAAAGCAGGTAAATAACTGTACAAAAGCATGAACACCCAATAAACAAACAAACTACAAAAGCTAGGAGGGACTCGCTTAGGGAAACCGGGTCCCAAGCAGAGTCGCCAGCTGTCGCAACCTGAAAAATACAGTGTGCGAAAAAACAACCGGCGAAAGAAAATGACAGAAGAGTCGCCACCGTGCGTTATTTATCCCAAAGGAGGGAAAGGAAACGCTCGAAGTAAACCTGAAAAGAGGAAAGGAAAAGACAAGGTCTCGCAACCAAATCTTGGGTTCGGGAGTCGGTTATGCGAAGGGAAGGTATTAGCATCCCTACGCCTCCGTAGTACTCTACGGGATCCACTTTTGTAGTTCTTGTCTAAAGGGTGTGGGTTTATCTTGTGCTGTTTACTAAAAAAAGGGGTTAAATGAAAATGACTCGCGCGGATGTCGCATCCACTGCATACATATCTCATCTGAATATGAGAATCAGAGTCTTCGTAGCTCGGCTGACCTATGGGTTGGGGGGATGTGTGCTCGCTAAGATGTCGCGTCTTATGCCTACGTATCTCATCTGGAATGAGAATCAGAGCAAGCCGTAGTTCGGCTAACTATGGGGTTATGGATTGGGTTTTGGACGAACGACGTTACTACGCAATCTACCGGATGCTCGACCTTTTGAGACTTACTCGCCTGTAGTAGAAGGAGTAAACGTGTGTTTAGGAGAAGAAAAATCAATGAAGGGTTAGGGTTTGGGATGCTCATGCAAAGAGGCAGTCCTTGACGAAGGAACCTGTAAAAAAAATAAAAATAAACACACAAAAACATTGCCTCCTATCGAGGTCTTCCAGCTAGGAAAGCAGTAAAATGCGGGAAAAATATAAAAGTACCACGCGGATGAAGATTCGAGGTAACAGTAATTAACGGAACAAGGAAACCCTGAGATCCTTCCAAGCTAACACCATCAAAGAAAGTGAGTCAGTACAGGTAATCGGAATGAACCTCCAGGGGGTATCCCACAAATAAAGTGGAATACCAGGCAAACCATCTCTTCAAGAGTCATATGAGCCCTCACAAAACAAAACTCAACAAACAGGTTAGAGAAACAAAATAGGGTAATCAAGAGTTCCCCCCAAATCAAAATGTAACCACATGAATCATGCCCTTTCAATTCACAAAAAGCTCACAAAAAGCAACCAAGGGTAGGAGGCCTAAACCTCTTGTCAAACACATGCATCAAAAGGGTATCAAATTCACCCATAATACCTCATACATTTAGAGCATTCAAATTAAAGGCATAAAGATGATGGATATAGGGCAAACCTGATTGGAGAGATCGGTTGAAATCAAATGGCACGGCTGGATTTGCAAACCAATGTGAGGGTTTGCTTGAGCTGAAAATGTGTGAGTCAGAATGAACCTTTCAGAGTTGCCTGGAGGTTGCTCTGAACTCTGTTAGCTCTTCTCTCACTATCTTTTTCCCCAGGGTTCTTCTCTCACTATCTTTTTCCCAGACAGGGTAATAGGAATAGAATTGCCTTTTGTTTCACTGAAACTCTGAATTTATAACCTGATTTTTGTGGACCTGTGGGCTCAAATGAGAGAGGTCCAAGTCCAAGATTTTTCTTTTATTTATTTATTTTTTTTCGTTTTTTCGTTTTTTTTTTGAAAAAATATTCCGATTGCCATGATGAAATGCAAATGCTAAATGACCTAAAAATGAATGCATGCATGAGGTGTAAAGCGTATGCTTCCAGGAAAAGTGAAAGGTAAATTTTGGGGTATTACACCCAACAAGTGTTTTTTAGGGTTTTTTGTTGTTATTATGTATTTTAAGGTCCTAAGACCACAAACAAAACATAGGCAAACACACGCTCAAATGAACAAAGTGAAAAAGACTTGAAACATAAACAAGTTATATGAAATGTAAATGGAAGATGAATGATAAGTGACTGAAACTTAAATTGCATAAAGTAAATGGCTTGAAAGTAAAATCATAATGAAAAAGAGTTAGTCAATGGTTAGTCAAATGTTAATGGTGAATTTTAATTTATTAAGTCATTCTTTGGAGAACACTTAATCATTCATTCACAAGTATGAATCATTAAACCAAGACATCTTCCATGAGAAGGGCTCCAACTTGGATAATTCAACAAGTATGCCACTAGCTCTCATGAAAGGAAAAAAGGTCAAGTTTACATACAATGTCGTGAAGAATGTGAGACTTACAATCTCACTTATTAGAATGTTATGCTTTGAGGGTCAAATTTATCTCTATGTTAAGCAATCGTGATTGGACTTATGTAGGAGTCACAACTATCTGAGGTCGGGCAATAAGAATATAGGTGTTAATGCATGTTAGAGATTTGGTACAAAGAACCAAACTCCTAAAACATATCACACACTAAAAAAAAGGAGGGACCTATCTCAGTCAGACTTGTATTGATTCATCTGACACAAGGTCATTGATGAATCAATTAGCATTTAGACATTAGAGATTTCATTGGTCAAATGAGGGAATGGGGAAGAATAGGGATGAGGATGAAGAGGAAGGGGAAATAGAAACACAAATTGATCATGAGAGGAATTTCATCTGATCAATACCATCCATTCATTTTAGGAGATGAAATGTACATTTCATCAATCCCCTAAATCCAATGGTTTTGATCAAACAAAAGTCAAATCAACCATGACCAAGGCCCAAAGAGAAAGAGAATGGTGAATAATTGAGAGAGAATTGAAGGATTAAAGTTTCTGAAAAATCACCTTCGGGTAGCTCGATCTTGCTTCCAATAGGCCTTGGCTCGACTCTAGAAGCTTGCAGGAAGTGAAATGGATCAAAGAGAGGCTTGGATTCTTGGTGTTTCAATATCAAAACATAAGGAGATTTGAAACTCGATTTCAAGTGAAATCTTCAATTTTATCCTTTAATGGAGGTTAGGGAAGCAATAGTTCAAAGCTTGGGCAAGCAAGGATCCCCCTTTTTATCATAATGGCCATGTATTTATAGGGTATCAAGTTGCTTTTCACACACTTTGAAAATTTTCCAAATTTAGAAACTTTGGTGCATGGATGCATGGGCATTGATTTGGGCCCAATTCATGATGTAATCTTGCTCCAATTCGTGCATAATGAGTACTAAAACATTAAAATGTAAGCATGCGATAGGAAATGGTTATTAAAACTCAAATCTTGCCAAAACAAACCTATGAAAGGAACCATGCGCAAGTCCCTCAATCATGGTCCAAATGAGGTGATCTTGGACGTTTTGGAAAGGTGACATCAAGGCTAGCAACTTTTATGTTGAACAATTTTCCATTTGGAGCTTGTATCATGATGCATTTTGAGGTGGAAGTTTGATAAATCAAACATATTTGAAAATTTTCTAAGTACCAAGTCAAATGACCACTTCTTCCACCTTGAATAACTTTTGCTATGAGCTTCAAATGGAAAACTTTCCTTCATAAAAGTTGTAGATCTTTCATCCTTCTTAAACATGGTCATAAATTTGACATCGTTTGGATTTGTCATGAGGTATTTATACATTTTAGAAGTTGAGGAAAATTGCTTGTTCAATGATGACGGCCCAAAATGACGTATAATGTTCCCTTTTGGCACATGCCCTTGGAAGTTGAATTTTAAGTTTATCAAAGAATGAAAGTTGGAGAAGAAATATTGAAATTGATCATTAAACTTTTATGAACTTTATCTAATAAGAATTTAGCAAGTTATGGTCCTTGGAAATTGACCTTCTAACTAGGGCACATACAAAATGACCTATAATCTTTCACCATAAAAAATGACTTTCCAAGCAAAACTAGATGTTGATGTAAAAATGAAAGTTGTTTGGAATGTCATAAAGAGTAACATTTTACTTGTAATCATTTCCATATGACAAAAATTGTAGGATATAGGGTCTAAGGAACCCCAGTTTTGACCAGATGACTTTCTCTGGTTAACCTCTTTGAACCAAATTGCAAACTTGAAGTTCTCTTGATCTTTGGACTCATGGAGGATCATATATGAATAATATGATATATAATGAAGTATACCTTGATATATTTGACCAAATGTTGAAGAAACTTGATGAGGAAGTCACACAAGATACCCAGATGAATTAAGGTTTCCAAGGCAAACAAGCTTCAAACTCTTGATGAACTCTTGATAAAAATGATAAATAAAGATCATGGGGATCCATATATGATATTTAGAACTAATGTGAACCATCTCTTGATTTATATCCTTGCACTGAGGGTCTCAAACCCTAGTTGTGAGCTTGATACGATATTGGTGGATGCACACACTACCTACAAAAGAAACAAAGTTATACATAAACATATTTTTGGTATTTTGGTTAGTAAACAAAATAAAATAAAATATGATACAATCAAAACATGCTTGGTGATCTCTTCCAATGCAAACCCAATGAATGAGGGGTAAGGAGGATACCAAAGTGTGATCCTAATGCAAATGATGAGATAACATAAGGGATCTTAGGGTCAAAATTAGGTTCTTACAGCTGCCCCTATTTAGGGACATTCTAACTGAGGATGTGAAGGTTAAAATCGTCGTATCAACTCAGTAGAATGGACTTTAATAACAACATCAAGAAACAAATTTTGGTCCCTAAGAGACCTTATGATGCATATGATATGAATGTTACAATAATCTTTGTGGGGGTATATATTGCCACAAAGGAAAAGAATTAGGAGAGACTTAAAGTCCAAGGAGCATAATGCATTCCGTAAGAAAAACTAACTGAGGAGACATAGGCTCTAGGGATAAAATGTTATGCGTAGGCCATGGTATGGCTTGAAAACTACTAGAGACACGAGGAATTTTCCATGAAAATAAATAAATGGAAAGACTCGATCCGGGGTTAAGGTTATCTTCAGGGGATGGCGACTTCATTGAGGAAATATGCGCTCAAACTCAATTGGGGAAGAACGAACTTCAACACAGGTGTAAAAGAGATGTATTATCTACTACCGATTATTGGGTAAGAAGATAATACACTCTGACAGAGGGACATCCGTTACTGGTTAGGGTAAACATATTAAGGATGACTCACTGAGGAAAAAAGGCGTATCCATTACCAGTTACTGGGTAAGAATGACCTACTAGGGGAAAAGATTAAATAGGATTTACAACTACATGTTACTGGGAAGAAGACCAAAGATAGAGTATATGTCACTAGTTGAAGTGAACATATCAAGGATAAACTCAAAGGAAGAAGATTCGTCATCGGTTAGGATGAACATATCAAGGATATACCACCTGGGGAATGAGGAAGAATATCCGTTACCGGTTAGGGTAAACATATCAAGGATAAATTGCCAGCGGGAAATAGGAATTATATCTACCAGTGACTGGATAGAATACCAAAGAGAGAATATCCGTCACCGGTTAGGATGAACATATCAAGGGTAGACTCAGTAGGGGAAAGTAGGAATTACAACTACCGGTTACTGGGTAGAATACCACAAAGAAGAGAAAATCTGTCACCGATTAAAGTGAACATATAAAGGATATACTCTTTGGGGAATAAAATAGGGATTACAACTACCTTTTTACTAGGTAGATGTAAGACCCCATTTTTGACCCTAAGATCCCTCATGCAATTTCATCAAATGCATTAGCATTGGGATCACACCTTGGCATCCTCCTTACCCCTCTTTCATTGGGTTTTTTTTGGAGAGATCACCAAACACTTTGTGATTATATCATACTTGTATTTTATCATTTCACTAACTAAAATACCAAAAATATGTCTTTGTATCTATCTAACTCTTTTGTATAGGTAGGGCATGATCCCATTGATTCATTGATCACATCTAGGGTTTTGAGACCCTCATGAACAAAGAGCACGACCAAGATTTGATTCAAGAATGGTTGTGAACATCATATATGAGTCCCATTGACCTTTACATATTATATTGGTCAAGTTTTCTTTAAGAGTTTGAGGGTGATTTGCCTTGGAAACCCTAGTTTGACTAGGTATCTTGAGTAACTTCTTCAACAAGCTATCTCATCAATTGATCAAATTTCTCAAGGGACACTTCAAATTTCATAATCTTATTCATATATGATCTACCATGAGCCAAGAAAGTCGAGAGAATTGTAAATTAGTAAGTTGGTTGATGGTGGTTGGCCAGATGAATTCATCTAATCAAAACTGGGTCTCCTTAGACCCTATCTCCTACAATTTTCACCATATGAAAATTATTTCAAGAGAAAATTACTCTAAATGAAATTATAAACAACTTTCATGTTGAGACCTAGAGCTAATTTTGCTTGGAAAGTAATTTTCTATGCTGAAACATTATAGGTCATTTTGTTTAAACCCTAATTTAAAAGTCAACTTCCCAAGGCCACAACTTGCTCAATTTTTATGAGATGAAATATTTCCATGTTTCAAAATCAAATTAAATGTGTCTACTTCAACTTTTATGTTTGTAGTGGAAGCTAATTCAACTTTTGGCTCCGGTGATGATGTGTCTTTGGTCTAAACCGTGTGATCCATGCTCCATGTTTTAATCATAGTTGTCCCTTGTGATTAGTCATGTTAGAACGTTGTTGACTAAGGAATTGGTGGAACGCGCGTTATGGATCATCAGATCTTCCACCTCAATTAACAAGGGAGATCTGATGGTCCACGTATTTTAGCATTTTCTGAATTTCCATTGAATTCCATTTTCTTCAATAATTCATAATAAATTTAATATTGATCCAAAAAATATGGGACTTTTACCAAAAATTTCTAAATACTTTTTTCTTTCATATTCTGAATTAAAATTATTTTTTGGATTATTATTAATATTTTTCATGAATTAATTGATTTTTTATTTATTTTTAATTGTTTTAAAATATTTTTAAGTGTCCAAACATTATGAATTTTTTTCTCCAAGGTCCTTTGACCTTGTTTGACCTATGATAAATCTCATGGCCATTTATTTGGTGTTTTGATGAGATTTTAGGATTTGAACAAAACATATTTGAATTTAATGTATTATTTTAATATTTTTAATTGAATAAATGCCATTTTATTTGTGTTGACCACTTGTATTGACTTAATTGAGTTTCTTATTTGTTGTTGGGCATTGGTCAAGGTTGATTTGACTTTGTCAAGTTAATATTATTGAATTTAAGGGATTGATAGAATGTACGTTCCATCTCCCAAAATGAATGAATAATATTAATTTGGAAAAAATCCTCCTTTGACCAATTTGTGATCTCATTCATCCCTTTCCCTCTTCATCTAATTCCCCTTTTTCATCCATTCATTTTCAATTGGCCAATGACATCTCAAAAATCCTAATGCTAGTTGATTGAAAGATTAACATGAGTATGAATGAGATTAGGCCACACATTTGCATATTTTTTTGTGTGTGGTATGTGTAAGGAGCATAGTTCTTAATAATATGTCTCCAGCATGCATTAGCACCAAAAGTTTATTGCTCGACCTCAAATAGTTGTGACTTCTACATAAGTCCGCATGTGTGTCGACTATAGAGATTTGAATAAAGTCAGTCCTAAAGATGATTTCCCTCTGCCACACATTGATATGTTGGTAGATAATACTGCTAAATTCAAAGTCTTTTCGTTTATGGATGGATTTTCCGGATATAATCAGATTAAGATGGAACCCGAGGATATGGAGAAGACCACATTTATTACACCCTGGGGAACATTCTGTTATAGAGTGATGCCTTTCGGTCTAAAGAATGCTGGTGCAACTTACCAAAGAGTAATGACTACTCTTTTTCATGATATGATGCATAAAGAGATTGAAGTTTATGTCGATGACATGATTTCTAAATCAATTTATGAAGAGGAACACGTTGAGCATTTGTTGAAGTTATTCCAGCGTTTGAGGAAGTATAAACTCTGCTTGAATCCCAATCAGTGTACTTTTGGTGTTCGTTCTGGTAAGTTGTTAGGCTTTATTGTCAGCGAGAAGGGTATTGAAGTGGATCCTGCCATTGTCAAAGCAATACAAGAGATGCCTGTGCCCAAAACTGAGAAGCAAGTCAGAGATTTTTTCGGCTGCTTGAATTATATTTCCAGATTCATTTCCCACATGACTGCCATATGTGCACCTATATTCAAGCTTCTTCGGAAAGATCAGTCTTGTGATTGGACTAAAGACTGCCATAAAGCATTTGATAGTATCAAAGAATATTTGCTTGAACCTCTGATTCTGTCTCCACCTATTGAAGGAAGACCGTTGATCATGTATTTGACTGCGCTAGAAGATAGTATGGGTTATGTTCTTGGTCAGCAAGATGAGACCGGGAAGAAAGAATTTGCAATTTATTATCTCAGTAAGAAGTTCACCGACTGTGAGACTCGGTATTCAATGCTTGAGAAGACTTGTTGCGCATTGGCTTGGGCTGCTAAGTGTCTACGCCAGTATATGTTGAATCATACCACTTGGTTGATATCCAAAATGGATCCAATCAAGTATATATTTGAGAAGCCTGATTTAACTGGGAGGATTTCCCGTTGGCAGATGTTGTTATCAGAGTATGATATCGAATACCAATCTTAGAGCGCAATCAAAGGTATTATCTTGGCTGACCATTTGGCTCACCAACCGATTGAAGATTATCAGTCAGTGCAGTATGATTTTCCAAATGAAGAGATTTTGTACTTGAAAATGAAAGATTGTGATGAACCATTACTAGAAGAAGGGCCAGAACCTGGTTCTCGTTGGGGCATGGTATTTGATGGAGCCGTTAATCAGTATGGAAATGGAATTGGGGCAGTGATTATTACTCCTCAAGGCACGCATCTACCATTTACAGCTAGATTAACTTTCAAGTGTACAAACAACATGGCAGAATATGAAGCTTGCATTATGGGGCTTGAAGAGGCCATGAATCTCAGAATCAAGTATTTGAATGTCTTCGGTGATTCAGCTTTGGTTGTGAATCAGATCAAAGGAGAATGGGAGACGAATCAACCCGGTTTAATACCATATAGAGATTATGCGAGGAGGATTTCAACTTTCTTTACAAAGGTTGAGTTTCATCATATCCCTCGAGATGAGAATCGGATGGCAGACGCTCTTGCAACATTGGCATCAATGACTGTAGCGAAATATTGGAATGGAGTTCCCAATTTATCTGTAATGCGTCTTGATAGGTCAGCTCACGTGTTTGCTGTTGAAGAGATCAAAGACAAGAAGCCATGATATTACAACATCAAATGTTTCCTCCAAATTCAGATTTACCTGCCTGGGGCATCTTTGAAAGATAAGAAGACTTTGAGAAGATTAACCGATAATTTCTACTTGAATGGTGATATACTATACAAGAGAAACTTCGACATGGTTTTGCTCAGATGCGTGGATAGACACGAAGCAGACTTGTTGATGACTGAAGTGCATGAAGGTTCCTTTGGTACTCATTCCAATGGACATGCAATGGAGAAGAAGATGTTGCGAGCAGGTTACTATTGGCAGACAATGGAATCTGATTGTTGCAAGTTTATAAAGAAATGCCACAAGTGTCAAATTTATGCTTATAAGATTCATGTTCCTCCGACACTTTTGAATGTCATCTCTTCCCCATGACCCTTCTCCATGTGGGGAATTGATATGATTGGGATGATTGAGCCCAAAGCTTCGAATGGACATCGTTTCATTTTAGTGGCAATTAATTACTTCACAAAATGGTTTGAAGCGGAATCATATGCAAATGTAACCAAGCAAGTTGTTGTAAGGTTTATCAAGAATCAGATAATATGCCGTTATGGTGTGCCAAGTAAGATCATTATTGACAATGGATCAAACTTGAATAACAATATGGTGGAAGCTCTTTGCAAAGACTTCAAGATTGCACATCATAATTCTTCTCCCTATAGACCCAAGATGAATGGGGTTGTTGAAGCTGCGAATAAGAACATCAAGAAGATTATCTAGAAGATGGTTGTCACGTATAAGGATTGGCATGAGATGCTCCCATTTGCTTTACATGGGTATCGTACATCCGTCCGCACTTCAACAGGGGCCACCCTTTTCTCTCTGGTATATGGTATGGAAGAAGTGTTCCCCGTAGAGGTTGAGATTCCTTCGTTGCGTATGCTCATGGAAGCCAAGTTGACTGAAGTTGAATGGTGTCAGACCAGGTTTGACCAGTTGAATTTAATAGAAGAGAAGAGGTTGACTGCCATGTGTCATGGTCAGTTGTATCAGCAGAGAATGAAGAAAGCTTTTGATAAGAAGGTCAAACCTCGTGTATTTTGAGAAGGTGACCTTGTGCTCAAGAAGATTTTGACGTTCAAGCCAGATTCCAGAGGAAAATGGACTCCTAATTATGAAGGCCCATATGTTGTTAAGAGAGCCTTTTTAGGCGGTGCCCTGATTCTTACAACTATGGATGGTAAAGAGTTCACTCATCCTGTGAACGCAAATGCAATCAAGAAATACTTCACCTAAAAAATAAAAGAACAGCTCGCTAAGTTGAAAACCCAAAAGAGCGACTTAGGCAAAAATGAGCGTCTCGGTGGATTGAAAACCCGATAGGGCGATCCAGACAAAAATTAGAGACATAAAACAGAAAAGAATTTCCCGATAAGTTGAGTACCCCACCTTGGGGCAATTTATGCACAAGGGTTGGCATCAGTTCATCTCCAGCAGCGGTCAAGAGCATAATGGATATCAAGAGTTGGTAGAAGGATTAAGGATCATTTGTATTCAATGTACCCCTTTTCCGTGTAAATTACCATTTTCAACTTTGTAAAATCTATGGAGTCTTGTCATTTACAGACTGCCATTCTATTAAATAAAGTTGAGCTTTTATCCAATTGTTTCTATTCTTATTTACTTCAGCCAATAGTTTTAAATTTTATTATGATCATTTTGAAATTAAATTTTTAAATCAAAATCAAGTTTTCTTTAAAATATAAAAGCAAGAATTTTTTCCAAAGCAAATAAAAAGAATATCAACAACATTTCAGTAAGAAGCAAGTTCTTAAATGCGAAGCATCTAAGGTTCCCCAAGCATTTAACTCTTCGGGTATCCCTAGAAGGTTGTGTTGATGCAGTTCCTTGGCAGAGTGTTTGATCTTTCCCCAATGGAGCTTATTTTCTTTTCCCTAGCTGAGTTGGTTGCGATGTGTCCTTGTCCCCAACAGAGTTTCGGCCTTCCCAGTGGAGTTCGTTTTTCCTCAGCAGTTAGATCGCCATCAGGAATGCCTGATCTTTCCGGTAGAGCACCTTGGTGTCCCTACCAATCGTTGTATCTTTGCTCCCAGTCAGAGTTTCCTCCTGGTTCCTGAGCTGCTTTTGACTTCTTCCCCAGTAGGGTTGTCTCCCATTTTTATGGTTTGACCTAAAATTCCCTATAAGTTGGATGTTTTATCTTCAACAGGTCTCCTTCCCTAGCCAGGATTGAGCCTTTGGGATGTTGAACTCCTTGTTCTCCAGTAGTTTGTCTCCATGATTTGTGGATCGGCCGAGGATTGTACCGGTGGTTTAATCTCTTTGCAACACCTCCGTATCCTTCGTGATTGTTTTGTCAGCATAACATACATATATATACATTCATATAAATTCATGATTTGCATAACCTGCATCTTCATATTTGATTTGTTTGAGATTCTCATTCTCTGTTATGGCGGTACTTTATCCCCATGCCAAATATGGTGTCTGTCCTCCTTTAATTGTAGAGTGTCAGCCCCTAAGAAGAAAAGACTTTAACCTTTCTCTGTTCCCCCACTGAGTTTGTCTCCTCGTGGATGATTGTTATTTCAGTTTCCTCTCCAGCAAATTTTCTGGATGGAATTACTCCCCTTGAGTTATGTCCTTATTGGGTTGAGTCTTGATTGACCGTTTTCTTTCTAGCTCTTACCTAGATAGATATCTTGGTCCCCTAAGAGTATATTACCCAGTAACTGGTGATATTCTTCTTAGTTTGCAGTTTGTTACTTTTTGCCTAATACCCGGCAAAAGTACCTTTTTTGCTCCCCAATGGAGTCCCCCGGAAGTATATCCTTGATATGTTCATCCTAACCGATGACAGATATCTTTCTTCCCCCCGCAGGAGTCTATCCTTGATATGTTCATCTTAATCGGTGACGGATTTTCTCTTCTTTGGTATTCTACCCAGTAAAAAGGTAGTTGTAATCCCTATTTTTGTTCCTTAGAGAGTTAATCCTTGATATGTTCATCCTAATCGATGACGGGGTTTCTTCTCCTTGTTGGTCTTCTACCCAGTAACCGGTAGTTATAAATCCTACTTTTTCCCCCGAGCATAGTCTATCCTTGATATGTTCATCTTAACCAGTGACGGATTTTCTCTTCTTTGGTATTCTATCCAGTAACTGATAGATGTAATCCCTACTTTTGTTCCCCTTTTCAGAGTCTATCCTTGATATGTTCATCCCAACCGATGACGGATTTTCTCTTTGATTGGTTTTCTACCCAGTAACCGGTAGTTGTAAATCCTACTTTGTCCCCTCGCAGAGATAATCCTTAATATGTTCATCCTGACCGGTGACGAATTTCCTCCCCGACGGTTTTCTATCCAGATTTCGATAGATGTAATTGCTCCCTTTTGTTGAATTGGTATATCCTTGATATGTTCATCTTAACTGATGATGGATATCCTCCTTGACATTTTCCAAGCAAGTCTATCCTTGATGTGTTCATCTTAATCGGTGACAGATTTTCTTCCCTGTCGAGTTTATCCTTGATATGTTTATCCTAACCAATGACGGATACTCTCACCTTTGGTCTTCTACCCAGTAATTGGTAGTTGTAAATCCTATTTTCTGCAGTTTTCCCCAGCGAGGCTATTCTTACCCAGTAACCGGTAATGAATATTCCCTCCTGGCGATTCCTAGCGAGCCATCCTTGATATGTTCATCTTAACCGATAACGGATGTTCTCCCTGTCAGATCTTTATTATCTCCTTACCCAGTAACAGGTAGTAGATAATATATTTCTGCTCCTCCTGTGTTGAAGTTTATTTCTCCCCAGTTGATTTGGGTGCGCTTTTCCTTAGTGAAATCGTTTTCCCCCTGCACGAGTCGAGTATTTCAGTGTTATCCTGACTTGTTCGTATCCCCTGCAGATGTTTTTGTTCCACAGGCTGAGTCTTTCCATTTTCATATGGATTTCCTCGAGTCCCCCAGCAGTTGTAAGTCGTAGCCTGGCCTATGCATAAATCCCCATTATCCCCTCAGAGTCTCTGTCTCCCCAGTGAGCTTTCCTAATGGAATGCATTATGCTCCTGCGGACTTTCGGTCTCTCTGATTTCTTTTCCTTTGTGACAATATATCCCCGCAGAGCATTTGCTTTTGCATTCATATCATATGCATCATGAGGTCTCTTAGGGACCAAAATTTATTTCTCTATGTTGTTATTTAAGCCCATTCTACTGAGTCGAGCCGAAGATTTTAACCTTAACCTCCTCAGTTAGAATGTCCTTAAATAGGGGCAGCTGTAAGACCCCAATTTTGACCCTAAGATCCCTCATGCAATTTCATCATATGCATTAGCATTGGGATCACACCTTGACATCCTCCTTACCCCTCTTTCATTGGGTTTGTTTTGGGAGAGATCACCAAGCACTTTGTGATTGTATCATACTTGTATTTTATCATTTCACTAACTAAAACACCAAAAATATGTCTTTGTATCTATCTAACTCTTTTGTAGGTAGGGCATGATCCCATTGATTCATTGATCACATCTAGGGTTTTGAGACCCTCATGAACAAAGAGCACAACCAAGATTTAATTCAAGAATGGTTGTTAACATCATATATGAGTCCATTGACCTCTACATGTTATGTTGGTCAAGTTTGCTTCAAGAGTTTGAGGGTGATTTGCCTTGGAAACCCTAGTTTGACTGGGTATCTTGAGTAACTTCTTTAACAAGCTATCTCATCAATTGATCAAATTTCTCAAGGGACACTTCAAATTTCATCATCTTATTCATATATGATCTACCATGAGCCAAGAAAGTCAAGATAATTGGAAATTAGCAAGTTGGTTGATGGTGGTTGGCCAGATGAATTCATCTGATCAAAATTGGGTCTCCCTAGACCCTATCTCCTACAATTTTCACCATATGAAAATTATTCCAAGAGAAAAATTACACTAAATGACATTCTAAACAACTTTCATGTTGAGACCTAGATCTAATTTTGCTTGGAAAATCATTTTCTATGTTGAAACATTATAGGTCATTTTGTCTAAACCCTAATTTGAAAGTCAACTTCCCAAGGCCACAACTTGCTCAATTTTTATGAGATGAAAGATTTCCAAGTTTCACAATCAAATTCAATGTGTCTACTTCAACTTTGATGTTTGGAGTGGGAGCTAATTCAACTTCTTTGAACATGTGATATGAGGCTACATTATAGGTCATTTTTGACCTACACCATTGATCAAGTGATTTTTCCAAACTTCAAAAATGCATAACTCTGTCATTTTAAATCCAAATGACATGAAATTGGTGACCATTTTGAAGGTCTTTGAGAGAGATACAACTTTGATGAAAACACTTTTCTCATTGGACGCTCTTATAAAAAGTTAAGCAAGGTGGAATATTGAGACATATGGCTTGGCACTTAGAAAATTTTTGATATGTCAAATTTTCCCAAACTTCCACCTCAAATATATCCAAGTTCCATGCTCCAAATGAAAAAGTGTTCAACATCAAACTTGTTCCTCTTGATATCACCTTTCCAAAGAGCTAAAATTCATGCATTTTGGATAAGAAATGCATAGGATGCGTATGACTTAAACAGGCTGATATCATTTGGCATAGATCAATCTTCAAGTGACAATGCATAATTGCCTTGCATTCCAATCCATCTCCAAAGCATCTGATCATTCATTTGGACTTTCAAACCATTATTTCATGGGCCTATGCACGCCCATGCACCATGCTTTCATCATTTGCCAAATTTGGAAGTTTGAAAAGAGTGTGCAAATATCACATGGATTTAGCTATATATACAGCTACATTTGCTCATAATTAACACACACATTGCGCCAACTTTGAATCTCCATTGCAAACCCTTCATTCTAAGAGGATAACCCTGATAAATTAATTTGAATTTGAGCTTGAATCTCCACTATTTTGGAATTCAATTCTCTAGGAATCCATTGCTTCTAAGCCTTTCCATTCCTCTTCTGCAAGTAATTGAAGTGAAGCCAAGCATGATTCAGATCAAGATCTAGCAAGCTCAGACTTCCATTGAAGGTAATTCGCAGAATTTTTCAACTCTTCGATTCTCCTTGTTTCTTGCTCAATTCTATTCCTTCTTGTGTTGTCTGAAGTCCTACCAATGTAGGCAAGAAGATTGAGTTGCTTTGAGGCCAAATCGAAGCAACTCAGATCATGAACCTCATTTTTTAATTCCACATATATCTCAATATATTTGGAATTGGGTGAATTGGAGGTGATATTCGTGCTCAGTGATGTTTTCTCTTTAAAATCATGTCCCTGTTTGAAATTTTGGTGATGGTTCATGTTGACCAGTCCGGTGAAGCTCACCGGAGAAGACAACCGGAGCTCTGGCTCCGGTGATGATGTGTCTTTGGTCTAAACCGTGTGATCCATGCTCCACGTTTTAATCATAGTCGTCCCTTGTGATTACTCATGTTAAAGCGCTGTTGACTAAGGCATTGGTGGAACGCGCATTGTGGATCATCAGATTTGCCACCTCGATTAATGAGGGAGATCTGATGCTCCACGTATTTTAGCATTTTCTGAATGTCCATTTAATTCCATTTTCTTCAATAATTCTTAATAAATTTAATATTGATCCCAAAAATATGGGACTTTTACCAAAAATTTCTAAATATTTTTCTCTTTCATATTCTGAATTAAAATTATTTTTTGGATCATTATTAATATTTTTCATGAATTAATTTATTTTTTATTTATTTTTAATTGTTTAAAAATATTTTTAAGTGTCCAAAAACTATGAAATTTTTTCTCCAAGGTCCTTTGACCTTGTTTGACCTATGATAAATCACATGGCTATTTATTTGGTGTTTTGATGAGATTTTAGGATTTGGACAAAACATATTTGAATTTAATGCATTATTTTAATATTTTTAATTGAATAAATGCCATTTTATTTGTGTTGACCACTTGTATTGACTTAATTGAGTTTCTTATTTGTTGTTGGGCCTTGGTCAAGTTAATATTATTGGATTTAGGGGATTGATAGAATGTACATTCCATCTCCCAAAATGAATGAATAATATTAATTTGGAAAAAGTCCTCCTTTGATCAATTTGTGATCTCATTCATCCCTTTCTCTCTTCATCTAATTCCCCTTCTTCATCCATTCGTTTTCAATTGGCCAATGACATCTCAAAAATCCTAATGCTAGTTGATTGAAAGATTAACATGAGTATGGATGAGATTAGGCCACACTTTTGCATATTTTTTTGTGTGTGGTATGTTTAATGAGCATAATTCTTAATATTATGTCTCCAACATGCATTAACTCCAAAAGTTTATTGTCCGACCTCAAATAGTTGTGACTTCTACATAAGTCCAATTGCGATTGCTTAACATAGTGCTAAATTTGTGACATAAAAGGCATAAGCATTCTAGTTAGTGAGATTGTAAGTCTCCCCTCTTCCATGATATTATGTGGAAACTTGGCCTTCTTTCCTTCCTTTGGAAGATGTTTTGGTTCAAGGATCCATGCTTGTGGCAAGTGGGTTGAGTGTTCTCCAAAGAATGTCTTAAAATCAAAAGCAAAACAAAACTAACTACTAACTTACTAACCATTAACTTTTAATTTCAAGTCTTTACTTTTATGCAATTTACCTTTAACACTTTATTATCATTTGCCATTATCCATATCATTCTAATTATTTATGTTAATGTAATTTTCACTTTGTCCACTTGGACTGTAGCGGGGTATTCGTTACCTTTAAATTTATTGACTAAATCAAAAGTAAACCATAGAAGTCGAGTCGCCACCTCACTTCTATTTATCCAAAGGAAAGGTTAGAAAGCGAACAAAAATTGAGAAGTTTTATCGAATAAAAAAATAATAAAAATGTTAGAGATTTGGATAAGGGGGTTGGTTATGCAATGGGGAGGTTTTAAGCAT
This sequence comes from Lathyrus oleraceus, assembly GCF_024323335.1. Lineage (NCBI taxonomy): Eukaryota > Viridiplantae > Streptophyta > Magnoliopsida > Fabales > Fabaceae > Lathyrus > Lathyrus oleraceus. Next base: position 213,305,264 of record NC_066582.1, read on the forward strand.
CCAAAACATCCTAGGTACTCCTAGGGAGCCCTTTTCACAATGTTGTAAGGTAGGTTGGTATTTGTGAAAAATTATTTGTGCAAACATGATTGGGAAGGTGAAAGAAGAATGTACAAATTATTTATAACTTTATGTTTGAATGGATAAACCCATTGCCTACGTACCATCTTAAAAAAGATTAGGATTAAAACCTCGTAGTTTGGGGTAAAAATCTCAAAACAAGTTGATGAATTGATTGGTCCAAAAGCCTTAAGGTCTTTTGTTATCCAAGGGAGAAAACTCAACCTAAAACCACAAATCCGCCATGTGAGGATAGCTTCAACATGCTAGTGAGGGGTTAACCCTATAATAAGCATGGAAGAATCATTGTCCATCACTAAGGATATAAATGAGTATTATATCTACCTCAAGGATAATTCAAACCTAATAGCTAATAGTTATGAAAAGTTTTTGATAAGAAGTGGCCATTGAAACCACAAAACATTTGAATGAGTTATATTTACCAATGAAAAGTATTTACAAAATATGGTCAAAGTGGACTTAAAGATTCAATTCAAAATAAGTGTTATAAAAAGAAAGTTTGAAAATCAAAAGCATAATGCTTAGGTTTCTAATGTTTGAAAACAGGTGTTAATGTTTGCACAAAAGTTTTGGCTTGGGTTAGAGTGGAGGGAAGAAGAAGAATGGCTAAGGTCCTAATCATACAAGAGATGAGGGAGAAGAAATAAGACCACAAATGGAGTTCACTTCTTGAGATCATATTGATGATCCAAGTAGCTCCCATACTTTGGAATAAGCAAGCAAATAAGTGTATGCTCAAGCAATCAATCAATCAAGCAAAGCTCTTAGGAGTCCTCCAATGGCTCTTAGATCTCTCTCTTCAGAAGCTCATGACAATGGTTCTTCACTTAGGCTCAAATTGGAATCCCTAGCACAAGAACACACACATCAAAAGGTTCTATAAAGCAAACAAAGAATGGACAAGAAGGAGTTTAGAGAATAGGTCCTTTCAATTCATCTTCAACATTAAGCATTCTAAAGACAGGAGGCCTAGTTGCTCTTTGACTTTTATAGCACTCTAAAGGCATGAGGCCTAGTTGCTCTTTGACTCCATTTTTGCATAGGGAATGTCCTAAAGTATAAGTCCTTTTATCCATTTGCAATTGGTTCACAACAATCAAAACAAAATACAAGCACAATAATATATACACAATTATGTGCTCAAATGAGCAAAAGACAAATTGCATTAACATAAACATGTGCTCAAATGAGCAAAGGGAAAAAGCAAATGAATAATATGTACAAGAATAGTAAATTGTACAAATGTAAAGTGCAAGAATTAAGTGTTAATGGTTAATGGTTAGTATTAGTGTGCCATAAGGCAATTTAGTGCTATGTTAAGCAATCGTAAGTGGACTAATGTAGTAGTCACACCTATTTGAGGCCGATCAATAAAAATATAGGCAACAACACAAGTTAGAGATCTTGATTAGTGAATCAAGCTCCTACAACTTGCCATGCCAAAAGAAGAAGAGAAATGATCTTGTATTGATTTAGGTTCTTTGCTTGATTAGGAAGCAACATATTCTTAATGCAAAGCCATTCACTTGATCTATGATCAAGATGAATTAGATTTGAATCAAAGAAGGTTAAACCTCCCATGTATCAAGACTAACCACCAATCTTTAACTCATTGATCAAAAAAAGAAAAAGAAGAAGAAGAAGAAGATGATGAATAATAAAGTGCATTAATGGAAATCAAATGAGGTAACGAACATACATTGACCAAAGATAGATGAAATCAAGGTCAAACATTAGTAAACAGAAGCAAAATGAAGCTTAAATGTCAAGAAACAAATAAAATATTTTTGGTATTTTTCAAAATTAAAATAATACTTGAATTAAAATAAACAATTAAAGGTCAAACTTCAAATTCACTTCAAATCAACTTTGAAAAGTCCAAGTGAATTATCCTAAGTCTAATAAGGTTAAACAAAGTTTGACAAAAAATTTCAGCAATTTTAGAAGTCAGAAACTATTTATAATCAATTAAAAATGCATAAAAATAACCTAATTGAATTAAAATCTCAAATAAATCTCAAATCAATTAATAAATTGATGAGAATATTTTTCATAGATCCATCATCATTCAAAGAGGTTGGGAAAATATTTTTGTATTTTTTAAATATCAAAAACTATTTTAAATGAATTAAAAACAACCAGAAAAGAGAAAATTCATAAAAAATATCAAATGATAAAATAAAAAATATTAAAAATCATTTTTAGAAACTAGAAATTAAAAGAAGAAAAATGCAATTGGTCTCACATTTTTTGGACCAATAATGAGGGAGATATGATTTTTTTGAAATGAAATAGAATAAAAGAAATAAAATAGAAATTAAAATCAGAAATTAAAAATAAGAAAAATTGTGAGGCGTTGGATCAAGAGCTCATTAATTGAGCTGGTGCATCAAACAGATCATGTGCGCGCATCCACCATACACCATAGTCAATGCAAAACACGTTGCCTTTGAAAAAGTCATAAAATGGAATGGCTCAGATCTGATCTGGAAACAAAGATTGCACGATCCAGATTTGATCTGGAGTTGGGACGGTGGTGTACACCACCGTCTTCTCCGGCAAGACCTTCGGCGCCGGTGAAAGTTGCAGAGATCAAAACTTCACCAAATGCCACGATCCATATATCAAATGAAAGCTTGGGTGATGTACATCACCCCTGTACCAACCAATTCCACTCTAGACTTCCATGGAGAAAGAAATCAGAGGTTGAAATTTGGGGTGTTCAACTGAAACTTGATGGAATTTAAAAATTCAAAGCACAAAACGATTGCCTCTGTTGAGAGGACTTCAGACAACCCAGCAAATGTAAGAAATAAGCTATATACAAGGAGATTTCAAGAAAATAAGTTCTGATGTAAACCTCTGAAATGAAGAGCTTGAGAGCATGATTCTTGGATGCTTTTGCTTGCAGTGTAGTCTAGTGATGAAGATGAGCAAGGTTTAGGAACTATAGATCTGGAAAATTAATCAAGGCAATTGAAATTCAGATCTGAAAAATTTGAAAGAAAGAGTGAGTTCCTTTGAGTGTGGTTATGGAGAGATTCTTGCAGCATAACAGGGGCCCTTAGGTTACGAAATTATGAAGCCTTGGACCCTTATTTATAGAAAATGGTAAATGAATACATGAGTAATGCATGGGCCTATACAGGCGCATAGAGGGCCCAATTCCACTTGGTTTGTCAAGCTGAGATCACAATTAGATGGAATGGACGTGCAACATGGATGTAATCAGCTCATGCAATGTATTTTCAATGAGTTTCCAGAAATGTACCAAATATTCTTCCCTTCGAAAATGGAATTTCCAAAAATTAAACATAGCCTTATGGGTAATGGTTGGAAAGCTCTTAGCATGAGGATTGATCATGAAGTGTAAGGTGCAAAACATGTGTATGTGAAAATTTCAAAAATGGCCAAACTTCAAGCCCTTCTGTTTCAATGATGTAAGCTCCAAATGGTACAACCTTCAACATAAAAGTTGTATATATCTTCAATACAATCAATTTGGACTTAAATTTTGCATCATTTGGATTTTTTATGAGGAAGTTATGGGCACTTGAAGTTGGACTTTTTCACATTTCAATGCCTTTGGTCCAAAGTGACCTATAATGTTTTGCATTATCACATGTATTTCTTTTAGGATTATGAAAATTTGTTCAACATAACAAATGAAGTAGACATCGTAAAATTTACAATGCATTTGATCCCACCTCAAAATCATGAAAAATGAATGAGTTATGTCCTTGGGAAGTTGACCTAAAATTAGGGTTTCAGTCAAAATGACCTATAATGTCTTGAAATGGATGATGACCTTCCAAGCGTCAAATCAATTTTTGATGAACATGAAAGTTGTTCATATGGTTCTTAAGAACATTGTTTCTCTTAGGATCATCTCCATTTGACAAACACATCAAAAGTTAGGTCTCAGTGTATTTCACAATAGTGAGATGGATTGACTGATCAACTTCTCAAGTCCATGCCTCAAATCTTGAAGAATAGATGATTTAGGACACTCAAATAAGCTTAAATATGCATGAAATGGTGAACGGAAGAACTTCCCTTGATTGTATTTGATCAAGGGCTGAGGTTTCTTAATGAGCAAGGCACTATTGATGCACAGATGAATTAGGGTTTCCTTGGGAAACAAGCCTCAAACCCTTTGGTTTGCTTGGATCAAAATGATGATTTGAGATACTTGGGAGGCATATTTGATGGATGAGAACTTTGGGAACCATTGCCAAGCTTGCTTTCATCTTCACCTAGCCATATCAATGAGCATATGGGTTTTTATGAGCCTTGAATCTTGTGACTGCTCAAGCTAAAAACAAAAGATGTTAGTGACATATTTTTGTGCTTTTGGTTAGTAAACAAAATAAGAAAAACAATAATATACAATTCAAGCATGCTTGGTGATCTCAAACCAACTCACAAGTGTTCCCACCCAAGGTTAGGAATCAAGATGCCATGATCCTTGAGGCAAGATGCAAATGCAATGTTATGATGTCATGAGGGATCTTAGGGTCAAAATTAGGGTCTTACAGATGCCCCTATTTAAGGTCATTCTAGCCGGAGATATGAAGGTTAAAATCTTCGTCTCGACAAGGTAGAATGGTCTTAAATAATAACAAAGAGACGAATTTTGGTCCCTAAGAGACCTCATGATGCAAATGTATGTATGCAAAAAGGTAACACTCTGTCGGGATATGTGTCCACAAAGGAAAAAAGAAATCAGGAGAAACGGAAAATCCATATGGGTAATACACTCATAAATGGGACAGAGACTCTAGGAACTCACTGGGGAGTAAAGGGAAATAAAAATGCATGAGCAGGTCACGACTTAAAACTTGCTGAGAGACACGAGAGGGATTCCACGAAAATACATCAATGGAGAGACTCGAGCTGACTCAAAGATGCGTGTATTGGGGAATATGCCAATACAACAAAATTATCCATAAAGGATACCTTGGATAGAAATCCGGAATCATATGGGAAAAACCCACCAAAGGGACTCAAGCTAGGAATGTCCACAAAGGACTCAGCTGAGGAAACAACAAATGAGGTATTACCGGTTACTGGGTAATAAGCTCAAGGAGACATGTGATCAAAACACCGGTATAAGGGTGGGAGAACAACATGCTCGGGGAGAATGAATATCTAGGACCGGTATAAGGGTGAGAGATATCAATTATCCAAAACATCTGAGGAAAACCTAAGAAGGTATATTTCAACTCAGAAGAATCTGACTCCACAGGGGACAAAAGTCATAACATGGAGCAGAAAGAAGGCATATTTGATGCACAGATGAATTAAGGTTTCCTTGGGAAACAAGCCTCAAACCCTTTGGTTTGCTTTGATCAAAATGATGATTTGAGATACTTGGGAGGCATATTTGATGGATGAGAACTTTGGGAACCATTTCCAAGCTTGCTTTCATTTTCACCTAGCCATATCAATGAGCATAGGGGCTTCTATGAGCCTTGAATGTTGTGACTGCTCAAGCTACAAACAAAAGATGTTAGTGACATATTTTTGTGCTTTTGGTTAGTAAACAAAATAAGAAAAGCAATAATATACAATTCAAGCATGCTTGGTGATCTCAAACCAACTCACAAGTGTTCCCACCCAAGGTTAGGAACCAAGATGCCATGATCCTTGAGGCAAGATGCAAATGCAATGTTATGATGCCATGAGGGATATTAGGGTCAAAATTGGGGTCTTACATGGACCATATTGTGTTATATACTTTGTTGATTTGCTTGTTTGTGTGGTCTTTGACCATTAATGCACATAATAATAATAATAACCCTAAAAGACTTTTGAGTGGACTGTTGGTTTGATCTTGCCCAATTGGACTTAGTACTTAGGCAACATTCCTTTGCTAATGGACTTGGCAAATGCGAATTTGTTGAAAACTCAAGTGCTTGCAAATTGAATTCATCTAATACATCATTCAAGATCTCTCTAGTTCATCTGTAACATTGATCATTGTTAAGCTGTTATGTTGAACCTGTGACTTGTGGAGTTCATCTGCTACATAGGCTATTTTTGAAGAAGATCATGAAGTGGATAATCTTGGATGAGGCCATTTTTATTTGATGCCTTTTCTCTTCAAGATTGATAATTGTGCATTTGTGTGTTGCTTGAATAAAAAGTCCAAGGGAATTCTGGGTTTCTATTTACATACTTGTCTATTGGATTGCTCCCATTTGGTCAGATCTTTTCAACTTTAAACTTTTAAATTTTGTGCATAGGGTAGTCTCTTCATCTTCTCCTTATTTCTTTAATTTCAAAATCTCTCCCTCCATTTTCAAAACCTTCTTTGTGTGAACTACTTTCGTTCTAAACTTTGACCACTTTCAAAAAGAGATAGAAACTTTGGCCTTATGCCATTGCATTTTCAAACTTATTTTCTTAAGTCAAACATTGTAAATAAACTTAACTATACTTGACTTATACTTTCAAAAAGCAAAAAAAATAACTAACTCATCCAAATCACTTTAGGCCTTTTGTGCCTTTCAAACCTAAATTTTGTTAAAACCAACAAACTCATTTTGAAACTTATAGCATGAACTACGAGGTTTTGATCCCTCATTTATATGTTGGTACGTAGGCACAAGTTCGAAGGTCTTGTCAAACACAAAAAATATAATTAATAAATTCTTTTCTCATCCCCCCATTCTATTTGTTTGTAAACATCACTTTGTACAAAATACATATGCACACAAAAAGGGCTCCCTAGGAGTACCTAGGACACTTTGGATGCTAACACCTTCCCTCTGTGTAACCAACCCCCTTACCCGTGATCTCTGATTTTTATTAGTTTTTATTTGAAAACTGCTTACCTTTTGGGTTTTGTTCGTACTTTTTTCCCTTTTCCCTTGGAAATAATAAAAGTGCGGTGGCGACTCTTGTTAGTTGATCTCTAGCTTGTCAATAGCTTGATGATCATGAATTTCCCGCTACAGTAGAAAACCAAACAGGAAGAATATTCGTCACCGGTTAGGATGAACATATCAAGGATAGAGTTATTGGGGAAACGTGAAAACAGATCCGCTGAGGAAAATAAAGGAAATAGAGTACATTTTACCGGGTAAAGGGTAAAGGTAATGTACTCAATATCAAGAAGAATATTACCAGTTACTGGGTAATAGACTCTCGGAGACCAAAAGATCTATCTAGGTAAGAACTAGAAAGAAATGGTCAAACAAAGACTCAACCCAATTAGGATATAACTCAAGGGGAATGGTTCCATCCAGATAATAAACTGGGGAGGAAACTGAAATAATCATCATCCACGAGGAAATAACTCTGTGGGAAATGAGAAAGGATAAACTCTTTCTGCTTAAGGGGCTGATACTCTACAATTGAAGGAGGACAAACACACCAAATCTGTATGGGGAAAAATATCACCAAAGTAGGGGATCAGAAGAAAAAATCAATGCGATAAAATGCACAATGAAATATCTAATGTTTTGTTTTATGCATGAATATGTATGTATATGATTATGATTATGCTGACAAAACAACACAAAGGATACAAATAACGGTGATTTGAATCATCACTACAAAACACTCGGTTAATCTCAACAAGATGGAAACACCAACTGGAAAATTTGTTAGGGATGAAAAATCATCTAGCTCCAAATAAGTAAACTCTGGTCGGGGAAGACATGAAGAACATGCTCCCAATCAATCATGGTAAACTCCGCGAGGGAAGAGAGCATTGCTGAAGGATGATAAACTAAACATGCCGAGGATAGAGAAAGATCTGCTGAGGATCCAAACCAGTCAAAGCTGCGGGGAATTTTAAGTTAACATCATATCAAATGGGAGACAACCTTGTAGGGGACATGATCAATATTGCTCAAAATCATGCACTATCGGGAATGAGGGAACTTCCATCAGAAGACGAACCCCGCCGGGGAATAAAAGAGATAAAACTCTGAATGGGGGATCGAGCAAATTGTTTGGGATGTTGTGACTTGTTGGAACAAACCAAAGACCGTCACATTCCCCCAAAATCATCAAATTCTTCTTAGAAATTGCGAAATAAACCAATTCCTAGTCAAAGATACCCGGATCTGACTCACACAGGGGAGAAAATGTTGCGATTATGCAACATAAAATAAAAATGGGGATCTAGAGACCAAATAAAGGTTCCGGGATATCCAGGGTCCAATCATCAAGTCGTACACTAGTGGATGAAAACATGAACTTCTCAGTTGGGGAAGATGAATTGCAAAGGGGACCAATCATCATCTCAATCGAGGATAATAGGTTGCTCGGGGAGCAAACCATGGTGGGAACGAACGACGAACTGTTGGGGAGGAAAAGGTTTCCCAACCAACTGCTTGGGGAAGACAATAAATGCTTCACACTTCAAGACTTACATGTTCTTAGATTGTTGTTGACATTCCTTGCTGAAATCAATTATTCTTAAAATCTTTCATTATTATTATTATTTATTTATTTATTTTTAAGAAAAATAATTATTCATTGATTTATTTCAAAATTATCATCATAAAAATTCAATTTTAAAACAGAAACAAATAAGAATAGAAATAATTGGATAAAAGCTCAACCTTATTTGATAGAATGGTAGTCCACAAATGGCAGGATTCCATGGATATTTACAAAGTTTGAGAAATGGTAATTTACATGGAAAATGGTTACATCGAATACAATGATCATTACTCTCTCTACCAACTTCAAAATCCATTGTACTTGTCTTCGGTTGAGAATGCTGAATCGAAACCAAATGACTGCTCAAAACTGCTTCAAAGGTCATGACCAGCCAGATGCAATTACTTGCCATAATTCCTAACTTTTGCCTAGACTTCCCCAAGGTGGGGTACTCAATCTATCGGGATAAATTTTCTGTTTTCTGTCTCTAACATTTGCTTGGATCTCCCTTTCGGGTTTTCAATCCACCGAGACGCTCATTTTTGCCTAAGCCGCCCTTTCGGGTTTTTAACTTAGCGAGTTGTTCTTTTATTTTTAGGAAAAGTATTTCTTGACTGCATCGGAATTCACAAGACGAGTAAACTTTTCACCATCCATAGTTGTAAGAATCAAATCACCGCCCGAAAAGACTCTCTTAACAACATATGGGCCTTCATAATTAGGAGTCCATTTACCCCTAGCATCGGAGTTCATAATTACGAGATCACCTTCTCGGAACACACGAGGCTTGACCTTCTTATCAAAAGCTTTCTTTATCCTCTGTTGATATAGCTGACCATGAGACATGGTAGTCAATCTCTTCTCTTCAATCAAATTCAACTGATCATATCTGGTTTGACACCATTCAGCTCTAGTAATCTTGGCTTCCATCAAAACACACAATGATGGGAGCCCAACCTCCACGGGGAGCACAACTTCCATGCCATAAATAAGAGAGAAAGGGGTTTCCCCCATTGAAGTGCGGATTGATTTACGGTACCCATACAAAGCAAATGGGAGCATCTCATGCCAATCTTTGTATGTCACAACCATCTTCTGAATAATTTTCTTAATGTTATTATTTACAACTTCAACAACTTCATTCATCTTGGGTCTGTAGGAAGAAGAATTATGATGTGAAATCTTGAAGTCTTTGCAAAGAGCTTCCACCATATTATTGTTCAAGTTTAACCCATTATAAGTAATTATCTTACTTGGCACACCATAACGACATATAATTTGATTCTTGATAAACCTTACAATAACTTGCTTGGTTACATTCGCATACGATGCTGCTTCAATCCACTTTGTGAAGTAGTCAATAGCCACCAGAACGAAACGATGTCTGTTTGATGCTTTGGGCTTAATCATGCAAAACATATCAATTCCCCACACGGAGAAGGGACATGGAGAGGAAATGAAATTTAACAATGTCGGAGGAACATGAATCTTATCCGCATAAATTTGACACTTGTGGTACTTCTTCACAACCTTGCAACAGTCAGATTCCATTATCATCCAATAGTAACCTGCTCTCAACATCTTCTTTTCCATAACATGTCCATTGGAATGAGTACCAAAGGAACCTTCATGGACTTCAGTCATCAATAAGTCTGCTTTGTGTCTATCCATGCATCTAAGCAAAACCATATTGAAGTTTATCTTGTAAAGCACATCACCATTCAAATAGGAATTGCCAGCTAATCTTCTCAAAGTCTTCTTATCTTTCAAAGATGCCCCTGACGGGTAAATCTGGATTTGGCCCTCTTAACAACATATGAGCCTTCATAATTAGGAGTCCATTTTCCCCTAGAATCTGGCTTGAAAGATAAGATCTTCTTGAGCACAAGGTAACCTTCTATAAATACGCGAGGTCTGACCTTCTTGTCAAAAGCTTTCTTCATCCTCTGCTGATATAACTGACCATGACACATGGCAGTCAACATTTTCTCTTCGATCAAATCCAGTTGGTCATATCTGGTATGACACCATTCGGCTTCAGTCAACTTGGCTTCCATGAGCACATGCAATGATGGGATCTCAACCTCTTCGGGGAGCACAACTTCCATGCCATAAACAAGAGAGAAAGGGGTTGCCCCTGTTGAAGTGCGGATGGATGTATGATACTCGTGCAAAGCAAATGGGAGCATCCAATGCCAATCCTTATATGTTACAACCATCTTTTGAATAATCTTTTTGATGTTCTTGTTTGCAGCTTCAATAACCCCATTCATCTTAGGTCTATAGGATGAAGAATTATGATGTGCAATCTTGAAGTCTTTACAAAGAGCTTCCATCATATTATTGTTCAAGTTTGACCCATTATCAATAACAATATTACTTGGCACACCATAACGACATATAATTTGATTCTTGATAAACCTTACAACAACTTGCTTGGTTACATTCACATACGATGCCGCTTCAACCCATTTTGTGAAGTAATCAATAGCCACCTAAATGAAACGATGTCCATTTGAAGCTTTAGGTTCAATCATGCCAATCATATTGATTCCCCACATGGAGAAAGGCCGTGGAAAGGAAATGACGTTCAATAGTGTCGGAGGAACATGAATATTATCTGCATATATTTGACACTTGTGGCATTTCTTCATAAACTTGCAACAGTCAGATTCCATTGTCAGCCAATAGTAACCTGCTCGCAACATCTTTTCCGCCATTGCATGTCCATTGGAATGAGTGCCAAAGGAACCTTCATGGACTTCCGTCATCAATAGGTCTGCTTCGTGTCTATCCACGCATCTGAGCAAAATCATATCGAAGTTTCTCTTGTGCAAAACATAACCATTTAGGTAGAAGTTGCTGGCTAATCTTCTCAAAGTCTTCTTATCTTTCAAAGATTCCCCAGACGGGTAAATCTGAATTTGGAGGAAACACTTGATATCATAATACCATCGCTTTTCATCTTTGACTTCTTCAACAACAAACATATGAGTTGGCCTATCAAGACGCATCACAGTCAAATTGGGAACCTCATTCCAATATTTCACTATAACCATTGAAGCCAACATTGTAAGAGCATCTGCCATCCGGTTTTCATTTCGAGGGATATGATGAAACTCAACCCTTGTAAAGAAAGTTGAAATCCTCCTCGCATAATCTCTATATGGTATCAAATCGGGTTGATTCGTCTCCCATTCACCTTTGATTTGATTCACAACCAAAGTTGAATCTCCATAGACGTCTAAGTACTTGATTCTGAGATCAATGGCCTCTTCAAGTCCCATAATGCAAGCTTCATTCTCAACCATATTGTTTGTACACTTGAAAGTCAATCTAGCTGTAAATGGAAAATGTGTGCCTTGAGTGTAAGAACAAAGTTGGTTCTACAATATATCTCTAAGATTTTGATGATAACAAAGGATGAAACAAAAATGGCACCCTAACAAAAAAAATCTTAAGTGCGCAGGACTCTGATCAAACTATCAGAAAGATGAATCATCATATACATAATCCAGCACTTAGACACCACTTAGAGGAAACACGTCTAGAAGGTTCTGACTCGGATCAATGTAGGAACCAGCAAAAACAAAAAGAAGTTAGAAACTCGTTAAAAAAAGAATGAATTTAAACTCCGAATCTGAAAAAGTCAAGATTATAGAGAAACTCTGACTTGGTCAGACAGAAGCAACCTCTGAAGACGAACTCTGATTAACAAGACTCTGAATACGGATTCACCAGCTCAGAACGCGTAACCATGAAGAAATCTGTTTTTAGAAAGAAACTATTTCTAGAAGGAAATTATGACGCGCCCAAAACTGTTTTTGAAAGAAACAAGGAGAGTAATGACAATAATCATTCTTCAATGACCAAGATCCTGTCATCACCCAACGGTGCTCTCAAACTCCTATATAAAGGACGGAATGCATCACAAGAAAATAGACCTAAGACACACAAGAATCCAAATCTCTCAATTATCCTCTTTTACTTTTTCACGAGCTGCTACTCTTACGCGAAAACTGTTGCTCTTATATTTCTATAATATTTGCTTGTTATTAGAAGCACTGTGCATTACAAATCTTATCTAAGATACTTCCTCAAGTGACTCTGTGTAGTCTGAATACTTGAGAGGGCTAAGGGATTATTCTCTTAGATAGTTGTTTGTGTAATCTCTCAATATTAGTGAACTAAGTCCTTTTTAAAGGCGAAATCACCTTGGCCGAGTGGACTAGGGTAGCTTTGAATTTCAAGTGAAACAGTATAAAATTCGGTGTCAATTTGTTTTTACTCTGTGTGTGTCTAAACGATCAAAAAGTTTTCTTTTCCAAAACAATTCAAACCCCCTTTCTTGTTTTTCTCCACCTTCTTTGAGGAGTAATGATTACTGCCCCAATGCCATTACCATACTAATTAACAACTCCATCAAATACCATGCCCCAACGGGAACCAGGTTCTGGCCCTTCTTCGAGCAACAGTTCATCATAATCTTTCATCTTCAAGTACAAGATCTCTTCATCAGGAAAGTCATATTGCACTGACTGGTAATCTTTGATCGGTTGGTGAGCTAAATGGTCAGCCAAGACACTACCTTTGATTGCTTTCTGAGATCAGTATTCAATATCATACTCTGATAACAACATCTATCAACGGGCAATCCTTCCAGTTAAAGCAGGCTTCTCAAAAATATACTTGATTTGATCCATTTTGGATATCAACCAAGTGGTATGACTCAACATATACTGACGCAGACGCTTAGCAGCCCAAGCCAATGCACAACAAGTCTTCTCTAGCATAGAATACCGAGTCTCACAGTCGGTGAACTTCTTACTGAGGTAGTAAATTGCAAATTCTTTCTTTCCAAACTCATCTTGCTAACCAAGAACACAACCCATACTCTCTTCAAGCACAATAAAATTCATGATCAGCGGTTTTCCTTCAATAGGCGGAGACAGAATCGGAGGTTCAAGCAGATATTCTTTGATACTATCAAAATCTTTATGGCAATCTTCGGTCCAATCACAAAACTGATCTTTCCGAAGAAGCTTGAATATAGGCGCACATGTGGCAGTCATGTGTGAAATGAATCTTGAGATATAATTCAAGCGGCCGAGAAAACCTCTAACTTGCTTCTCAGTTTTGGGTGCCGGCATGTCTTGTATCACTTTGACCTTGGCAGGACCAACTTCAATACCTTTTTCGCTGACAATAAAGCCCAATAACTCACCAGAACGAACACCAAAAGTACATTTATTAGGATTCAAGCAGAGTTTATACTTCCTCAAGCGCTGGAATAGCTTAAACAAATGCTCAACATGTTCCTCTTCATCAATGGATTTAGCAATCATATCATCAACATAGACTTCAACCTCTTTATGCATCATATCATGAAAAAGAGTAGTCATTGCTCTTTGGTAAGATGCACCAGCATTCTTCAAACCGAAAAGCATCACTCTATAATAGAATGTTCCCCATGGTGTAATGAATATGGTCTTCTCTATATCTTCGGGTGCCATCTTGATCTGGTTATAACCAGGAAATCCATCCATAAATGAAAACACTTTGAATTTAGTTGTATTGTCTACCAACATATCAATGTGTGGCAGAGGGAAATCATCTTTCGGATTGACTTTATTCAAATCTCTATAATCGACGCACATGCGGACTTTTCCATCCTTCTTCGGCACAGGCACAATATTGGCCACCCACTGCGGATACTCAGCAGTCACAAGGAAACCAACATCAATTTGCTTATGCACTTCTTTTTTGATCTTCACTACCATATCAGGATGAGTTCTTCTCAACTTTTGCTTGACTAGCGGGCATTTTGGCTTCAACGGCAATCTATGCTCCACAATCTCAGAATCCAAACCAGGCATATCTTGATAGGACCAAGCAAATACATCTGAATACTCTCGAAGAAGATCAACCAACCCCTTCTTAGCATCAGAACCCAATCGAGACCCAATCTTGACTTCCTTCACATCATCTTCGAAACCCAAGTTGACTAACTGGATCTGCTCTTCGAATGGCTGAGTGGCTTTTCCTTCATGCTCAAAAAGACGAGACAATTCATCACTTACTTCTTCATCACTTTCCTCCTCAACCTCAAACACAAGGAATTCAAAATTTGGAGAAGGAGAAGGATCATTGTATTCAATGGGGTTAGAAACCAACCTGCATAATGATTTGATATTTTGATTTTAGAGAAGTGAATTGTGACCAAATATTATGCAGATGGACAATTATTATTTATTTATTTATGTTTTTTGTGATTACCATTTTCAGAATAAAGCAAAAAGTAAAAATAAAACATCATAGATGTGGATGAATAGAATTATATTTTATTGATGATCAAATTGAAATTCCCAAACAATGCTCACTTCTCCCTTAGGCATAGGAGAAGGTTTTTCAAAAACAAAATAAAAGCAATTACTTAGATCGATGCATAATAACATGAATATCAACAGTAATCCAATTGTTGCAAGCTTTTCCATGCGTCACAAAATTGGTGCAGTCTTCCTCTTCATCATCCTCTAGCACAACAGCTAATTGTTGTTCATTACCATGAATGAACCCTCCGGTACGGAAACTGAGTTGTACATCTTCAGATCTGACTACTGACGAACCTTGTTGGAACCCCAAACCGGCTATGATGATGTTGTCGGAGACCTCTACCATGCTCCCCCACTGATCAGACTGACCATCTTCAATAATCTTCCTTGCATCTTTAAATGAGGACATAGGTGCCCCAACTCTCTTTTCAACAACAATAGATAAGGCTTGGAACGGAGTTCCAACCTCATCCTCAACTTCAACATAAGAGAAAGATGACAGGTGGCTGACCAACAACGCCTTTTCTCCGCCAACAATAACTAACTTCCTATTCTTGACAAACTTTAGTTTCTGGTGCAATGTTGAAGAAACGGCTCCTGCCTCATGAATCTATGGCCTTCCCAATAAATAACTGTAGGTCGGGTGGATATCCATTACTTGAAAAGTAATTTGGAAGTCACTCGGACCTATCTTTACAGGAAGGTCCACCTCTCCAATCACAGTCTTGCACGAACCGTCAAAGCTTTGACGATCATGCCAATATATCTCATAGGCGCTCCTTGATATGACAACCTGGACAAAGTCGACTTTGGAAGTACATTCAATGAGGAGCCGGTGTCTACTAGCACATTTGATAGAGCGTTATCTTTGTAATTCATCGAGATATGCAGAGCCAAATTATGATTCCTACCCTCCTCAGGGAGTTCTTCATCACAGAAACTGAGATTATTGCAGGAAGTGATGTTAGCTACAATATGATCAAACTGATCCACAGTAACATCGTGTTCCACATAGGCTTGTTTAAGAACTTTCTGCAGTGATTCTCTATGCGCTTCTGAATTCATCAATAGAGATAATACTAAGATCTTCGAGGGGGTTTAGAGCAGCTACTCCACCAAGTTGAATTCACTCTTCTTAATTAGCCTGGGCACTTCATCATCGTCATTAGGCTTCAAACTGCTGGACTCACCAGACTGACACCTTGGAGCACTAACAAACTCTACTACTGGCAGATCTAACTTCTTGTTAACAGATATATCCTCCACATTCTTTGGGAACACCGGCCCAAACACACGACCTTTACGGGCCACCTTAGTAACATCAGCAATGCTTACAACAGAACTGGTTGTAGGCAAAGGGACCTCTTGAACATCTTTCAACATGATAGCATTATAGTGATACGGGATAGCTTTATCGTATAGATACGGGAATGGGCCCGCTAACCATATAACCAACGGCGATACCGATCTATTGATGACGCTATTACTATTGTTGCTATCAAATGAAATCACCACTCTCTCTGGTGTCTTGAATACTGGCACTATTACATTGACATCATTATCTATGTGACGGGATTGAACAATTTGAATCAAACCTTTATCCATCAACCTCTATATGTCTCTCTTCACAACCATACAACCTCTGGGATTGACACTGCAAATAGCACAACCATCATGATCATGCTCACAATCGCTCACCAAGCAAATATCCTTGTGCATCCTCACCAAGGACCTCCTAATGAAGCGTGTATCGAATACTTTGAACTTGCCAGGAAAACCGTCCACCATATTAACAGATGAATTTCCATGGGTAGGCAGTGGATTAGCTTTTATGTTTTGCGCACGGTCCTCAAAGGACACCATTCCACTCTTTACCAGCTTCTGAACTTCATACTTGAGGGGGTAGCAATTTTCCATATCGTGTTCGGGGGCTCCTTGATGAAAAGCACAGTGGAGTTCTGGTTTATACCACCATAGATGTGGTTCAAAGATTTGCGGAGGATTTCTTGGTTGTAACAGGTTCTTGAGAACCAAAGATGGATATAATTTTGCGTATGTCATCGGAATTGGGTAAAAAGAGACCTTCTTCCTCTCAAAATTTGGTTGTTGATGATTGTTGGTATTGTTGTTATTGTATGTATTTGTTCGTTGTTGTGGTTGTTGTTGTATTGGTCTTGACCGATTGGCTGAAAATACAAGAATGACTGGTGATACGTGATGGTGGTGTTGACGGGGTGGTTGACTTCTTCTTACCTGAGGCCTCCTTTGCCTCCCAATTGAAACTGCATTAGCTTCACTCTCCTTCTTCTTGCTGAAACGGTTGCCATACCTCTTGTTGGATGACACCTCCTCTCTAGACAACCGTCCTTCTCGGACACCTTCTTCAAGCCTCGTCCCCATGTTTACCATTTTGGTAAAGTCACTGGGGGCACTGGCAACCATCCGCTCATAATAAAATGAGCTCAGGGTCTTAAGAAAAATCTTAGTCATCTCCTTTTCCTCTAAAGGAGGGGTAATCTGAGCAACAATCTCTCTTCATTGCTAAGAATACTCCTTGAATGTCTCCTTATCCTTATGAGACAATGACCTCAACTGATCTCTATCTGGAGCCATATCAACATTATACTTATACTGCTTCACGAATGCTTCACCCAAATCATTGAACGTGCGGATGCTCGCACTATCTAATCCCAAGTACCACCTCAGAGCGGCACCGATCAGACTGTCTTGAAAATAATGGATCAATAACTTATCATTATCGATTTGAGTAGACATCTTTCGGGCGTACATCACCAAATGACTGAGTGGACAAGTGTTCCCTTTGTATTTTTCAAAGTCAGGCACTTTGAACTTCACCGGGATCTTCACATTTGGAACCAAACAAAGTTCCGCGACACTCTTCCCAAACAAGTCTTTACCCCTCAAAGTTTACAATTCCTTACGCAGCTCAAGGAATTGGTCCTTCATCTCATCCATCTTCTCATACACATCAGGGCCTTCAGACGGCTCAGAATGATAGATGGTGTCTTCTACACAAGGTAAAGTATGCACAACAGGTGGCGGCACAGACATGACCGGGCTAGATACCGGCATGAAAGCAAATGTAGGTGCAAAACCTTCAGGCACGAAGTTCGGCGGCATTCCCCAAGGGAATCCGGCAGGCATGTTGGGTGCAAAGTGAGCAGCGGTTGTAGCAATGGTAGAGGTAGCCACCTCTAAAATGACAGTCCTCTGAGGAGGAGGAGGAGTTGCATGCATTGGAGAAGACTAACTCTGAGCAGCTAGGACTGACTCCATCATGGCAGTCAGACAAGCAATATCATCCTTCAGGTCTATGTTCTCTTGCTCTAGATGTTCCATGATCTTTGAGTGATTGGCGCGAGTATTTTATCGATGAGACAGCTTGAGTACAGAAGAAACACCAATGAGACATTTGGCGAAAGAGAAACTTGCTTATGCAAATGATGTATGAAATGCAATGCTTGATTATTTTTATTTTCAAGGAACTTACTATATTATTTGCAAGTGTGTGTGTGTGTGTGTGTATATATATATATATATATATATATATATATATATATATATATATATATATATATATATATATATATATATATATATATATATATATATATATATATATATATATATATATATATATATATATATATATATATATATATATATATATATATATATATATATATATAACAATAATTGCAACAATTTGATATGACCATAAAAATCTCTTTTATTTATATAATTGGAAGGATTATACAGAGTACAATTTTAGAAACCAACTGAAAATACAAGAGAAAAGGAGACTAGATATCCTAAGGATCCCTAATAACAACATCAGAAGATCTGGTTGTAGGCGCGTACTTTCTTCGACTGCGTCCGATCTCGGTCTCAAAAGAAGCCTTCATCTGAGTCTTCTCGAGGACAAGTTGATCAACAATCTTCTTCCAAACGACGGAAGGCTAAGGCATACTAGAGGAAGATGAAACCTCTAGCTCTCTTTGTCTCTTTATCACTCGGTCTTCAAGTAGCTCAATAAGTGCATTTTTGTCCTTAGACTCAAGCTGCAACTCCTCATACTTTCTGCTTAAAGCATTGAAACGCTCTTCCCACATATCCTTCTCTTGTTTCATCTTGGTGAGCACATCTTCCAACTCCTCTACATCTTGGTTAGGGAGAGTCAATGGCTCAACTACAACCATAAACATAGGTATCTCACAAGGATAAGGCATCTTCAATTCCAAAGCTATTTTGTTCACCCAAAGAGTGTAAGCTTCCAAAGTTACACAATTGCACGGACAAAGCTCGGATCTTCCTTTCTTATACACATTATGCCAAGCATGCACAATCTTCTGCTTCAAATGTTGGGGATCTTTACCCTCTTGATAGAAAAGACCTTCTAACAAAGTGTTATTAGGTTTGTCTCTCAAGGGGAACCCAAGTTAATGACGAGCCAAAGCAGGGTTGTAGTTAATTCCTCCTTGTGTACCAATGAGAGGCACATTAAAGAACTCACCACAATAATCAATAATATCCAAACTGCTCAAAGAAGGGTCATACCAAACTATATCATCATTAATGAGATACATAAGTCTCTGAGACCACCGTAGACATTGTTTGTTCTCCACAAAAGCAGGTGTCTGAGGCAAGTACAAAATAAACCACTTGTACAGAAGAGGAACACAACACACAATCGTTCCACCACCTTTAGAACTACTTAGATGGAAAGAGAAGTACATATCACCTAGCAAAGTAGGCACAGGATTCCAAATCAATAAAATTCTAATGGCGTTAACATCAACAAAACCGTTAATGTTAGGGAATAAAGCTAATCCATAGATGAGCAACGCAAAGATAGCTTCAAAAATATCCATACTACCGGCTTGAGCAAAGGTAGTAGCTTCCTTGATGAGGAATTCATAAGTCATGAATGGTATGATACGCATGAATGCATGATATGCATGAATGCATGAATGCAACAATCACAAATAAGGGATCACACACAAGGAAAACAGACAAATGTCGAGGGGTAAATCAAGTCATTGTCAATATCAATCATCCGTTTTGGTGGATTATGGTTTTCACCTTATCAACACCCAAGTTCCATTGATATTGATAAGACTTGATTGGATTAACCAAGAATCAAGGGTTTGTTGCGAGTCACGAGCATGGAGTCTGGGTAAGAACCATCCCAAAGGAATGAACTAAGGATAAAAAACCTGCAGGTCATGTTCTAAAAGGTTCCCAGAGTCTTAATTCCATCTATCAGATATTACAGGTTAGGATGACTGACTCATCAACCCATAATATTCTCAAGAGAAACTCGTCTGAGTGTAGTAACGCGTAACAACTATTATCAAGTCTACACTTGAACAGTCTCTGCACTACATCCTAAATAGGCCAAGAGGGGTTAAATGTTCTATGGTCCTCAGCTTCTCGGACCCCAAATCAGAGATAGTAATGCCTAACCGCAAATAAATTGTGTGACATTCTTAACTCCAAAAGGGTCTTCACTAAGTAGATGGATCTTAAGCCAACTTGTTAAGGACTATTCCACACAAGTGGAACATGATTATACCATCCTCTTATCTTAATTACACTCAAGTTTGGGTTAGAACTTATCTCACGACTCAGAGATCACCAAGCACAATAAGCAGATTATATCATACCAACAAATATACAGTTATATACACACACACACACAAAAGTAGGCTAAACTCACTAGAGACTACTCCCCATCAGAGTCGCTACTTAATTTCTGTAGCGGTAAATTCATGACCATCAATCTATGAATAAGTTAGACGTTAATAAAACCAGAGTCGCCACCGCGCTTTTATTGTTTCCAAGGGAAAAGGGAAAAGTACGAACAAAATCCAAAAGATAAGAAGTTTTCAAATCAAAACTAATATAATGCAAGAGATTACAGGTAAGGGGGTTGGTTACACAGAGGAAAGGTGTTAGCACCCAAAGTGTCCTAGGTACTCCTAGGGAGCCCTTTTTTGTGTGCATATGTGTTTTTGTACAAATGATCTTTGCAATAAATAGAGTGGAGGGATGAGAAAAAAATTCATTAATTATATTTTTGTGTTTAACAAGGCCTTCGGACTTGTGCCTACGTACCAACATAAAAATGAGGGATCAAAACCTCGTAGTTCGTGGTAACAATTTCAAAGTGGGTGCATTGCTTTTAACAAAATTTTAAATTTAAAAGGCACAAGGGCCTAAAAATGGTTTGAATGAATGTTAATTCTTTTTGGCTTTTGAAATTTAAAGTCAAGTATAATTAAATTTATTTACAAGTTTGATTAAGAAAAAGTTTGGAAATGCAATGGCATAAGGCTAAAGTTTCTAGTTTGCAATATGGTCAAAGTTTAGAAATCAACAAACACAAGCAAGGAAGATTTTAAAAGGAGGGAGAGATTTTGAAATTAAAGAAGTGGGGAGGAGATGAAGAGACTAATCCTAAGCACAAAATTAAAATTTGAGAGTTGAAAAGATCCGACCAGTGGGTTGCAATCCAATAGACAAGAGTGTCATATAGAAACCCAAATTTCCCTTGGACTTTAGAATCACACAACAATCAATACACAAATAGCAAGTTGAAGAGCAAAGCATCAAATAAAGATAGCCGCATCCAAGCTTAGTAACTCCATGATCTTCTTCAAAATTTCTCATGTATCAGATGACTTCCAAGATGGCATAAGTCATAGGTTCAAAATAACAGCTTCACAATGATCATGTTGCATATGAACTCAAATATATCTCCAATGATGTATCAGATGAAGTTTCAATTCACAAGCATTTGGTCTCATGAAAGTTGGCATTGGCTAAGTCCTTTGCATAGGGAGAGTTGCCTAAATTCTAAGTCCAATAGTCTTAGATCAAACCAACAGTCCAGACAAGATGTTTTTTTAGGGTTTTTTGTTCTTATTGTGTACATTAAGGTCAAAAGACCACACAATCAAACAAGTATATACAAACACAAAATATCACAACATATGGTCCAAATGGACAAAGTGAAAATGACATTAAAGTAAACAAATTGAATGGTATGAATAATGGTAAATGAATAAGGCTTTAAAAATTAAAATGCATTAAAATTAAATGACTTGAAATTAAATGTTAGTTGTTAATGAATTAGAAGTTAGTATTGCTTTTGCTTTGATTTTGTTTAAGTCATTCTTTGGAGAATACTCAACCCACTTATCACAAGCATGAATCCTTGAACCAAGACATCTTTCAAAAGAAGGAAAAAATGCCATGTTTCCATACAATACCATGAAAGAGGGGAGACTTACAATCTCACTAACTAGAATGATATGCCTTTTGTATCAAAATTTAGTGTTATGTTAAGCAATCATAATTGGACTTATGTAGAAGTCACAAGTATTTGAGGTCAGACAATAGAATTTTGGTGTTAATGCATGTTAGAGACATAGTATGGTTAACTATGCTCATGAAACATATCACACACAAAAAGAATATGCAAAGAGGTGGACCTAATCTCATCCATACTGATGTTAATTTTGCAATCAACTAGCCTTAGGATATAGAGATATCATAGGTTCATGACATGAATGTATAAAGAAGGGGAATGAGATGAAGAGGGGGGGGGGGGGGGGGGGGGGGAATGGATCAACACAAATTGGACAAAGGAGGACTTTTACCAAGTTAAGATCATTCATTCATTTTGGGAGATGGAATGTACATTCCATCAATCCCCTAAATCCAATGATCTTAACCTAACAAAGTCAAATCAACCTTGACCAAGGCCCGACATCACAAGTCAAACTCACAAAGTCAATTAAAATGGCTCTACACAATTAATTTGACATTTAAAAAACTAAAAATAATAAAAATATGCATTAAATTAAATTATGGTTGGTCAAATTCCTAAAAACCTCATCAAAACACCAAAGAAATGGCCATGAGATTTATCATAGATCAAACAAGGTCAAAGGACCATGGAGAAAAAAATTCAGAATTTTTGGAAACCTAAAAGTATTTTAAAACAATTAAATATTTTCACAAAATCAATTAAATCATGAAAAATATTAATAATGATCCAAAAAATACTTTTAATCCAGAAAATGAAAGAGGATTTTATTTAATTTTTTTTGGTGAAACTCTCATATTTTTTGGATCAATATTAAATTTAATATGAATTAATGAAAATAAAAGAAATAAAATGAAAATCAAATAATCAGAAAAAACGTGGACCACTTGATCTCCCTCATTAATTGAGGTGGCAGATCAAGTGGATGAAAACGCGCATTCCATGGTACACTTGAGTCAGCGCGCCACGCAGCTGGTAATCAAAAGGAGCGCTCAGGATTAAAACAATTTGAAATGATCCAATGGCTTAGAACGTGTCCAGCACATCGTCGGAGCAAACTACCGGTCATCTTCTCCGATGACCCTGGCCGGACTGGTTCTCTCATCACCATCACATAAATGAAAAAAGAGGACATGATCTTAAAGAAAAAATGGCATAGATCATGAATATGACCTCAATTTGACCTAACTCCAAGTATATTGAGAGATACATAGAGTTGAATTTTGAGGTGTATGAACTGAGTTGCTTCGATTTGATCTCAAAACAACTCAATCTTCTTGTCTACATTGGTAGGACTTCAGACAATCAAGGATCCAAGAGAATTGATGAGAACTGAGAGAGAATCGAAGAGAAGAAAAATCTGGAAAAATACCTTCAATGATGTGCAAAACTTGATCTCTCTTGCTTCAATTCGTGTTTGATCTTGCTTGTGGAGCTTGCATAAGTAGATTAGGAATGGTACAAAGCTTTGGGTCCTGGATTTTTTGAATCTCCAAACAGTGAGATTTAAACTCAAATTTCAAGTGAAATTTATCAGGTTTTCCTTTCAATTGTGAGGGTTTCAAAGGTTGGAGGCAAAGCTAGCGCGTAAGGTCCTTCAAAACTGATGCAATGGAACTCTATTTATAGCAAATGCAAGTAATATTTGCACACTTGAAAATGATTCCAAATTTGGCAATGTGAAGTGCACGCTTGCATGGGCATGTACAGGCCCATGAAGCAACTCAATTAGGTCCAAATGCAAGTGAGACTGAGTCTGAATGAGAATTGGATTGCAAGGCAAGAGTGTATTGACATTTGAAGAATGATTCTTGCCAACTGATACAGGTCATACAACCATGTTCAAGCCATGCACAGACCCCTCAAACCTTGTCCAAAATGAATGAATTTAGACTCTTTAGAAATGTTAGATCAAGAGGAACAACTCTTATGTTTAACACTTTATCATTTGGAACTTGTATCATGCTGAATTTTGAGGTGGAAGTTTGGAAATTTCAACATGTCAAAATATTTTCTAAGTGTTAAGCCATATGTTCAATTATTCCACTTTGGCTAACTTTTTATGTGAGCTCCAAATGAGAAAAGTGTATTCATAAAAGTTGTAGCCCTTTCAAAAAAATTCAAAATAGTAACCAATTTGACATCATTTGGATTTGGGATGAATGAGTTATGCATTTTTGAAGTTGAGGAAAATCATTTGTTCAATGGTATTGGTCCAAAATGACCTATAATGTATCCTCATATCACATGCTCATAAAAGTTGATTTAGCTCTTACTCAAAACATAAAAGTTGAATTATACACCTTGAATTTGATTTTGAAACTTGTAAATCTTTCATCTCATAAAAATTGAGCAAGTTATGGCCTTGGGAAGTTGACTTTCAAATTAGGGTTTAGACAAAATGACCTATAATCTTTCAACATAAAAAATGACTTTCCAAGCAAAACTAGCTCTAGACCTCAACATGAAAGTTCTTTGGAATGTCACTTAGAGTAACTTTTCTCTCAGAATCATTTTCATATGATGAAAATTGTAGGAGATAGGGTCTAGGGGAAGCCAGTTTTGATCAGATGAATTCCTCTGGTCAACCACCATCAACCCCCTTGCTAACTTGTAATTCTCTTGACTTTTTGGACTCATGGGAGATCATATATGCATAAGATGATGAAATTTGAAGTACACCTTGAAACATTTGATCAATTGGTGAAGAAGTTACACAAGATACCCAGATGAACTAGGGTTTCCAAGGCAAACCAACTCCAAACTCTTGAAGAATTCTTGATCAAAATAACATGTAGAGATCATGGGGACTCATATATGATGCTTTAGATCCATTGTGGATCATTCCTTGGTTAAGCTCTTAGCAATGAGGGTCTTAAACCCTAGATGTGAACTTGATAGATCAAAGGTGATAATGTGCCCTACCTACAAAAGGAGTTAGGCAAATGCAAAGACATATTTTTGGTATTTTAGTTAGTAAAGATGATAAAATACAAAGCATGATACAATCACATAGTGCTTGGTGATCTCTCCCAAAACAAACCCAATGAAAGAGGGGTAAGGAGAATGCCAAGGTATGATCCCAATGCTAATGCATATGATGAGATAGCATGAGGGATCTTAGGGTCAAAATTGGGGTCTTACACACTCATGTATGTTTCGCATTGTTTCAGTAAGTATTGTTATTATCGTATCCATAGAGACTAGTGTGATATCACTGACATTCAATAGTTAATAGGGTTTTAAGTGAAGGGTTTACAAGATTTTTTATTGCGGAAATTAAAGGAATGTAAACGGAAAATGTTTAAGAAAATGAACAAATAGATAAACTTTACGGATTAAATTTCATTAACTTATATCACATGTATTCTCCTGATCTCTTATATGAATCCTAGTTCTTAATAGCTATTATCATGTATCACTCACCAACATCATTTATGTATAAACAATGGCATGGGTTCTACCGTATTATTTAATCAACGATCTCTCAACCTATTAATCAACACGATAACATTAAGAATCGATACAAGGAGTGAATATTAAATTCAACTCTATTTCCTGAATTTTGCTTTTAATAGATGATTATCTTAAGTCGGGATTCGAAAGGCATTTCTCAATAATGATTCAAATCCATACAAGTAACAATTAAATAAAGATAACATCAATATTGATTCATAACTAGTTCATACAATAATGATAAAAAAAGACAGAAGTTAGCTACTCATGGTAGCTTGGTACAAGTGAGAAGAATAGAGATGAATGAGCATCAATCTTGATTTCTCGATGATAGTTGCATATCCACCTTCAATTTCTCAAGATCACACTTTCTCCCCTGCCAACAAGTTTTTTATCTCAGAAAATATGATAAGATCCCTTTTTCATGTTCTGAATGGTATATATACTAGTCTTGAAATCACACTCTCGCTAATCCCAACCTAGTCGCGCTAAGTGCAACAACCTTTCTTCATCATGAAGCAATTTGACATGTCAGCATCCTAAACCGTCTTACCTCGCTTAGCCCCAGAAAGTTAAGCTAAGCAAGCTCTCACTACAAACATGCTAAGCGCGTCATACTTTTGGTGACTTAGAAAATTTTCCTCATTTGTTTTCGCTTCAAGCATGCTTGAAGCACAACTTTCTGGAATTTTGAATCTTCTCTTGCTTAAAGCGCACTAGAAGTGAAATTATATGTATTTCTCTTCTTTTGCTCACTTCAAGCATGCTAGGAGTGCCACTTTATGATTTTCTTTATACCCTGCTCGCTTGGAGCTCGCTCAACGCGCTAGTTGAAGCTTTTCTTCTTTGTTTTTCCTAATACACTCTTGCCTTGATCAAATACCTACAAAATGAGTTGGACTTAGGTGGAAATTGTATAAATTAACTCTTATCCTAACACAACCAGTATTTACATCAAAAATAGAATTTTAATACTCGTAACCTATGAAACAAGTTAATAAGTGCAATGATTCCCATGTGTCTATGTACCATATTTTACCACATATCACAAACTCACTAGCCTTAACCACTTCGCCCTTACAGACCTCATGATTTAGGGATTGTGAACCATTATGTCCTCACTTAACCATTTCTCCCTTACATATCTCATGCTTGAAGGACTATGGAATGTTTTGTCCTTCCTTAACCACCATGCCCTTACATGCCTCGTGTTTGAGGGATATGGCTTGATATGTCTTCACTTAACCATTTTGCCCTTGCAAGCCTGGTATTTGATAGATTGTGAACTATTACATTACTACCCAAGTCCATTGAGTATCAACGTTCCTGACCCATTTGCCTTCTATCTCGTAAAGCGTATAGAGAGGACTAAGTACAATTTAGGTGAGGTCGGACGCCAATAAGAATATCTCAATCATAATAGGAAGTTCGTCATGCCATATGTATTATAGTAGATGACTTATCAAGCATTTTCCTTAAAACTAACAATAATATCCTCGTCATATTAAAATAGTTTAAAGTTTCACTGAGTTGGATAATGTTGAAAGACAGTTTTTAGGTGTCGGGTTTTTGTTATCGTATCCACAGAGATTGTAAGATATCACTGCCGTTCAATGGTTGAATTAATCTTAACTTATAGTAACACTAGGGTTTTGGGTTTTAATCAAGTTATCTTGCATACGAAGTAATTAATTGCGGTAAAAGTTACGTTTTGATTAATATGAGAAATATTGTCAGAGTTAGGTTTCAATGATTACACTTGCTTTGCATGTTTTTGCACGGTCAACAATATTATAAACTCCTTTAGATGATAAATAATTTCACAAAGTCCTCTCAATGCGTTTCTCTCGAACACCCATTGTGAGTTTTGTCTTTTTGATCCATTGTTTCTCTCGAACACAATCTATCAAAAAGACAACGTTTTGGTTCAACCTTATGGTGAACAAAATCATTCGTTACTATCTCTAGCTAACAAACAAGTTTGGATGAAAACCTAGGTCAAGAATCGGTAAACATCTCTCGATCAAATACCAACACAAAGAGTTTTAAATAGAAACAAAGTTTTCATCATATATTTACCGTTAAAGAGTTTACATATGAGGATCCTTACATTTACACACAAAGCTTGGAAATCACCTACATCTAACCTTGACAAATGGAGACTTAGCTACTCATTTTCATGGTAGCTTGGTCGGCAAGTAAGAAAAGAGGGTTGATCAACATCCAAGTCGAATGATCGAAGTTGGATGGGAATCCACCTTCTTTTTGTGGAAGATGGTTGCTAGATGAAGAGAAATGAAATTAGGGCATAAAATCCCCCACAAAGCAATGCTGTAAAATATCTAAGAGAAAGTACAAAAAATGGAAAAGTTGGTAAAAAGTGGTCTAAAGTGGTCTAAAGTGGTCTGGGCACAAAAGGTGGCACCTGCTACTTATAGACAAGTGCAGAACTGTCACGTTCGCTAGGCGAGCAGAATGGCTCGCCTAGCGAAGGCCAAAAATGGGCACAAAATGCCCCTGCGCCCAGAGAAAACTGGGCCTGTGAACTGTCATGTTCGCCTAGCGAACAGACCTTCGCCTAGCGAAGAACTCGCTTCAACCTTCGCCCCAGCGAGGTTGAGAGGTTTTGCTACTGGAATGCTCGCTGGGGACTCGCTAGAGCCTCGCCTAGCGAGCTAGTGCTGGCTGCTCATTTCACCAAAACAGACTGAATTCGCTGCCACTTCGCCTTCAGTTCGCCTAGCGAATTAATTAACCAATTTACTGGAGCCTTTCGCCAGGAGCTCGCCTAGCGAAGGTTTTGCTTCGCCACATCCTCGCCTAGCGAGCTGGCAGATAGAATGCTTGTTTGCTTTGGTTCCTTTGCCAATTTTGTTGTGTCTTCATTATCAATTAATTCATGCCTTTCCTGCACAATAACACACACATCAAAGGCACCAAGCTTGTTTATCAATGTAATGCATTCCATGTAAAATGAATGTGGTTTTGGCAATTTTAGCAAGGCAAAAGAGTGAAAGATGCCCACATATGATATCTCAAATAAGCACTTTTGGGCATCTAACAACTCTCCCCAACTAGATTCTTGCTTGTCCTCAAGCAAAGTATGCCTCTTGAAAGACAAGAGGATTTGCATAAAGAAACAGTTTCTCCGAAGTTGGATAAACGGCTCAAACACAAGCGAAATCCGCTAATACACGTTTCCAACGGTTTTGAATAAAATAATACATAAGAACTAAAACTTAAATAGCAATGCAAAATATTTATCTATCTACAACAATGCTATTCTGAATGAATCATCCTATCTCTCCTCTTCGAATAAGGAATGAAGATTTTGCGCGTTTGCAACCGCGGGACTAATCTCACTCACTAACAAATAATGAAGATATCAAATAGATTCATACAATGTCTAATCAATTAAAAATGGTACTGTGGAAGCAAAAAGATCACTAAGGGCTTTTCGGTTGAAGCTTGGTCGGGTTAACAAACAAGGGTCATTTCTAAGGCCATTGAAACGAAAGTGCCGATGCAAAAGAGACATTCACAGTAATATTCACACTACTCGACTTGTTTCATCTGTTTCTTATTTGTAACCTTCACAACACATATTCCACAACTCAATTTTTATTTTTCACTACTATTTTTTTTTTTCTTCCAAGCAAGCATTCATTTTTTTTTTCATTCTTTCTATTTTTGTTCTTTTCTTTCACATCAAATATACAAAACAGATGTTTATTTTCTACATTTTCTATACATATATTTTTCTATGCTTGCTCGGTTTTTTTTTTTTTTCATTTTCAAAAGCTGTGGTACTTACCAATTCTTTTTCGTTCTCCCCAACTTATTTCTTCCACACCCTAAGTGAATGCTCTTAACTTTTTACAGCAAAAGAACAATAATCAATAATTTCCGGGTTGTAAAAAAAACATTTTTGAGATCTCGCTTTATTTCAAGCCGAGATTCAACTGTTCAGGCTCAAAGGGGTTAACAAATACTCTCTCTGCTCACAGGTAAGTTGTTTTTGGATGTAGTTGTGCTCGAAAGAAAACAAGTGCCTTGATCATTTCTAATTGCTTCCACAATTTCACAATAATAACAGACAAATAATGAATCACATGAATCAACAAAAATTATTAGAATCCAGCATTTAAGTGAACAATGGAGGTTTCCTCACTCTTTGTGGTTTAGGTTCTAGATGAAACATTCATTCAATTATGTTGCACAAAGACAATATTCAATTTACCAAAAAGAGTAAAGTTCCTAATGCATTCTAAAATTCTAGCCGACGGTAACCATGTACCTTAGCTTTATTCACTTGTTATTCTTATCATTGCCATCCAAGCTCGGATGCACCTTCATTGGGTACTTCTTGAGGAGCAACCAATCTAGAAGGGTTTGCCACTCATTCAACCAAAATTTTATTAAACACACAAAATTAACAACAAACATAAATAATATTAACTGAAAAATAAAATTTTGTTCGTGGGGGACAAAACACCCCAATAGTACAACCCATTGGTCAAAATACAAAATTCAAAAGTACAAATAATAAAAAAAAACATAATAAAACTGAAATACAAAAAACAAAAACTTAACCCACAAAGGGCTCAAGACTCCTCCTCACTACCGGCCTCAGAACCGGTCGCCTCATCATCATCCTCATCATCATCATCAGCTCCCACCCCCTCAGAATAGACTGGCACGTCCACGGGCCAATTTGCATTAGTCAGAAACTGCTCCCGTGTCATCAAAGCATGTGCACCACTACCCTGCAGCTGCAAACGCTGCATCGAGTCGTGCATGTCAATCATAGCCCTCTGCGATGCTGCCATCCACTGGAAATTGTATTCACACGCAGCCCTCAGGTATGGATCGACCCTGGGAGTAGAAGCACTAGGACCATCAGAAACCCTAGTGCTACCTGAGGCTGTACTGCTGCCGGTGGCCTTAGCTCTGCAGTATTTTGCCACATACCGGTCATCAATAGGAGCCGGGATCCTAACCTGACCCCGAGACGGAAGTCGCACTCGTGCCTTCATGCACAGGCTCATAATCAAACAAGGGAATGCAAGGGGGCAATTCACCCGAGCCCCCGACTTCAGTCCGCTCTCTATTACCGTCTTCAGCTCATTGGCAATGATCCTCGCCACATCAATCTCAACATTGGCGAGGATGGAATGTACTAAGTGTGCCACTGGGATCGGCACAGTAGATGTGTGGGATTTGGGTTGTATGTTGGTCAAAACCAGAAGAAGAATCAGCTGAGCCATGGGAGTCATGTCCTCCCGATGATATCTCATAGGAACCCCAGATGGGTTCGGCTCAACTGATTTCCCTGGTAGAAGCAGGGCGGCTGTAATTGCTGGGACATCCTTGTGCAGCCGGAGGTCAATATGGTACTGGTCTCTTTCATCAGCACCCAGCTGAAGCGGCTCCCCGAGGATTTGGTTGATTGTATCCCTGTCAAAAGGAACTGGCCGACCGGCCACTCTAGAGACCCAAGTGAAGGGCTCATCATCATCTGGCAATGCGTTAGCGTAGAACTCCCGCACCGTAGCGATGTCATAGTGTTCCAAGGGATTTATCAACCTATCCCATTTCTTTGTATCAATCAACCCGGCAAAACTCCGATACGTGCCCTGTGGGTTAATCAGAAAACGCTTCTCAGGCAAAATGTTTCGCTTCTCCAAAGCGATGTACCGTGCCGCTTGTTTCGGGCCCACAAACTTGTCGTGGTCGAATTGGATTGGCACGGTTCGTGAAGTAGTTGCCGCTCCCTTTCTTTTCTTGCCAGCACTTGATCTTGACTCCATTCTGCAAAACAAGAGATAAAGCAACAAACACGAAACAAACAGATTAGAAATTAAAACATAAATCAAAATTCTGCCATGTTCGCTGCTGCTTCGCCTAGCGAAGTTGCAGCGAACTCTCGCCCCAGGTCGCCTAGCGAGCTGCTAGCGAACCTTACGGGTTTTGGGGTTTTCTGCATTTTCAAAATTGTTTCCCCAAAACCTGTACATACAAGGTTTCCACAGCAAAACCCAATGATTCCTCAGGACAATGAATTGTTCTATGCTATTGGGGATACCTAATTTCATGGAAAACCTAAGTAAGAGTAAATCCCCAATTTAAAAACCTAAATGCACAACATTGCAAACTCTCAAAATTGCATGCAACCTCAAGGTTCCTATCACACCTATCCTATTTACCATTCAAAGTTGGAAAGAAATAATGCAACAAAAGAAACATGCAATAGGGCAAACCTTGAGGTAAACGGATTTGGAAAGGAGAAGTGGGAAGTGTTTGCAATTGACCGACACACAAATGTTGTTGATATGGATGCACGGTAGAGAATTTGAGAAGGGAAATCGCACACTTCAGCAGAGCAGTTCAGAAGAATTTTTAGGGTAAGGGCAAAACTGCCCTGCTGAACTGTTTAAATATAACAGTACTGGTGCGCTCGCTACTACCTCGCCTAGCGAGCAGCCAGCGAGCGCGCTCGCTGCAGCCTCGCCTAGCGAGCTGCAAGCGAGCATGACAGCAAGTGCTTTTGCAAAAGCAGCACTTGCATGTCATCCAATACTCATACAACATCAAACATAAAACAGGAAATACTTACAATGTTGGGGTGCCTCCCAACTAGCGCTTGTTTAACGTCGGCTAAGCTCGACGGTGCGATGCTCACAGAGGAGCATCGAGCGGCTGAGCACAACTCTCGCGATCCACATGACCGCCGAGATACACTTTCAATCGTTGGCCGTTCACGGTCCAACTGTCTTTCTCGTCCATGTCTTCAATGATAACGGCCCCGTACTCTTTGACTTCTTTCACCCGAAATGGCCCGGACCATTTCGATTTCAACTTCCCGGGAAACAACTTCAACCGGGAGTTGAACAATAAGACCAATTGTCCGGGCACGAATTCTTTGGTTCGGATCTTTTTGTCATGATACTTCTTGGCTTTTTCCTTGTACAACCAACTTGAGTGGTATGCGGCATTGCGCATCTCCTCCAACTCAAGTAGTTGTACTTTCCTTTTTTCACCGGCCGACTCATTCTCAAAATTTAAAAATTTGAGGGCCCACAAGGCCTTGTGCTCCAATTCAACCGGCAAATGGCAAGTTTTACCAAATACCAATTGAAAGGGAGTTAGGCCAATTGGAGCTTTAAAGGCCGTACGGTAGGCCCATAATGCTTCGTCCAATTTTTGGGACCACTCCTTTTTCGAGTTAGACACGGTTTTCTCGAGGATTCTCTTAATCTCACGATTAGAGACCTCGGCTTGCCCGTTAGTCTGAGGGTGGTACGGAGTTGTCACCCTATGCGACACACCATAATGTTTTAGAATTGTTTCCAAAGGTGCATTGCAAAAGTGTGACCCTCCGTCACTTATCAACACTCGGGGTGTTCCAAAACGAGAAAAGATGTTTTTCTTTAAAAATTTTATCACCGTTTTGGCATCCGCCCGAGGTGAGGCAATCGCCTCAACCCATTTAGAGACATAATCAACAGCTACAAGCATGTACTCATTCCCGTAAGAGGGTGGGAAAGGTCCAACAAAATCTATGCCCCAACAATCGAACACTTCCACTTCTTGGATATTTTGGAGAGGCATCTCATCTCTCTTACCTATCCCACCACTTCTTTGGCAACTGTCACAACTTTGCGCATGGGTATGTGCGTCTTTAAAAATAGTTGGCCAATAAAATCCCGATTGAAGAATTTTAGTGGCCGTTCTAACCCCATTATAATGACCGCCATAAGGCGAGTTGTGACAATGCCAAAGGATGCTCTGGGCTTCATCACCAGTTACGCATCTCCTTAACAGGTTATCGCTACCCAACTTAAACAAGTATGGGTCATCCCAAACATAATACTTCGCATCCGAAAGGAACTTCCTCTTTTGGTTCGAAGTTAGATCGGCCGGCACACAACCACTAGCCTTGTGGTTTGCAAAGTCTGCAAACCACGGCCTAACTTGAACCTTAAACAATTTTTCATCAGGAAATTCTTCCCGAATTTCCTTTTCAGATGCGGTAACCTCGACATTCACCAAGCGGGATAAATGATCCGCTACCAAGTTTTCCGACCCCTTCTTGTCTTTAATTTCGACATCGAATTCTTGTAACAAGAGGATCCAACGGATGAGCCTTTGCTTCGAATCCGGCTTGGTCAGCAGATATTTAATCGCCGCGTGGTCGGTGTACACCACGACTTTAGACCCTATAAGATAGGACCTAAACTTTTCTAGCGCATACACTATTGCGAGTAGTTCTTTTTCCGTTGTGGCATAATTTATTTGAGCCTCGTTAAGAACCTTACTCGCATAATGTATAGCATGAAAAGTTTTGTCCTTTCTTTGGCCAAGTACCGCTCCAACGGCATAGTCACTCGCGTCACACATTAATTCAAAATTTTCATTCCAATCGGGAGCGACTATTATTGGAGCGGTAACCAATTTTTCTTTTAAAACCTCGAAAGCTTGCAAACAATCGTCGGTGAAGAGAAATACCTGATCCTTGGCGAGTAAATTGCTCAAAGGTTTAGCCACCTTTGAGAAGTCCTTGATGAAGCGCCGGTAGAACCCCGCGTGCCCCAAAAAACTACGGATGCCCTTCACATTGACCGGAGGGGGTAATTTTTCAATTACATCAACCTTAGCTCTATCCACTTCAAGCCCCCTTTTAGAGACTTTGTGGCCTAGCACAATCCCCTCGGTCACCATAAAGTGACACTTTTCCCAATTTAGCACCAAATTAGTCTTCACACACCTTTCCAACACCGTCTTCAAATTTGCCAAGCATAGACTAAACGTCCCACCAAACACCGAGAAGTCATCCATGAAGACTTCCATTGTTTTCTCTATTAGATCGGCAAAAATAGCTTGGACACATCGTTGGAATGTCGCCGGCGCATTGCAAAGCCCAAAAGGCATTTTTCTGTATGCGAACACTCCAAACGGACACGTGAAAGCCGTCTTCTCATGATCAACCGGGTCAACCGCAATTTGGTTGTACCCGGAGTAGCCGTCTAAAAAACAGTAGTATTGTTGGCCCGATAGTCTTTCAAGCATTTGATCCATAAATGGGAGTGGAAAATGGTCCTTACGAGTCGCGGTATTCAACCGTCTATAATCTATACACATTCTCCATCCCGTGGCAACTTTAGTCGGGATCAATTCGTCTTTGTCATTACGGATTACGGTCATTCCACCCTTCTTCGGAACCACGTGCACGGGACTAACCCACGGACTATCCGAGATTGGGTAAATCATTCCCGCATCCAAAAGCTTCACCACTTCCTTTCTTACAACCTCTTTCATCGTAGGATTTAAGCGGCGTTGTGGTTGAGCCACCGGCTTGAAATCCTCCTCCATCAAAATCTTGTGCATACAATAGGATGGACTAATTCCTTTAAGATCGGAAAGAGTCCAACCCATAGCTTCTTGATTGGTTTTGAGCACAAATATGAGACGGGCTTCTTCTTCAATTGTCAAGCGGTTGCTTATGATGACCGGCTTTGCCTCGGTCTCATCTAAAAACACATATTTCAAAGTCGAAGGTAACTCTTTTAATTCAATTGGCGCTTTCTCATCAATTACCTCCTTCTTCAAATTTTCTTCCTCTATTTCCCACGGTTGTAGGTCTTCCAAGCTATCAAGTTCCTTCAAGCATTCCTCAAGAGCTAGCTCCTCTTCAACAGTGAAAACCTCCAATGAGTCGTCGAGAGCTAACTCCATAGGAGATATCTCGTGAATATGCTTTGAAACTTCCATAATAGCGTCTTCGATCACATCGATTTGAAAGCTATCATGTCTATCCTTGGAATGCTTCATCGCCTCGAATAGATCAAAGGTGACCTCCTCATTTTGAACACGCACCTTCATTAAACCGTCATCAACATCAATCATCATTCTTGCGGTCTTCATGAATGGTCGGCCCAATATAAGCGGAGCATCATCATCTTCCTCCATATCAATTACAATGAAATCCACCGGGAAGAAGAATTTGTCGACCTTTACCAACACATCTTGGGCTACGCCATGAGGATGGGTCGTCGACTTATCCGCCAATTGTAATGTCATTCGGATGGACTTAATCTCGATGTTGCCAAGCCTCTTGATAATTGACAAAGGTATAAGATTTATGCTCGACCCCAAGTCAATAAGTCCCTTTCCGACATACACATCACCAATTTTAACCGGCAATGTAACTCTTCCCGGATCAACCTCTTTCTTAGGAAGCGTCCTTTGAATGATGGCACTACAGCTCGCATCAAGGACGATGGTCTCCGGTTCCGTATACCTCCGCTTTTTGGTTAGTATGTCCTTCATGAACTTGGCATACTTTGGCATTTGTTCCAAAGCTTCAGCAAACGGAATGTTTATTTGTAATTGCTTAAAAATATCCATGAACCGGGCGTAATGCCGATCATTCTCCCTTTTTGACGGGGCATGAGGGTAAGGAAGGTTTTGGACAGGAGTAGCGCTCACTACCTCCTTCCCTTTCGCTATTCTAGCGCTTTTCCATCTCGGCTTCTTCACTACCTCCCTTATTACCTCATCATTTTTATTCTCCTCAATCTCCACATTTTTTTCATTTTCAACTTCACCATTATTTTTATTCTTTTCAACTACTTCCTCATCACTCCACATTCCTACTTCACCATCAACATTTTCTTCCACTATCTCCTCCTCAATCTCCTTCTCTTTCTCTCTTTTTTCACTCTCCACTCTTTTTTCGTTTTCACTACCCAACTCCCTTCCACTTCTCGTAACAATCGCCTTACAATGCTCCTTAGGATTTGTTTGCGTATTGGCCGAGAAAGAAGGACCGGTTTGTTGTTCAGCTAGTTGCTTGGCAAGTTGCCCAACTTGAGTTTCAAGATTTTTTATGGCCGCGTCATTACTCTTTTGATTGGCCATTGACATTTGCATGAATTGCGTCAATGTCTCTTCCAATTTAGAATTGACTACCGGCGGTTGTGGAGATTGATACGGATTTTGGGGAGGATTTTGACGGCTAGAAGAACCACCTCCATAACCTTGGTTATGATAATAGTTGCTTCTAGGTTGGAACCCTTGGTTCCCTTGGAATTGTTGTTGTTGTTGAGGGTGCGGTTGATAAGGTTGTTGTTGTCTTGGTTGATAGTCCCGTTGATTTGCCATGTAATTTACTTCGTCAAAACCGGGAGGTGGACAAAATCCGGTGTCATGTTCACCTTTACAAAGTTCACAACAAGCTATTTGTTTAGCTTTTGACGGTTCTCTTAACTCTTTGATTTGTTGCGTTAAAAGTTCCACTTGTTGTGAGATGAGCTTGTTTTGGGCAAGTATGGCATCATTCGTCCCTAACTCAAGCACTCCCGCCTTCTTCAAAGAATTTCCACGACTTTGACTTTGAAGATCATTCAAAGCCATACGGTTGATAATGTTGGTGGCTTCTTCGGCACTCTTTGACATCAACGAGCCACCCGAGGTGGCATCCAACAACGTCTTACAGTTTGGTTGAAGTCCATTTCGGAAGATATGGATTTGAGTTAATTCATCAAATCCATGCCCTTTGCATTTCCTAAGCATGGACTTGAATCTCTCCCACGCTTCATTCAACGATTCACTGGTTCCTTGAGAAAACACCGAGATGGCCGTCTTTGATTCCATGAATCGGTTATGAGAGAAAAATCTTTCAATGAATTTCTCCTCTAACACATTCCAATCTGTCATTACGGCAGGTGTTTGATCGAGATACCAATCCTTTGCTTTACCGAGCAAAGCGTGAGGAAATAAACGTCTGAACAACGGAAGCTCCTGTGCCTGATCCACTCCGGCAGCCAATGCTATCTCATAGAATTTTGTGAGAAAAGCAAATGGGTCTTCATGGTCCATTCCGGTGAATGGACTCCCATACAATAAATTCAGAGTTCCCGTCTTCATCTCAGCTTGCCTTCCTGTGTGGTTAGCAAACTGAGCGGTGTTCCTTGGACTGTTGATACATGGAGTAGAAATCGGTGGTGGTGGTTGTGGCTCCATGTTTGGTACAAATGTGTGTGGATTGGTGGTTGAAGAACTTTCTCCTTGCTCTTGGCGTTGCCTAGCCTGTTGCCTCCTACGTCTTGTTTTGCTATTGAGCCTCCTTGCGGTTCTCTCGATCTCAGGATCAAAAAGAAGTTCGTCCACAGGGATTTTCCCTCGCATAAAACGTAAGCTGCACACTAAACCAAACGAATTACAAGCACAAGTCAAAAATTCACAAGCTAAAACTTAAACAACCAATGCGATGCTCGTAATATCAATTTACAATCCCCGGCAACGGCGCCATTTTGTTGAAAGACAGTTTTTAGGTGTCGGGTTTTTGTTATCGTATCCACAGAGATTGTAAGATATCACTGCCGTTCAATGGTTGAATTAATCTTAACTTATAGTAACACTAGGGTTTT
Source organism: Lathyrus oleraceus (assembly GCF_024323335.1). NCBI lineage: Eukaryota > Viridiplantae > Streptophyta > Magnoliopsida > Fabales > Fabaceae > Lathyrus > Lathyrus oleraceus. The sequence continues at coordinate 213,343,318 of NC_066582.1, forward strand.
GGGTTTTAATCAAGTTATCTTGCATACGAAGTAATTAATTGCGGTAAAAGTTACGTTTTGATTAATATGAGAAATATTGTCAGAGTTAGGTTTCAATGATTACACTTGCTTTGCATGTTTTTGCACGGTCAACAATATTATAAACTCCTTTAGATGATAAATAATTTCACAAAGTCCTCTCAATGCGTTTCTCTCGAACACCCATTGTGAGTTTTGTCTTTTTGATCCATTGTTTCTCTCGAACACAATCTATCAAAAAGACAACGTTTTGGTTCAACCTTATGGTGAACAAAATCATTCGTTACTATCTCTAGCTAACAAACAAGTTTGGATGAAAACCTAGGTCAAGAATCGGTAAACATCTCTCGATCAAATACCAACACAAAGAGTTTTAAATAGAAACAAAGTTTTCATCATATATTTACCGTTAAAGAGTTTACATATGAGGATCCTTACATTTACACACAAAGCTTGGAAATCACCTACATCTAACCTTGACAAATGGAGACTTAGCTACTCATTTTCATGGTAGCTTGGTCGGCAAGTAAGAAAAGAGGGTTGATCAACATCCAAGTCGAATGATCGAAGTTGGATGGGAATCCACCTTCTTTTTGTGGAAGATGGTTGCTAGATGAAGAGAAATGAAATTAGGGCATAAAATCCCCCACAAAGCAATGCTGTAAAATATCTAAGAGAAAGTACAAAAAATGGAAAAGTTGGTAAAAAGTGGTCTAAAGTGGTCTAAAGTGGTCTGGGCACAAAAGGTGGCACCTGCTACTTATAGACAAGTGCAGAACTGTCACGTTCGCTAGGCGAGCAGAATGGCTCGCCTAGCGAAGGCCAAAAATGGGCACAAAATGCCCCTGCGCCCAGAGAAAACTGGGCCTGTGAACTGTCATGTTCGCCTAGCGAACAGACCTTCGCCTAGCGAAGAACTCGCTTCAACCTTCGCCCCAGCGAGGTTGAGAGGTTTTGCTACTGGAATGCTCGCTGGGGACTCGCTAGAGCCTCGCCTAGCGAGCTAGTGCTGGCTGCTCATTTCACCAAAACAGACTGAATTCGCTGCCACTTCGCCTTCAGTTCGCCTAGCGAATTAATTAACCAATTTACTGGAGCCTTTCGCCAGGAGCTCGCCTAGCGAAGGTTTTGCTTCGCCACATCCTCGCCTAGCGAGCTGGCAGATAGAATGCTTGTTTGCTTTGGTTCCTTTGCCAATTTTGTTGTGTCTTCATTATCAATTAATTCATGCCTTTCCTGCACAATAACACACACATCAAAGGCACCAAGCTTGTTTATCAATGTAATGCATTCCATGTAAAATGAATGTGGTTTTGGCAATTTTAGCAAGGCAAAAGAGTGAAAGATGCCCACATATGATATCTCAAATAAGCACTTTTGGGCATCTAACAGATAACCATGTCTTTTATAATTGAGGGATAAGTCACCCAGCATTCTCCCTAATGGGTCATAGTCAAGTTGAATGTGGTCGATATTATAAGCAAAAGCTATAAGTTTCTATCCATAGAGTTAAATCTTTTTTTTTCCAAATATCAGAATTCTAAAGACCCTTTACTTAATATATCACATACAATGTTGGAATTATATATACTAGCGTTCAGACGGGCACTCCCGTGCTCGTCTGCCCGCTCTTTTTAATGCGCACAACAGAGAAAAATAAATGTTTATTTTTCTTTTTATGAGGTTTGTATTGTACGTCATATTAAAAATAATATTATTACACTTTAAAATTGGTAGACAAAGATATTCAAAATTATATTGAAGCATGCAAAGTACTATTGATATTGTGTAATCAATGACATTCTTTAAAAGGAATGGCGAACATGAAATATTTATTCGAAGTGTTTTCTTTTTCATTGCAATTATTTTTCATAGTAAACAAAAAATGTAAGACTCTCAAATTAGAATTTTTTTTAGAGAAAAAGATAGTAAAATTAATAGTAAGTAGTGTAATATAGCTTTTTTACCTTATAAAGATTCAAATCAATTCTTCATACACTATTTTATTAATGCGTTCTTGAGAGTTAAAAAACTACAAATACATAAAGAAATATCATATCATCAAAGAATACATTCAAAATATATCTCAGCTAAGCAATGTGGGATCAAGAAAATCTAATTTGAGTCTGTGGCCATTTTCAAGTCTCCTTATTGCGCTACACCGAGTTTTTGTTTTTACTCCCGTGCCCGCCTGTCCACTTTTTTTATTGCGCTTACGTGTGTATATCTTTTATGATGTTTTTCACATATGTCATGTTAAAAAAATATTACTTGGATACATTTCATAAAAATAAAATTAAGATGATATATATTCACTTTTAACATGTTTTAGTAAATTATGACTTAAATTTGAGAAATCAACATTAGAAAAGGCGGAACACCTCTCTCTCTCTCTCTCTCTCTCTCTCTCTCTCTCTCTCTCTCTCTCTCTCTCTCTCTCTCTCTCTCTCTCTCTCTCTCTCTCTCATATTTAAGTAATAATTTACTGCAACATATTGAAAGTGAATATTTATCATCTTAATTATATATAAATAAATAAATAAATATTCCTATCTTTTTCAACCAATTTTATCTTTTGTATTATTAAATTTCTCCCTATTTTCATTTGAATATCTATTTTTATTTTCTAATTTTTTTATAAATCTATTATTTTCCTTTCATTTCACACTATTGACCAACATTATAAAGAACAACAACAAAAATGTTGCAAATATAATCGGTATTTAATTCACTTGCAATAGAGTGTCGGATGCTAAGGTGACCAATAAATCTATGAAACATCATTAAAAAAGAAAGTATTTGCATATAATGCTTTGATAATCATGAAAATAATAAATAGTACATAATCAACGCTATAAGAAAAACACCTGATAGTCAACAAATCCATAATCTATCATCTTCTGCACCACCATATCTCGAAAAACTCATCTTATGCACCACCATATCTCGAAAAGCATGTCAAAATAAGAAATGATCAAATAAACTTCTACACTCCACGTCTTGCTCGATCCTACTTGTCTCAATTGGAAAACCTGCATTAAATTTTTGAAAGACGGTAATAAACTTCCGAATCACTAAATCCAATACTAAGAACATGCATTTTTTCTTCTTTTTCCTTTTCATTCTCTCTCTAAATTTTTAATTTTTATTTTGTTTTCGATGAATGTGTTGTGGATGGTACTCATGATATGAGGAAGTTGAATATTTTGATTAGTAACAATAATCCATGAACAATGGGTTGGTTGGAATAAAGATATAATTGAAATGAAAATAGGTCACTTCAAACTATCATATCCCCATTATAGATAGTTATAGATACACTGATTAGAATTTATTAGAATTTAACGTAAGATGTCATAGGTTCTCTGAAATACTTCAGTGTTAAATTCTAGGAACCAATTTAATAATGCAAATGGCATATTATAATAATTAAAAACCATATTGTACTTCTAAGTTGTTAAATTCTAAATTGTTTTAAATTGTTTCCTATTCTTTTTCTTAGCATCATATCTCTCATATTATTTATCTTAATTTATAATCTCTCTCCGCCTTTTTAGTATGCACACACACAAAACAATTTTCTGTCCATAAATCTATTTCGATTTTTAACTAAATAGAAAAGAAAGACGGGAAATTGTATGAATCAGAGTCAAATATAGATAAAAGGATATGTAGTAGAAAAAATATCTCAAGATAAATGTCATTAAAATGACAAATACTAATCATTAATCATCTATTATGTAATACTATATGCTTTAAAAATCAGAAATATAATAATGTAAAATAAATTGAACCAACAAACTTAATGAAATAATAGACTATATATTTTAGCAAATTTGATAATTATAGGCATGTTATATTTGTTCTTTAAAACAATTAATGGTAGAACTTAAAGAAGAAAATTGTGAACATAGATTTAAAAATATCATATAATAAAAACAAATAAATCATCAATGAGAATATGCAATAGTTGATCGTTACACTGAATCTCAAATAAAAACAAAAAAGAAAACATGGACATATCTGTCGCTATCATCATAATGAATTTGTTTCTTCTTGATCATCATACTAATGTTAAATTTGATCAATGTGAAAACATTGGCATCTTTGTGGTAACATTGTGAGAAATTGAGAAAAATATATGTCGTACGGTCATTAATGCCACAAACATGAAAGATCTCTCATGATAATATCAATGTGTTGGGGATTGACAACCATATTCTCCATTTCTCTTGATAATGGCTTCCATGTTGATATCACTGAAAATCCAAAATCTTCCCTCTTTTCCTTCTCTTTTTTCAATCTCCTTCTCTTTTTATCTCAAGAAGTTATTTATATGTTCATGTGCAATAAAACAACACATAAAGGGAAAAATCAGTTTCTCATATAACAACACAACTTTAGTATAAAACATAAAAATTAACTAATAATTTCATATATTTTAATAACAATTACGGTCAAGTAAAATGAAATATAATAATTAGAAAGACAGAAAAAAAACTTAAATGGTGAAAGTAAAAGTTCAGTGCTAAACCACTTATCAATTATAGATAAATCATTTCCCAAATTTCTCAATTTTCCTTCTTAAAATCAACTTTAAAGCAAGTACGATGATTTAAGTAATATGAAGAACTTAGAGGGAGATAAAAATCAAAAGGAGAGTGAATTGGGATATAGGCAAACCATTTTAGATTTTACTGAATCAGTTAAAATCTGAATACAATACAAAACAAATTTTGTAAATAAATAGTAATTTTGTAGATTCAAGTGATAACTACCAATAAGTTATAATTATGCATTATTTGTAACTGCTAAATGGAAGAACATGGAGGTTATATTTAAAGGTGTCAAAAAAGCCCTAAATGATAAAACCCTAACAATTAGGCCCCTATTTGACCCCATTTTAATATGCCCCCTACTAAATCAATAACTCTTTGGCCCCTTATTTTTAGGCCCCCTCATACTTTTGTTTTTTAAAGGGCCTAAATGAGGGGCTCAAAATAGAATTTATTTGAAACAACATATTTTATTTTTTTAAATAAATATTTTTAAATAATAAATATTTTTGAAAACTATTTTTTTTCGAAAAAACCTTATTTTTTTAAAATAAAACAAAATCAATTTTTTTAAATAAAATAAAATCAATTTTTTAAAAAATAAACATAATTGATTTTTTTTAAAGTATTAAAATTTTTAGTTTTTTTAAAAAAAATAGATATTTTTGAAAAAAAAAATAGATTTTTTTCGTAAAAAAAACTGATTAATTTTTTAAAATGAGAAAGGCGGTTTTTCTTTAAAAATAAAAAATCATTTTTTTTCGAAAAAAAAGTCAATTCTTTTTTAAAAGAAAATATTATTTTTTTCGAAAAAGAATATCAATTTTATTTTGAAAATAAACAATCGATTTTTTTCGAGAAAAAAGTCAATTTTTCCAGAAAGTAAAAAATTTGATTTTTTTTATATATAAAAAAAGTCATTTTTTTTGAAAAAAAAGGTGATTTGTTTTTGAAAAAAAACCCGATTTTTTTCGAAAATAAAAAAAAACTGACTTTTTTCGGAAATAGAAAAAAAAAGTCAAAGTTTTTTCTAAAATAAAAAAAAAACGATTTTTTTTCAAAAAATTAAATCGATTTTTTTAAATAAAAAAGTTTAATTTTATTTGAAACGAAATCGAATTTTTCCTAAAATAAAAAAGTTGATATTTTTTGAAAAAAAATGATTTTATGAAAATAAAATAATAAAATAATTTTTTCTTTAAAAAAAAAAGTCAATTTTTTTTCTTTAAAAAGTCAACTTTAAAAAATGATGGGGCCTTAAGGCTTTACTTGAATTTTATGGGCCTTTAGTTTAGGGGGTCTATATATTTTGGGACTCATTTATTTTTAGAATTTTGGGCCCCCTATATTTTGGGGCCTTAAAAGTTAGGCCTCGGCCCCCTAAATTGACGACTTTAGTTATATTGTTGTAAATTCAAGTGGTAACTACCAAGAAGTTATTATCACACAATTTTATTTTATTATTTATTAAAAAAATTAAAAGATTAAATAAGGGTAATTTTGAAAAAAATAAAAGTCACTCCAAAATATTGTATCCCATTTATATATACTAGCGTTCAGACGGGCACTCCCGTGCCCGTCTGCCCGCTTTTTTTAATGCGCACAGCGTAGAGGAAAATAAATATTTGTTTTCTTTTTATGAGGTTTTTACTGTAGGTCGCATTAAAAATAATATTAATACATTTTGAAAATGGTAAATAAAGATATTCAAAATTATATCGAAACATGCAATGCATTAGTATTAAAATATATGAATTATTAGCATTAGAAGTACAACTAATTATTAATCCAAAACTGTATATTTATGCTATATGAATTTGTACCTGCATTAGTTTCACCAACATGCAAAGCATCATGTAAACCTTGGTACAATTCAGAACGTATATCACTTTGGTGCTCTTTAATCCACCTTAATCTCCCTGATTCAATTTTGACATAATTGTCTACAACATATTGTTGCAACAGTCGACCCGCATTTAACAACATTGATTGATCATTTGGGCGAATCTACAGTTGATTGAAAAAAATGTCGGTGTTAAATGTAAAGTTTTTTAAACAACGCTTAGCTAAGTAGATTATCTACTAAAATTAATCCAAATTTACCTGAAGCATGTAACTGTAATATGCTCGACATGACACTTTTCGTCCATTGCAATTTGTTGTGTTGATGTCCCAACCATGCGTCCCAAATGGAAACAATACAGGGTATTGCAAAGGATCATAATATCCCTTTGTCTCTTGAACTTTCTTGAGATTTCCATCACAACGAATGACATTAATATCCCTTCCATAATCCATAGAATCTGCATCACATCCAACAATAATTGCCGCAACTTGTTCAGCAGTTGGAAGATTGTATTGATGGTGATTACGTGGACGCTCTTTAAGTATGAGGCTACATTCACTGATATTTAGAAGTATTGAAAGTTGCTTGAACCTAATTACAAAAGGATTAAACTGATGGAGCATTTTCTGTAATTTGTGAACTACATTTTGGTGCAGTTGTGGATTTTCCTGCATTCTATTATGTAGCTCGTTATCGGTGTCGTAGATGTATAGTTGTAAGAAACGCGGTCTGACACCCTCATTTGGATAGAAACCTCCTATGTTATGGTAAAAAGAACCTTGAGCACGAAATGTGTATATACCACGACCAGATGCAAGAATATTCTCATCAACATGAACACCAATTGAAGTGAATGAAACCACATGGTTATAACTTCGAATATGTTGCCTAAAATGTTTTCCTTCAGCTGAACCATCCAAAAATAATTGTTGCAATAGTATAGGAGCATCAACGCGTGAGAATGATACCTTTCCACCATTACAACACGTATCACGTGATTCATGATGAAACAATCTTGCATTGCAGTGTCTACAGGTAAATGGATGAGGCAACCGGGCTTTTGCCATCATCATATTATTTTTGAAATTTCGAGCAATATTGTGCTTTGCTCGAAAAGCATGTCCTGATTCTACAGGCAGGAGTTTGATATTGATTACTAAATATTATCTAAGATCTAAAATACAAATAAAAAATATATGCAAGATGCCTCAATTATTATATTTTAATATTGCATGATTTGAAATTTTACGTCACATGAGCAAATGCTACATTTATTTGAAGCAAAATTTTTACGAACATACCTTGAGGACGACGTGATAATGCACCATTTTCTCTGGCATCCATGTTAACATATGATATTACTGCATCCTCTAAAGCTTCATCAACATTCATATCATCTGATACAAAAATAATAATTAATATATATACATTTGTAAAAATTAATACTCGCATACTTAGAACTATATCACTTATACCTGTATCGGATTGACTCGTGATGTTTTGTTGATTAGGCGATGTACAATTACGATCTGCGGGTTTAAATACATAAAATAAGATATGGCGAAAGCGAACAAAATTATGAAATGTAACGTATAATATATATATTGATCATCACCAACCAAGTGCAACATCATTAACATGTGTAATTCTACTTGGACCGGCTTCACTGTCATGAGTTCCTTGAAAGTGTGATCTTGGAAAAGTCATATTTGTAAAATTTTGAAATGGAACTCTCGACTGACTGTTTATATGGCGAGATGTTTGAGCTTGTTTCTCTTGCTCTTTTCGCCGCCTATAATTTTCACGTCGTCTTGACAAATTGTTTTCTCTCTGCTCGTTGCTCATATTTTGTCTCCTCTTCCTTTCATTTTCGGCCCTTCTTGACCTCTGTTGTTGACTTGATATTTGACGGATATTATTTTCCATTTTATTAATGTAACTGTCAACTGGAAACTATACCGAATCCTCTACAAAAACAATTGATCGAAAACTGATATATCATCAGAAGATGATTTGATATAAATTTTCTTCTTCAATCACTACATATTATAGACTAAATAAAATTAATTATGCATGTTATAAGTTATCTATACCTATATATAGATGGCATAATTTATCTTTAGTTAGTTCTTTTTAAATAAATAACACAATATAATTAAAAAAATTGTGTACTTGGTAATTATTTTCATACTATGTACTTGGTAATTATTTTCATATTTAGATGCATAAATATTACCCAGTATCAAAAATATTTATTTCATCTTCATCTTTACCGTAAAATTAAAATTAAAAAAAAATGTATTCTATAAGAGAGAACAAAGTCAAAATGCAATGCAAAATAAATATGAAAAAACATATCACAAAATTGATTATACAAAATTGTAAATAAAATAGTTTAAATGATGGGAAAACTACATAGAATAATCAAAATGCAGGTAATAATGAATTCCGGATATATGAATGACGACAACAATAAAAAAAAAATTGGCCATTACATCTGAATAATTTATTTATTTTTTATTATTTGGTTGATTATGATTTTTAAAATTTTAGATGAGTATTTTCATTCTTTAATTTAATGTTCTAACAAAAATAAAATATAACTGGATTTTTTCATAATTGTTTTTTTACATATTATATAGTATAATTTGTTTTGATACAGAAATTTAAGAATCCATTACATTTATTCTGTAATTTTATCGGAAAGTTTATATTAATGTTTATCTTTTAATATTGATTTTTTTTTAACAAAGGAAAGGCACCAAATTTTATTTCAATTGATAATAGCTAATACAGACTCCAACAACTAAACAACTAAACATTCTCAATTACTACACAGACCCCAAGTAGATCTTCACAATACAGACCCCAAGTACTAAACATTCTCAATCACTACACTATGTAGTGGCAGTCATTTGATCTCTTGTTTTCCTTTACATTTTTCATAAAATATAACAACCAATATGATTCTAGAAGCTGTGGACATGACAATCCACTAAATCAATTAAATATAATTAATTAAATTAATTAAAGAGTGATTATCCATTAACTAACTACCCTTCCAACATGGTGGCTAACCAATTCGAGGTTAAATGTTTCCAAAGCTGTATATTTCATTAAGAATTCCTTTCTTATAAATTGATAAAGATTCAAGAATTAACATGTGAAACTGACCACATAGAGTGAATTTTCAATGCGGTCAACGCGAAACACTTCCCCAAGATTTTCTGCACTATCTTGTATTTTTTTGTGTGCATGATAAGGAAGTGAATAATATGAGTATGGGAGTTGGGTCTTTATTGATGTTAATTTGTTTACTTTCACTTTCAAAACATCTCCCTGCAACAGATAAATATTGAGCAAGTCAGTTAAGGACATAAGAAATAGACCTACAATGAATCCTTATAATTATAATCAGATCAAGATTATGACAAAAAGATATCATATTTTACACAATCCATGACATTTTTTGCAACAAAATATTCATAGTATAACTTCAGTCCTTATAAAAAGCTACATGAATATTCAATTGATTTCTACGTCTTTCACAATTACCATTAATTAAGTCAAAAATTCAACAATGGAAGTTGATCTGATGACATATCCTTCATATTTAGAAATACATCACCGTGTTTCACCTTAGACAATAAGAACAACTATCTCTAACCTCACACATCTTACTATAACACCCATCACTCAATCCATCCATTCAAACAGACACTGCAATCCGTTCTAGGCCAAATTAAGTAAGTGATAAAACACAGAAAAAGAGTAATAGAAATCAAAACCTAAACCACATAATCCTCCATATATCAAAAAGTTAAATCAATGAACAATTTTCGTAGAAGCGATCCACTGAAATTAAGATTCAATTCATTTCAAACACACTCGTACCTCTTATTTCAAAATGAATTTGAGAAAATGATTTGGTTATGGAAGAGAGAGATATAGTAAAAGAGGAAGGAGGCAAATGTGGGATTGGTATGGTTATGAATTTTTCTCCTAACTTTGGCGTGGAGAGAGAAAGAAAGAGAGAGAAAGAAAGAAATGTTTTTATTTTTGAAATATGCAGTTATCATATATAGTGGTGTAGGAGGAAGTTATTTAGTATAGTTGATGTGTTGGAGGAAGTTATATGTAGTGTTCATGGAGGTTACATAATTAATAAATGAGTTTTTTTTGTATTTTTTTTTAATTTAATAATTGATAGTAATTGTAACAATTGATAAATGATAAAATTGGAAGAAAAAATACAATAAATATTTTTCTCTTTTAATATTTTTCTCTCTCTTTTAATTAGTATAAATAAATTTTTTTTCTCAAATAATATTAAATAAAATACATAACTATACCAGTACAATAAATATTTTTAATTGGAAGAAAATATTATTTAGTCTAAACATTTATTAATTGGAAGAAAAAATACAATAAATAATTTTTGGAAATATTAGACTAAATAATATTTTATACTAATTAATAAATGTTTAGACTAAATAGTTAATAAATGTTTAGACTAAATAATAATAATCAGTACAAAAAATATATTAGTTACAAAAAAGTTATATAAAATTACAATAACCGAAAAAATTGAAATGTTAAATAGGAATTAGGAAGTTATTTGAGGTTACAACCGCCCTACGGCCATTATGTGTTAATTTTTTTTATTTTAATTATTATTAATTTTAAATAATAAACAAATATAAAAAAGAAGTTACTTTTTAAAATAATAAACAAATATAAAAGAAGAAGTTAAGTGAGGGTATTTGTGGAAGAAATAAAGGCCATACCAAAATCACCTATCCCCTTTATATATAGTTATAGATATATAGTTATAGATGTAGCCTAACAGGAACTTTGCATCAAAAGGAAGATATAGGCGATTCTGTATGTTGTTATAGGTTTTGACTATTTTTTGCGTTATTATTATATTTTCTTTTAAAATAAAATATGTAGTGGCAGTCATTTGATCTCTTGTTTTCCTTTACATTTTTCATAAAATATAACAACCAATATGATTCTAGAAGCTGTGGACATGACAATCCACTAAATCAATTAAATATAATTAATTAAATTAATTAAAGAGTGATTATCCATTAACTAACTACCCTTCCAACATGGTGGCTAACCAATTCGAGGTTAAATGTTTCCAAAGCTGTATATTTCATTAAGAATTCCTTTCTTATAAATTGATAAAGATTCAAGAATTAACATGTGAAACTGACCACATAGAGTGAATTTTCAATGCGGTCAACGCGAAACACTTCCCCAAGATTTTCTGCACTATCTTGTATTTTTTTGTGTGCATGATAAGGAAGTGAATAATATGAGTATGGGAGTTGGGTCTTTATTGATGTTAATTTGTTTACTTTCACTTTCAAAACATCTCCCTGCAACAGATAAATATTGAGCAAGTCAGTTAAGGACATAAGAAATAGACCTACAATGAATCCTTATAATTATAATCAGATCAAGATTATGACAAAAAGATATCATATTTTACACAATCCATGACATTTTTTGCAACAAAATATTCATAGTATAACTTCAGTCCTTATAAAAAGCTACATGAATATTCAATTGATTTCTACGTCTTTCACAATTACCATTAATTAAGTCAAAAATTCAACAATGGAAGTTGATCTGATGACATATCCTTCATATTTAGAAATACATCACCGTGTTTCACCTTAGACAATAAGAACAACTATCTCTAACCTCACACATCTTACTATAACACCCATCACTCAATCCATCCATTCAAACAGACACTGCAATCCGTTCTAGGCCAAATTAAGTAAGTGATAAAACACAGAAAAAGAGTAATAGAAATCAAAACCTAAACCACATAATCCTCCATATATCAAAAAGTTAAATCAATGAACAATTTTCGTAGAAGCGATCCACTGAAATTAAGATTCAATTCATTTCAAACACACTCGTACCTCTTATTTCAAAATGAATTTGAGAAAATGATTTGGTTATGGAAGAGAGAGATATAGTAAAAGAGGAAGGAGGCAAATGTGGGATTGGTATGGTTATGAATTTTTCTCCTAACTTTGGCGTGGAGAGAGAAAGAAAGAGAGAGAAAGAAAGAAATGTTTTTATTTTTGAAATATGCAGTTATCATATATAGTGGTGTAGGAGGAAGTTATTTAGTATAGTTGATGTGTTGGAGGAAGTTATATGTAGTGTTCATGGAGGTTACATAATTAATAAATGAGTTTTTTTTGTATTTTTTTTTAATTTAATAATTGATAGTAATTGTAACAATTGATAAATGATAAAATTGGAAGAAAAAATACAATAAATATTTTTCTCTTTTAATATTTTTCTCTCTCTTTTAATTAGTATAAATAAATTTTTTTTCTCAAATAATATTAAATAAAATACATAACTATACCAGTACAATAAATATTTTTAATTGGAAGAAAATATTATTTAGTCTAAACATTTATTAATTGGAAGAAAAAATACAATAAATAATTTTTGGAAATATTAGACTAAATAATATTTTATACTAATTAATAAATGTTTAGACTAAATAGTTAATAAATGTTTAGACTAAATAATAATAATCAGTACAAAAAATATATTAGTTACAAAAAAGTTATATAAAATTACAATAACCGAAAAAATTGAAATGTTAAATAGGAATTAGGAAGTTATTTGAGGTTACAACCGCCCTACGGCCATTATGTGTTAATTTTTTTTATTTTAATTATTATTAATTTTAAATAATAAACAAATATAAAAAAGAAGTTACTTTTTAAAATAATAAACAAATATAAAAGAAGAAGTTAAGTGAGGGTATTTGTGGAAGAAATAAAGGCCATACCAAAATCACCTATCCCCTTTATATATAGTTATAGATATATAGTTATAGATGTAGCCTAACAGGAACTTTGCATCAAAAGGAAGATATAGGCGATTCTGTATGTTGTTATAGGTTTTGACTATTTTTTGCGTTATTATTATATTTTCTTTTAAAATAAAATATGTAGTGGCAGTCATTTGATCTCTTGTTTTCCTTTACATTTTTCATAAAATATAACAACCAATATGATTCTAGAAGCTGTGGACATGACAATCCACTAAATCAATTAAATATAATTAATTAAATTAATTAAAGAGTGATTATCCATTAACTAACTACCCTTCCAACATGGTGGCTAACCAATTCGAGGTTAAATGTTTCCAAAGCTGTATATTTCATTAAGAATTCCTTTCTTATAAATTGATAAAGATTCAAGAATTAACATGTGAAACTGACCACATAGAGTGAATTTTCAATGCGGTCAACGCGAAACACTTCCCCAAGATTTTCTGCACTATCTTGTATTTTTTTTGTGCATGATAAGGAAGTGAATAATATGAGTATGGGAGTTGGGTCTTTATTGATGTTAATTTGTTTACTTTCACTTTCAAAACATCTCCCTGCAACAGATAAATATTGAGCAAGTCAGTTAAGGACATAAGAAATAGACCTACAATGAATCCTTATAATTATAATCAGATCAAGATTATGACAAAAAGATATCATATTTTACACAATCCATGACATTTTTTGCAACAAAATATTCATAGTATAACTTCAGTCCTTATAAAAAGCTACATGAATATTCAATTGATTTCTACGTCTTTCACAATTACCATTAATTAAGTCAAAAATTCAACAATGGAAGTTGATCTGATGACATATCCTTCATATTTAGAAATACATCACCGTGTTTCACCTTAGACAATAAGAACAACTATCTCTAACCTCACACATCTTACTATAACACCCATCACTCAATCCATCCATTCAAACAGACACTGCAATCCGTTCTAGGCCAAATTAAGTAAGTGATAAAACACAGAAAAAGAGTAATAGAAATCAAAACCTAAACCACATAATCCTCCATATATCAAAAAGTTAAATCAATGAACAATTTTCGTAGAAGCGATCCACTGAAATTAAGATTCAATTCATTTCAAACACACTCGTACCTCTTATTTCAAAATGAATTTGAGAAAATGATTTGGTTATGGAAGAGAGAGATATAGTAAAAGAGGAAGGAGGCAAATGTGGGATTGGTATGGTTATGAATTTTTCTCCTAACTTTGGCGTGGAGAGAGAAAGAAAGAGAGAGAAAGAAAGAAATGTTTTTATTTTTGAAATATGCAGTTATCATATATAGTGGTGTAGGAGGAAGTTATTTAGTATAGTTGATGTGTTGGAGGAAGTTATATGTAGTGTTCATGGAGGTTACATAATTAATAAATGAGTTTTTTTTTGTATTTTTTTTTAATTTAATAATTGATAGTAATTGTAACAATTGATAAATGATAAAATTGGAAGAAAAAATACAATAAATATTTTTCTCTTTTAATATTTTTCTCTCTCTTTTAATTAGTATAAATAAATTTTTTTTCTCAAATAATATTAAATAAAATACATAACTATACCAGTACAATAAATATTTTTAATTGGAAGAAAATATTATTTAGTCTAAACATTTATTAATTGGAAGAAAAAATACAATAAATAATTTTTGGAAATATTAGACTAAATAATATTTTATACTAATTAATAAATGTTTAGACTAAATAGTTAATAAATGTTTAGACTAAATAATAATAATCAGTACAAAAAATATATTAGTTACAAAAAAGTTATATAAAATTACAATAACCGAAAAAATTGAAATGTTAAATAGGAATTAGGAAGTTATTTGAGGTTACAACCGCCCTACGGCCATTATGTGTTAATTTTTTTTATTTTAATTATTATTAATTTTAAATAATAAACAAATATAAAAAAGAAGTTACTTTTTAAAATAATAAACAAATATAAAAGAAGAAGTTAAGTGAGGGTATTTGTGGAAGAAATAAAGGCCATACCAAAATCACCTATCCCCTTTATATATAGTTATAGATATATAGTTATAGATGTAGCCTAACAGGAACTTTGCATCAAAAGGAAGATATAGGCGATTCTGTATGTTGTTATAGGTTTTGACTATTTTTTGCGTTATTATTATATTTTCTTTTAAAATAAAATATGTAGTGGCAGTCATTTGATCTCTTGTTTTCCTTTACATTTTTCATAAAATATAACAACCAATATGATTCTAGAAGCTGTGGACATGACAATCCACTAAATCAATTAAATATAATTAATTAAATTAATTAAAGAGTGATTATCCATTAACTAACTACCCTTCCAACATGGTGGCTAACCAATTCGAGGTTAAATGTTTCCAAAGCTGTATATTTCATTAAGAATTCCTTTCTTATAAATTGATAAAGATTCAAGAATTAACATGTGAAACTGACCACATAGAGTGAATTTTCAATGCGGTCAACGCGAAACACTTCCCCAAGATTTTCTGCACTATCTTGTATTTTTTTGTGTGCATGATAAGGAAGTGAATAATATGAGTATGGGAGTTGGGTCTTTATTGATGTTAATTTGTTTACTTTCACTTTCAAAACATCTCCCTGCAACAGATAAATATTGAGCAAGTCAGTTAAGGACATAAGAAATAGACCTACAATGAATCCTTATAATTATAATCAGATCAAGATTATGACAAAAAGATATCATATTTTACACAATCCATGACATTTTTTGCAACAAAATATTCATAGTATAACTTCAGTCCTTATAAAAAGCTACATGAATATTCAATTGATTTCTACGTCTTTCACAATTACCATTAATTAAGTCAAAAATTCAACAATGGAAGTTGATCTGATGACATATCCTTCATATTTAGAAATACATCACCGTGTTTCACCTTAGACAATAAGAACAACTATCTCTAACCTCACACATCTTACTATAACACCCATCACTCAATCCATCCATTCAAACAGACACTGCAATCCGTTCTAGGCCAAATTAAGTAAGTGATAAAACACAGAAAAAGAGTAATAGAAATCAAAACCTAAACCACATAATCCTCCATATATCAAAAAGTTAAATCAATGAACAATTTTCGTAGAAGCGATCCACTGAAATTAAGATTCAATTCATTTCAAACACACTCGTACCTCTTATTTCAAAATGAATTTGAGAAAATGATTTGGTTATGGAAGAGAGAGATATAGTAAAAGAGGAAGGAGGCAAATGTGGGATTGGTATGGTTATGAATTTTTCTCCTAACTTTGGCGTGGAGAGAGAAAGAAAGAGAGAGAAAGAAAGAAATGTTTTTATTTTTGAAATATGCAGTTATCATATATAGTGGTGTAGGAGGAAGTTATTTAGTATAGTTGATGTGTTGGAGGAAGTTATATGTAGTGTTCATGGAGGTTACATAATTAATAAATGAGTTTTTTTTTGTATTTTTTTTTAATTTAATAATTGATAGTAATTGTAACAATTGATAAATGATAAAATTGGAAGAAAAAATACAATAAATATTTTTCTCTTTTAATATTTTTCTCTCTCTTTTAATTAGTATAAATAAATTTTTTTTCTCAAATAATATTAAATAAAATACATAACTATACCAGTACAATAAATATTTTTAATTGGAAGAAAATATTATTTAGTCTAAACATTTATTAATTGGAAGAAAAAATACAATAAATAATTTTTGGAAATATTAGACTAAATAATATTTTATACTAATTAATAAATGTTTAGACTAAATAGTTAATAAATGTTTAGACTAAATAATAATAATCAGTACAAAAAATATATTAGTTACAAAAAAGTTATATAAAATTACAATAACCGAAAAAATTGAAATGTTAAATAGGAATTAGGAAGTTATTTGAGGTTACAACCGCCCTACGGCCATTATGTGTTAATTTTTTTTATTTTAATTATTATTAATTTTAAATAATAAACAAATATAAAAAAGAAGTTACTTTTTAAAATAATAAACAAATATAAAAGAAGAAGTTAAGTGAGGGTATTTGTGGAAGAAATAAAGGCCATACCAAAATCACCTATCCCCTTTATATATAGTTATAGATATATAGTTATAGATGTAGCCTAACAGGAACTTTGCATCAAAAGGAAGATATAGGCGATTCTGTATGTTGTTATAGGTTTTGACTATTTTTTGCGTTATTATTATATTTTCTTTTAAAATAAAATATGTAGTGGCAGTCATTTGATCTCTTGTTTTCCTTTACATTTTTCATAAAATATAACAACCAATATGATTCTAGAAGCTGTGGACATGACAATCCACTAAATCAATTAAATATAATTAATTAAATTAATTAAAGAGTGATTATCCATTAACTAACTACCCTTCCAACATGGTGGCTAACCAATTCGAGGTTAAATGTTTCCAAAGCTGTATATTTCATTAAGAATTCCTTTCTTATAAATTGATAAAGATTCAAGAATTAACATGTGAAACTGACCACATAGAGTGAATTTTCAATGCGGTCAACGCGAAACACTTCCCCAAGATTTTCTGCACTATCTTGTATTTTTTTGTGTGCATGATAAGGAAGTGAATAATATGAGTATGGGAGTTGGGTCTTTATTGATGTTAATTTGTTTACTTTCACTTTCAAAACATCTCCCTGCAACAGATAAATATTGAGCAAGTCAGTTAAGGACATAAGAAATAGACCTACAATGAATCCTTATAATTATAATCAGATCAAGATTATGACAAAAAGATATCATATTTTACACAATCCATGACATTTTTTGCAACAAAATATTCATAGTATAACTTCAGTCCTTATAAAAAGCTACATGAATATTCAATTGATTTCTACGTCTTTCACAATTACCATTAATTAAGTCAAAAATTCAACAATGGAAGTTGATCTGATGACATATCCTTCATATTTAGAAATACATCACCGTGTTTCACCTTAGACAATAAGAACAACTATCTCTAACCTCACACATCTTACTATAACACCCATCACTCAATCCATCCATTCAAACAGACACTGCAATCCGTTCTAGGCCAAATTAAGTAAGTGATAAAACACAGAAAAAGAGTAATAGAAATCAAAACCTAAACCACATAATCCTCCATATATCAAAAAGTTAAATCAATGAACAATTTTCGTAGAAGCGATCCACTGAAATTAAGATTCAATTCATTTCAAACACACTCGTACCTCTTATTTCAAAATGAATTTGAGAAAATGATTTGGTTATGGAAGAGAGAGATATAGTAAAAGAGGAAGGAGGCAAATGTGGGATTGGTATGGTTATGAATTTTTCTCCTAACTTTGGCGTGGAGAGAGAAAGAAAGAGAGAGAAAGAAAGAAATGTTTTTATTTTTGAAATATGCAGTTATCATATATAGTGGTGTAGGAGGAAGTTATTTAGTATAGTTGATGTGTTGGAGGAAGTTATATGTAGTGTTCATGGAGGTTACATAATTAATAAATGAGTTTTTTTTTGTATTTTTTTTTAATTTAATAATTGATAGTAATTGTAACAATTGATAAATGATAAAATTGGAAGAAAAAATACAATAAATATTTTTCTCTTTTAATATTTTTCTCTCTCTTTTAATTAGTATAAATAAATTTTTTTTCTCAAATAATATTAAATAAAATACATAACTATACCAGTACAATAAATATTTTTAATTGGAAGAAAATATTATTTAGTCTAAACATTTATTAATTGGAAGAAAAAATACAATAAATAATTTTTGGAAATATTAGACTAAATAATATTTTATACTAATTAATAAATGTTTAGACTAAATAGTTAATAAATGTTTAGACTAAATAATAATAATCAGTACAAAAAATATATTAGTTACAAAAAAGTTATATAAAATTACAATAACCGAAAAAATTGAAATGTTAAATAGGAATTAGGAAGTTATTTGAGGTTACAACCGCCCTACGGCCATTATGTGTTAATTTTTTTTATTTTAATTATTATTAATTTTAAATAATAAACAAATATAAAAAAGAAGTTACTTTTTAAAATAATAAACAAATATAAAAGAAGAAGTTAAGTGAGGGTATTTGTGGAAGAAATAAAGGCCATACCAAAATCACCTATCCCCTTTATATATAGTTATAGATATATAGTTATAGATGTAGCCTAACAGGAACTTTGCATCAAAAGGAAGATATAGGCGATTCTGTATGTTGTTATAGGTTTTGACTATTTTTTGCGTTATTATTATATTTTCTTTTAAAATAAAATATGTAGTGGCAGTCATTTGATCTCTTGTTTTCCTTTACATTTTTCATAAAATATAACAACCAATATGATTCTAGAAGCTGTGGACATGACAATCCACTAAATCAATTAAATATAATTAATTAAATTAATTAAAGAGTGATTATCCATTAACTAACTACCCTTCCAACATGGTGGCTAACCAATTCGAGGTTAAATGTTTCCAAAGCTGTATATTTCATTAAGAATTCCTTTCTTATAAATTGATAAAGATTCAAGAATTAACATGTGAAACTGACCACATAGAGTGAATTTTCAATGCGGTCAACGCGAAACACTTCCCCAAGATTTTCTGCACTATCTTGTATTTTTTTTTGTGCATGATAAGGAAGTGAATAATATGAGTATGGGAGTTGGGTCTTTATTGATGTTAATTTGTTTACTTTCACTTTCAAAACATCTCCCTGCAACAGATAAATATTGAGCAAGTCAGTTAAGGACATAAGAAATAGACCTACAATGAATCCTTATAATTATAATCAGATCAAGATTATGACAAAAAGATATCATATTTTACACAATCCATGACATTTTTTGCAACAAAATATTCATAGTATAACTTCAGTCCTTATAAAAAGCTACATGAATATTCAATTGATTTCTACGTCTTTCACAATTACCATTAATTAAGTCAAAAATTCAACAATGGAAGTTGATCTGATGACATATCCTTCATATTTAGAAATACATCACCGTGTTTCACCTTAGACAATAAGAACAACTATCTCTAACCTCACACATCTTACTATAACACCCATCACTCAATCCATCCATTCAAACAGACACTGCAATCCGTTCTAGGCCAAATTAAGTAAGTGATAAAACACAGAAAAAGAGTAATAGAAATCAAAACCTAAACCACATAATCCTCCATATATCAAAAAGTTAAATCAATGAACAATTTTCGTAGAAGCGATCCACTGAAATTAAGATTCAATTCATTTCAAACACACTCGTACCTCTTATTTCAAAATGAATTTGAGAAAATGATTTGGTTATGGAAGAGAGAGATATAGTAAAAGAGGAAGGAGGCAAATGTGGGATTGGTATGGTTATGAATTTTTCTCCTAACTTTGGCGTGGAGAGAGAAAGAAAGAGAGAGAAAGAAAGAAATGTTTTTATTTTTGAAATATGCAGTTATCATATATAGTGGTGTAGGAGGAAGTTATTTAGTATAGTTGATGTGTTGGAGGAAGTTATATGTAGTGTTCATGGAGGTTACATAATTAATAAATGAGTTTTTTTTTGTATTTTTTTTTAATTTAATAATTGATAGTAATTGTAACAATTGATAAATGATAAAATTGGAAGAAAAAATACAATAAATATTTTTCTCTTTTAATATTTTTCTCTCTCTTTTAATTAGTATAAATAAATTTTTTTTCTCAAATAATATTAAATAAAATACATAACTATACCAGTACAATAAATATTTTTAATTGGAAGAAAATATTATTTAGTCTAAACATTTATTAATTGGAAGAAAAAATACAATAAATAATTTTTGGAAATATTAGACTAAATAATATTTTATACTAATTAATAAATGTTTAGACTAAATAGTTAATAAATGTTTAGACTAAATAATAATAATCAGTACAAAAAATATATTAGTTACAAAAAAGTTATATAAAATTACAATAACCGAAAAAATTGAAATGTTAAATAGGAATTAGGAAGTTATTTGAGGTTACAACCGCCCTACGGCCATTATGTGTTAATTTTTTTTATTTTAATTATTATTAATTTTAAATAATAAACAAATATAAAAAAGAAGTTACTTTTTAAAATAATAAACAAATATAAAAGAAGAAGTTAAGTGAGGGTATTTGTGGAAGAAATAAAGGCCATACCAAAATCACCTATCCCCTTTATATATAGTTATAGATATATAGTTATAGATGTAGCCTAACAGGAACTTTGCATCAAAAGGAAGATATAGGCGATTCTGTATGTTGTTATAGGTTTTGACTATTTTTTGCGTTATTATTATATTTTCTTTTAAAATAAAATATGTAGTGGCAGTCATTTGATCTCTTGTTTTCCTTTACATTTTTCATAAAATATAACAACCAATATGATTCTAGAAGCTGTGGACATGACAATCCACTAAATCAATTAAATATAATTAATTAAATTAATTAAAGAGTGATTATCCATTAACTAACTACCCTTCCAACATGGTGGCTAACCAATTCGAGGTTAAATGTTTCCAAAGCTGTATATTTCATTAAGAATTCCTTTCTTATAAATTGATAAAGATTCAAGAATTAACATGTGAAACTGACCACATAGAGTGAATTTTCAATGCGGTCAACGCGAAACACTTCCCCAAGATTTTCTGCACTATCTTGTATTTTTTTGTGTGCATGATAAGGAAGTGAATAATATGAGTATGGGAGTTGGGTCTTTATTGATGTTAATTTGTTTACTTTCACTTTCAAAACATCTCCCTGCAACAGATAAATATTGAGCAAGTCAGTTAAGGACATAAGAAATAGACCTACAATGAATCCTTATAATTATAATCAGATCAAGATTATGACAAAAAGATATCATATTTTACACAATCCATGACATTTTTTGCAACAAAATATTCATAGTATAACTTCAGTCCTTATAAAAAGCTACATGAATATTCAATTGATTTCTACGTCTTTCACAATTACCATTAATTAAGTCAAAAATTCAACAATGGAAGTTGATCTGATGACATATCCTTCATATTTAGAAATACATCACCGTGTTTCACCTTAGACAATAAGAACAACTATCTCTAACCTCACACATCTTACTATAACACCCATCACTCAATCCATCCATTCAAACAGACACTGCAATCCGTTCTAGGCCAAATTAAGTAAGTGATAAAACACAGAAAAAGAGTAATAGAAATCAAAACCTAAACCACATAATCCTCCATATATCAAAAAGTTAAATCAATGAACAATTTTCGTAGAAGCGATCCACTGAAATTAAGATTCAATTCATTTCAAACACACTCGTACCTCTTATTTCAAAATGAATTTGAGAAAATGATTTGGTTATGGAAGAGAGAGATATAGTAAAAGAGGAAGGAGGCAAATGTGGGATTGGTATGGTTATGAATTTTTCTCCTAACTTTGGCGTGGAGAGAGAAAGAAAGAGAGAGAAAGAAAGAAATGTTTTTATTTTTGAAATATGCAGTTATCATATATAGTGGTGTAGGAGGAAGTTATTTAGTATAGTTGATGTGTTGGAGGAAGTTATATGTAGTGTTCATGGAGGTTACATAATTAATAAATGAGTTTTTTTTGTATTTTTTTTTAATTTAATAATTGATAGTAATTGTAACAATTGATAAATGATAAAATTGGAAGAAAAAATACAATAAATATTTTTCTCTTTTAATATTTTTCTCTCTCTTTTAATTAGTATAAATAAATTTTTTTTCTCAAATAATATTAAATAAAATACATAACTATACCAGTACAATAAATATTTTTAATTGGAAGAAAATATTATTTAGTCTAAACATTTATTAATTGGAAGAAAAAATACAATAAATAATTTTTGGAAATATTAGACTAAATAATATTTTATACTAATTAATAAATGTTTAGACTAAATAGTTAATAAATGTTTAGACTAAATAATAATAATCAGTACAAAAAATATATTAGTTACAAAAAAGTTATATAAAATTACAATAACCGAAAAAATTGAAATGTTAAATAGGAATTAGGAAGTTATTTGAGGTTACAACCGCCCTACGGCCATTATGTGTTAATTTTTTTTATTTTAATTATTATTAATTTTAAATAATAAACAAATATAAAAAAGAAGTTACTTTTTAAAATAATAAACAAATATAAAAGAAGAAGTTAAGTGAGGGTATTTGTGGAAGAAATAAAGGCCATACCAAAATCACCTATCCCCTTTATATATAGTTATAGATATATAGTTATAGATGTAGCCTAACAGGAACTTTGCATCAAAAGGAAGATATAGGCGATTCTGTATGTTGTTATAGGTTTTGACTATTTTTTGCGTTATTATTATATTTTCTTTTAAAATAAAATATGTAGTGGCAGTCATTTGATCTCTTGTTTTCCTTTACATTTTTCATAAAATATAACAACCAATATGATTCTAGAAGCTGTGGACATGACAATCCACTAAATCAATTAAATATAATTAATTAAATTAATTAAAGAGTGATTATCCATTAACTAACTACCCTTCCAACATGGTGGCTAACCAATTCGAGGTTAAATGTTTCCAAAGCTGTATATTTCATTAAGAATTCCTTTCTTATAAATTGATAAAGATTCAAGAATTAACATGTGAAACTGACCACATAGAGTGAATTTTCAATGCGGTCAACGCGAAACACTTCCCCAAGATTTTCTGCACTATCTTGTATTTTTTTGTGTGCATGATAAGGAAGTGAATAATATGAGTATGGGAGTTGGGTCTTTATTGATGTTAATTTGTTTACTTTCACTTTCAAAACATCTCCCTGCAACAGATAAATATTGAGCAAGTCAGTTAAGGACATAAGAAATAGACCTACAATGAATCCTTATAATTATAATCAGATCAAGATTATGACAAAAAGATATCATATTTTACACAATCCATGACATTTTTTGCAACAAAATATTCATAGTATAACTTCAGTCCTTATAAAAAGCTACATGAATATTCAATTGATTTCTACGTCTTTCACAATTACCATTAATTAAGTCAAAAATTCAACAATGGAAGTTGATCTGATGACATATCCTTCATATTTAGAAATACATCACCGTGTTTCACCTTAGACAATAAGAACAACTATCTCTAACCTCACACATCTTACTATAACACCCATCACTCAATCCATCCATTCAAACAGACACTGCAATCCGTTCTAGGCCAAATTAAGTAAGTGATAAAACACAGAAAAAGAGTAATAGAAATCAAAACCTAAACCACATAATCCTCCATATATCAAAAAGTTAAATCAATGAACAATTTTCGTAGAAGCGATCCACTGAAATTAAGATTCAATTCATTTCAAACACACTCGTACCTCTTATTTCAAAATGAATTTGAGAAAATGATTTGGTTATGGAAGAGAGAGATATAGTAAAAGAGGAAGGAGGCAAATGTGGGATTGGTATGGTTATGAATTTTTCTCCTAACTTTGGCGTGGAGAGAGAAAGAAAGAGAGAGAAAGAAAGAAATGTTTTTATTTTTGAAATATGCAGTTATCATATATAGTGGTGTAGGAGGAAGTTATTTAGTATAGTTGATGTGTTGGAGGAAGTTATATGTAGTGTTCATGGAGGTTACATAATTAATAAATGAGTTTTTTTTTGTATTTTTTTTAATTTAATAATTGATAGTAATTGTAACAATTGATAAATGATAAAATTGGAAGAAAAAATACAATAAATATTTTTCTCTTTTAATATTTTTCTCTCTCTTTTAATTAGTATAAATAAATTTTTTTTCTCAAATAATATTAAATAAAATACATAACTATACCAGTACAATAAATATTTTTAATTGGAAGAAAATATTATTTAGTCTAAACATTTATTAATTGGAAGAAAAAATACAATAAATAATTTTTGGAAATATTAGACTAAATAATATTTTATACTAATTAATAAATGTTTAGACTAAATAGTTAATAAATGTTTAGACTAAATAATAATAATCAGTACAAAAAATATATTAGTTACAAAAAAGTTATATAAAATTACAATAACCGAAAAAATTGAAATGTTAAATAGGAATTAGGAAGTTATTTGAGGTTACAACCGCCCTACGGCCATTATGTGTTAATTTTTTTTATTTTAATTATTATTAATTTTAAATAATAAACAAATATAAAAAAGAAGTTACTTTTTAAAATAATAAACAAATATAAAAGAAGAAGTTAAGTGAGGGTATTTGTGGAAGAAATAAAGGCCATACCAAAATCACCTATCCCCTTTATATATAGTTATAGATATATAGTTATAGATGTAGCCTAACAGGAACTTTGCATCAAAAGGAAGATATAGGCGATTCTGTATGTTGTTATAGGTTTTGACTATTTTTTGCGTTATTATTATATTTTCTTTTAAAATAAAATATGTAGTGGCAGTCATTTGATCTCTTGTTTTCCTTTACATTTTTCATAAAATATAACAACCAATATGATTCTAGAAGCTGTGGACATGACAATCCACTAAATCAATTAAATATAATTAATTAAATTAATTAAAGAGTGATTATCCATTAACTAACTACCCTTCCAACATGGTGGCTAACCAATTCGAGGTTAAATGTTTCCAAAGCTGTATATTTCATTAAGAATTCCTTTCTTATAAATTGATAAAGATTCAAGAATTAACATGTGAAACTGACCACATAGAGTGAATTTTCAATGCGGTCAACGCGAAACACTTCCCCAAGATTTTCTGCACTATCTTGTATTTTTTTGTGTGCATGATAAGGAAGTGAATAATATGAGTATGGGAGTTGGGTCTTTATTGATGTTAATTTGTTTACTTTCACTTTCAAAACATCTCCCTGCAACAGATAAATATTGAGCAAGTCAGTTAAGGACATAAGAAATAGACCTACAATGAATCCTTATAATTATAATCAGATCAAGATTATGACAAAAAGATATCATATTTTACACAATCCATGACATTTTTTGCAACAAAATATTCATAGTATAACTTCAGTCCTTATAAAAAGCTACATGAATATTCAATTGATTTCTACGTCTTTCACAATTACCATTAATTAAGTCAAAAATTCAACAATGGAAGTTGATCTGATGACATATCCTTCATATTTAGAAATACATCACCGTGTTTCACCTTAGACAATAAGAACAACTATCTCTAACCTCACACATCTTACTATAACACCCATCACTCAATCCATCCATTCAAACAGACACTGCAATCCGTTCTAGGCCAAATTAAGTAAGTGATAAAACACAGAAAAAGAGTAATAGAAATCAAAACCTAAACCACATAATCCTCCATATATCAAAAAGTTAAATCAATGAACAATTTTCGTAGAAGCGATCCACTGAAATTAAGATTCAATTCATTTCAAACACACTCGTACCTCTTATTTCAAAATGAATTTGAGAAAATGATTTGGTTATGGAAGAGAGAGATATAGTAAAAGAGGAAGGAGGCAAATGTGGGATTGGTATGGTTATGAATTTTTCTCCTAACTTTGGCGTGGAGAGAGAAAGAAAGAGAGAGAAAGAAAGAAATGTTTTTATTTTTGAAATATGCAGTTATCATATATAGTGGTGTAGGAGGAAGTTATTTAGTATAGTTGATGTGTTGGAGGAAGTTATATGTAGTGTTCATGGAGGTTACATAATTAATAAATGAGTTTTTTTTTGTATTTTTTTTTAATTTAATAATTGATAGTAATTGTAACAATTGATAAATGATAAAATTGGAAGAAAAAATACAATAAATATTTTTCTCTTTTAATATTTTTCTCTCTCTTTTAATTAGTATAAATAAATTTTTTTTCTCAAATAATATTAAATAAAATACATAACTATACCAGTACAATAAATATTTTTAATTGGAAGAAAATATTATTTAGTCTAAACATTTATTAATTGGAAGAAAAAATACAATAAATAATTTTTGGAAATATTAGACTAAATAATATTTTATACTAATTAATAAATGTTTAGACTAAATAGTTAATAAATGTTTAGACTAAATAATAATAATCAGTACAAAAAATATATTAGTTACAAAAAAGTTATATAAAATTACAATAACCGAAAAAATTGAAATGTTAAATAGGAATTAGGAAGTTATTTGAGGTTACAACCGCCCTACGGCCATTATGTGTTAATTTTTTTTATTTTAATTATTATTAATTTTAAATAATAAACAAATATAAAAAAGAAGTTACTTTTTAAAATAATAAACAAATATAAAAGAAGAAGTTAAGTGAGGGTATTTGTGGAAGAAATAAAGGCCATACCAAAATCACCTATCCCCTTTATATATAGTTATAGATATATAGTTATAGATGTAGCCTAACAGGAACTTTGCATCAAAAGGAAGATATAGGCGATTCTGTATGTTGTTATAGGTTTTGACTATTTTTTGCGTTATTATTATATTTTCTTTTAAAATAAAATATGTAGTGGCAGTCATTTGATCTCTTGTTTTCCTTTACATTTTTCATAAAATATAACAACCAATATGATTCTAGAAGCTGTGGACATGACAATCCACTAAATCAATTAAATATAATTAATTAAATTAATTAAAGAGTGATTATCCATTAACTAACTACCCTTCCAACATGGTGGCTAACCAATTCGAGGTTAAATGTTTCCAAAGCTGTATATTTCATTAAGAATTCCTTTCTTATAAATTGATAAAGATTCAAGAATTAACATGTGAAACTGACCACATAGAGTGAATTTTCAATGCGGTCAACGCGAAACACTTCCCCAAGATTTTCTGCACTATCTTGTATTTTTTTTGTGCATGATAAGGAAGTGAATAATATGAGTATGGGAGTTGGGTCTTTATTGATGTTAATTTGTTTACTTTCACTTTCAAAACATCTCCCTGCAACAGATAAATATTGAGCAAGTCAGTTAAGGACATAAGAAATAGACCTACAATGAATCCTTATAATTATAATCAGATCAAGATTATGACAAAAAGATATCATATTTTACACAATCCATGACATTTTTTGCAACAAAATATTCATAGTATAACTTCAGTCCTTATAAAAAGCTACATGAATATTCAATTGATTTCTACGTCTTTCACAATTACCATTAATTAAGTCAAAAATTCAACAATGGAAGTTGATCTGATGACATATCCTTCATATTTAGAAATACATCACCGTGTTTCACCTTAGACAATAAGAACAACTATCTCTAACCTCACACATCTTACTATAACACCCATCACTCAATCCATCCATTCAAACAGACACTGCAATCCGTTCTAGGCCAAATTAAGTAAGTGATAAAACACAGAAAAAGAGTAATAGAAATCAAAACCTAAACCACATAATCCTCCATATATCAAAAAGTTAAATCAATGAACAATTTTCGTAGAAGCGATCCACTGAAATTAAGATTCAATTCATTTCAAACACACTCGTACCTCTTATTTCAAAATGAATTTGAGAAAATGATTTGGTTATGGAAGAGAGAGATATAGTAAAAGAGGAAGGAGGCAAATGTGGGATTGGTATGGTTATGAATTTTTCTCCTAACTTTGGCGTGGAGAGAGAAAGAGAGAGAGAGAAAGAAAGAAATGTTTTTATTTTTGAAATATGCAGTTATCATATATAGTGGTGTAGGAGGAAGTTATTTAGTATAGTTGATGTGTTGGAGGAAGTTATATGTAGTGTTCATGGAGGTTACATAATTAATAAATGAGTTTTTTTTTGTATTTTTTTTAATTTAATAATTGATAGTAATTGTAACAATTGATAAATGATAAAATTGGAAGAAAAAATACAATAAATATTTTTCTCTTTTAATATTTTTCTCTCTCTTTTAATTAGTATAAATAAATTTTTTTTCTCAAATAATATTAAATAAAATACATAACTATACCAGTACAATAAATATTTTTAATTGGAAGAAAATATTATTTAGTCTAAACATTTATTAATTGGAAGAAAAAATACAATAAATAATTTTTGGAAATATTAGACTAAATAATATTTTATACTAATTAATAAATGTTTAGACTAAATAGTTAATAAATGTTTAGACTAAATAATAATAATCAGTACAAAAAATATATTAGTTACAAAAAAGTTATATAAAATTACAATAACCGAAAAAATTGAAATGTTAAATAGGAATTAGGAAGTTATTTGAGGTTACAACCGCCCTACGGCCATTATGTGTTAATTTTTTTTATTTTAATTATTATTAATTTTAAATAATAAACAAATATAAAAAAGAAGTTACTTTTTAAAATAATAAACAAATATAAAAGAAGAAGTTAAGTGAGGGTATTTGTGGAAGAAATAAAGGCCATACCAAAATCACCTATCCCCTTTATATATAGTTATAGATATATAGTTATAGATGTAGCCTAACAGGAACTTTGCATCAAAAGGAAGATATAGGCGATTCTGTATGTTGTTATAGGTTTTGACTATTTTTTGCGTTATTATTATATTTTCTTTTAAAATAAAATATGTAGTGGCAGTCATTTGATCTCTTGTTTTCCTTTACATTTTTCATAAAATATAACAACCAATATGATTCTAGAAGCTGTGGACATGACAATCCACTAAATCAATTAAATATAATTAATTAAATTAATTAAAGAGTGATTATCCATTAACTAACTACCCTTCCAACATGGTGGCTAACCAATTCGAGGTTAAATGTTTCCAAAGCTGTATATTTCATTAAGAATTCCTTTCTTATAAATTGATAAAGATTCAAGAATTAACATGTGAAACTGACCACATAGAGTGAATTTTCAATGCGGTCAACGCGAAACACTTCCCCAAGATTTTCTGCACTATCTTGTATTTTTTTGTGTGCATGATAAGGAAGTGAATAATATGAGTATGGGAGTTGGGTCTTTATTGATGTTAATTTGTTTACTTTCACTTTCAAAACATCTCCCTGCAACAGATAAATATTGAGCAAGTCAGTTAAGGACATAAGAAATAGACCTACAATGAATCCTTATAATTATAATCAGATCAAGATTATGACAAAAAGATATCATATTTTACACAATCCATGACATTTTTTGCAACAAAATATTCATAGTATAACTTCAGTCCTTATAAAAAGCTACATGAATATTCAATTGATTTCTACGTCTTTCACAATTACCATTAATTAAGTCAAAAATTCAACAATGGAAGTTGATCTGATGACATATCCTTCATATTTAGAAATACATCACCGTGTTTCACCTTAGACAATAAGAACAACTATCTCTAACCTCACACATCTTACTATAACACCCATCACTCAATCCATCCATTCAAACAGACACTGCAATCCGTTCTAGGCCAAATTAAGTAAGTGATAAAACACAGAAAAAGAGTAATAGAAATCAAAACCTAAACCACATAATCCTCCATATATCAAAAAGTTAAATCAATGAACAATTTTCGTAGAAGCGATCCACTGAAATTAAGATTCAATTCATTTCAAACACACTCGTACCTCTTATTTCAAAATGAATTTGAGAAAATGATTTGGTTATGGAAGAGAGAGATATAGTAAAAGAGGAAGGAGGCAAATGTGGGATTGGTATGGTTATGAATTTTTCTCCTAACTTTGGCGTGGAGAGAGAAAGAGAGAGAGAGAAAGAAAGAAATGTTTTTATTTTTGAAATATGCAGTTATCATATATAGTGGTGTAGGAGGAAGTTATTTAGTATAGTTGATGTGTTGGAGGAAGTTATATGTAGTGTTCATGGAGGTTACATAATTAATAAATGAGTTTTTTTTTGTATTTTTTTTAATTTAATAATTGATAGTAATTGTAACAATTGATAAATGATAAAATTGGAAGAAAAAATACAATAAATATTTTTCTCTTTTAATATTTTTCTCTCTCTTTTAATTAGTATAAATAAATTTTTTTTCTCAAATAATATTAAATAAAATACATAACTATACCAGTACAATAAATATTTTTAATTGGAAGAAAATATTATTTAGTCTAAACATTTATTAATTGGAAGAAAAAATACAATAAATAATTTTTGGAAATATTAGACTAAATAATATTTTATACTAATTAATAAATGTTTAGACTAAATAGTTAATAAATGTTTAGACTAAATAATAATAATCAGTACAAAAAATATATTAGTTACAAAAAAGTTATATAAAATTACAATAACCGAAAAAATTGAAATGTTAAATAGGAATTAGGAAGTTATTTGAGGTTACAACCGCCCTACGGCCATTATGTGTTAATTTTTTTTATTTTAATTATTATTAATTTTAAATAATAAACAAATATAAAAAAGAAGTTACTTTTTAAAATAATAAACAAATATAAAAGAAGAAGTTAAGTGAGGGTATTTGTGGAAGAAATAAAGGCCATACCAAAATCACCTATCCCCTTTATATATAGTTATAGATATATAGTTATAGATGTAGCCTAACAGGAACTTTGCATCAAAAGGAAGATATAGGCGATTCTGTATGTTGTTATAGGTTTTGACTATTTTTTGCGTTATTATTATATTTTCTTTTAAAATAAAATATGTAGTGGCAGTCATTTGATCTCTTGTTTTCCTTTACATTTTTCATAAAATATAACAACCAATATGATTCTAGAAGCTGTGGACATGACAATCCACTAAATCAATTAAATATAATTAATTAAATTAATTAAAGAGTGATTATCCATTAACTAACTACCCTTCCAACATGGTGGCTAACCAATTCGAGGTTAAATGTTTCCAAAGCTGTATATTTCATTAAGAATTCCTTTCTTATAAATTGATAAAGATTCAAGAATTAACATGTGAAACTGACCACATAGAGTGAATTTTCAATGCGGTCAACGCGAAACACTTCCCCAAGATTTTCTGCACTATCTTGTATTTTTTTGTGTGCATGATAAGGAAGTGAATAATATGAGTATGGGAGTTGGGTCTTTATTGATGTTAATTTGTTTACTTTCACTTTCAAAACATCTCCCTGCAACAGATAAATATTGAGCAAGTCAGTTAAGGACATAAGAAATAGACCTACAATGAATCCTTATAATTATAATCAGATCAAGATTATGACAAAAAGATATCATATTTTACACAATCCATGACATTTTTTGCAACAAAATATTCATAGTATAACTTCAGTCCTTATAAAAAGCTACATGAATATTCAATTGATTTCTACGTCTTTCACAATTACCATTAATTAAGTCAAAAATTCAACAATGGAAGTTGATCTGATGACATATCCTTCATATTTAGAAATACATCACCGTGTTTCACCTTAGACAATAAGAACAACTATCTCTAACCTCACACATCTTACTATAACACCCATCACTCAATCCATCCATTCAAACAGACACTGCAATCCGTTCTAGGCCAAATTAAGTAAGTGATAAAACACAGAAAAAGAGTAATAGAAATCAAAACCTAAACCACATAATCCTCCATATATCAAAAAGTTAAATCAATGAACAATTTTCGTAGAAGCGATCCACTGAAATTAAGATTCAATTCATTTCAAACACACTCGTACCTCTTATTTCAAAATGAATTTGAGAAAATGATTTGGTTATGGAAGAGAGAGATATAGTAAAAGAGGAAGGAGGCAAATGTGGGATTGGTATGGTTATGAATTTTTCTCCTAACTTTGGCGTGGAGAGAGAAAGAGAGAGAGAGAAAGAAAGAAATGTTTTTATTTTTGAAATATGCAGTTATCATATATAGTGGTGTAGGAGGAAGTTATTTAGTATAGTTGATGTGTTGGAGGAAGTTATATGTAGTGTTCATGGAGGTTACATAATTAATAAATGAGTTTTTTTTTGTATTTTTTTTAATTTAATAATTGATAGTAATTGTAACAATTGATAAATGATAAAATTGGAAGAAAAAATACAATAAATATTTTTCTCTTTTAATATTTTTCTCTCTCTTTTAATTAGTATAAATAAATTTTTTTTCTCAAATAATATTAAATAAAATACATAACTATACCAGTACAATAAATATTTTTAATTGGAAGAAAATATTATTTAGTCTAAACATTTATTAATTGGAAGAAAAAATACAATAAATAATTTTTGGAAATATTAGACTAAATAATATTTTATACTAATTAATAAATGTTTAGACTAAATAGTTAATAAATGTTTAGACTAAATAATAATAATCAGTACAAAAAATATATTAGTTACAAAAAAGTTATATAAAATTACAATAACCGAAAAAATTGAAATGTTAAATAGGAATTAGGAAGTTATTTGAGGTTACAACCGCCCTACGGCCATTATGTGTTAATTTTTTTTATTTTAATTATTATTAATTTTAAATAATAAACAAATATAAAAAAGAAGTTACTTTTTAAAATAATAAACAAATATAAAAGAAGAAGTTAAGTGAGGGTATTTGTGGAAGAAATAAAGGCCATACCAAAATCACCTATCCCCTTTATATATAGTTATAGATATATAGATGTATAGATTATTTATTAAAAAATTAAAAGATTAAATAAGGGTAATTTTGGAAAAAATAAAAGTCACTCTAAAACATTGTATCCCCTTTATATATAGGTATAGATAAATATATGTTTCCTTTATGCAATTGTATTTTGAAACCATTATTCTCTCTCTTTGATCCATTCTAAACATGTATCTTCTTATTACATATGCAGTTATCTTATATAGTGGTGTTGGAGGAAGTTATTTAGTATATTTGATGTGTTGGAGGAAGTTATTTGATGTGTTCATGGAGGTTACATATTTAATAAATGATTTTCTTTTTGTATTTTTTTTAAATTTAATAATTGATAGTAATTGTAATAATTGATAAAGGATAAAATTGGAAGAAAAAAATTCCATATTATAAAGATTAAAATTTCTTCACCATTCCCTAATTACAACATGACATGATCTTCAATATCCTTCAAATCATTCTTCAAACCAAACCTTATTTAGGAGAATATGTGATCCTCAGTAGGTTGTTAGTTCTTGAAGTATTTGCTTCTAAGGGAAGGTCCCCTTTTTTTTGGAATTGATCATTTTCAATCCAAGAGTGATTCAACCTTTTTGTTTAAGTTGTCAGCTTTTTGCATGCCAAGACCACAAACAAAAATATTACTGTAAACTTTCTTCCAATATAAAGTGACATGTGTTATTGTGTCAATATTTCCTGTCAATGAAAAGTTTTCAACGCAAGAATCTCATCTATCCAAAAGGGCCACTGCCCAATCATATGTTTTGACGCTATAAACTTGCACCACATGGATGATAAATCTAACCATTTAAACAGAACCCATTATAGAAACAACATGTATTTTTTAGGAATATCGCTTAGTATTTTTTCATGGGATTGAAAATATTTTGTAGGCAACATATGAAGCATGATGTGTTGTTAATATGCGAGAAACTATGTCTAAAGTTTTTCCTAGCGTAATAGAAGAAAGAAAAATGTTTTGACATTATATGATAGATCATTTCTCGAGTTGTTTACTTGGAGAACACGATTTAATGGAGTGTGTCTCATGCTTTTTATATTTGTTTTACTTTTAATCCAATCAAAGATATGATTAGTTAAGCGCATTCTCGTTTGAAAATTTTTTGTGTTGAATCTGTTTTAGCAAAATTTTGTATTATTTTGTGTTGAATCTGTTTTAGCAAGATTGACATTCTTATTCAGCCCGCTTTTTTTAATGCGCACAACGGAGAAAAATTAATGTCTGTTTTTTTATGAGATTTCTATTGTACGTCATATTAAAAATAATATTATTATACTTTGAAAATGGTAAGAGTTCTAAATTAAGTCTTCCATCCTAAATATATATATGATCCCTTGGAAATGTCTGTTTGTAATGATGCCCGTATTGTTTACCAAAATCATGATCGAATGCAACGGTAATAATCATAAATATTCATCTTTCTTTTATGGAAAAACCACTTTCGTATTACTTACCAAAATCCCCTATATTCATCTTTCTTTTATGGAAAAACCACTTTCGTATTACTTACCAAAATCCCCTATATTCATCTTTCTTTTATGGAAAAACCACTTTCGTATTGTTTACCAAAATCCCCTATGAATAAATATCATGTTATATCAGTATTCCCTTTACTCTCTCTCTCTATCTATCTATCTCTCTCTCGTCTGTCCGCTTTTTTTAATGCACACAGCAAAGAAAATTAAATGTAAATTTTTCTTTTTATGAGATTTCTATTGTATGTAGCATTAAAAATAATATTATTACACTTTGAAAATGATAAACAAAGATATCCAAAATTATATTAAAGCATACAAAGTACTATTAAGAGGAATGTCAAACATGAAATCTTTATACGAAGTATTTTCTTTTTCCCTGCAATTGTTTTCCGTGGTAAAGAAAAAATGTAAGACTCTCAAATTAGATTTTTTTAGATAAAAAGATAGTAAAATTAGTAGTAAGTAGTGTAATATAGTTTTATTTTACCTTATAAAGATTTGTATTAATTCTTCATACATCCATTTATCAATGCACTCTTGAGATTTATAAAACTACAAATACATGACAAAATGTCATATCATCAAAGAAATACATTTGACTCATTTGATGTAATTTATTTTATATATAAACACGTAATTATTTAAGTTAAGAGTTTCATTCTACCTATTCTATGTGCTTTAACACTTAGTAAATATTTATACATCAAGTAAACACGTAATTATTTAAGTTAAGAGTTTCATTCTACCTATTCTATGTGCTTTAACACTTCGTAAATATTTATACATTAAGTAAACACGTAATTATTTGAAGTTGATTGTTATTTATAATAACTGCTCCATTACTTATATTTAATATTCACGATATTTCGTCATCATCCACAGGATCAATAACCTGTGACTGAATATTCTGAGTTGGTTGAAATTGTTCCAACACAATGTACAACACTATATATTCGTAACCAGAATACTCATGGTTACGAAACATGTATTGTGCCTCTATGTCATTTTGAATCAATGACTTATAAAACCTGACTGAGTTATTTTCAGAAAAAAAAGGTTGTTGATAAAAAATTTGGGACACGGGTTGTCTAAGTTTGGACTCAATCTTTTTTTTCAGATAAGAGAAGTCAGCTCCTCTATTTAGACAAAAACGAGTGCAATCGGTGTTTCTAAATAGGAATCCAGACATATCACATTCATAAGTCTCACCATTGACGTGAGCTTTGATTTTGTATTGTGATGAAGATGCCATGATATGTGAAGGTTTTGTGAAGATATTGTGAAGATATATGTGAAGATATTTTGAAGATATATGTGAAGATATTGTGAATACCTTTGTGAAAATGTGTGTGAATATTTATACTACCACCAAGTCTGCAAGATTCCCACACATCTTTGCATGCATGTCTTCAACCAAGCCTTCCCCAAGAGTAACGCATGCAAAACTTGGACACGTGTAACGCATGCAAAAATTTAGGTAGGAGCAGTGCATGCAAAGTTGGCTGAGAATCTTGCAGGCTAGGTGGAGTTGCATGCATGTCTTCACATAAGACACGTCTACTGCATGCATCAGTAGGTCAGGATAAGACATGAACTCGCCACTCCAGGTGGCGAATACATTAAAGTCTTTTCTTGTCTGAGAATCTTGCAGCCTAGGTGGAGTTGCATGCATGTAATAATTTTGACACGTCTACTGCATGCATCAGTAGGTCAGGATAAGACATGAACTCGCCACTCTAGGTGGCGAATACATTAAGGTCTTGTCTTGTCTGAGAATCTTGCAGGCTAGGTGGAGCTGCATGCATGTAATAATTTTGACACGTCTACTGTATGCATCAGTAGGTCAACAATAGTTGTAATACTCATATAAATGAATAATGCATGTAAAAAATTTGCTTTAAAATTGCAACTAGATTTCCCAATAATTATGACAGCAATGCTTAAATGGATACTTAAGTATTTAGTTAAATCAATTCAATTGATAACTGGAGAAAAATTATATGAAGGTTAGGAGTCCAAATCTAAATACTTAATGAATTATACTACCACCAAGTCTGCAAGATTTCCACGCATGCCTATCCATCAAATGCCTTCACCACCTAGTCTGCAAGATTCCCGCGCATGCCTTACACGTGTCACATCTTTGCATGCAACACTACCACCAAGTCTTCCCCAAGACAAGACAAGTGCAACCTAATTTGTACCAATGCATGCCAACCTATCCACCTAGCCTGCACCTAGCCTGAACCTAGTCTGCAAGATTCCCACGCATGCCTATCCATCAAATGTATTCACCACCAAGTCTGCAGGATTCCCACGCATGCCTTACACGTGTCACATATTTGCATGCAACACTACCACCTAGCCTGCACCTAGCCTACAAGATTCCCACGCATGCCTTTTCAAATATGTTGTCTCGGCTTTAACTTTGCTTGCACCAACATTAGCTTCGTCTTCATGTGCAAATTGAAAGTGAATAACTCCATAGCGAAAATTTAAACTTCTTGAACTTCCAATACTGAATATCACGCTTCAAACAAATTGGAAGCCATAACAAGTGAATGAAATAAAACATCTACTTAACAACTTGTGAGCCAGAGGAGCAGGATACAATGTTATTCAAAAGCTAAACTATCTCTTTTTTCCATTAAGTGTTTAAAATAATATTCAATCTTATTTAAGCTTAATTATTTATTTTAAACAACCTGATTAACTAAATTGAATTAAAAACCAATTTAAACTTTCTAAAACTGTTGTACTAAAATAATATTCAAAGCAAGATTCCCACGCATGCCTATCCATCAAATGCCTTCACCACCTAGTCTGCAAGATTCCCGCGCATGCCTTACACGTGTCGCATCTTTGCATGCAACACTAACACCAAGCCTTCCCCTAGACAAGACAAGTGCAACCTACTCTGTACCAATGCATGCCAACCTATCCACCTAGCTTGCACCTAGTCTGCAAGATTCTCACGCATGCCTTACACGTGTCACATCTTTGCATCATCAGGTTCCACCAAGCCTTCCCCAAGACAAGACAAGTGCAACATAATCTATACCAATGCATGCCAACCTATCCACCTAGCCTGCACCTAGTCTTCAAGATTCCCACGCATGTCTTACACGTGTCACATCTTTGCATCATCAGGTTCCACCAAGCCTTCCCCTAGATAAGACAAGTGCAACCTAATATGTACCAATGCATGTCAACCTATCCACCTAGCCTGCAAAATTGTCGTATAAATAGAAGGTCATTCTTGCAAGTTTTCACCAACCACTAACACTTTTATTCAGAGAACTCCGGCGAAACTTCTCATCCACCAAGCTTCGTTCTACATTGCAATCATGTCTCTTCTTACCATGGGCCAAGAACACAGAGGCACTAGGGAAAACATTGCCTCATTCGTAAGTTTTTCTTGAACATTGCCTCTTTCGTATGTTTACAATTTGTTTTTTAAAAGTCCAATCTAATGATTGTTTATATTGTTTGTTTTTAAAGGATCCCAAGAAATTTCGTCAACGTTCACACCCTATGCCTTATCCAGACCCATGGTGCGTACCTTACATAGAGCGTGCGGGGTTCGGTCATGTTATGCATGTCGTAAATGCCACAATTGATGTCAAATTTATTCTTGCTTTGTGTGAACGTTGGAGACCAGAGACACACACTTTTCACCTACCAATCGGTGAATGTACCGTCACACTAGAGGACGTGTACATGCTTTTGGGTCTTCGAGTAGATGGTAAGCCTGTGACTGGAAATGTTCAACAGCCCAACGAAAGGCGTAGATCAGGTTGAGGGTGAGGGATCTGCAAAAGCAAGGGGCCAAGGTATTAAACTATCGAGCCTCCAATTCTACCAAGACTCTATAAATTTGACTGAGGATTCGTCCGAACAAGAAAAAATCATAAAAACCAGGGTTTACATTATGTTATTGTTTGTGAACTTGCTATTTCCCGAAGGCACGGGAAATAGCATAAACTTTATGTACTTGAGTTTGCTCGAGGACATTGATAGAATAAGCACGTATAGTTGGGGTTCTGCTGTATTGACTTTCCTATATAGCTCTTTCTGTAAAAATGCACAAAATGACCAATGTACATTTTCCGGATGTGCTTTTTTGCTCCAAACATGGGGGTGGTGGAGATTGTCGAGGCTAGCCCCAGAAAATCCTAACGTCTACTCCTTCCCCTACGCAACTAGGTAAATTTATGATGTTACTTCATTTTGTATATTTATTCTATAAATATTTATAAATAATATTATTTATCTTTTTTTGTTTAGGTTCATTACAACCGGACTAGATTACAGTCTTACCCCGAAAAATAAAATAATATTTTATCGTTAACTCTTGGATCGTCTCCGAGCACAAGATGTATTACCACTAAATCACTCATCTTCTAACTGATTTATTAATATCAAGCATTCTCAATAAATAACATATTTACTTTTTTCTTTGCAGTTTATTTGGAGGCCATATTTGGGATTGGAACATCAACCCAACCCCGAAGATGCAGCTGTTTGGACAGCAAAAACAGCTATAATGCGGTTCACCACTGTGGAGATGCACCAAAGTGATCGTGTCAAACTGCAATTCGGAATGCATCAAGAAATCCCAGGCCCCCCAATGTCTTCGGAACCTTGGCATCTTAAAAAAGTCAGCCACCAGTGGTATGCCCAAAATTGGAAGGAATTTGCAAAGGAGTTCCGTAAAATGTGGAAAGACCGCGCCCATTATGTTCTACAATTTCCTGTGGCGCCCAATGAAATGAAGCCGACAAGGGAATATGTGGATTGGTATAGAGCAAATACAAATCCAAAAATGATTGTGTCTGACCCGTTCTATTTGGACGATCCCCGGATGCAACAACCATATTTCCAACAACAACAACCACCATAATATTCCCAACAACAACAACCACCACAGTATTACCAACAACAACCACCACCACCTTATTACCAACAACAACCACCACCACCGTATTACCAACAACAACCACCACAACACATGTCCACCCCCCAACCAAATCAACACTACATACCACAAACTCAACCCCAATACCATGAAGATTACCAACACCAACCTCAACATTCCCACCACCATCAACAGTCCCAACACCTACCACAATATCAATCCCCCCACATCCACCAATCCCAACACTTCCATCACGACGATGTCCCGAGCTCTTCCAGTCCTCCACCTAGCCCCGACACGGGTATACAAGAGGATTACCAACAAGACTACTACACACCACAACAAACATTATTCTTTACCCAACCCGATTCAACCCTCAACTACCAAAGGCCACATTTCGAGGGCGCACCCAACAGGAGTCAGTTTGTCCCACCGAGACAAAGCTTTGAGGGCGCAGAGGGCACCCGTCTTTCCTACAGCATTGAAGGGACTTCAACCCAACCACAACGGCAAACGGCAAGTGGACGCGTTAGGACTAGGGGTGGTAATAGGGAAGCACCACCACCACGTGAGCCGTCTAGGCGAGTAGATAGACCTCCCCCGTGCGGATCGTACCAGGGACCGCATTATATGTGATAAATCCCAAATTAATAATGCATTTTAATCATATCTTTATAATATTTGTCTTGTGTATTATTTTAATAAAAATATATTGTGTTTATTATCTTTATATCTTTATCTTTAAAGATATTGTGTATACAATCTTTATATATAAAAATTTATAAATAATATTAATTACTTATAAGTTAAATTAATATATATATAAATTAATATATATATATATATATATATATATATATATATATATTAATATATATTTATATATATATATATATTGTGTATTTTACAAATATATACAAAATATTATTTATTTACATGTATATAAATTAAATTTTTTTCCAAAAATTTATAAATAATATTAATTACTTATAAATTTAATTAATATATATATAAATTAATATATATATATATATATATATATATATATATATATATATATATATATATATATATATATCTTATAAATAACATTATTTATATATATGTATTAATATAAATTAATATAATTTATAATAAATATAAATTAATAAATTTAAAATAATTTAAAAAAACATATTAAAAAAAATAAAAATAAAAATTAAAGGTAGACGCCACTCCTAGTGGCGACTTGCCCTACCCTTAAGAGTAGGCGTTGGTGGCGTCCAAGGCAAAAATAGGGCAAAAAATACCCATTTTTGTAATTTTTTTGAAAATGGGGGTATTTTTGAAAAAAATTTAAAAAAATTGTATATTTAAAAAATAAACTTCTAAACTACTTATAGGCTTTCCGCTATTTTTTTTACTAAAAAGAGTATAATAATGCTTCTTATGTTAGGCACTAAAAAAGTATTCAAACGGTAATTTTTGAAAAAATAGTTTATGATTAAAAAAAACTTTAAAATGATAATGAAATGGCACTGTGATTGAAAGTGAATCAAGTTACTTTCATTTGAAGCTACCAACAGGATTTTAAAATCTTCACCAATCGATTGCAATTATTGACTTATTGTAAGACGGTGTCTGTTCACTTTTGCTCATAAAATTCTTTGCACATCTGAATTTATATAATGCTAAAAAATATTGAAATACATTAGTCTATTATTGTTTTGAAATTTTCAAAAGCTAATATTTGAATTTTTGAATGATGTTCAAATAAATATTTTAATCATCCTCATTTCTTATGAATCAATCAAAAGTAAATAGTTTTGTCAAATGTTTTCTGAATAAATTTATTAAAAACAATTGCTTTAAAAACAATTTTATCAGTCCATATGAGAGAAAAAAACTAAAAAAATAATAAATTTTCATATGTAATTATTAAAAACAATTGTTTTGATAATTTAGAATATTAAATATGTGGTCAATATTTTGATATTTTAATTTTAATTTATTATTTAAAATATTTAAAATATTTAAAATATATATATGATATTTTTTTAGATTATTTTATTTTATAATTTAATTTAATTTAATTTTGAAAAAATAAATATTTTTGTTAAAAGTAATTAATTTAGAGATATCTGAATCCAACCTGAATCCGTTTAGAACGGGTTTGAGTTTTGATTCTCCATTTCCGTTAGGATTTAAGATGGAGAATAGAGATTATTTAGGATTCGAGTTTGGATATGTAAACACTATTTTGGTATGGACTCTCTTTCCTACATAAATTGATCTTTCATACTCTCATATACTATTGTATAAAGGAAGTAAATGTTTGTAGTTTTTCTTTTAATGATTAATTTATATATTTGTTTTTGCTTTAAAAAAAATCTTTTGAAAATAATTTTTTATAAATATATTATAACTTTTCTTAAATTTATTTTTTTCAAATAAAAAAATTATTTTTGACATCGTATAATATAAATCTTCATTATTGAATATCAAAATATAATTTTAAAAAAAATTGTAGCTCAAGAATGATTTTTATAAAAAATTATTTGAAATTACTTTAAAATTAAGTAATTTTTTGAAATTTTGGTATTCAATTTTTTTTAATAAAATAATAAAATATCTAAAATAACATTTTAAATATAACTATTCAAACTAAATTTTCATTTGAATTTTTATGAAAAAAGATTTATAATTTTTTTTACACAAAAATATGTAACACCGTAAAAACATTAAAAAAAAAACTAAAACAAACGAACTCATTATCTCAATTGATAGTTATACATGCATTTGATTTCAAAAGTGCCTGTAAGAATTTGCGACACTCTATTTATCTTTA
Organism: Lathyrus oleraceus; assembly: GCF_024323335.1. Taxonomy (NCBI): domain Eukaryota; kingdom Viridiplantae; phylum Streptophyta; class Magnoliopsida; order Fabales; family Fabaceae; genus Lathyrus; species Lathyrus oleraceus. The sequence goes on from NC_066582.1 coordinate 213,386,343, forward strand.
AAATATGGAAATAGGCGTGGTAGATGTAGCACACGTTGGTCCTTAATTGGAAATAGGCGTGGTAGATGTAGCACACGTTGATCCTTAATTGGAAATAGGCGTGGTAGATGCAGCATACGTTGATCCTTAATTGGAAATAGGCGTAGTAGTGGCTTGGATCTTGTTCGGATCGGAAGCGTGGCTTGGATTCTAGATATTGAATCGGAAAGCGGTGAAACGTTGGGTTCACATTGCGGTACCACATGCATAGAGTCACATGTCTTGCATTGAGTCGCATTAGAGTTATGTGATAATTGAGTGTATGCATTATTGTGATTGTGATGTGTGTATGAGATGTGGTAATTGAATTCGATGATGTTTGGATACATAACTTGGCAAAGTATGTGATTATGTGATAATTGTAGTTATGTGTATTTTTGGGAATATAATATTGGATTTGAATATTATACTCCTTGAGTTTATGTGTGCTTGAAACATGTGAAATAAATGTTGGTTAATATTATTTACATGGTTATATGAAGTGTGATGAATTCCTTTAATTGTTGATTTAATCATTGTGCCTTATTATACTTCTTCATAATGATTTGAATTCTCACCCTTTCTGTTTGAACGTTACCTTTACATGGGTATCGTGCAGATACTCCAGAGTAGTATTGCTGAAGTAAGTGGACGGTAACTCGCTCGAGATTTAGCCGGAGAGTTTCCGTATTTTAGTTGGAAGACTAGGCAATGAGTCAATGCTCTGGTCATGTAATACTGGATAGATTAGTAGTATTAAACTCATATCTTATTTGGATATGCATTATGTTATTACTTGTTTTATTTTATCTTGAAGAGATTATTGAGAGATGATCATGGTATGGGACATGGATCATTTTATGAAATGCATGAATATTTATTATTTTCCGCTGCGAACGCATATTCTGGAATATTCATGATAATTGAAATGTGTTATTTGAAATGACCAGGTGTATTGTATATTGATGATGAATGATGTTGGTTTTTGAAAGCTTCTAGTTTTTGAAAACATCGATGTGATGCCCTTTTGTTTATATGCGTGCTTATTTACTCTGATTATATGTTAAGTATTTTGGGGTAGAAAAAAGGGTGTTACATTAGTGGTATCAGAGCCTGGTTGACCAGTTGGTCAATAGTCGTTAGGGTTTTCCCATCCCGTTGTATTTGATTTGTGTATCTGACACGATCAATACTGTTTGTCTGATTGGTCGGACTGTTCAGGATGATGGTTGCAGGCAGGAATGATGATGCCATTGCTGAGGCGCTGAGGATGTTGGCTGAATCCCTTGGTCAGATCCCTCAAGCGAATGCTGGTAACCGAAATGGAGATGATGATGAGTTTCGTGCTTTGGGGAGATTCCAGAGGAACAATCCTCCTGTCTTTGAGGGTGGGCATGAACCTGATAAAGCTCAAGCTTGGCTGAAGGAAATTGAGAAGATCTTCAGGGTCATAAACTGTACTGATGCTTAGAAAGTGCAGTTCGGTACTCATATGCTTGAGAAGGAAGCTGAAGATTGGTGGAATAACACTCTTCAGAGGTTTGAAGAAGACAACATTGAGGTTACTTGGGCTCTGTTCCGTGAGGTCTTCTTGGAGAACTATTTTCCAGAAGATTGTCGTGGGAAGAAAGAGGTGGAGTTCCTTGAATTGAAGCAAGGAAATGGTACTATTGCTGAATATGCTGCTAGATTTCAGGAGCTTATCAAGTATTGTCCTCATTACAATACTGCTAATGCTGAGAGATCTATATGTTTGAAGTTTGTGAATGGCTTGAGACATGATATCAAGAAGGCCATTGGTTACCAACAGATTACTCGTTTTGCGGAGTTGGTTAACAAGAGTCGGATTTATGATGAGGATAGTAGGGAAAGTGCTTCTTTCTACAAGAGTTTGAAAGGGAAAAACCAGGATCGTGGGAAACCGTATGATGACAAGAGGAAACAATCTGGTTTTGGCAAGAAGCCAAGTGGGGGAGGATCTTCTACTCCACTTAAGTGTTTCAAATGTGGCGTTGAAGGTCATTGTGTTGTTGACTGTAAGGATTCTGTGACGTGTTTCAATTGTGGCAAGAGTGGTCGCAGAGCAAACCAGTGTGGAGTTGGTCCAAGTGTGACTTGTTTCAATTGTGGTGAGAAAGGTCACATTAGTATCAAATGTGATAAGCCGAAGAAGGAGTGTCATACCCCGATTTTAGATCCGTCTGCATTCATCCACTATGCATCATGCATTCATTTTAATATAAACACTAATTCACGTCTAAGGTCAATCGTTGACTTTTTGCTCAATTAGTTGACCAAAGTCAACCGTCCATTCCCAAATCCATATTGTCTCGATTTTGATAAACATTGGTCATTATCTAGGCCTTTTCGATCATGGTGCTTTTAATTACAAAATGGATTCTAATTATTTGACTTTTTAATTTTCAATTTGATTTTAATTTCAAATTAAGTCTAATTCCAAATTTCAATTTAATCTTAATTGTTTTTTTACTAATGATTCAAACTCTAATTGATTTTCAAATAAATGTTAGAATTGATATCAAAGTAATTTAAACAAATTATAGATTAATTTGATTTTAATTGGTTTTATTAGTTTTTTTTATTTTAAATTGACATTTAGATTAGTCTTGGATTATTTCTAAAATCCATATCCATTTTTATAACCAAATATCCATTTCCATAAACCAAGTTACAACCATTCTTATTCTTTACAATCACTTCAATCAAGTTCAAATTACAGCCAAAACCTAATTACATGTTCATGTCTAAACCAATACCATTATACAACCACTACAATTTCTAATCCAAGGTTACGAGATAACATTACCACACACATTTCATAAACTACATAACCATTACAACCATTTCATCACACTTCAAATTCAATAATCTCATACACTTCTACTGTTACACAACATGAGCCAATGCGACAAAGTCCGAAACAGCTCCATTGCATTTTATCATCCAAGATTCCAAGCAAGCCCTGCATTTTTCCAAACAGAAAAAGAATCGCTGTAAACACAATAATTCATAACAGTAAACCTTCATTTTACAAAAACCACCAACTGATTTTCCTCCTCCTAACAGAACCTTCAACCTACAACTAACTTCAACACATTTTCAACCAATTCCCAAATTTCATCCAAAATCACAACCAATATATAACCATATTTCGCATAAATCCCATCCAGCTTTCCTTGATTCATCATCCAAGAGTCATGTTGGTTTGCTTTTACCACGTTTCTTCATTTGCGAGCAACATTGCCCATGTTCAAGGTCATGTCCGCCAACCTACAAAACCGGCCAAGTCACGACCACGCATTAGCACATTGCCATGAGGTTCAAGCAGAAGCAAGTCACATGTTCAAACAAGTTAATTCACAATGAACTTAGAAACCTATTATTGCTCTAGCATAAGTGTTCATCGAACCATTCATCCAACATGATCTTGTGACATACCATTTACAAGCAATCGTGTTACATGTTATGCAACATATGTGACAAACTCAGTTATGAAAACAGGGCAGAACCAATGCATTCTAACCAAGGAAATGAAACAGTTCATGGCAAAACATCAAGCAATACATGACCATTTTCCAACAACCTGCACAAATCAACTTGCACTAGTAGCAAATCGTGCAACACAACTGAACAAGTTCACAAAATAACTAACAGGCTTCTGCGACACTTCAAAGCAAACTCAGAATCCACCTTCTGTCTCCAGTACACAATCCAAACTTCCAAAATGAACCTGCATAATACACACAAAAATAGCCATTTTATTACAACCCTGTTTTGTTTTCCAGCACAACACAGCAGTCCATGTTTCGGTTACAAAAGCCATAGCAGAAATTGAAAAGAACATAACAGGATTCAGAAAAAAACTCACCTTAACCTCTTGAACTAGTTTGGTTCCTCCAATTTCCACAACAATGTATCGAAAGCCGCAACGGAACCGGCATCCAAAAAGCAACAACCTACAACAATCTGTAATACTTCAGTTACTTCCAACTTAACTAGACACCATTAAAACCAAACAGACAGCAACACACATAGTACAAACCTGCTACGAGTAATTGGGCAAACCATCACCTAAACCATCAAACCAACATGAGCTTCAAGCAATGGGTCCATGCAACCGAGCTAACCCACATCCTGCACTAGTTCAACATAGCACAAACCCGACCACAATGCCCAAACCAGACCTGCAATGAGCAAAAGCCTGCAGTTAATTCAAGCCAAGCAACAAACCAAACAAAGTCGTGTGAAAAACCGAAGCTACTCATGTTTTCACCAAATTCACTGCAGTAAAACACAAAGCAAGTAGCAAGGCAGTTAAAATTCAAAAAAAAACCCAAAAGAGAATTGAGACAAAGATAGAGCGAGAAAGGGTAGGTTCACGTTACCGTTCCAGAACAAGCATCAAAGAGGCAGACCAAATTCTGAGCACCATAAAGGGGATTTCGTAGATACCCTTTTTGGATCTACATAGGCCAACCCGAAACCCTAATTTGCTGGATATAAAAGGTGAGAGGGGAGGACGGAGGAAAAAAGGGGAGAGACAAAAAACCCTAATTGGAAAACGGCGAAAAAAACCTAGATTGAAGAGGCGGAGAAGGAAGATTCAAGCTTCGCCGTCGCCGTCGTCACCGCCGAAGGTGAGATTCTTACTTGATTCTCTTTTGAAACCATGGATTTGTGCATTTTTGGGTGAGAGTAGTATCGTGAGGCTAATGTGAGCGATGGAGAGATGATGTGAGTTTGAGGATTAGATTCAGAATAAGGAAGACGAGGTCGAGAGTGAGGGCGAGGGAGATGGATCAAAGATGAAAGATGATGAGGAATGAGAGTAAGTCTTCGTGAGGAAGACGAATGCATTTTGTGTTGTTTCACGTGGCTCTGTTTCAATTTTCTTTTATTTATTTTTAAGAAATAGAATTTAAAACATGATTAAAGACCACTTACCCTTTGGTTTCCCTTGGCATTTCCTTTAATTGTTGGTATGCTTTTTAGTGTTCCCAATCCATAATCCTTTGGAAACCCAACAGCCAGGCGGCTAGGGTTTATTTTTGGATTCCTCCATCGTTAATAGGTAGTCCAACAGACTATCTTATTTTATTTTTTATTTTAATTTATATTTTAATCTATTCTGGTTTACATATTCAAATTATTATTAAGATAGCAAACGACCATAAGTGGCCTAGTGGAGAGAGAGTAGGTTCACTTGCTTTAGTGGGATGGGTTCAATACTTGGGAGTTGCATATCTCCATATTTTTTATTTTTATGCTTACTATATCATTTAAATTTTTATAGTATCTTGCTATTTATTTTACTTTTGTATTTTTATTTTAATCGTTATTCAGTTGTTTATATTTTTAAATGTTTACCTTTTAGATTCAATTAATGGTTGAATTTTCGATATTGTTTTTTTTATTCGATTAGTCGATTTTTTGTGTGTTAATTAATTTAGTTAGGTTATTAGTACCCATGTTCATACCTTTACACATGCAAATAATCACATTCAAATTCACTAAATTTTCGGTTTAAATTTCACCAACTTTCCATAGTTTCAACATTCAATTTCATTTCCTCATCACCTCCAAATACAATTTCAAGCCTTTCTTCCATTAACACTCCAATATTCAAATCTTTTTCTAAATAAAACGTGAAGAAAAAGATTATCCTGGATGGAATATCCAGTTATAATCCCGAATATTAGGCTCAAGCTGTAAGAGCTTGCAAGCCGTAAATATTCGTCTTCTCTTCCACACTCAATATTCAAATCTTTTTCTAAATAAAATATGAAGAAAAAGATTATCCTGGATGGAATATCCAATCATAATCCCGAATATTATGATCAAGCTGTAAGAGCTTGGAAGCCATAAATATTCGTCTTCCCTCCAAAACATTCGTAAATATTCGAATCATTTTCTTAGCAATATTGGAAAGAAACAGACTGCCTGGGTGGAATGTCCAGACGTAGTCCCGAGTATTAGACCCAAGCTGTAAGGGCTTTCCGGTCGTAAGTACTCGTCTTCCAAACTTTAAAATACTTAATTCCTACCTTAATACTTTTTTCAATAAAGATGGAAATGGAACATGGTGTATACCGTGCACTCCTGAGATTAAGATTCAAGGCGGATGCCTTGCCTATCTTAGCTCTCGCCATCGTCTAAAATTGTCAATACGGTTTCTTCAAACCCTTTCTCAATCAAATTTAAAACACCTAATTCTGATTAAATACTTTTGCAAATAAGATGGAAATGGAACATGGTGTATACCGTGCACTCTTGAGACTAGGATTCGAGATGGATATCTCGCTCATCCAAGTTCTCGCCATCACTCAAAATACATCCAACCAATCAAACTCTTTCTCGCCGTCGTGCGATTAATCAAAAACCTTTTTCATAAATGAAAGATATATTGTCTTAAGGTGATGCAAAACAATGTTTCGGCCACGATTGTTGAGTCGAGATAAGTGACGCTTTTTCGAATGTAGATTTATAAATCCGTTCGATGTGTGGTATGCGTCCACTCCTCATCTGTTTTGGGTAAAATAATGTTTTCGTCGATTAATGCAGTATAGCTTTCGCTAAAATCAACCAACAAACAAACATTTTTCTACCCAGAACTACGTAAGCCTTGATTTCTCTTTTGAGATACGTAGGAGCATGATTCGTAAATCTTGTCAGGCCCACTAATAAAAAACTTAGGTTTAGTCCTTCGTCAAAAATCCAAAAACATTATCTTCTCATCCTTTCTTTCTTTCCCACCTAATAATTCGAAAAGCCTAACATTTCAACTAACACTAACGCACACAACTAACCTAATGGTTCCCGTTGAGTACAACGGACGTGAGGGGTGCTAATACCTTCCCCTTGCGTAATCGACTCCCGAACCCTGATTTGGTTGCGACGACCAATAATCATTGTCATTTTGTCTTGGGTTTTATCGATATTTCCCCTTTCCTTTTTAGGAATAAATAAAGTTCGGTGGTGACTCTGTTCAGTCCATCATTGTGAACGTGCGATCGCACTTCGCTTTAAAGTCGTATCCCCATTTTTCGAGGTGCGACAGATGGCGACTCTGCTGGGGACATCCCATCCCTAAGTGAGTCAAGCCTAGTTAGGTCGTTTGTGTGCCTTTTTTTGTTTACCTATGTGGCTTTTCTTTATTGTTTTTACTATCTCTATTGTCATATTGATATGAATTTGTTATATTGGTTCGATTATGCTTTGGTACTTGGAGATACTCTAATTACAAACCTTGTGGGAAAGACTTTTTACCCGAGTCTCGAGTAAAAACATAAGATAGGACGAGGTTGAGTAGTGCGGGTCCGCGAGATGTATTTCTCGTTGGATCGGTACGAGAACCTTACTTAGAGTAGATTCTTGAGAGGATGTTGTCGCTCGGCAAGTAAGTTGCCGTAAGCTTCGATATTTTCTTTAGGATCCATGACTCTGAGAACCATTTGTAGAACCTTAGTTCTTTGTCCAACTAGGAAAGATGGTTGCGTAGTGTGGGTCTGCGAGATGAATTTCTCGTTGGATCGATGCGAGAACCTCACTTAGAGTAGATTCTTTAGATGGAGTTGATGCCCGGCAAGTAAGTTGTCGCAGGTAGCAAACAGTCTAATGGATCCATGACTCTAGGAACTTTTTTAAAAACCTTAAATCATACCTGGTGAGAACCTTGTTCTATATAAAGCAATCAGACTTATCCATGCCTTAAGCCTATTGAACCTATACAAAAAAATGCATCACATTCATACATTGCATCAACATCATAAAAAGCAAGCTCTTAGTTGTCTCTTATTTATTCCATGAATTGAGAACTTGAAAATGACAACTTCAAGGAGACACACTTTCACGCTTAAGTACAAGGAATCTAAGTTGGACAGTCTGAAGGGTTTGATCTCTGATTTGACTCTCAGCAGACGTGATGAGTTCGGAAAAAACTATGGGAAAATTTTGAGCCTTCTAACTAAGAAAGTTGACTATGGAATTATCGGCTCTTTGGCACAATATTATGATCCCCCTCTACGCTGTTTCACATTCGCTGATTTCCAGCTAGCTCCTACTTTGGAAGAAGTTGAGAGAATCGTGGGTCTCAAATTGAAAGATTTCAATCCATTTCCAAAGCTCGAAGAAGATATGGGCCCAAAGAAGATAGCTTCAACCCTAAGTATCAATGTCCCGACTGTTCGAGACAATTGGGTTCAAAAAGGGGGTTGCGAAGGTTTTGCCGCGATGTTTTTGGAAGATTTAGCTCTAAAGTTCAAGAAAAATGGAAATTGGAATGCATTCTCTGTTGTATTGGCTTTATTGATCCATGGGATTGTGCTCTTCCCAAATGTTGAAAAATTTATGGATCAAGTAGCCATAGAAGTCTTTCGCTCTGGCAATCCAGTACCATTTCTCTTAGCTGACATTTACCATGCCCTTCACGCTCGACATGAAAAGAGGGGTGGAACTTTGTTGTGCTGTGCTCCTTTGCTTTACACTTGGTTCATGCAACACATGCCCGAAGAAGGTCCTTTTGTGGCAAAAGAACTTAAGTCTCCTCAAAAATTAGCTTCTCTCACCGTAAATTCCATCAGATGGTATATCCGAGAGTGGGAAACCCCAGACATTATAGTCAGCTGTGGGGAATTTCCTAATGTACCGTTGTTGGGTACCAAGGGTTGCATCAATTATAACCCTATGTTATCTCGAACGCAACACGGTTACTCCATGGATGGTCCTCCTGACGCAAAGGACTTACAGCCATTTGTGCTCTCTGACATCCAAGCAAGCAATCCTGATGTAAGAGCAGTACGAAAGGCTTGGTTAAAGGTTGTAAGGAAGGGTAAAGAGTTTGGAAAAAGAAACATTCTCGCCAAAGAACCTTACACTCAATGGGTGAAAGAAAGAGTTGGGAAATCCATTTGCCATTTATCTTAAAGGCTTCAGCTTTTCCTAAAACTCCTGAGCCCAAGCCCATACTCCCTGAGGACATGGAGAAACTCACTACTAAGGTTAAGGAGCTCGAATTGGAGAATACTGAATTACGGATTCAGATGAACCGAGTTATCTTGGAAAATCAGAATTTGAAAGAGGAACGTAAGGGAAAAGCCCAAGAACTTGAGGATAGTAACAAGAGAGCCAGGCTATTGGAAGACCAAAAAGATGATCTTGATCATATCCTTATAGGTTCCACATCAGTGATCTGAACCAGGAAGGAAGAGCTCAAGAAAGCTGAGTATATGATCTGTGAGTTAGGGAGAATGTTGGATAAATCTCTTATGGATAAAAAAGAAATTAAGCTCGACTTTGAGGCACAGATCCGTGGATTGAGGTACGCTCTGAAGAAATGCGAGGAAAAGTTGTCTCGCGAGATACTCCAAAAGGAAGAAGCTGAAAGAAACTGTCACCATCTCAGGTACTAGTTGGAAGAAGCTACTTGGAGGTTTGTAGTTTTGGAGAGCTAAGAAGGTGATGCAGCCTACTTACTCCTAAAGAATGATTGTGTGTACTGGAAAAGGTTGTATACAGAGGCTAGAGCAACCTTAGATGAAGATCAAAAGGTCATCCAGAAACTCCAAGAGCTTTATGTTGAATGGAATGGCAAGTTCCGCAACTTAGCTAGGTTTGTTAACCTCAATATGTTGGAACTCCCAGAAAAAACTCCAGGAAGCGGATTGGTGTATGTGTCCAGAAAACACGCCTCATCAAGTTTTCAATTTCGTCAAGTTTATCAAGAAAATGATGAATGAGCTCACCACAGATCTGGCTACGATCATAAGAGCTGAGACAGAACTTAAGTTTACTTGTACTTGAATTTGAATTGTTGGTGTTTAAATCTTTTTGTATTCGAATCATGTGTACTTGAAGTTAAATCCTTTTGTATTCGAATTTGATTTTAATTAATGGAAGTTGTCATTTTGGGTCTCAATTATTACATGTTGTTCTTATATTCTAACATTGCTGGAATAAATAATAAAGATAACTAAGAGCTTTGCACAAAATGCACCCATAACATGCACTTATGTCATTCTTCAAACAAAAAACTCATTTTTATGTCTTCTTCAGTTCCACACTGAGTCCTCAACACCACTACAACACCAGAGCCAGCGCTCGTCAAAGAATGGCAGATCAAGAACAAGAATTGGAGAGAGTAAGCTCAGAACTCGAGGACCTACGAGGAAACATGGGTCAAGTCATGGAGATACTACAGGTCATCAGGGCAAAGTTGGACACCCAAGCGACGGTCATTTCAGAAATCGCCGGTCCTACGATTGAACCCCAACCTGCAAGGACAGTACCAACCACTTGGCCAACCTATGGTTTACCTCTTGGTTTCACACCTCTAGTTGAAGGCGCCCCTGGTTTTGCACAATCCACTCAGCAGATGGCTCCTCTACCAACCATCAATGAAAATCATCTAGTGGTCCATACGTTCGCACCACCTCTCGTTCGTGCACATGTGCAACCTTACTTTGAGGATCAACAACATGCTCTGGACTTTTCAGACGAAGATGAGGAAAGGCAGGAAGACATAAGAGGGATGAAAGAGAATTTCCAGATTCTTGAAAAAAGGTTAAGGGCTATGGAAGGTGACCAAGTTTTTGGTGCTACTGCTAAGGAGATGTGCTTAGTGTCAGGTCTTGTGATTCCTGCAAAGTTCAAGACCCCAGATTTCGATAGGTATGAGGGCCACTCGTGTCCTAAAAGTCACCTTATTATGTACTATCGAAAAATGGTTGCGCACGTGGAGGATGATAAACTTATGATACATTGCTTCCAAGACAGCTTGAGGGGTGTTCCCTCTAAGTGGTATTTTAGCCTTGATCAAAGTAGGATTCGTTGTTTCCAAGACTTATCTGATGCTTTCATCCAACATTATAAGTATAGCATGGATATGGCCCCAGATAGGAGGCAATTGCTCAGCATGTCCCAGAAAGATAATGAGTCTTTTAAGGAATATGCACAACGATGGAGGGAAGTGGTCTCGCAAGTCGAACCACCCCTTGCTGAGAAGGAGTTAGCAGATTGGTTCATGGATACAGTCAAACCTATGTTTTATGAAAGAATGGTGAGTAGTGTATCTGCAAGCTTCTCTGACCTGGTCGCCGTTGGCATAAAGGTCGAGCTTGGATTAAAGAATGGAAAAATGATAACCACCTCTGAAACATCTGGTAATAATGCCAAAAAGTTTCCCGGAGGTTTTCAAAGAAAGAAAGAGGGTGAAACAAATGCAGTGTCAACCAGTCAACGAAGGAGTCATTCATGGAAGAAGCAACATCAATTTGCTCAGCAACAACCGTATGTGGCAGTTGTCACACCAAATTTCAACTAGTCACAAGCTCCTGTCTATCAACCTATTTAACAAGCACCAGTATACCAGTAAGCGCCCGCGCCACCTGCTTATCAACAGCCAAGGGCACAGGCTCCTCGTTCACAAAATCCTCCAAATCAAAATAGGGTACAAAGAGGTAGACTTCCGTTTGCTTCAATCCCTATGACATATGTAACACCCTTCTAAAAATACCCCAAATATTTAATAACAACAACAAATATTTATATCAGAGTAATCATGCACCAAGGGTGTCACACAACATTTCACACCATAAAAACTGTCATGCTCTTTATTTAATCAAAATAAACATTAACATTTTTGTTTGCAAAATTCGTAGCGGATAGAAATCAACCAACCATTCAAAACATATAACGTTTTACAGGTAAAAGGTTCAACAACCAACAATAAAACAATTAAAACATCCCGTCCCGATGTTACATCTATCAGAGCACGACCCACTACGTAGACTACACTAGACTCCAGGCACTAGCTTCTACTCACTCACTGCTCGTTACCTGAAAAATAGTTGTAAGGGTGAGTTCCTCAATCGATATAACAAACATTATAAATTATCATGTTATGTTAAGTAAATTTACACGTTAATCACCCTAATCATATCATGCATTCAGTAACGGCACATCAACTCAAACATCATACTCAATAACAACGTAAAATGCAACTCAATAACGACATAAATTGCAACTCAACAACAACAAAAAAATGCAACTCAAATGAGACTCGACTCGTCATGCATGTGGTACCATTCGGAGTAAAACTCCCAACTTAAAATCATTGCCAGTTTAGTGGGCATCAAGGCATAAGCCTTCAACTTTCAACTTAAAATTTTGCCAATCCAGGCCAACGTGGTGTGAGCGAAGCTCCAATTTTTGTCAATCCAGGCCAACGTGGTGTGAGCAAAGCTCCGACTTAATGCATATGAAATGTACATGGCATACACGACTTTAAACTTTCGACAACATAATCATAATAGCAACACAACAAGGTTTTCAACACAATCAACTTATAATCAACTTTGGCTCATCAAGCCTACAACTCAGTATTTTCAACAACTTTAACACAACTTATCAACATATTTATATCAACACTTCATAGCATAACCCAACAGAATTACTCATCAAAATTAACGATAGTAGGCTAATCACCAATTATGTTCACAACGTTAAAAATATCAATTTTCCCACTCTGCAACAGTGTTAACCGGTTAACGCCCTGGGTTAACCGGTTAACGCAGGACAAAATACATTTTCTGGCAACACGCAACAGTGTTAACCGGTTAACGCCCTGGGTTAACCGGTTAACGCAGGCAAAACAGCACATTTTTACAAAATATAACAGTGTTAACCGGTTAACGCCCTGGGTTAACCGGTTAACGCAGACAAAACAGTAGTTCCTGCGCTAACACAAGGCAGAATGCAGAGTTCTCCGCATTTTCCGCCGTTGGAGGACTTCCGGACCTCCGATTCCAATTCCGTAAAAAGCTATACGTTCGGAAATTCACAACTAACCCAAACACATATTCAATTACAGCCTAAACACAGTTTCATCCAACGTAATTTTCCAGCATTCATAATCCCAATTAGGGTCAATTCAACGGCTATCACTACCCATGACATGTTAATCTATAATACCCATCAAACGACGATAAACCCCCCTTACCTGAACAATCCGGCAAATCTTCGAGCTTCAAGCTTTTCCGTTCCTCAACCTTTGCTCTCTAGCTCTTCCTCTTTGCCCTTTCTCCACTTTTCACTTTTCAGCCGCTTCTCTGTTTCACGTGAAAAACTCTTTACCAAAAATGAAAACCCTTTTCTCTTATTCCAACATATATATATTTTCCAAATAATTATTCCAAATAATAATAATAGTAATAATCCAATAATTCAATTTATTTAATTAAATTATTAAATATATTATTAACTTAATTTGAATAATCCTCTTATTTTATTCGGGGTGTTACAACTCTCCCCCACTAAAAGAGTTTTCGTCCTCGAAAACATACCTCAAGCAAATAACTCTGGATAAGACTCTTTCATCTGACTCTCCAGTTCCCAAGTCACATTGCCACCTGCTGGTCCTCCCCAAGCTACTTTCACTAAGGCAATCTCTTTACCCCGCAACTGCTTCAACTCTCGATCCTCAATCCTCATAGGCGATATTTCAACAGTCAGGTTATCTCTCACCTGTACATCATCTACTTGGATCACATGCGACGGATCATGAATGTACCTCCTCAACTGAGACACATGAAAAACCTCATGCAAATTCGCAAGTGACGGCGGTAAAGCGATACGATAGGCTACCTCTCCTATCCTCTCCAAAATCTGATAAGGACCAATAAATCGAGGTGTCAACTTCTTTGACTTCAAAGCTCGACCAACCCCAGTTATCGGAGTAACACGAAGAAACACGTGATCTCCCTCTCGGAATTCAAGTGATTTCCTCCTCCTATCATGATAACTCTTCTGACGACTCTGAGCAATTCTCATCTTCTCCTGAATCATCTTAATCTTTTCTGTAGTCTGTTGAACAATCTCCGGTCCAACCACAGCACTCTCACCGGACTCATACCAACATAACGGTGTCCGACATCTCCTACCATACAAAACTTCAAACGGCGCCATACCAATGCTCGAATGAAAACTATTGTTGTAGGTAAACTCAATCAAAGGTAAATAACAATCTCAAGCACCTCCCTTTTCCAAAACACAAGCTCTCAAAAGATCCTCTAATGACTGAATCGTCCTCTCAGTCTGACCATCAGTCTGCGGTGATATGCAGAGCTCAATCTCAGTTTAGTTCCCAAAGCCTTCTGCAAACCTTCCCAGAATTTCGATGTAAATCTAGGATCTCTGTCCGAAACAATACTCGACGGAATACCATGCAAACTTACAATCTTCTCAATATACAACTCGGCTAATCTCTCTAACGGATAATCCATTCTGATCGGAATGAAATGAGCCGACTTTGTCAATCTGTCAACAATCACCCAAATAGCTTCAAAATTCTTAATTGTCCTCGGTAAACCAGAAACAAAATCCATACTGATACTATCCCACTTCCACTCTGGAATAGCCAACGGTTGCATTAGCCCAGACGGCTTTTGATGCTCAATCTTTGACTTCTGACAAGTCAAACAGGAATAAACAAAACTCGCAATTTCTCTTTTCATTCCCGGCCACCAAAATAACTTTTTCAAATCATGATACATCTTCGTAGCTCCAGGATGAATACTCAACCCACTACGATGTCCTTCTTCAAGAATACTCTTCTTAAGTTCGATAACATTCGGAATGCACACCCGATTACCAAATTTCAAAACACCATTCTCATCAACTCTGAATTCCCCACCTTGACCTTGATTCACTAGAGTCAACTTATCAACCAAAAGCACATCGGATTTCTGACCCTTTCTGATCTCATCCAGAATACCACTTGTTAACTTCAACATTCCCAATTTAACACTATTGTGAGTACTCTCACACACCAAACTCAAGTCTCTAAACTGCTCAATTAAATCCAATTCCTTAACCATTAACATAGACATATGCAATGATTTCCGACTCAATGCATCAGCCACTACATTTGCTTTACCCGGATGGTAATTCAACCCAAAGTCATAATCCTTCAGAAACTCTAACCATCTTCTCTGTCTCATATTCAGCTCTTTCTGATCAAACAAATACTTTAAACTATTATGGTCACTGAAAACCTCAAATCTTGACCCGTACAAGTAATGCCTCCATAACTTCAGAACAAACACCACAGCCGCCAACTCTAAATCGTGCGTCGGGTAGTTCCTCTCATGAACCCTCAGCTGTCTTGAAGCATAAGCTATAACCTGCTTATTCTGCATCAACACGCCACCCAAACCCAACAATGAAGCATCACAGTAAACTTCAAATGATTCCGACGGACTCGATAATATCAGAATAGGAGCAGTAGTCAACCTCCTCTTTAACTCTTGGAAACCTCCTTCACATTTTGAGTCCCAAACAAACGCTTGCCCCTTCCTAGTCAACATCGTCAATGGTAACGCCAACTTAGAAAATCCCTCAATGAACTTCCTATAATAACCAGCCAAACCAAGGAAACTTCGAATCTCAGCAACAGACTTCGGAGCTTCCCACTTAGATACCGCTTCTATCTTAGAAGGATCAACAGCAACGCCACCTCTTGAAATCACATGACCAAGAAAACTCACCTCTCCTAACCAAAATTCACACTTGGACAGTTTAGCAAATAACTTCTTTTCTCGTAGAACTCCCAAAACCACTCTCAAATGTTCAGCATGCTCTTCTTCAGATTTCAAATACACTAAAATGTCATCAATAAACACCACAACAAACTTGTCTAGGTACGGATGGAAAATCCTATTCATATACTCCATAAATACTCCAGGCGCATTAGTCACACCAAAAGGCATTACAGAATACTCATAATGTCCATACCTTGTTCTGAAAGCAGTCTTCTGAATATCCTCAGTTCTCACACGTATCTGATGATACCCAGATCTCAAATCCATTTTGCTGAACACACTTGCACCAACCAACTGATCCATCAAATCATCAATCCTCGGCAAAGGATACCGATTCTTGATCGTCACTTTATTCAGTTGCCTGTAGTCCACACACAACCTCATAGTACCTTCTTTCTTCTTAACCAATAGCATTGGTGCACCCCACGGTGACACACTCGGACGAATAAATTTCTTATCCAACAGGTCTTCCAACTGACTCTTCAATTCAGCTAACTCAACAGCAGACATACGGTACGGAGCCATCGATATCGGCCTAGTACCAGGTACCAAATCAATCGAGAACTCCACTTCTCGTTCTGGCGGTAATTCATTCACCTCTTCCGGGAACACATCAGGAAAATCACACACCACGGCTAGATCGCCAATCACCAGTTTATCTTTAGCCTCCAAAGTCGCTAACAGCATAAACAACTCTGCCCCATCAGCTACTCCTTCATTCACTTGCCTTGCTGATAGAAACAAACTCTTTCCCTCCTCAATCTCAGGAAAGACCACCGTCTTATCAAAACAGTTGATAGAAACTCGGTTAAACACCAACCAGTTCATACCCAGAATAACATCAATCTGCACTAGTGGAAGACACACTAGGTCCATCCCAAAGTCTCTACCAAAAATACTCAAAGGACAATTTAAACAAACTGAAGTAGTAGTCACTGAACCCTTCGCAGGAGTATCAATCACCATACTACCAAACATCTCAGATATCTCTAACTTAAGTTTCACAGCACAATCCAAAGATATAAAGGAATGAGTCGCACCTGTGTCAATAATAGCTACAAGAGGAAAGCCATTAATATAACACGTACCTCGGATAAGTCTGTCCTCACTGGAGGTTTGAGTTCCAGTCAATGCGAACACCTTCCCAGTCTGAGATTTCTTCGGCTTCTGACACTGACTTCCAATATGCCCTTCTTCGCCACAATTAAAACAAATCACTTCCTTGTGCTTGCAATCAGCTATTGCATGACCAGTCTTACCACAACGAAAACATCTCTTTACTTCAGCAGTGCATACATTACTCTTATGGCCAGCCTGACCACATTTGAAGCAAACTATACCAGCAGGAGCACCTCCCCTACTAGTCCTCTGAGCCGGAGCAGCTCCTTGTTTCCCTTTTCCCACTGGAGCATCATACGGCTTGCCACGATTTTGATGTTGCTTGCCTCTGCGATCACTGACAATCTTGTAATGAGCATTATTGTCTTCTTCAAATATCCTGCAGCTATCAACCAATTCAGTAAAAATGCGTATCTTCTGATACCCAACAGCCTTCTTAATTTCAGAGCGCAGTCCGTTTTCAAACTTGATGCACTTTGAAAATTCAGCACCAGCACCAGTGTAATGAGGATAAAATTTGGACAACTCCACAAATTTCGCAGCATAATCAGTGACAGACATGTTTCCTTGCTTCAGCTCAAGGAACTCAATTTCCTTCTTACCACGGACATCTTCTGGATAATACTTTCTCAGAAATTCCCTACGGAATACATCCCAAGTAATGGCTTCACCTGCCACGGTCAACCTCTCGTGAGTCTCTAGCCACCAGTCATCAGCTTCGACTGCTAGCATGTGAGTACCATACCGAACCTTCTGAGCTGGAGTGCAATCCATAACACGGAAGATTCTCTCAATCTCTTTCAACCATCCCAAGGCTGCATCTGGATCATGCTTTCCTTTAAACACCGGCGGATTCTCTCTCTGAAAAGTCGCCAAGCTACGTGATCCAGCATCCCCACCAGCATTTGGCAAGTTTTGCACAGCTTGTGCCATTGCTTGCATTGCGGCAGCCATTGCAGCGTCATTCCTTCCAGCCATTTCAACTTATCAATACAACACAACTTAAAAGTTAGATTAGTAACAATTACACAATTGTTAGACAGTAACGACACGACAACTGGCCGGACAGACCGACCTGCTCTGATACCACTAATGTAACACCCTTCTAAAAATACCCCAAATATTTAATAACAACAACAAATATTTATATCAGAGTAATCATGCACCAAGGGTGTCACACAACATTTCACACCATAAAAACTGTCATGCTCTTTATTTAATCAAAATAAACATTAACATTTTTGTTTGCAAAATTCGCAGCGGATAGAAATCAACCAACCATTCAAAACATATAACGTTTTACAGGTAAAAGGTTCAACAACCAACAATAAAACAATTAAAACATCCCGTCCCGATGTTACATCTATCAGAGCACGACCCACTACGTAGACTACACTAGACTCCAGGCACTAGCTTCTACTCACTCACTGCTCGTTACCTGAAAAATAGTTGTAAGGGTGAGTTCCTCAATCGATATAACAAACATTATAAATTATCATGTTATGTTAAGTAAATTTACACGTTAATCACCCTAATCATATCATGCATTCAGTAACAGCACATCAACTCAAACATCATACTCAATAACAACGTAAAATGCAACTCAATAACGACATAAATTGCAACTCAACAACAACAAAAAAATGCAACTCAAATGAGACTCGACTCGTCATGCATGTGGTACCATTCGGAGTAAAACTCCCAACTTAAAATCATTGCCAGTTTAGTGGGCATCAAGGCATAAGCCTTCAACTTTCAACTTAAAATTTTGCCAATCCAGGCCAACGTGGTGTGAGCGAAGCTCCAATTTTTGCCAATCCAGGCCAACGTGGTGTGAGCAAAGCTCCGATTTTTGCCAATCCAGGCCAACGTGGTGTGAGCAAAGCTCCGACTTAATGCATATGAAATGTACATGGCATACACGACTTTAAACTTCCGACAACATAATCATAATAGCAACACAACAAGGTTTTCAACACAATCAACTTATAATCAACTTTGGCTCATCAAGCCTACAACTCAGTATTTTCAACAACTTTAACACAACTTATCAACATATTTATATCAACACTTCATAGCATAACCCAACAGAATTACTCATCAAAATTAACGATAGTAGGCTAATCACCAATTATGTTCACAACGTTAAAAATATCAATTTTCCCACTCTGCAACAGTGTTAACCGGTTAACGCCCTGGGTTAACCGGTTAACGCAGGACAAAATACATTTTCTGGCAACACGCAACAGTGTTAACCGGTTAACGCCCTGGGTTAACCGGTTAACGCAGGCAAAACAACACATTTTTACAAAATATAACAGTGTTAACCGGTTAACGCCCTGGGTTAACCGGTTAACACAGACAAAACAGCAGTTCCTGCGCTAACACAAGGCAGAATGCAGAGTTCTCCGCATTTTCCGCCGTTGGAGGACTTCCGGACCTCCGATTCCAATTCCGTAAAAAGCTATACGTTCGGAAATTCACAACTAACCCAAACACATATTCAATTACAGCCTAAACACAGTTTCATCCAACGTAATTTTCCAGCATTCATAATCCCAATTAGGGTCAATTCAACGGCTATCACTACCCATGACATGTTAATCTATAATACCCATCAAACGACGATAAACCCCCCTTACCTGAACAATCCGGCAAATCTTCGAGCTTCAAGCTTCTCCGTTCCTCAACCTTTGCTCTCTAGCTCTTCCTCTTTGCCCTTTCTCCACTTTTCACTTTTCAGCCGCTTCTCTGTTTCACGTGAAAAACTCTTTACCAAAAATGAAAACCCTTTTCTCTTATTCCAACATATATATATTTTCCAAATAATTATTCCAAATAATAATAATAATAATAATCCAATAATTCAATTTATTTAATTAAATTATTAAATATATTATTAACTTAATTTGAATAATCCTCTTATTTTATTCGGGGTGTTACAACATACACTGAATTGTACCCATCGTTACTATGAAAAGGGTTGGTGACTCCCAGACCTTTGGGTCCTCCACCAAATCCTTTACCTCCATGGTACAATCCAGATGCCCATTGTCCTTTCCATGGGGGTGCCCCTGGACATGATTTAGAGGGATGTTATGCTTTGAAGCATATTGTGCGAGACCTGGTTGAGAAGAAGATTCTTTCATTTCGAGATATCGGACCCAACGTAAAAAGTAACCCCCTACCGGCGTATGGTGATGTTAATGCCATTGAGGATGCTTCTGATGTGTGTATAATCAAAAACGTGGAAAATGTTAAAACTCTGTTGCTAGCACTTCATGCAAGATTGGTGGGAGCTAGTTATATTGATACACGCCACGACAATTGTGAAGACTGTGTCATTCATCCAAGGGGATGTAAAGTGGTACGAAATGACATTCAGAATTTGATGGATCAAGGTGTTTTACAAATTTGTGGTCCTACAACAAATGAGGAAGTTTCAGTCATTGAACCTGTTTTCAATTTACCAGAACCGTTTGAGATAACTTATCATAGAAAAGATGTTGTTCATCCATCACCCGTGGTAGTTTGTATGCCTACCCCCTTTCCTTTTGAAAGCACCAAAGAGGTACCCTGGAAGTACGACATAACAGTGGTAGATGGAGTGGCAGATGAAAAGCCCAAAGCTACTGAAAGTAAGAAAGGTTTGGAGAATGTTGACACTGATATCACTAACATCGCAGGAACGAGCAGGATGACCCGCAGCGGTCAGATTTATACTCCCAATATTAATGTAAACCCTCAAGAACCAACAAGGGAATCTGCAACTACAAATCCTACCCCAGAGTATGGATGGGCACAGCCGGCAGTGCAAGCAGATGAAGCGAGTGAGCTTCTAAGAATAATAAAGAAATCCGATTACAAGATAGTTGATCAGTTACATCAGACGCCGTCAAAAATATCTATCTTGTCTTTGCTTCTGAATTCCGAAGCTCATAGGGAGGCTCTACTAAAAGTGCTTGCTCAGGCTCATGTTACCCAAGATATAACGGTTGGCCAATTCGATGGGGTGGTCGCCAATATCACAGCCTGCAACACTCTAAGTTTCAGCAATGAAGAGCTACCCAAGGAGGGGAAGAATCACAACCACGCTTTACATGTATCTATAAAGTGCCAAGAAGATGCTCTGGCCAGAGTTTTAGTTGACACTGGATTGTCCCTCAATGTTCTACCAAAGAGGGCACTTGCTAAATTATCTTACCAAGGTTCGGAATTGAAACCTAGTGCACTTATGGTGAAAGCATTTGATGGTTCTCGAAGGACAGTAGTTGGGGAGGTAGAGCTACCAATACAGATCGGACCGCATGTATTCCCCGTCAATTTCCAAGTCATGGACATAAATCCCGCTTACAACTGCCTTTTGGGACGCCCATGGATACATGCTGTTGGGGCAGTAACTTCTACTCTGCATCAAAAGATGAAGTTTGTTGTCGATGACAAGCTCGTCATTGTCTCGGGTGAAGAAGATTTTATCATCAGTCAACTCTCCTCTTTCCGTTATATTGAGGATGATGAGGATGCCTTAGAGACCTCTTTCCAAGCACTTGAAATATCCAATGCCACACTTGAAGAGGTTAAGGACCCTATTAAGAAAACCAGTTTGTCGTTCGCCTCTTTGAATAGTGCAAGATCAGCTGTTGAAAGTGGAGGCCCTACAGGTTGGGGGCAAGTCATCAATGTCAGTGAGAAAAATGATCGTTTTGGTTTGGGGTACAAGCCTTCTGCTAATGGAGGAGCCCTGGTCCCTGAAAAGGACCGTGTGCGGAGCATACAAGAAGTCTTCCTGAGCACAGGATTTATCCATGGAGATCAAGTTGGTGCAGTGGAAGATGACACTGAAGATGGAGAAACATCAAACCTGATATACCGGTGCGAGGCAGCCCTAACAAATTGGGAAGCGGTTGAGATTCCAGAAGTTTTTCCCGTGTCAAAGTAATTGTGTTTTCCTTTGTGTTTTTGAAAATCCTTAGCTCTGCCCAAGGCTAATGGATCATTTGTAGGGCCCCTTTTAAATTTCAAAAAAATCATTATGACAAATAAAGAGCATTTTGTTCAAATTCTTGTCGTTCATTTATTTGTTTTTCTTTCCTTAAAATGGCAATCCTTTCAACAACTACAAAAATATTTTTATTTCTTTTGCATTTTATTTCCATTTTTCTAAAAAAATATAATTAAAAAACATGCAGAATAATCAATAAACCAGTTGAATTCGATGACCCCACTACTTCCTATAATTTTGAACTCCCTGTCTACCAAGCGGAAGAGGAGAGTGAGGAAGATTGTGATTTCCCTGAAGAACTAGAAAGGATGCTCAAGCACGAGTCAAAGGCCCTTCAGCCACATCAAGAACCAGTGGAAACAATCAACCTTGGCATCGAGGAAGACAAGAAAGAGGTCAAAGTTGGGACTACACTTGGGGCAAGCATCAAAGAAAGATTGATCGAGTTGCTACAAGAGTATGTAGATGTATTTGCTTGGTCGTATCAGGATATGCCAGGTTTAGATACTGACATTGTTGTCCACAAGCTACCACTACAACCAGATTGTCCGCCAGTAAAGCAGAAGCTCCGAAGAGCAAGACCCGACATGGCTCTAAAGATTTGTGATGAGGTGAAACGTCAATTTGAGGCCGGTTTTCTAGCAGTTGCAAAGTACCTCCAATGGGTAGCCAATATTGTACCAGTACCCAAAAAGGATGGCAAGGTCAGGATGTGTGTTGATTATAGGGATTTAAACAAAGCTAATCCAAAGGACGATTTCCCCCTGCCACATATTGACACTCTGGTAGACAACACTGTTAAGTTCGCAGTCTTCTCCTTTATGGACGGATTCTTGGGTTATAATCAAATTAAGATGGATCCAGAAGACATGGAAAAGACCATATTCATCACCCCTTGGGGAACATTTTGCTACAAGGTAATGCCATTCGGTCTCAAAAACGCTGGGGCAACTTACCAAAGAGCAATGGTCACTCTTTTCCATGACATGATGCATAAGGAGATTGAGGTTTATGTGGATGATATGATTGTAAAATCCCAAAGTGAAGAGGATCATATAGACCACTTGCAAAAGCTATTCGAGCGTCTTCGGAAATTTCGACTACGGCTGAATCCTGCTAAATGCACCTTCGGTGTCCGATCTGGAAAGTTGCTTGGTTTCATTGTTAGTCAACGAGGAATTGAGGTAGATCCAGACAAGGTTAGGGCAATACAAGAAATGCCTGCTCCACGTACAGAGAAAGAAGTTAGAGGATTCCTGGGACGTTTGAACTACATCTCTAGGTTTATATCTCATATGACTGCTACGTGTGAACCTATATTCAAATTGCTGAGAAAAGATCAAGCAGTTGAATGGAACTCTGACTGCCAAATGGCTTTTGAGAAAATCGGACAATACCTACAAGAGCCCCCTATTCTAATTCCACCTGTTCAGGGGAAACCACTCTTTATGTACTTAACTATGCTTGAAAAGTCAATGGGATGTGTGTTGGGACAACATGACGAAACCGGTCGAAAGGAGCATGCCATCTATTATCTAAGTAAGAGATTTACCGATTGTGAAACCCGATATTCACTCTTGGAGAAAACTTGTTGTGCTTTAGCATGGGCCGCTCATCGTCTAAGACAATACATGATTTGCCACACTACTTTGTTGATCTCAAAAATGGATCCAATAAAGTATATCTTTGAAAAGCCTGCTTTGACTGGAAGACTCGCCCGTTGGCAGATGTTACTATCTGAGTATGACATCCAATATGTATCTCAGAAAGCCATTAAAGGAAGTGTGTTGTCTGATTACTTGGCAAACCAGCCCGTTGAAGATTACCAGCCGTTGAAGTTTGACTTCCCTGATGAAGACATTATGGTAGTAAAAGATTGTGAAATCCCAGGACTTGATGAAGGACCTGAACCCGGATCTCGGTGGAAGCTCATGTTCGATGGTTCCTCCAATTACATGGGGCATGGTGTAGGAGTTGTTCTATTAAATCCGAATGGTGGATACACTCCTTTCACAGCAAGGTTGTGTTTTGATTGCACGAACAATATAGCAGAATATGAGGCGTGCATCCTAGGCATTGAAGCAGCAATTGATCTCCGAATCAAAATCCTCGAAGTATGTGGAGACTCAGCCTTGGTGATATACCAAGTCAAGGGCGAATGGGAAACCCATGATACCAAGTTGATCCCATATCGTGCCTATGTCATGGAACTAAAAAAATACTTTGATGAAATCACTTTCCGTCATATCCCGAGAACTGAGAATCAAATTGCTTATGCTTTGGCTATGTTGGCTTCAATGTACCAAGTCAGATTCCATAATGAAGCACCTCTCATTCAGATCGAGCAGAAAGTCGAGCCTGCCTACTGCCAGTCAGTTGAAGAGGAAGCCGATGGTAGACCCTGGTTTCACGACATCAAATGCTTTTTGCAAAATCAAGAATATCCAACAGATGCAACAACCCTTGACAAGAAAACATTGAGGAAGTTAGCATCTAAATTCTTCTTAAGCAATGGCGTGTTATACAAGAGGAACCACGACATGATTCTGCTCAGATGCGTGGATGGACGTGAAGCGGACCTGTTGATCAAGGAGATTCATGAAGGATCCTTTGGAACTCATGCCAATGGGCATGTCATGGCCAAGAAGATTTTGAGAGCTGGTTATTACTGGTTGACCATGGAATCCGATTGCCTTAATTATGCTAGAAAATGTCATAAATGCCAAATCTATGCCGACAAGGTACACGTGCCTCCGACTCTACTAAATGTTTTGACGTCACCTTGGCCTTTCTCAATGTGGGGCATCGACATGATTGGCGCCATCGAGCCTAAAGCTTCCAATGGTCACCGCTTCATCCTGGTTGCCATTGATTACTTTACCAAATGGGTAGAAGCCGCCTCTTACGCCAATGTGACAAAACAAGTGGTTGCACGGTTCCTCAAGAAAGAGATCATTTGCCGTTATGGAGTTCCCAGCCGGATCATCATAGATAATGGGACGAATCTGAACAATAAGACCATGAAAGAATTATGCGAGAGCTTCAAGATTGAGCACCATAACTCTTCACCATATCGTCCAAAGATGAATGGCGTTGTTGAAGCCTCTAATAAAAACATCAAGAAGATCCTGCAGAAAATGGTAAAAACCTATTAAGATTGGCACGAAATGCTACCCTTTGCACTGCATGGATACCAGACTTCCATCCGCACTTCAACAGGGGCAACCCCATTCTCTTTGGTATATGGGATGGAAGCAGTTCTCCCAATTGAAGTGGAGATACCTTCAATGAGAATCTTGATGGAGACCAAGCTAGAAGAGGCTGAGTGGATTCAAAATAGATTTGATCAGTTAGACCTCATAGATGATAAGCGAATGACTTCTTTGTGCCATGGACAATTATACCAAAAACGGCTTAAAAGGGCTTTTGACAAGAAAGTACGTGTTCGGGAATTCAGAGAAGGAGACCTCGTGCTTAAGAAGATCTTGCCAATACACAAGGACTCACGCGGGAAGTGGACTCCCAATTATAAAGGCCCATATGTTGTGAAGAAAGCTTTCTCCGGAGATGCCTTGATTCTCACAACTATGGATGATGAAGAGCTCTCACACCCTGTGAACTCTGATGTAGTTAAAAAATACTATGCCTAATAAAAACCCGCTAAATCAAAAACCTGAAAGGGCGATTTAGGCAAAAAAGGGTATCCCGGTGGACTGAAAACCCGAAAGGGCGGTCCAGGCAAAAGTTAGGGATGAATAAAAAAAATGGTAGCTCGCTAAGTTGAAAACCTGAAAGGGCAACTTAGGCAAAAAAGAGCGTCCCGGTGGATTGAAAACCCGAAAGGGCGATCCAGGAAAAAGTTAGGGGCACAAGGCATAAACTGCATCAGTTGTTACTGATTAACACCGAAGAATCCGAGGCGGAAGATCAATCCAGTCACTTCCCTTAGAAGTAAGGTTTTGGGGGAATCATATCTATTAAGGATGTTAGTGGTCACTGAATTCAACGTAAACCTTTCCTTATTGCCATTTTCCAAATTGTAATATTCCATGGAGCTACGCCATTTGTGTGCTACCATTCTTGAATAAAGTACAAGTTTTCCCAATCATTGTTAGTCGTGTTCGTCTACGCTTTTCTTTGTTATGCAAAGTGTCATTTATTTTTTAATAATGAAATTTTGAAACTTGAAAAAGAATTTGAAATTTAGTGAAAAGAACAAAATTACTTTGATATATGTGAAAATCAAACGAAAATCATTTGTTTCCCCGAGAGCCTTAAGGTTGCATAAATATTCTTCGATCACCAACAAAAGTCCCCATGGAGTATAACTTATTAATCCTCTAGAAGGATGGACCTTTGGTTATTTATAACTGTCAATCATGATGGATTCTCCTCTGGATGCGCCTGTTAATTGTACGGGTTTGAGTTATCGGTGTTGAGGAATCAGAATCTCTGTAAACAGACCCTACAAACTCCCAGTCTGCCAAGTGTCAGCATTCTCATAATCATGATCATTCATATATCATGCATTCAAATCATGCATAGCCGAAATGTACTTCGTACTCATTTTGCATTGACCCAGGTCTTGTGGTTAATCCTATACCCTTTGACCTTTAATTCCAGTTTGTATTTGGTGCCCTTAAACCAACATCCGGTTTTCGCAGTCATTTTCAAGTCCAATTGTTGTTGGCAAAATCCGTTAAAAGTTGGTTATAATCCATTACTTACGGTTAAGAGTCCAATTGTTGTTGAACTTTATTCCATTATCAGGTCATATATGAACCTGTTGTTTGTTCAGTGCTATTCAGGTCATATATGAACCTGTTGTTGAACTTTATTCCATTGTCAGGTCATATATGAACCTGTTGTTGAGCTTTATTCCATTGTCAGGTCATATATGAACCTGTTGTTGAACTTTATTCCATTGTCAGGTCATATATGAACCTGTTGTTGAGCTTTATTCAGGTCATATATGAACCTGTTGTTGAGCTTTATTCCAGTGTCAGGTCATGTATGAACCCGTTCTGAAGAGTCTTTCTCTATGATTGTTTCAGTGTTGTCATGTCATATATGAACCTGCTGTTGAGCTTTCATTCCAGCATTACCAGGTCATATATGAACCTGTTGATACACTCTTCTTGAATTTTTCTGAGTTTGTTAGGTCATATCTGAACCTGCTGTCAGAACTTCTTGATATTCCCCAGCATTGTCAGGTCATATATGAACCTGTTGTTGCGTTTTATTCCAGTATTACCAGGTCATATATGAACCTGTTGATACACTCTTCTTGAATTTTTTCTGAGTTTGTTAGGTCATATCTGAACCTGCTGTCAGAACTTCTTGATATTCCCCAGCATTGTCAGGTCGTATATGAACCTGTTGTTGTGTTTTATTCCAGTATTGCCAGGTCATATATGAACCTGTTGTAGCATTTTTTTCCTTATTCGGGTTTAGTAAGTCATATGTGAACTTACTACCGAAATCTCTTGTATTCTAAGTATCGTTTATCAAATTTCACTTTGAGTACTCCCTAGTGTGTGTCTGATTCTCCAGCAAGATTGTTTTCCCCGGCGAGTTGTTTTTTTTACCATTTGTCTGTCTCCCTGTGGAACATCAGCATTCCCCACAGGTTGGTCTGTCTAGTAGCATCTCCTGTTAAGGGTTCACCATATCCCTAGCAGATAAAAATTACAAAAAAGAGAATCTTGCATCGGCGCATATCATATCATATCATGTCATAGGAATTCAGGATCAAAATCCGGGTCTTCTTAGTATTTAACTATCTCCCACTATGATCATATGAAGAGTGTCCTGCTTCATATTCTCTAGTTGAAGATACTTAAATAGGGGCAACTGTCATACCCCGATTTTAGATCCGTTTGCATTCATCCACTATGCATCATGCATTCATTTTAATATAAACACTAATTCACGTCTGAGGTCAATCGTTGACTTTCTGGTCAATTAGTTGACCAAAGTCAACCGTCCATTCCCAAATCCATATTGTCTCGATTTTGATAAACATTGGTCATTATCTAGGCCTTTTCGATCATGGTGCTTTTAATTACAAAATGGATTCTAATTATTTGACTTTTTAATTTTCAATTTGATTTTAATTTCAAATTAAGTCTAATTCCAAATTTCAATTTAATCTTAATTGTTTT
Source organism: Lathyrus oleraceus (assembly GCF_024323335.1). NCBI lineage: Eukaryota > Viridiplantae > Streptophyta > Magnoliopsida > Fabales > Fabaceae > Lathyrus > Lathyrus oleraceus. The sequence continues at coordinate 213,414,260 of NC_066582.1, forward strand.
TTTTACTAATGATTCAAACTCTAATTGATTTTCAAATAAATGTTAGAATTGATATCAAAGTAATTTTAACAAATTATAGATTAATTTGATTTTAATTGGTTTTATTGGTTTTTTTTATTTTAAATTGACATTTAGATTAGTCTTGGATTATTTCGAAAATCCATATCCATTTTTATAACCAAATATCCATTTCCCTAAACCAAGTTACAACCATTCTTATTCTTTACAATCACTTCAATCAAGTTCAAATTACAGCCAAAACCTAATTACATGTTCATTTCTAAACCAATACCATTATACAACCACTACAATTTCTAATCCAAGGTTACGAGGTAACATTACCACACACATTTCATAAACTACATAACCATTACAACCATTTCATCACACTTCAAATTCAATAATCTCATACATTTCTACTGTTACACAACATGAGCCAATGCGACAAAGTCCGAAACAGCTTCATTGCATTTTATCATCCAAGATTCCAAGCAAGCCCTGCATTTTTCCAAACAGAAAAAGAATCGTTGTAAACACAATAATTCATAACAGTAAACCTTCATTTTACAAAAACCACCAACTGATTTTCCTCCTCCTAACAGAACCTTCAACCTACAACTAACTTCAACATATTTTCAACCAATTCCCAAATTTCATCCAAAATCACAACCAATATATAACCATATTTCGCATAAATCCCATCCAGCTTTCCTTGATTCATCATCCAAGAGTCATGTTGGTTTGCTTTTACCACGTTTCTTCATTTGCGAGCAACATTGCCCATGTTCAAGGTCATGTCCGCCAACCTACAAAACCGGCCAAGTCACGACCACGCATTAGCACATTGCCATGAGGTTCAAGCAGAAGCAAGTCACATGTTCAAACAAGTTAATTCACAATGAACTTAGAAACCTATTATTGCTCTAGCATAAGTGTTCATCGAACCATTCATCCAACATGATCTTGTGACATACCATTTACAAGCAATCGTGTTACATGTTATGCAACATATGTGACAAACTCAGTTATGAAAACAGGGCAGAACCAATGCATTCTAACCAAGGAAATGAAACAGTTCATGGCAAAACATCAAGCAATACATGACCATTTTCCAACAACCCTCACAAATCAACTTGCACTAGTAGCAAATCGTGCAACACAACTGAACAAGTTCACAAAATAACTAACAGGCTTCTGCGACACTTCAAAGCAAACTCAGAATCCACCTTCTGTCTCCAGTACACAATCCAAACTTCCAAAATGAACCTGCATAATACACACAAAAATAGCCATTTTATTACAACCTTATTTTGTTTTCCAGCACAACACAGCAGTCCATGTTTCGGTTACAAAAGCCATAGCAGAAATTGAAAAGAACATAACAGGATTCAGAAAAAAACTCACCTTAACCTCTTGAACTAGTTTGGTTCCTCCAATTTCCACAACAATGTATCGAAAGCCGCAACGGAACCGGCATCCAAAAAGCAACAACCTACAACAGTCTGTAATACTTCAGTTACTTCCAACTTAACTAGACACCATTAAAACCAAACAGACAGCAACACACATAGTACAAACCTGCTACGAGTAATTGGGCAAACCATCACCTAAACCATCAAACCAACATGAGCTTCAAGCAATGGGTCCATGCAACCGAGCTAACCCACATCCTGCACTAGTTCAACATAGCACAAACCCGACCACAATGCCCAAACCAGACCTGCAATGAGCAAAAGCCTGCAGTTAATTCAAGACAAGCAACAAACCAAACAAAGCCGTGTGAAAAACCGAAGCTACTCATGTTTTCACCAAATTCACTGCAGTAAAACACAAAGCAAGTAGCAAGGCAGTTAAAATTCAAAAAAAAACCCAAAAGAGAATTGAGACAAAGATAGAGCGAGAAAGGGTAGGTTCACGTTACCGTTCCAGAACAAGCATCAAAGAGGCAGACCAAATTCTGAGCACCATAAAGGGGATTTCACAGAGACCCTTTTTGGATCTACATAGGCCAACCCGAAACCCTAATTTGCTGGATATAAAAGGTGAGAGGGGATGACGGAGGAAAAAAGGGGAGAGACAAAAAACCCTAATTGGAAAACGGCAGAAAAAACCTAGATTGAAGAGGCGAAGAAGGAAGATTCAAGCTTCGTCGTCACCGCCGAAGGTGAGCTTCTTACTTGATTCTCTTTTGAAACCATGGATTTGTGCATTTTTGGGTGAGAGTAGTATCGTGAGGCTAATGTGAGCGATGGAGAGATGATGTGAGTTTGAGGATTAGATTCAGAATAAGGAAGACGAGGTCGAGAGTGAGGGCGAGGGAGATGGATCAAAGATGAAAGATGATGAGGAATGAGAGTAAGTCTTCGTGAGGAAGACGAATGCATTTTGTGTTGTTTCACGTGGCTCTGTTTCAATTTTCTTTTATTTATTTTTAAGAAATAGCATTTAAAACATGATTAAAGACCACTTACCCTTTGGTTTCCCTTGGCATTTCCTTTAATTGTTGGTATGCTTTTTAGTGTTCCCAATCCATAATCCTTTGGAAACCCAACAGCCAGGCGGCTAGGGTTTATTTTTTGGATTCCTCCATCGTTAATACGTAGTCCAACAGACTATCTTATTTTAGTTTTTATTTTAATTTATATTTTAATCTATTCTGGTTTACATATTCAAATTATTATTAAGATAGCAAACAACCATAAGTGGCCTAGTGGAGAGAGAGTAGGTTCATTTGCTTTAGTGGGATGGGTTCAATACTTGGGAGTTGCATATCGCCATATTTTTAATTTTTATGCTTACTATATCATTTAAATTTTTATAGTATCTTGCTATTTATTTTACTTTTGTATTTTTATTTTAATCGTTATTCAGTTGTTTATATTTTTAAATGTTTACCTTTTAGATTCAATTAATGGTTGAATTTCCGATATTGTTTTTTTTATTCGATTAGTCGATTTTTTGTGTGTTAATTAATTTAGTTAGGTTATTAGTACCCATGTTCATACCTTTACACATGCAAATAATCACATTCAAATTCACTAAATTTTTGGTTTAAATTTCACTAACTTTCCATAGTTTCAACATTCAATTTCATTTCCTCATCACCTCCAAATACAATTTCAAGCCTTTCTTCCATTAACACTCCAATATTCAAATATTTTTCTAAATAAAACATGAAGAAAAAGATTATCCTGGATGGAATATCCAGTTATAATCCCGAATATTAGGCTCAAGCTGTAAGAGCTTGCAAGCCGTAAATATTCGTCTTCTCTTCCACACTCCAATATTCAAATCTTTTTCTAAATAAAATGTGAAGAAAAAGATTATCCTGGATGGAATATCCAATCATAATCCCGAATATTAGGATCAAGCTGTAAGAGCTTGGAAGCCATAAATATTCGTCTTCCCTCCAAAACATTCGTAAATATTCAAATCATTTTCTTAGCAATATTGGAAAGAAACAGACTGCCTGGGTGGAATGTCCAGACGTAGTCCCGAGTATTAGACCCAAGCTGTAAGGGCTTGCCGGTCGTAAGTACTCGTCTTCCAAACTTTAAAATACTTAATTCCTACCTTAATACTTTTTTCAATAAAGATGGAAATGGAACATGGTGTATACCGTGCACTCCTGAGATTAAGATTCAAGGCGGATGCCTTGCCTATCTTAGCTCTCGCCATCGTCTAAAATTGTCAATACGGTTTCTTCAAACCCTTTCTCAATCAAATTCAAAACACCTAATTCTGATTAAATACTTTTGCAAATAAGATGGAAATGGAACATGGTGTATATCGTGCACTCCTGAGACTAGGATTCGAGATGGATATCTCGCTCATCCAAGTTCTCGCCATCACTCAAAATACATCCAACCAATCAAACTCTTTCTCGCCGTCGTGCGATTAATCAAAAACCTTTTTCATAAATGAAAGATATATTGTCTTAAGGTGATGCAAAACAATGTTTCGGCCACGATTGTTGAGTCGAGATAAGTGACGCTTTTCCGAATGTAGATTTATAAATCCGTTCGATGTGTGGTATGCGTCCACTCCTCATCTGTTTTGGGTAAAATAATGTTTTCGTCGATTAATACAGTATAGCTTTCGCTAAAATCAACCAACAAACAAACATTTTTCTACCCAGAACTACGTAAGCCTTGATTTCTCTTTTGAGATACGTAGGAGCATGATTCATAAATTTTGTCAGGCCCACTAATAAAAAACTTAGGTTTAGTCCTTCGTCAAAAATCCAAAAACATTCTCTTCTCATCCTTTCTTTCTTTCCCACCTAATAATTCAAAAAGCCTAACATTTCAACTAACACTAACGCACACAACTAACCTAATGGTTCCCGTTGAGTACAACGGACGTGAGGGGTGCTAATACCTTCCCCTTGCGTAATCGACTCTCGAACCCTGATTTGGTTGCGACGACCAATAATCATTGTCATTTTGTCTTGGGTTTTATCGATATTCCCCTTTCCTTTTTAGGAATAAATAAAGTTCGGTGGCGACTCTGTTCAGTCCATCATTGCGAACGTGCGATCGCGCTTCGCTTTAAAGTCGTATCCCCATTTTTCGAGGTGCGACAAGGAGCAAGCGAAGGGAAAGGTGTTTGCATTGTCTGGTGCGGAGGCCACTACCGATGATAGGCTAATCCAAGGTACGTGCTTTATTAATGGTACACCTTTGACTGCCATTATTGATACCGGTGCAACACATTCTTTCATTTCTTTGGATTGTGCTAAGAGATTGAATCTTATATTATCTGATATGCGTAGAAGTATGGTTGTTGATACACCTGCTATGGGTTCTGTTTCTACTTCCTATGTGTGTCTGAATTGTCCGTTGAGTATATTTGGTAGGGATTTTGGAATTGATTTAGTTTGTCTTCTTTTAGAGAAACTTGATGTGATTTTGGGTATGAATTGGTTAGAATTTAATCGGGTGTATATCAACTGTTTCGAGAAGACTGTTAGCTTTCTTGAGGTTGGTGCTAAGGAAGATTAGTTTGTGTCTGCTAAGCAAGTGGATGAATCGGTGCAAGATGGTGCCGAGTTTTTTATGTTGTTGGCAACTTTGGATATTCGTGAGAAGAGGACGATTGAAGAATTGCCAATAGTTTTTGAGTTTGCGGAGGTATTTCCGGAAGATATAAGTGATTTACCGCTGGAACGTGAGGTTGAGTTTTCGATTGATTTAGTTCCTGGAACTAGTCCTGTATCGATGGCTCCCTATCGAATGTCTGCTTCCGAGCTGAAAGAGTTGAAGAGTCAACTTGAAGACTTGCTTGAGAAGAAGTTTATTCGTCCTAGTGTTTCGTCGTGGGGTGCACCTGTTCTGTTGGTAAAGAAGAAAGAAGGTTTTATGAGATTATGTGTTGATTATAGACAACTGAACAAAGTGACGATTAAGAACAAGTATCCACTTCCGAGGATTGACGATCTGATGGATCAGCTGGTTGGAGCTTGTGTGTTTAGCAAGATTGATTTGAGGTCTGGGTATCATCAGATTCGTGTAAAGGCTGAGGATATTCAAAAGACTGCCTTTCGGACAAGGTATGGTCACTACGAGTACTCCGTGAAGCCTTTTGGTGTGACTAATGCACCTGGTGTATTTATGGAGTATATGAATAGAATTTTTCATGATTATCTGGATAAGTTTGTTGTTGTGTTCATCGATGATATATTGATCTATTCTAAGAGCGAAGAGGATCATGCCGAGCATTTGAAGGTTGTGTTATCGGTGTTGAAAGAGAGGAAGTTGTTTGCTAAACTCTCTAAATGTGAGTTTTGGTTGAGTGAAGTAAGTTTTCTTGGACATGTGATTTCGAGTGGCGGTATTTATGTGGATCCTACGAAGATTGAAGTTGTATCTCAGTGGGAAGCTCATAAGTCTGTTGCTGAGATTCGAAGTTTCCTTGGTTTGGATGGTTATTATAGGAAGTTCATTGAAGGATTTTCTAAGTTGTCGTTACCATTGACGCAGTTGACTAGAAAAGGTCAAGCTTTCATTTGGACTTCGCAGTGTGAAGCGAATTTTCAAGAGCTTAAGAGAAGATTGACTACGGCCCCTATTTTGATTTTACCGGATCCGTTAGAAACTTTTGTTGTGTATTGTGATGCTTCCTTGTTGGGTTTGGGAGGCATTTTGATGCAAAAAGGGCAAGTGGTAGCTTATGCTTCAAGGCAACTTAAAGTTCATGAGAGGAATTATCCGATGCATGATTTAGAGTTGGCCGCCGTTGTGTTTGTGTTGAAACTTTGGAGACATTATTTGTTTGGATTGAGATTTGATGTGTTTAGTGATCACAAGAGTTTGAAGTACTTGTTCGACCAGAAAGAATTGAACATGAGGCAAAGGAGATGGTTGGAATTCTTGAAAGATTATGATTTTGGTTTGAATTATCATCCTGGAAAGGCGAATATTGTAGCCGATGCATTGAGTAGGAAGTCATTGCATATGTCGATGTTGATGATTCGAGAGTTTGAATTGTTGGAACAATTTAGAGATTTGAGTTTGGCTTGTGAAGCGACGTCTTCGTGTGTTAAGCTTGGTATGTTGAAGCTTACGTGTGGCATTCTTGACGAGATTAGAGAAGGTCATAAGTCAGATTTGAAATTAGCCGATGTTATGACATTGATTAATCAAGGCAAAGGTGGTGACTTTCGAATTAATGAGAATGGTATCATGAGGTGTCGTGATCGAGTTTGTGCTCCGGATGTTGCGGATTTGAGAAAGAGGATTCTTGAAGAAGGACATAGAAGTGGTTCGAGTATTCATCCTGGTGCTACTAAGATGTATCAAGACTTGAGGAAGATATTTTGGTGGCAAGGTATGAAGAAGGATATAGCGGAATTTGTGTATTCATGTTTGACTTGTCAAAAGTCAAAGATTGAACATCAAAAGTCGTCTGGTTTGATGCAACCGTTATCTATTCCCGAGTGGAAATGGGATAGTATCTCTATGGATTTTATTTCGGGTTTGCCGAGAACATTGAGTAATTGTGAGGCGATTTGGGTCGTTGTGGACAGGTTGACGAAATATGCTCATTTTATTCCGATGAGGATGGATTATTTGATGGAGAGGCTTGCTAAGTTGTACATCGAAAGGATTGTGTGTTTGCATGGTATTCCGTCGAGCATTGTTTCGGATAGAGACCTGAGGTTCACTTCGAAATTTTGGGAAGGTTTGCAAAGTGCTTTGGGTACGAAATTGCGTTTGAGTTGGCGTATCATCCGCAAACTGATGGTCAAACGGAGAGGACTATTCAGTCACTTGAAGATCTTTTGAGGTCTTGTGTTTTGGAACAAGGAGGAAATTGGGATAGTTTCTTTCCTTTGATCGAGTTTACGTATAACAACAGTTTCCATTCGAGTATTGGAGTGGCACCTTTTGAGGCTCTTTATGGTAGAAGGTGTAGAACTCATTTATGTTGGTACGAATCGGGAGAGAGTGTTGTGATTGGACCCGAGTTGATTCAAGAGACTACGGATAAGATTAAGATGATTCAAGAGAAGATGAAGGCTTCTCAGAGTCGTCAAAAGAGTTATCATGATAAGAGGAGGAAAGCTCTTGAGTTTTAGAAAGATGAGCATGTGTTTCTTCGAGTTACGCCAATAACGGGTGTTGGTAGAGCTCTGAGGTCGCGTAAGTTGACACCGCGTTTCATTGGTCCTTATCAGATTTCCGAGAGGGTAGGTGAAGTGACATATCGGATTGCATTACCACTGTCACTTCCTAATCTTCATGATGTGTTCCATGTGTCTCAACTGAGGAGGTACATTGCGGATCCATCGCATGTTGTCCCATTAGATGATGTTCAAGTGCGGGATAATTTGATGGTCGATACATCACCTATGCGAATTGAAGATCGAGAAGTGAAGAGGCTTCGTGGTAAGGAGATTGCTTTGGTGAAAGTGCTATGGAGCGGAGTCGCCAATGGCAATATTACTTGGGAACTCGAGGATAAGATGAAGGAATCGTATCCGGAGTTGTTCGTTTGAGGTATTTTCGAGGCCGAATATCTTTTAAGTGGGGGAGAGTTGTAACAACCCAATTTTAGTATTTAATTATTATATTATTATTATTATATTTTATTTTATTTATTTAGAGTGTTAATTAATTGGTTGTTAGGTGGTATAATAATTGATTATATTAATTAATTTGGTGTGTTAATTAATTATTTAGTTGATATGAGATATAATGAATAATTGAATTAATTAAATTGGTGTGTATATTGTGTTAGTTTAATTATTTGAACTAATTAGAGATATTTAAATATTAGGTCTTATTGAGCCTATTAATTAAATTAGAGATATCACTCTTTAAGTCCAAATATAATACTATAAATAAGAGGTAGTAGAGTGAGAATTAGGATTCATTTGATTATTTGAGGCAACAGAGAAAGAGAAGAGGAAAAGTAAGAGAAGAGGGGAAGAACAAGAGAGGAGCTAGGGTTTCCAGAAAATTGAAGAGGTAAGGGGAGAATCCTTATTATTATGGGTTAGTATGATTGGGTCAATGGGTAGATGTATGTTTAGGTTAAAATCCCTAATTTTGTATGGTTGTTTGGAATTGTTAGGTTGATGAGTATTCTTGATTTGTGGTGATTGATTGTGTTAAAATTGTAAATTAACCTTATATGATTAGAGTATTGTATGAGTTATAATTTTCTAAACGTTTGGCTTTTTACGGAATTGAAATCGGAGGTCCGAAAGTCCTCCAACGATGAAAAACGCAGAAAATTCTGCATGCTGTTTTGTGTTAATCGGTTACCCACCGAGCGTTAACCGGTTACTTGCTTGAATTTCTGCATTCTGTTTTATGTTAACCGGTTACCCACCGAGCGTTAACCGGTTACTTGCTTAAAAATCTGTGATTCTGTTTTTGTGTTAACCGGTTACCCACCGAGCGTTAACCGGTTACTTGCTTGAAAATCTGCGCAGGAAATTAATTCTGTTTTATGTTAACCGGTTACTCACCGAGCGTTAACCGGTTACTTGCTGTGAAAAGTGAAAAATTGAGATTTTAAATGCTGTATTCGTTTTGGAATGAAATCTAAGTGTGCGTATTTGATAATTAGCATATATTTGTGAATGATATATTGTTATGAATGCGTATGTGTGCTATTGGTGGATAATTTAGTGAGTTGAATTATGGTTATATGTGGAATGATTAAGATGGTAGAGATGATCTTAATTGCATATTATGTGAATGGTGTATTTGTTATGAATGTGTATATGTACCATTGATGGATAATTCATAGAGTTGAATTATGGTGATATGTGGAATGTTAAGATGGTAGAGATGATCTTAATTGCATATGTGTTGGTATTTGTACATTCATTCATGGCATGGTCGGCTTCATGGTGGAAGCGGTGAAACTGTGGGTTCACATGGTAGCACACGTTGATCCTTAATTGGAAATAGGCGTGGTAGATGTAGCACACGTTGATCCTTAATTGTAAATAGGCGTGGTAGATGTAGCACACGTTGGTCCTTAATTGGAAATAGGCGTGGTAGATGTAGCACACGTTGATCCTTAATTGGAAATAGGCGTGGTAGATGCAGCATACGTTGATCCTTAATTGGAAATAGGCGTAGTAGTGGCTTGGATCTTGTCCGGATCGGAAGCGTGGCTTGGATTCTAGATATTGAATCGGAAAGCGGTGAAACGTTGGGTTCACATTGCGGTACCACATGCATAGAGTCACATGTCTTGCATTGAGTCGCATTAGAGTTATGTGATAATTGAGTGTATGCATTATTGTGATTGTGATGTGTGTATGAGATGTGGTAATTGAATTTGATGATGTTTGGATACATAACTTGGCAAAGTATGTGATTATGTGATAATTGTAGTTATGTGTATTTTTGGAAATATAATATTGGATTTGAATATTATACTCCTTGAGTTTATGTATGCTTGAAACATGTGAAATAAATGTTGGTTAATATTATTTACATGGTTATATGAAGTGTGATGAATTCCTTTAATTGTTGATTTAATCATTGTGCCTTATTATACTTCTTCATAATGATTTGAATTCTCACCCTTTCTGTTTGAACGTTAGCTTTACATGGGTATCGTGCAGATACTCCAGAGTAGTATTGCTGAAGTAAGTGGACGGTAGCTCGCTCGAGATTTAGCCGGAGAGTTTCCGTATTTTAGTTGGAAGACTAGGTAATGAGTCAATGCTCTGGTCATGTAACATTGGGTAGATTAGTAGTATTGAACTCATATCTTATTTGGATATGTATTATGTTATTACTTGTTTTATTTTATCTTGAAGAGATTATTGAGAGATGATCATGGTATGGGACATGGATCATTTTATGAAATGCATGAATATTTATTATTTTCCGCTGCGAGCGCATATTCTGGAATATTCATGATAATTGAAATGTGTTATTTGAAATGACCAGGTGTATTGTATATTGATGATGAATGATGTTGGTTTTTGAAAGCTTCTAGTTTTTGAAAACGTCGATGCGACGCCCTTTTGTTTATATGCGTGCTTATTTACTCTGATTATATGTTAAGTATTTTGGGGTAGAAAAAGGGGTGTTACATGAAGGAGGTGGTGTTTGTGGTTTTTGTTATTGTTGTTGTAACTAAGTTTCAGAAACTGTAGGAGTTTTTGTAATAGGTTATAATATGGGGGTTTCTATGGGAGGTGGAAGTGGAATAGGTTTATAGATTTGTTGATAAATAGATGAAATTGGTTGAGAAATGATTGGTTGAGAAGTGAGAGGTGGTTGAATTGGTAAGATCCTTTCAGAAATAGCAAAATCAGAATCAACAAGATTACTGGCTTCATGAAGCTTACCAGAAGTAGTTTCACTTAGAGCTTTGGTTGATTGCTAGATAACACTAGAAGTGTCCCTTAGAAGCAACTGCCTTTGGCGATCACTTAGAGGCGCTTCATCTTCGTCCTGAGACTCTACAACCATCTTCTTCTTCTTTGGTGCAGAAGTCCATTCCTTATCATTGTTTCTCTTTCTTCTTCTCTTAGAGAGTTGGCCATGAACATATGGATAATCTCCAGGTATATTAAAAGGGTCTACTAAAAGATCGATGTTATCCTTGAGGCAACTTTCTAAGTAAAAAGACAAGACTTCGGGAGGATCAATCTTGGTGAAGATTGGATAGTTTTCCAAGGGGACTCTAATGCCATATATTTCTTCCTTGGAAGGGAAATATTATGGCTTAGAAATATTGGAGATCAGACCCATACTTTTCAAGTTCTTGCGCCAAAATATCTTACCAGATTCCTTGACCATTTCATCAGTAGGTCCACTTACAAGCAGGTCATCCACTAAGCCATTCTCGACCAGAATGCATGAAATCAATCATCCAGTAGGAATGAACTTTCCTTTTATTTTCTTTGAAGAATTACCAGTTCTGGATTCTCTGATTGAATCCCTCAGAAATTTGAACAAAATATAAGGGAATGCCAGCTTGAGAACCTTCTCCAAAAAGAACATCATAAACTTCTGACGAGTGTTGACATAGTCAGAACTATTGGTGCTTGGTCTATGGTGAATGCAAGCCAGAATAATCTTGAACCAAAGTCTTGGGTTATTTGTCAAGTCCTTAGCACTATGACCTTTATCATCGTCAAAATTAGTTCCAGCCTTGAAGATGACATAAGATATTTTTGCTTCTCTCTTAGCATTGGTTTTAGCACTGTGGATTATTTTTCCTCTTCCATTGTGCAAGATTAAATCAGCAATGGATTTTCCAATGATTACGATCTTCCTATTAATAACATATGAAGTTACCATTTCCTTCTCCGCATTAGCATGCACCCAAAATTGCTTTACAAGTACTGGGTAAACTGGACCTTTTAATCTTTTGAAGAAAGAGTTCCATCCTTGAAAAGCCAAAGTCTCAAAGAAATTAAACCCATTTCCTTTGAGATTTTTGAAGTCCACAATATTTTCAAAGAGGACCATTAACTCATCAACATGAGTATTGAAGGTTAACTCAGGAACCCCTTCCAGAACGAGATGATTTTCATCAGACATGGAGCGATTGAGAGATTGTTGTTGATGTTGAATCTGTTGTTGAGAAGCAGCCATTGTTGAAGTTGTAGGAGAGGATGAATAATTTACAGAGGGGTGTTTTAGGTTTGAAAGAATAAAGTGTGGGAATATTGTGCACGTTGTGTGAAAATATGAGTGAAGTGGGATTATATAGATTTTTTTTGCAATGATGACAAGTTAAAATTACGCAGACATAAGGGGGAGCGTAAGAGATTTTAACCTAATTCCAAGAATTGTGAAACCTAAAGTGTCACGCTATTATCATGCATGCTCAAGAAGTGAGACAACTGTCACCACTTAAAACCACATGATATCAAACGATATGACAAACATTTAATGCAATGACTGTTAAGAATCAGGAAGACATATCGATGAGATTACTTCTGATCAGAACCTTTCTAATTCATGAAACTTCCTTACTTCAGAAAGCTCATGTTTCATAGTCAATAAATAAATTCCCAGAATTTAATATAGATTTCTAAAGACTTAAACATCCTAAAATTCATCTTTTCATTCTGGACATAAATCCATAAATAAGTTTTTCAGAATAAACAAATCTATCTTTAGCAAGGGGTTTTATAAAGATATTAGCCCATTGATGGTCCGTATCAACAAATTTTAAGTGAAAATACCCTTATGAACATAGTTACGTAAAAAGTGATGTTTAATTTTAATATGCTTATTCCTAGAATGCAAGATAGGATTCTTAGACAAAAAATAGAAGAAGTATTATCACAGAGAATAGGAATGTTACTCTTAATATCTAATAATCTTCCAGCTGACTCTTCATCTAGAGTATCTGAATGCATCAGAAGTTGTAATATATTCAACTTTAGTTGTTGAAAGTGCAATTGTTGATTGTCTCTTGCTGGACCATGAGATCAGATTGTCTCCCAGAAATTGACAACTTCCAAAAATGTTTTATCTTTCTATTCTGTCTCCAACATAGTCAGCATCACATTAGCCTACTAATTTATATTCACTAGAATTTCTATAAAATGAACCAAGGTTAGTAGCACCTTTCAGATACCCAAATATTCTCTTAACATCAGTTAAGTGAGTCTCCTTAAGATCTGATTTGAAGCGAGCACATAAGCAGGTACTGAATAAAATACCAGGTCTAGAGGCGGCTAGATAAAGGAGAGAGCCTACCATACCTCTTAATAACTTCTGATTTACCTTACTGTTTACCTCTTCTTTATCAAGAATGCATGTGTATATTTGCTCTGATGAATGTACGTTCCTTCTAGGCATGGCAACGGGGCGGGTCGGGGACGGTTTTTACCTTCCCCAAACCCAAACCCGAATCCCCAAACAATCCTTGTTCCCCGCCCTAAACCCAATCGGGGATGGAGAATTAAAACCCAAACCCATCCCAAACGGGTTTGGTTTGGGTTCGGGTATCCCACCCCGCCACCATCTATTTAATGAAAACAATTTTTTTAATAAAAATATTTAATTTTTTAAAAATCAAATAACATTACAAATAATAAAATAAAAAAATCTAAAAAAAATTCATACATACATTTCGAATATTTTAAATAATTAATACAAATAAAAATATTAAAACATTGGTGTCATACCCCAAAATTTGTCTGTTAATTTTTATGATAAATTGATTCATGCATGGCATTCATTTCACATTTGCATTCATTCATTAGCATACATTCTCATATAAATTATAAATTTTAATTGATTTATTATGTGATACAGATATAAAAAATAATAATAATTTTGGTTATCTGTATGATATAAATAAATTTTATATATATAAATAAAATAGTTTTAATTTAATGATAAATAAAAATAGATTTGAATTTTAATTGTATAATTAAAATTTTAAATTAATTTTATTTGTTAAAGCTCATTAAATTATAATAACTTTTTTTTATAATTTAGTGACTCATGTTCCATTTATTCATTATTTATAAATAGTATTTATTTAGTAATTCACGTTTTTTACTTAATAAAATTTATTTATAAGAGTAACATTTTTTTAAAAGCCCATAAATTATAAAATAATTTTGGTTGATATAAGTAAGAATAATTTTGATTTTTTTTTAAATGATGAAAGTAAAAATAGAAATAGGGTTAAATTTTAATTCAATTATGTAACTAAAATTTAAATTAATTTTTATTTAAATTATTCATTATTTATAATAATATTTGTATTTAATAAATATTTAGCAAGGTTAAACCCTAACTCTCCTAAAGTATAGGAAGGGATCCAAATATTTAGCAAGGTTAAACCCTAACTCTCCTAAAGTATAGGAAGGGATCCAAATATTTAGCAAAGTTAAACCCTAAAGTATAGGAAGGGATCCAAATATTTAGCAAAGTTAAACCCTAATCCACACCATTATAAATACTTCATATGGTTGCAGCGAGAGGAAAAAGACGAAAAAGAGGAGAGATACGGCAGAAGAAGATACACAAGGCAAGGCAGAAGCCAGAAGATTCACGGGCAGGGAAAAGAGAAGCAACCATAAAGCACTCATAGCCTGAATAAGAACAACACACAGTGAGCAAGCTAGAAGAATCAAATCCCCAGTAAGTGTTCATTACGGAATTTGCATCCAGCATGATTACCTTGCAATACTCCTTAATTCATGCATGAATAATATTGGTTTAATATATATATATATTGAGATGATGTATTCATGGTTTGGTGGATGTTGATATTGCTTTATTCAAGTATGCATCTGTTCTTGATATGTCATAGCATGTTGGAGAAATTATGTTTGCATGATTAAAGAATTATATCTGCCATTTAATTATTATTTTATGAGTGTTGTTTCTAGCATGATTATGTTTATTTCACATGCTGTTATTACATAATAATGATGATGATGATATAATGGTTATAATATAAATTCTTGGTTGTCTTTAACATGTATGTGTAAGGTTTGTTTTATCATTATCACTTGCAGTAAAGAGAACTAATACATGAGTAAAATAATATAAGCTTCTTGATTTGTGCATGGCTATTTTTATTATTGCATGATGATTGCATATGATCTTATTTTATGTGTGTGGTTTGCTATAAGATGAAGTTACAGGTTTGTTGTATTCACATGAAAGAAACAGCATGAGAAAAAATAAAGTAGCTTGCCGTAAGAGAGAAAGCTGTAACATGCATGGTGGTGTTTGTAGCACCTCAAATTTGCCCCCCTCATTCATGCATTCATTTTAGGTCATTTAACATTTCATATTGCATTTCATCATGTCAATCAGAATTAGCTCCAAGAAGCTTGAATATCATCTAAGACACTTTGTGGGTTCTATTTGGATGATCAGTCAACACAAGGGAATGACTTGAGATACTTCCAGCATGTTCAAGTGAGGTCTAATCATCATTCAAAGCATTAATCTTAATGGAACAAAGGTCCCGTGCACAGGTTACAAATTTGGAAAGATGACTTGAACTGTCATGCTCGATAGGCGAGCATATCGGTTCGCCTAGCGAGTCCCAAGTCTGAACTGTCATGCTCGCTAGGCGAAGCCCACGCATTTTAAAAAATAATAAATACAACAGAAAAATTTTGGGCTTTAATTGACTTCATTCTGAGCCCACCGAGCCATAACAAATCAGTATAAATTCTAAAGGATTCAGTGGAACAAGACCTAGAAGAAAAAAGGGGAATTTGAGGCAGCCTCCATACACTCTGAAGAACTCACTGGCACAGAATCACCTCTATCAATTCCGCCTCGCATAAACCCTAACATTGTTTTGCAAACCCAACCGTGCAATTCAATTTCAATCGATCTCTCCAATCAGGTTTGCCCTATTTCCACTACTTTATGCTTTCAATTTGGAATTTCTAAATGTATGAGGCATTATGGGTGAATTTGGAAGAGTGGGTATCGTTAGGTTTTGCATGTGGGTTTAGATGTGTATGAATGTGTAGAACAATGCCTTAAATGTTTAATCACTTCGTTTCTGAGATGGATACCATAGGGTTTGGGGTTTCTGAAATCGGACTGTTATCAAAGAAGAACCCAGAACCCGCAGGCATTCGCTAGCACCTCACTAAGAGAAGCAGTAGCGATCGTGACAGTACTTGTTTTTTTTTCTGTTTGCTCTCTAATCTGTTTTGTGTGACATGTTTTCTATTGCATCCGTGCACTGTTTACCTGACGCAGTTGTTGTTATGTTTCTTTGTTTGGTGCAACTCTTGATTGCACCCCATCTTGTTATTCTAACTTGTTTGTTGAGTTTTTGTGAGGGCTCACATGACTCCTGAGGAGAAAGCCTGCTTGGTATTCCACTTTATTTGTGGGATACCATTGTGGAGATTTATTCTGATTACTTTGCTGACTTGCTTTCTTTGATGATGCTAGCTTGAGAGATCTCTGGGTTTCTTGTTTCTTTAGTTACTGTTACTTCGGATCTTTATCCGTGTGGTAGATCTCTTGATCCCTTTTACATCTTTCCCGCATTTTACCGCTTTCTTAGCTGGAAGACCTCGATAGGAGGCAATGTTTTGTGTGTTTACTTTTGTGCCCAAAGACCTCCATGAAGAGGCAACTGACAGATAAAAGGGATTAGTAGTCAATCCCCCGTTATTCAGTGTGTCGTTCTTTATGCTCGCACTACGTGTCAATGCTTCAGAACAAAAGCCCCAAGATCTTTTGTCCGGTCAGTCAGTGGAGAGGGTTCCATCTTTCAGAATCCCCACTTTTTGTCATGAGCTTACCCTGCCCAGGGTTAAGAGCTATGAGGTCTTATCCTCATTACCCTTTTGATCTGCTCACCCTGGCGTCCAATGTCAGTGGTTAAGAGCCCATTTGATTACCCTTCCATGGCTTGTTTGTCGAGGTTGATATGACCCCTCTTGACTAAAGCCCTACCTGTCGCAACGCGAAAAACAACCGGCGGAAAAATACAGAGCCGCCACCGACGCTATTCATCCTATGACGGAAAGGGAGCGCAGGACTAACCTAAGAAAGGGAAAGGAATGGTCTTACGACCAGAGATTACAAGGTACGGGAGTCGGTTACGTAAGGGGAAGGTATTAGCACCCCTCACGTCCGCCGTACTCGACGGGATCCACGCTCAAAAGATAGCTCAAAGAATAGGAAAAGGTTGCTAATAAAACTGCTCAAAGAAATTGCACAAACTGGAATAATAAACAGGTGGATGAAGAAAGAAAACAGAGGAAGTGGACTCGGCAGGATGTCGCATCCTGGGCCTACGTAGTTTGTCAGAAACAAACATCAGAGTCAATGTAGTTCGGGGAAAAGGAGACATGCTCGCTAAGACATCGCGTCTTATGCCTACGTATCTTCTCTATCCAGAGGAGAATCAGAGCACTCGTAGCTCGGCTAACGCACGCCGAAACAAGACACCAAAAGAGACACGCTGAGACATCAAAAGAAACATTCAAAAGGAAACAGAATGCCAATACATGGACTTATATCCGACTCCCAACAATAAACAAACAAAAGGAAACAGAATGCCAATACATGGACTTACTCCCGACTCCTAACAATAGCAAACAGGAAACAGATTGCCAATACATGGACTTACATCCAACTCCAAACAATAGCCAACGCTAACCAACGAACATCAAAGAAAAAGGTTATCAGATTACCCCACCAAAGTAATCAAATATCCAAAGATGAACCCCAATATGAACCCCAAATGATAACAAAAGAAATCCCCAAGGTATGAACATACCACACATGTCCATGCTGAACAAACAAAAACTCACACCAAAACAAAGAAGAGGGTGGACACACACAAAACAACACAGCAAAAAAGAAAAAGGGTGCCCGGAGAGATTGCTCGCAACCTCCTGCCTACGTATCTCATCTGGTATGAGAATCAGGGCGACGTAGTTCCCCTTAACAGGGGTAAAACACTTCTCCTAACCAAAGACCAGGGAGACAACAAACTAATAGGGAGACTAAGACTCGAGCCTAATAGTTGTCATGCAATCAATTTCCCTAAGTTGAGATCTCTAACAAGAACCTAACTCACACGGGTAGCAAGTCAACTCAAAGAAGCAAATAACCACACCAACACAAGTGAACAAGCATCACACACTATATCCATACAAGAGGCCCAAACAATGGGTAAGCTTTAGTCAATAGGGGTCATGTCAACCTCGACAAACAAGCCAAACTGTAAGGGGTAATCTGTAGCTCTTAACCACTGACATTGAACGTCAGGGTGAGCAGATCAAAATGGTAATGAGGATGAGACCTCATAGCTCTTAACCCTGGCCAGGGTGAGCTCATGACACAGAAAACGTGGGGATCCAGAAAGTGGGATCCTATTCCCCTTGACAGACTCTGGACAAAGATCTGGGGTACATGTTCAAAAGCATCAACACGTAGTGCGAGCATAAAGAACGACTCACTGAATAACGGGGGATTGGCTACTAATCCCTTTTATCCGTCAATTGCCTCAACTCCTGGAGGTCTTATCAAGTAACACATGCCTCATCTTAGAGGTCTTTGGCACAAATGTAAACAAACACAAACAGAGCCTCTGAAGGAGGACTTGCCAGCAAAATGCCTGCCAAAAAGGTGACAGGACTTCCAGACTACATGAAGTAAGAAGATAACTACCTAAGTGGTGTGTCAACCACAATCCAAAGCTTAAGCAAAAGCAAAAGCAAGCAAGCAACTAAGGTACCTGTACAAAAACTAAACAATTAATATTTCAGTTATAAAACCAACAGACAAACAGTGAAACCATTCACAGTTACACAACCCAATGAACAATGCTCAAGCATTCAAATGAGCTCATGAGCTCACGCACCTCACTTAAAATCCTACAAAACCAACAAAAGTTAGAACTCAAAGCATTTGTATCTCACAAAGTGAGAACAAATCAACCATCAATGCTAAATGTCCAAACCTGAAACACAAAGCACAGTTAGATTATGCACAAAACACCAGTGCAAAGACTAGATTCAAAACCAAACCAAATGATCAAAACAGAATTCAATCTTCCATATAATGCACATTCAAACATGTCATAAAATGTCCTCAAAAGGACCAGCATCAATTCAAAAAGCAAATATCTCAAATGATCCATACTATGCAATGACAAAAAATAAGCACAAAAATGAGCTTGCAACTTAGAAAATTCAAATCAAAACAGAAATGAATGCAATGACCTTGATATTTTTTGTATGAGTTTCTCATGTCATGAACAATCAATATGCAAAAGATCAAATCCAGAAAGGTTTAAATGATAGGTGAACAAAAATGCACAAATCAATGCCAAAAATGTGACACAAATTGTCACATTATATCTTCACGTGTCAAAAACATTGATAGCCTATGAGAAAAATTCCAAACCAGTGACTAAAAATTCACATCATGTATGAATATTAAGCACACAAAAAATCAGATCAATTGGATCAAAGATGAAGATTTCACAAAGCGTTGAATGCAACATATCAAATTAGCATGGCATGGATCTAAAAATTCACACATTAAAAATCAGACATCAACAAATCACAAAATTAATAGCATAAAAAACTAGACATTAATACAAAACTAAGAAAAAAAATTGGAGTTAATTTGGATCATTTTTCAATCTTTTATGAATTTTCTAAGATGAGCAAAATAATTGACATATTAAAAAGAAATGGAGGGAAAAGAATTATTTGAAATCAATTCAGAAAATCCACCACCGTCTGATCTAGCGCGCGCTCAATCAAACGGTCCAGGTTCAAATATCAAAACTCACCGTTTCATTAAACACGGTGGCACGCACACTAAGCAGTCAACATAATACATGGCACAGTCAAACGAATCGCTACCAATCAAACGGACATGCATCGCACACATCAGCATACATATGGCATCACACAGTCAAACCCTAGGAAATTACAGAGACGCCGGAGCTAAGCTCCGGTCGTCTTCTTCGGTCATCCACACGGTGGCTCCGCCGTGCATTTTTGCAGAAATGAATAAAACCTATACCAATCGAAGCGTCCTTCCATGCACAATCCAAATATCACATCCATACATCCTAATTCCACATGTATTTTCCAGATCGATCAAAAACATTTCCTAGATCTAAACTTGAATTTCATCATACATGCTCATTTCTTAGCCAAAATTAAATCTAATCATATGTACGAGCTCTACTACATGAGATCTACACATCTATGTACATAAAATAGCAAAAGGAGAGATCGAATTTCAACTCACTTGGAAATGCAGGTTGCTGAATTCGTGCTCTCAAGTGTTCATAAGCTCCAGATCTACTCTACTTTACTTCCTTGGAAGCTCCAAGCAAGAATCAATAGTTGAAAACTCTTTAATCCTCTTCAACTTTCAAAACCGATCCACATGAAGATGCTCTTGAACAGCTTGAAATCTGGATGAATTGCTTCAAGTGAATGATCAATCTTGCTCAGAATTACACCAGGAACAAGAATATGCAAAGAGATTTGGTGTTTGTGTGAAGAAAAATGAAATTCGAAGTGAGAGAAAGTTAAGAGAATTTTTGATCTAAAATTTTCTGTTATGGTGGTTATGATTAGGGTTTCAGCTATTTATACTTCATGCTAATGATGCTGAAAACCAGTTTAACCTTTCACTAATCATGATTAGTGAATTATGAAGCAACTTGCAAAAAATGAAAATTGCACTCCCATGCCCATAATGCACGTGCAAGCTCCCATGTAAGGCTTCTAATCCATTCCAAATTAGCCAATGGTCATGCTTGAAATGTTAATTTGCTTGTATCATAAGCCAAATTTGAATTATGGAAATTCCCTCCAAAATGAACACATGAGAAATGATGAGCATGCACACTTTTCCCATGCAAGGCAAAGGCTATTTTGAGATGTCTTGATCCAGAGAAAGATTTTGCAAAAAGAATTGACCAAATTGGAGCTTTGTATCAAAAGTTAGGCCATTTTCAATTTCCATGCACATCTTGTGATCAAATGACCATAACTCCTCAACCATTCATCATATGGACATGAATTAGGGCTTTTTAGAAAGGGGAGACAAAGATCTACAACTTTCATGTTCACCAAAAATCCATTTGAAACTTCTTTGATATTGAAAAGTCAAGTTGAAGGTGGACCAAAAACTTGCCAAATTAGGAAACTTTGAATTACAGGTCACTTTCCATTTTTGGTAACTTTTGCCATGACCATTGCATCTTCAAGATGGATGTTTAAAATGAAGAATGGACCTCTTTTGAACATGATTGAGGTGTCTCAACTCATTTCCCCACCTCATACCCCTCAGTTGACTGCACAATTGACTTTTTGGTCCTCAGATGACCTTGAAATGCCTTGATCCACTTGAGCCTCTACCACTTGGGGAAATTGCTCAAAAATGAAACCCTAGCTCATGTAAGCTCTTCATAACAATCATGTGATCCTCATCCCAAGTAAATACCTCATCTCCTAAGAACACGTTAACGCCTTCTACTACAGGTGAGTAAGTCTCCAAAGGTCGAGCATCCGGTAGATTGTGTAGTAACGTCGTTCACCTAAAAAACACAAAACAAACAAAAATAGGTCAGCCGAACTACGTTTTGCTCTGATTCTCATTCCAGATGAGATACGTAGGCATAAGACGCGATGTCTTAGCGAGCACACTTATCTCTAAACCATAGGTAGCCGAGCTACGAAGACTCTGATTCTCATATTCAAATGAGATACGTATGCAGTGGATGCGACATCCGTGCGATTCATTTTCTTTTGACCCCTCGTTTAGTAAATAGTACATTAGATAAACCCACACCCTTTAGACAAGAACAACAAGAGTGGATCCCGTAGAGTACTACGGATGCGTAGGGGTGCTAATACCTTCCCTTCGCATAATCGACTCCCGAACCCAAGATTTGGTTGCGAGACCGTGTCTTTTCCTTTCCTTTTTCCAGGTTTACTTCGAGCGTTTCCTTTCCCTCCTTTGGGATAAATAACGCACGGTGGCGACTCTTCTGTCATTTCTTTTTTCGCCAGTTGTGTTTTTTCGCATTCCTTTTTTTAGGTTGCGACAGCTGGCGACTCTGCTGGGGACCCAGTTTCCCTAAGTGAGTCCCTCCTAGCTTTTGTAGGTTGTTTGTTTATTGGATGTTTATTCTTTTGTACAGTTATTTATTTATTTGCTTTATCTTTATTGCATTTGTGTACATATCATTGCTTGTATCTGTTGGTTCTGCTGTTGGGTTATTTGTTTGTTGGGATGGGGCGTTCTATGAGAGATAAGCCCATTACCCAGGCTTGAGCGTACACACAGGTTTTAGAGTGGATAGTCATGAGGCTTGCATGGTATGTTGCTACGTTAAGTCGTTCATGAGACCCACATTCCAAACGAGGTTTCTGTTAGATATATTTTGTCCTATGGGTGTTCTATAACGACCGATGTTCCTCTAGAAATCGTCGACTCTGGTGACCATTTCCCGAGAACTCAGTCGAGGCCTCTCCTCCGAGACGCGTTTATGTTAGCTCTGGTGGGCGCATTCTCGTTGATCAATCTGAGGACCCCGAGACTGGGAACTTGCTTTAGGATATCCTGCTGAGGGGAGTCAGTGGAGGTCTTTTATCCCGTAATAATGCCAAACCTTCAGTGGTAAACGTATTATTCTCGACTGAAGGGCTGAAGTTGATGAACTTCTGTTCTTAGAACCTACCAGTGAGGGGCGGGCTAAATTCAGGAAACCTTAACCTTCAACCAACCCGGTTTTCTGGAGCAGATTTTTGATCTTATATTATATTCCTCAGTGGTTTTCTCTTCAGACAGTGCAACCCGACAGATATTCAAGCAGATACAGCAATCCTGATTTCCATGTCACTGCATTGCATCACATCATTTTGCATTCATATCATTTAACACATGTTTATCTATTACTAGGGGTTTACATCTTCCTCTTGATTCTGGTCAGGGTTTTCTGGTTCTCTTAAGATGAATATTGGCAGAAAGAGACATGTCGCCTACAAGTTTCCTGTGGTTTGCTTGGAGCCTATTCAACAGCTGATGAAGTTAATGGATCACGATTCTCTAGAAGGATTCCAGAAGGATTATGGTTTGATCCTAAGTTTCATTACGGTTCTCTCCAAAGATCAACACGATGCTCTCTTTACATTGTTGCAGTTCTGTGACCCTCCATTAAGGTGTTTCACGTTCCCAGATTATATTTTGGTCCCTACTTTGGAGGAGGTTGCTAGTTTTCTCAGAGTTCCTATCAAGCCGCAGTTGCTATTCCATAGTTCCGAGTTTCTGCCCGATCTCAACATGGTTGCTTCAGCCACATATTTGGGGAAATCAGTCTTGAAGACTAATATGTGTCAGAAGGGAGGAGTTAATGGTTTTCATCTGAGTTTCTTATTGGGAGAAGCAAAGAAGAAGCTTGAGGATGGTGACCAGAGGGGTTTCAATATTGTGTTGGCTCTTTGTGTGTATGGGATTGTCCTGTTCCCTAATGTGGCGAAATTTGTGGACGTAGACGCCATACGCCTCTTCGTGTTGGGAAATCCGGTGCCGACCTTGTTGGGAGATTTCTTTCATTCAGTGCATCACAGGAACGAGAATAGAAGGGGAGGATTGGTGAATTGTTGTGCGCCTTTGTTTTATAAGTGGTTCAGTTCCCACCTACCCAAGTCAGGAGCGTTCGTTGATGTCAAAAACTCGTTAAGTTGGTCAAAGAGACTGATGGGGATAAGAGCTAAAGATATTTCTTGGTGGTCAGACCGGAGCTTGCTTCGGGCAAATATTATTCATAGTTGTGGGGACTTCCCGAATGTACCGTTTGTAGGAAGAAGAGGAGGGATCAACTACAATCCTTCTCTAGCAGTCAGACAGTTTGGATATGCTTTAAGAACTCCGCCTTTGGAAAAGGATGTGGAAGAATCTCAGTTTTTCCATTCTTCATCCGATTTGACTGTATCCCGTAAGGCAGCTGAGGCTTGGCTCAAGGTGATCAAGAGAGGAAGAACTGTCCTTGGAAAAGGAGATTGTAGAACTTACCCTCAGTATGAAGATTGGCTTCAGGGAAGAGTCGAAGAGTTTGGTCTGCCGTTTCCTATTGAAGAACCTTTGTATCCACCTACTCCTGAGCAGTCAACCATGGTGAGCCGAGAGGAGTATGACAAATTGAAGAATGCCATGGAGGAGCTTCAAACTGAAAACTCGGAGTTAAGTCTGAGGCTGCAAGACTGTATGCATCAATTCCATGAGGCAGAATATCAGAAGGGGGAAGCCGTCAGATTGCAAGGGGAAGTAGAGAGGAAATTAGTTGTGGAGGTGGACTACTTCAGGAAGACAGACAAAGCCTTGGGATCATCCAGTTCTGAGTTAAGGTGAGTCAAACAGCAGTTAACAGATGCTCATGGTAAACTAGGTGGTTGGCAAGAGCAATGGGATACATTTTCAGCTTCTAGGAAGGTAAAGGAGGAGGAGATTGTGGCCGAATTGACTGGTCAGATGGAGAAGTTGAAGATTTTGCTGAAGGAGAAGAACAATGAGCTTCTGTGCGCCCATTCAACCAATGGTTATATCACAGATTAACTCAACAAAGCTCAAGGACAGATTGAGGAACTCAAAGTGCTGGCAGGTTTGAAGAAATCCAGACTTGAAAAGGTATTCGGAGAAGATGATGGGAATTACTACAGAGAGCACATCAACGAGTTGGATGAAGTTATTCACAAGAGGAATCTACTTATCCGGCGTTTGACAGAATCTCCGGATCATCCTGACACAGTGGTACTACTGGCTAAAGTGAGGAGCAGTCCTTATGGGTTGTATACAGGAGGCTGATTCCCGATTTTTGTTCCTTTCTTTACTTATTGTATTGTAGTGATGATCCACAGGCTTGTTGTGGAGATCCTTTTTTGATGAATTATTGGCTAAGGCCTTTCCCTTCTGGAACTCATTTATATAATGGTTTTCCTTATTGCATCTTGGTCTCAGAAGTTTATCCACAACTCGGTCTTCTTGCGCTTTCTGTCGGATGTGAGACTGGAATCAAGGGGGTAGAATACCCGTTGGAATTGATAAACATGTCATTGCATTTACATATTCATTGGCATATCTTGCATAACAGGTACCGCTGCGGTGTTCTTATATTATTTGGTGTTCACTAGCAGAATAGCTGATTCAGGAATTCACCGGTACGGTGCCCGCAGAAACCAACAGAGAGTAATGGAAAGCTTTTAAGCAGATCTAGCAGAGATGAGGACCAACATGGCCCAATTCATGAGTATGATGCAAGGGGTAGTGCAAGGGCAAGAGGAACTCCGAGCCTTGGTCCAGAGACAAGAAACTGTGATTCCCCCTGTCGGTCAGAACCCGCCAGAAGGGACCCCTGTCGATGACGCTGCTGTTACCAACCCTGTCAACCACCATGCTAATGGTGACGAATTGCGTGGTATTAGAATCAATGGACAATCCATCATTACAGAGGCTGCTAATGCTCGAGCGGCACGTGCTCCAGTTCACCATCCTTCTCATTTGGTTGACAAGCAAGAAGATATGTTCACTATTCCCAGTGATGATGATGAATTTGGAAAGGCGGAAGAGAGAGATAGAAAGGTTGACGCCCTTGCTGAAAAGATTCGCGCCATGGAATGCCAGAATTCTTTGGGTTTTGATGTTACTAACATGGGTTTAGTTGATGGGTTGAGGATCTCGTACAAGTTCAAAGCACCATCTTTTGACAAGTACAATGGCACTTCTTGTCCCCGAACTCATGTGCAAGCTTACTACCAGAAGATATCCGCTTATACTGATGATGAAAAAATGTGGATGTACTTTTTCCAAGACAGCTTGTCTGGAGCCTCTTTGGATTGGTACATGGACTTGAGAAAAGAATCTCTCAGAAGCTGGAGAGAGTTAGGTGAAGCTTTTCTGAGGCAGTACAAGCATAACATAGACATGGCTCCGAGCAGAACCCAGTTGCAGGGTTTGTTTCAAAAGACCGGTGAGAGTTTCAAGGAATACGCCCAGAGGTGGCGTGAACTAGCTGCGAGAGTACAACCTCCGATGTTGGAGAGAGAATTGACAGATATGTTCATTGGAACCCTGCAAGGTGTACTCATGGATCGTATGGGAAGTTGTCCATTTGGTAGTTTTTCGGATGTTGTGATTTGTGGAGAAAGAACTGAAAGTCTTATCAAAGCGGGAAAAATCCAAGACCCTGGTTCTTCAAGTTCTTCAGGTGCTAAGAAACCATTCTCAGGGGCACCCAGAAGGAGAAAGGGTGAGACAAATGCTATATATAATCAGAGAAATGGAAGCAGAGGACAACAATACCGTCAAGTTGCTGCTGTGACTATTCCAGCAACCCAACCTCAACAACAACAAAGAGGACAACCACAACAACAACAACAACGCCAATTCCAACCAAGACAAAGAATGCCAGATCGTCATTTTGATCCGTTGCCAATGACTTATGCTGAATTACTCCCTGGACTGCTCAGGTTAAAGTTTGTTGAACTTCGCACTATGGCTCCATTTTCAAGGATTCCCGCTAGTTATGATGCTAATTTCCATTGTAATTTTCATTCTGGTGCGCCAGGGCACCACATAGAGAACTGTCGGGCTTTTCACCATAAAGTTCAAGATTTGATCGATGCCAAGACGATTAACTTTGCTCCTACTCCGAATGTGGTGAATAATCCTATGCCTCAGCATGGAGGGCCCAGGGTAAACAGTGTGGAAGGTGGGGAAATTTTGAACTTGGTAGTCGATGTTAATGATGTTCAGACTTCGTTGTTTGTAGTGAAGGAACGTCTGCTTAGAGGGGGAGTATTCCCGGGATGTGACAAGGATTGTTCAGATTGTGGTAATCATGAAAATGGCTGTGTGAGATTGAAAGAAGGTATCCAGGAATTGATGAATGAAGGTTGTTTACAGTTTGATCAAGTAGTGAAAGACCGTGAAGAGGTATCGACTGTTACCATCTACTTTACACCGTCAGAAGGTCCTGTACGTGCTCCAAGAACTATTAGTGCGCCTATGACTATTGATACTCATGTGACCGTAGCTGCGCCTGTGACCATATCTGCTCCGGTGACTGTTGGTGTTCCCAGAATTATTAATGCTCCAGTAACTATCAGTACTCCTACCACCATTGCTGCTTCTAGTGGAAGAATCTATGAGAATAGTAGAGCAATTTTGTGGCAATATGACAATGCTTCTTGCAGAAATAGAAGACCAGAGAATCAGACCAGATCAGTAAATCATACTCCAGTGACGATTGGTTCGTCAAATAAGACTCCAGTAACAGTTGGTTCGGCTGTGGGTAATGTGGGAGGACCCGGAGGCTTTACGAGAAGTGGTCGTTTGTTTGCACCTCAGGTTCCGAATGATAACAATGTTGAGGCTTTTGCTAGAACAAAGGGAAAACAAGTTGTAGTTGAAGAAGAACCGGTGCGAAAGGAAGTGCCCGAGGGTTCTTTTGAGAAGGACGTGGAGGAATTTATGAGAATTATCAAGAAGAGTGATTACAAGATCGTGGATCAGTTGAACCAGACACCGCCAAAAATCTCTATTCTCTCTCTGTTGATGTGTTCCGAGGCACACCGTAACGCCCTGTTGAAAATGTTGAATATGGCTTATGTGCCTCAAGAGATTTCTGTTAACCAGCTTGAAGGTGTTATTGCAAATGTTAACACGAGACATGGTTTGGGATTCACGGATCTAGACTTGACACCTGAGGGTCGCAATCACAATAGAGCTCTGCATATCACGATGGAATGCAAAGGCGCAGTTTTGTCGCATGTCTTGGTTGATACCGGTTCTTCTTTGAATGTGCTGCCCAAAAAGGCTCTGAGTAAGCTTGATGCCGAAGGGGTTGTTCTCACACCAATTGATCTTGTTGTTCGTGCTTTTGATGGATCCAAGCGATCAGTTTTTGGTGAAGTCACGTTGCCTGTGAAGATCGGCCCGGAGGTGTTTGATATTGTCTTCTATGTGATGGATATTCAACCAGCATATAGTTGTCTGTTGGGGCGTCCCTGGATACATGGAGCTGGAGCAGTTTCTTCTACTCTCCACCAAAAGCTAAAATATGTGTGGGATGGTCAAGTTGTGACCGTATGTGGCGAAGAGGACATCTTTGTGAGCCATTTATCCTCCTTCAAATATGTGGAGATGGATGGCGAAATTCATGAAACTCTATGTCAAGATTTTGAGACTGTCAGTATTGAGAAGGTGGCTTTTGTTGAACAGAAGAAACCAGGTACCTCGATTGCGTCCTATAAACAAGCTCTGGAGGTCATTCATTCAGGTAACGTGGAAGGCTGGGGCAAGATGATTGATGTGCCCGTAAAAGAAGACACGTTTGGCATTGGTTATCAGCATTTTCAATCATCAGAGCAGGGTGTCCAGAATCAGAAAGGGTCGTGTACTTTCACTAGTTGTGGATTAATGAATCACGGGGATGTCTTTGCAACAGACAATGAAGATGGTGACAGTGATTGTGATATGGATAATTGGGTGCGCCCGTGTGCTCCAGGGGAGAAGATCAACAACTGGACTGCTGAAGAAATAGTCCAAGTTACTCTTCAGACAGAGTAATTTTCTTTTGTTTTGCATTTTGCATGAAAACCCTACGCTCTGCCCAAGGCGTAGTGGTTCACTGTAGGGCCACATCATGTTTTAAATTTTCAATGATTATCATCAATAAAGGACGTTTTGCAATCAAATTTGTGCTCACTGCCTTTCTGTTTTTATTACTTTCATTTTCAAAACAACAAAAATGGCAATGCTTTTCTTTTTTTTGTGACTTTCTTGAACTCTTTTCTAAAATAAAGCATGAAACATCGTTCGTGCAGAATTGATCTCACAGATCCCATTAAAAACGGTTCCGTTATGGCTCAGTATGACTTCGATAATCCCGTTTACCAAGCCGAAGAGGAGAGTGAAGAAGATTGTGAACTCCCCAAAGAACTGGCCAGACTATTGAAACAGGAGGAAAGGGTCATTCAACCTCATCAGGAAGAGTTGGAAGTCATTAACCTTGGTACTGAGGACGTAAAGAAAGAGATCAAGATAGGGGCTTCTTTAGAGGAAAAGGTCAAGAGAGGACTGGTTGAAATGCTGCAAGAATATGTGGATGTATTCGCATGGTCGTATCGAGATATGCCTGGTTTGGGTATAGATATTGTGGTGCACAGGCTACCTCTCAGAGAAGATTGTCCTTTGGTAAAGCAGAAGCTTCGCAGAACTAGTCCTGATATGGCTGTCAAGATCAAAGAGGAGGTTCAGAAATAATTGGATGCGGGTTTTCTAGCAGTTACCAATTATCCCCCTTGGGTGCCCAACATCGTACCCGTGCCGAAGAAGGATGGTAAAGTCAGAATGTGTGTCGATTACCGAGATTTATCAAAGAGCTACGACGACTCTCTTTCATGACATGATGCACAAATAAATTGAAGTGTACGTGGATGATATGATTGCGAAGTCTCAGACAGAAGAGAGGCACTTGGTAAAGTTGCAAAAGTTGTTTGAAAGATTGAGAAATTTCAAACTGAGGCTGAATCCAAACAAGTGTACATTTGGAGTGAGATCTGGAAAGCTGTTAGGATTCATTGTCAGTGAGAAAGGGATTGAGGTTGATCCAGCGAAAGTGAAAGCTATTCAAGAAATGCCTGAACCAAGGACGGAAAGGCAGGTTCGCGGGTTTTTAGGGAGGCTGAACTACATTGCGCGATTCATATCTCATCTAACAGCTACGTGCGAACCGATATTTAAATTGCTAAGAAAAGATCAAGCAATCAGGTGGAACGATGATTGTCAAAAAGCTTTTGATAAGATAAAAGAATATTTGCAGAAACCTCCAGTGCCTAGGAGGCCTCTGATAATGTACCTTTCAGTAACAGAGAATTCGATGGGGTATGTATTGGGGCAGCATGACGAGTCTGGTCGAAAAGAGCATGCAACATACTACCTTAGCAAAAAGTTTACCGACTGTGAAACAAGATATTCGCTGCTCGAGAAAACTTGCTGCGCTTTGGCATGGGCTGCTCGCCGACTAAGACAGTATATGTTGAACCATACTACCTTGTTGATTTCTAAGATGGACCCAGTAAAGTATATCTTCGAAAAGCCGGCTCTTACCAGACGAGTGGCTCGTTGGCAGATGATTCTGACAGAGTATGATATCCAGTACACGTTGCAAAAGGCCATCAAGGGTAGTATTCTGTCTGATTACCTTGCCGAACAACCAATTGATGACTACCAGTCGATGATGTTTGAATTCCCCGATGAAGACATCATGTACTTAAAGATGAAAGATTGTGAAGAGCCTCTTGTCGGGGAAGGACCGGATCCCGATGACAAGTGGACACTGATGTTTGATGGGGCGGTAAATGTGAATGGAAATGGTGTTGGGGCAGTACTCATTAATCCTAAAGGTGCACACATACCTTTTTCCGCCAGATTGACTTTTGAAGTAACCAACAACGAAGCTGAGTACGAGGCCTGTATCATGGGGATTGAGGAAGCCATCGATCTAAGGATCAAGACTATGGACATTTATGGAGATTCCGCTCTAGTGATTAACCAAATCAATAGGGACTGGAATACTCATCAGCCGCATTTGATTCCTTATAGAGATTACACCAGAAGGATCCTGACTTTCTTCAAGACAGTAAAGTTGTATCATGTACCCCGGAATGAAAATCAAATGGCTGATGCCTTGGCCATATTGTCTTCCATGATTAAAGTTCATTGGCAGAATCATGTGCCACACGTTGCTGTGAATCGACTCGAGAGGCCTGCGTATGTGTTTGCAGCCGAGTCTGTTATTGATGAGAAGTTGTGGTTTTATGATATTAAGAATTTCCTCAAAAGCCAAGAGTATCCTGAAGGAGCGTCAAAGAATGACAAGAAGACACTGAGAAGGCTAGCTGGAAGCTTTTACTTGAACAAGGATGATGTGTTGTACAAGAGGAACTTTGACATGGTCCTGCTCAGATGCATGGTTAGACACGAAGCAGACATGTTAATGCAGGAAGTACACGGGGGATCTTTCGGTACCCATGATGGTGGTCATGCAATGGCCAAGAAGTTGTTAAGAGCCGATTATTACTGGATAACCATGGAATCTGATCATTTCAAATACGCTCGGAAGTGCCATAAATGTCAGATCTATGCAGATAAAGTGCATGTACCACCAAACCCTCTGAATATTATGAATTCTCCTTGGCCATTCGCGATGTGGGGCATCGATATGATTGGAAAGATTGAACCTACTGCTTCTAATGGACATCGCTTCATTCTAGTCGCGATTGATTACTTTACCAAGTGGGTGGAAGCAGTTTCCTATGCCAATGTTACCAGACAAGTGGTTGCTTGATTCATTAAGAAAGAAATTATATGTCGTTATGGGGTTCCTGAAAGAATCATCACTGATAATGGTTCGAATCTCAATAACAAGATGATGAAAGAGCTTTGCAAAGACTTTAAGATCGAACACCACAATTCTTCTCCTTACAGACTAAAGATGAATGGTGCTGTAGAGGCGGCAAACAAGAACATTAAGAAGATTGTGCAAAAGATGGTGGTGACGTACAAGGATTGGCATGAGATGTTGCCTTTCGCTTTGCATGGGTATCATACCTCAGTATGTACGTCAACCGGGGAAACTCCGTTTTCACTTGTGTATGGCATGGAGGCAGTCTTGCCAGTAGAAGTTGAAATCCCTTCTCTGAGGGTGATGATGGATGTAAAACTTGACGAGGCTGAGTGGGTTCAAGCCAGGTTTGATGAGTTAAATTTAATTGAGGAAAAGCGATTAGCAGCTATGTGCCATGGACAACTATATCAGAGAAGGATGAAGAAGGCCTTTGATCAGAAAGTGCATCCTCGAAGCTATCAAATAGGTGACTTAGTTTTGAAGAGGATCCTTCCTCCCGGTACAGATAATAGGGGCAAGTGGACTCCGAATTATGAAGGTCCATATGTTGTTAAAAAGGTCTTTTCTGGTGGAGCCTTGATGCTTACAACTATGGATGGTGAAGATTTTTCGTCTCCTGTAAATTCAGATGTAGTCAAAAAATACTTCGCATAAACTGACCCGCTGGAAAAAAAAAGTCCAGGCAAAAAAGGGCATCCCGGCGAACCAAAAAAAAAAGAAAAGGGTTCGGGCAAAAGTTAGGGATAAAGAATAAAAATAATATGTACACCCGGTAAGTCGAAAACCTGCAAAGGCGGCTTAGGCAAAAATGGGTATCCCGGTGGATTGAAAACCTGAAAAGGCGGTCCAGGCAAAAGAGGGATTAAAGCAAAGACTACAATCTGAGTTATCTGTACTTCATCGCGTTTCAGTGTCTACCATCTTGAAGGATATGATCGGTCCAATCACTCTTCTCATAAAGCAAAGAATTTGGGGGAAAATGAAGATCTATGAGTCATAACAGAATTGGAAAACAGTGGAATGCCGTGTTCACATTGCCAATAGGATAGTTTATTTTCTCTTTTGGCGCAATTACCTCTTCCTAGGAATTGCTTCCTGATGTATTTGCCTTTATAGGCCATTTTCAATCAATAAAAGTTGTTATTCAGTCAAATTGCTCTCTTGTTTTTTTTATTCTACTGTTTTGTTTGCAAAAAACGTCCGAATTTTTGATAAACATTGCATCTAAAAATATGAAGGCTAAACAATGACGTGCGGAAAGATAAAACATCTGAAAATCATTTTGAATGTTGAGTACACTTGAGTATATTTTGTCCAGGCGATCCCCCGGGGCATGCATGTCTTGCCGTTTTGAAGGTTACTGTCTTTGATTGACGGCTAAAGCAGATGAGCCAAAGTTTGTTCGAAGGAAGACCCTGTTGTTTCAACACTGCCCAATCGTGTAAGAAGTTGGGTCGTCTAAGTCGAGTTCAGAATTTGTTTCCCCAGCATGGTCAAGAGGTTGGTGTTTTCCCAACAAATGACTCCCCAGTTGAGTTGGTTTCTCTACCATTCCGGGAACGTCAGATCAACAAGTATCCTCAGCAGAATTGTTGTATGTCCCCACAGAGTTGGAAGATCGAATCAGAGATTGTGTGCTCAGTAAAGTGATCATTTGCTTTCCCAGCAGGAGTTTTCCTCCCTTTGCATCTTGCATGTAGTAATCATCATTTGCATTCGCATTCTCAAATCGCGTAGCATTTCCATTCAGTATGGAGCATTACGCCATGGAAAACTCAAACATATGCATACATGTGTTAAACCAGATTGGATCATATCTCCGGAAAAGACGGATCATTGTTCAACATCAATGTAGCACATTTGCAGCAGCTGCTCTTGGCAACATTCAGAATCGATAATCCCAGTGAGATTTATTTTCTCACCAGTCCGTGAAAGGAAAGCTTGATTCTCTTCCGATTTAGTCACCGGCAAGTGTCTGCCTTACTTTGGCATATGTGAATATCATCCTTGCGATACCGGTAAGTGTCGTGTTGATCCCCGTAAATGTCTGTGCTTTTCTTTGATGTCGGTGAACATCATTGTTCGAAGTCGGTAAACGTCAAATTCCAATCGTTGGCCATCAGTAAATGGCATGTCTCTCATGGTGTCTACAAAAAAAATCGTTTTGTCAACACCCGTGTGTATCCATTCCTTTTTGGTGTCGGTAAACATCATTGTTCGATGTCGGTAAACATCAGCCACTTGTCAACCATCGGTAAATGGTTTTGTCGTCTAAGATACCCCAGCAGATTCGTTATCCGTAAATATCGAGTATTTCATTTTCTCCATCGGTAAATGGTTTCGTTTCATAAATGTATTCTTTCCTTGGTGTCTGTAAACATCTTTGTTCGATGTCGGTAAACATCGAGTTCCTTCCCAGTCATCGGTAAATGTCTGGTCTTGTTTCACTTATAAACATCTTTGTTCGATGTCGGTAAACATCGAGTTCCTTCCCAGTCATCGGTAAATGTCTGGTCTTGTTTCACTTATAAATATCTTTGTTCGATGTCGGTAAACATCGAGTTCCTCCCCAGTGAAGCCGCCATCGGTAAATGGCCTCGCTTTCCTTGATATCGGTAAACATCAAATCTGTTTTGAAGCCGCCATCGGTAAATGGCCTCGCTTTCTTTGATATCGGTAAATATTAAATTCGTTTTGAAGCCGCCATTGGTAAATGGCCTCGCTTTCTTTGATATCGGTAAATATCAAATCTGTTTTGTAGCCGCCATTGGTAAATGGCCCGACTTTCCTTGATTAGTCACCTGCAGAGTGCAAATTCTCCGGTTCTTTTGGTATTCAATCCCTATTTACCTTGAAAGTCTGATAGCCGCTGCTTTCATCCGTTCAGGTTCACAGTTGATTGAATAGGGGCAGCTGCAGCACCTCAAATTTTCCCCCCTCATTCATGCATTCATTTTAGGTCATTTAACATTTCATATTGCATTTCATCATGTCAATCAGAATTAGCTCCAAGAAGCTTGAATATCATCCAAGACACTTTATGGGTTCTATTTGGATGATCAGTCAACACAAAGGAATGACTTGAGATACTTCCAGCATGTTCAAGTGAGGTCTAATCATCATTTAAAGCATTAATCTTAATGGAACAAAGGTCCCGTGCACAGGTTACAAATTTGGAAAGATGACTTGAACTGTCATGCTCGCTAGGCGAGTAGATTGGTTCGCCTAGCGAGTCCCAAGTCTGAACTGTCATGCTCGCTAGGCGAGCAAATTCTTCGCTAGGCGAAGCCCACACATTTTAAAAAATAAAAAATACAACAGAAAAATTTTGGGCTTTAATTGACTTTATTCTGAGCCCACCGAGCCATAACAAATCAGTATAAATTCTAAAGGATTCAGTGGAACAAGACCTAGAAGAAAAAAGGGGAATTTGAGGCAGCCTCCATACACTCTGAAGAACTCACTGGCACAGAATCACCTCTATCAATTCCGCCTCGCATAAACCCTAACATTGTTTTGCAAACCCAACCGTGCAATTCAATTTCAATCGATCTCTCCAATCAGGTTTGCCTTATTTCCACTACTTTATGCTTTCAATTTGAAATTTCTAAATGTATGAGGCATTATGGGTGAATTTGGAAGAGTGGGTATCGTTAGGTTTTGCATGTGGGTTTAGATGTGTATGAATGTGTAGAACAATGCCTTAAATGTTTAATCACTTCGTTTCTGAGATGGATACCATATGGTTTGGGGTTTCTGAAATTGGACTGTTATCAAAGAAGAACCCAGAACCCACAGGCATTCGCTAGCACCTCGCTAAGAGAAGCAGTAGCGATCGTGACAGTACTTGTTTTTTTCTGTTTGCTCTCTAATCTGTTTTGTGTGACATGTTTTCTATTGCATCTGTGCACTGTTTACCTGACGCAGTTGTTGTTATGTTTCTTTGTTTGGTGTAACTCTTGATTGCACCCCATCTTGTTATTCTAACTTGTTTGTTGAGTTTTTGTGAGGGCTCACATGATTCCTGAGGAGATAGCCTGCTTGGTATTCCACTTTATTTGTGGGATACCATTGTGGAGATTTATTCTGATTACTTTGCTGACTTGCTTTCTTTGATGATGCTAGCTTGAGAGATCTCTGGGTTTCTTGTTTCTTTAGTTGCTGTTACTTTGGATCTTTATCCGTGTGGTAGATATCTTGATCCCTTTTACATCTTTCCCGCATTTTACCGCTTTCTTAGCTGGAAGACCTCGATAGGAGGCAATGTTTTTGTGTGTTTACTTTTGTGCCCAAATACCTCCAAGAGGAGGCACCAGTGCTAAAGACCTCCATGAAGAGGCAACTGACAGATAAAAGGGATTAGTAGTCAATCCCCCGTTATTCAGTGTGTCATTCTTTATGCTCGCACTACGTGTCGATGCTTCAGAACAAAAGCCTCAAGATCTTTTGTCCGGTCAGTCAGTGGAGAGGGTTCCATCTTTCAGAATCCCCACTTTTTGTCATGAGCTCACCCTGCCCAGGGTTAAGAGCTATGAGGTCTTATCCTCATTACCCTTTTGATCTGCTCACCCTGGCGTTCAATGTCAGTGGTTAAGAGCCCATTTGCTTACCCTTGCATGGCTTGTTTGTCGAGGTTGATATGACCTCTCTTGACTAAAGCCCTACCCATGTATGTTTGAACCCCCTTGTTGGTGTGTTTACTTTTATGCATGTTTGTTTTGTATGGTGTGATCGTCTCACC
Organism: Lathyrus oleraceus; assembly: GCF_024323335.1. Lineage (NCBI taxonomy): Eukaryota > Viridiplantae > Streptophyta > Magnoliopsida > Fabales > Fabaceae > Lathyrus > Lathyrus oleraceus. Next base: position 213,450,393 of record NC_066582.1, read on the forward strand.
CATAGGACTGCTAGGCTTCGTATGGTCTCTCGTTTGCATGTCAATTAAGGTAGCATGGTTCCTTCGTCTAGGACTTCCTTTTTGCATGAGCATTCCTAAAACACAAACTCATTGATTTTTCTTCTCCTAAGAACACGTTAACTCCTTCTACTACAGGTGAGTAAGTCTCCAAAGGTCGAGCATCCAGTAGATTGTGTAGTAACGTCGTTCACCTAAAAAACACAAAACAAACAAAAATAGGTCATCTGAACTACGTTTTGCTCTGATTCTCATTCCAGATGAGATACGTAGGCATAAGACGCGATGTCTTAGCGAGCACACTTATCTCTAACCCATAGGTAGCCGAGCTACGAAGACTCTGATTCTCATATTCAAATGAGATACGTATGCAGTGGATGCGACATCCGTGCGAGTCATTTTCTTTTGACCCCTCGTTTAGTAAATAGTACATTAGATAAACCCACACCCTTTAGACAAGAACAACAAGAGTGGATCCCGTAGAGTACTACGGATGCGTAGGGACGCTAATACCTTCCCTTCGCATAATCGACTCCCGAACCCAAGATTTGGTTGCGAGACCCTGTCTTTTCCTTTCCTTTTTCCAGGTTTACTTCGAGCGTTTCCTTTCCCTCCTTTGGGATAAATAACGCACGGTGGCGACTCTTCCGTCATTTCTTTTTTCGCCGGTTGTGTTTTTTCGCATTCCTTTTTTTAGGTTGCGACAGTGTTGTGTCAAAAAGGGAAAGTCCATGTAGAATTAATATATATTTTAATGAAGGCGAATAAATAATGAATGGACCAACATGGCTCGTTGGTAGCTCCCCCCTCACTGCAACGTAGAGGTCTTGGGTTCGAGCCCCCAAGACTTATTTTTTAGCTTTTCAGTGTTTTTACTATGTTTACTCCCTTTCCACTATAATTAATTCACCACTATTTTTCTATTATTAAAATAAAACCCATTAATTAATTTTCTAATTAATATACTATATTAGTTATTTAAACTAGGATATAATTTAATCTAGTTTATTAATTAAATTTTCATATATCACTTAATTAATTAAAATGGGCTATTTTCGTATATTAGTTATTTAAAACCATTAATTTTATACTCGTTAATTAAGATTTAGATATTTTATATCCCCTTTTAAATTATGTAACCCCCATCCCGAAGCCATCTAATAGCGTAGTCTTATTTTTCGCACTTTAATTTTTCCATACTGTGAATATAACTGTCTAGATGTATGCTAATAGGATTGCATGGAAAGATAAATAATCGAACTTAGATAAATTAATTCAAGATAATATATCCGAATCAAATCATTTTCACACTTGCACCTCTAGGGTAACCCTCTCTTTGTTGCCTTACGATATTACGGTCATGTCCCGCGAATGTGGGGATACCCTTAGCAAAGACCCTTTCAATTAAATCATCATCATCCCTAAATAGATAATTCATAGTCCCTTCGATCAAAAGGTCAATGTCCCTACAAGATTAATCATAGTCCCTCGAACGTTGCCTTCGAATATATGACCTTGTCCCTCGAACGTTGCCTTCGAATATATGACTTTGTCCCTCGATGACCCTTCGTTGTAGCCTACGATTAAATGATGATCGTCCCTTCGAATGCTAAGGTATCCTTACAAATGTTGCCTTCAATGACCAATCGACGACCCCACGATGTCCCTTTACATCCAAAGGATAAGACTACTTACTTCTCAATAGTAAGGACAGTTTTACCCTCCTAAGGATAGGAAATACCTATAAAGACTTTGGTTAGGTATAACTCTTAAATGCTTGCTCACAGCTTAAAATACTTTTCACACCTCACACTTTTCAAAACATCTTTTAGAAAATCACCACTTGGTATACATTCGCACCAGAATCATCGCCGAGTTATATTTTTCTAAACATCTTTCAAAATCAAACGAGATAAACACTTTGTATACATTCGTACAAGAATCATTACAAAGTTAAATTCTCCTTTCAAAATATTTTCTAAACACACCATATTTCTCAAACACTTTCTCAAACAAGGAAAACATAAGTGAGTTAAGCAATTAAGAGCCAATGGATAACCATGGATACAAAGGGTGCTAACACCTTCCCTTTGTATAATGTACCTCCCGAACTCAAAATCTAATCAAGGTCTTTCCTGTTCTTTTCCGCCTTTCCTTATTAGATAAAAGAAAAGTCGGTGGCAACTCTTGCTATTCGCAACATTGTTTTTCAAAGCAAAAACACAAAGTCAGTTCACCGTATCACAGAACTGGCGACTCTGCTGGGGAATCTTAGAAAGTGAGGTTACCTTAAAGATAAGATCACTTATGTTTTCGAATTGTTTCTTTGTCTGATTTACTTTTAAGGGATTGTTTGAGTATTCTATGCTTGAGTGAAAGATCCTACACCCGGATCTAGTGTACCTTAGGTAAGTAGCAAGAGATCATCGCGACTGTCCGGCGTATACTAGAATGGTTAAAATGATGGCTATGGTTAATGTGACACTTTGGATGTCCTGATGTTCCTCATGTTTACTTGAGGAAAAATTTGGCGTCTGCGTGGTGTCATCAAAGCATTAACCAGACCTTTAGAACCCTAATTGACTCATCCTAGCCATTAGAAAGTTGTGAGATAACTGACTTCGGTTCCGACTGGGGTTGGTTGATACTCGATACTACACTCTGTGAGATTGGACTTTAGGGAAATTTTGGTCAACCGCTTGGTGTTGCACTGAAGTGGACTTAAGGAAAGGTCAATGATTTGAGATTCTTCTAGAACCCGGTTACTATTCTAGGACAGGTTGAACCAACCAAACTTCAGTGGGGAGGGTACTTACCTATGGAACTCATGCAAGCCTTAAAACCTAGGAATGATTATGGTGTGACTTGTTTGTGCTTGTTACTTACTTGACATCATAACATCATAACATCATGACATCATGGCATTGTACTAACCATTTCGAGGACTTAGGGATTTAACTTGGCTCTGTTTTGTAGGGCTATGGCTTCCAGGAAGACCATCCGGATCAATTTTGTAGCGACCTCTCCTCAACTCAAGGATTTAGTGTCAGAACTTCCCGATCATGCTCAGTTCATCAAGAAACATGGTTATCTCCTCAATTTAGTTACCACCGGTTTCAAGGAAGATATGATGAGAGTTTTATTCCAGTTCTTCGATCCTAAACATCTTTGCTTCACCTTCCCAGATTATCAGTTGGTACCCACATTAGAAGAATTTTCCAGGTTGCTTGGGATACCTATCCTTGATCAAACACCTTTCAGTGGTTTAGAAAAGATTCCGAGGTCTGAAGAGGTTGTCGCGGCTTTACACATGACAAAGTCCGACATTGAAACTAATTGGGTAACAAGAAGTGAAGTTAAGGGTTTACTTGCCAAATTTCTGATAAATAAGGCCCGAGAATTCCTAAAAGCTCTGAGTGTCCACGCTTTCGAAGATGTTCTAGCATTACTAATCTATGGTTTGGTGCTATTTCCTAATCCGGATCAATTCATAGACATGAATGCTGTTAAGATATTTCTCACTCATAACCCTGTGCCTACCTTGCTTGGACACATTTTGCATTCCCTTCACACTCGTACTATGAAAAGGCAAGGGACTCTCATGTGCTGCGTACCTTTATTATCTAGGTGGTTTATTTCGCACCTTCCTCAATCAGTCTTGAAGAATGAGAAAAATTTGAAATGGTCTCAAAGGATAATGTCGCTCTCCCATTCAGACATCCATTGGTGTCCCCAACCCAAAGAAAATGTTATCATCATTGACCGTTATGGAGAATTCTCTAACGTACCACTCCTGGGGATAAGAGGAGGTATTACTTATAATCTTGCTTTAGCCCTACGTCAGTTTAGTTATGCTCGAAGAGATGGTCCACATGAAATAATTATCCAAGGCACTGTGTTTGACTATGACAACGATTCTCAAGGTCTCCGTCAAAGGTTTGTACGAGCTTGGGGCATGGTGAAAAGAAGTACTTTAGGACAGAAAAACTTTAGTCCTATGGAACCTTATCTCAGATGGGTACGCGCTAGAGCTCGTGAGCTTATCATGCCATATCTTGCAATTAGACCTCTGATTGTTGAACCAAAAGTTGAAGGAGGTACCCCTCAGATCATTCCTTATCCAGATATGCCTACCAATGTTGAAGAATTGAAGAAATCTTGGATCTAGTTGAGAGAGGAAAGGGATACTTTTGAAGCTCAGCTCTATGCTGAAAGGAAGAAAGTATTAGAGCTCACCGGCCAGCTTAATGAGGAACGAAGTCTCAATGCATATCTCCGCCCAAAAAGAAGTTGTCCCTGGGAGACTTGAGCTTTCATTTTTTCTTGTAATGAACATTGATTAAAGAAATTATTAATAAAAGTTCCCCTTTTTGGATGTTTACGCAAAGTTAAATTCCAAAAGTCCTTGAAAACATTTCATACATTGTATAACATAACATAACATTGCATAACAGGTACTCTAAAGGATCAATGTTCTCACGGTCTTCCTCTCAAACAGAAAAATGGCCCTCGAACAAACTGTCAAGGATCTCCAGGCTCAGAATGCTCAATTCCAGGAGATGATCTTGAACTTATCCAAGGGGCAGGAGGAACTGAAGACTCTATTGCTCGAGAAGAAGAAAGACAAGAAATCTGTGAGTTACATTAACCCGGGAAGAAGGCTTAAAGGACAGGCTCCAGGAGCCAAGATTGGAATTCCGAAGGATAAAGAAGATGACACAGAAAATGATTCGGAAGATGAGAATGTTGATCCCTTCAACCCTGAGGACGACTATGAAAATTATGAAAATGAACAGTACTCTCCGAAAGATGATAAGTATAAGTTGCTGGAAGAACGTATGCTAGCTATGGAGGGTCAGAAGGCGCCCGGTCTGGATTTCGAAAGCTTAGGTTTGGTCTCTGATGTGGTCATTCCTCGCAAATTCAAGGTCCCCGCTTTCACTAAGTATGATGGTGCGTCTTGTCTTCAGATGCATCTGAGAGCTTATGTGAGAAAGATCCAGCCATATACCACTGATAGGAAGCTATGGATCCATTTCTTCCAAGAGAGTCTGTCTGGCACACAGTTAGAGTGGTACTATCAACTCGAGAGCTCTAACATCCGCACCTGGACTGATTTAGCGACAGCTTTCTACAAGCACTACCAGTATAATTCTGAATTAGCGCCTACTCGGCTACAGCTGCAGAATATGACTATGGGCTCTAAAGAAAGCTTCAAAGAATATGCTCAAAAATTGAGAGATTTGTCTGGAAGAGTCAAACCCCCTATGACTGATAGAGAATTAGTGGACATGTTCATGGGTACACTGACTGGCCCATTCTACAACCATCTATTGGGAAGTTCCTCATCGGGTTTCACTGAACTTATATTGACGGGTGAACGTGTTGAAAGCGGCATTCGAAGTGGAAAGATACAGGCGGCTACCTCTGCAAACACCAAAATGTCCTATCAGGGGAAGAATGAATCAAATGCTGTGTACGGTCAAAGGGGTCATAACAAGAAAAATCATGACCATACTGTTGGAGCAGTTACGATTGCAGCACCGCCATCTCAAAACTTCCAACACAGACAAGACAGGCCAAGAAGGCAGTTTACCAAGATCTATATGACTTTAGCACAAGCACTGCAGGGTATGCTAAAAGCAAATTTAATTACCCTCAAAGATCCTCCTGCAAATCCCAACACTACTTCTCCTCGTTATAATCCCAATGCCAGGTGTGATATCACTCCGATAGCCCCGGGCATGATACAAACGATTGTTGGTTGTTGAAGAATCAGATTCAGGATATGATCGACGCTGGAGAAATTGAATTTGATCCTCCGGAGACTCCTAATGACATCACTGCTCATATGCCTAATCATGACAAGATTGTTAATGTTGTGGATGACAATTCTCACATTACTAATGCAGCTGACTTAGCATCTCCTCTCCTGATCATCAAGAAGAATTTATTGCAAGCTGGTTTATTTCCAAGTTGTGCTGAAAATTGCGATCTCTGTATCCTCCGACCCAATGATTGCTTGAAGTTGAGGAATGGTATTTTACGGCTGATGGATGATCGTAAAATTCTCTTTGAAAAGATTCCTAAGGTGGAAAACCTTATTGAAGAAATATCTGTGATTGCTAGGTCCAAAGTTCCAGTGAAGATTACCGCTACTAGAGTGCCTGTGAAGATTACTGCTGAGCCCAAGGTAGCTCCCCTAATTATTACTGCACCTGGCCCAATACCATATTCCTCAAGCAAAGCCATTCCGTGGAATTATGGAGGTGATGTTTACATCCACAGGATAAAGCAAGATGATAATTCTGTTAATCCTAATGACGTTGACATTGTTGGGACTAGTAAAATTACTCGAAGTGGAAGGATCTTCTCTCCAGAAATCTCACCTCCTGCCCCTGAAACTCGAGGAAAGGGACCAGTAATCAATCCTTCTTAGTCAAAGACACCAGTCGAAGTTACTACCGAAGATGTTGCCAAGCAGGAAATGGAAGAAATGTTGAAAATCATCCGTAAGGGTGATTTTGATGCGGTAGAACAGCTGGGGCATACTCCGTCTAAAATTTCGATGTTATCCTTGTTGTTATCTTCTGAATCTCATGCTAATGCGTTGATAAAATTCTTGAAGACCGCTCATGTACCTCAGGAGACATCTGTCGATCAGTTAGAAAATTATGTTGCTAACTTGGCTGTTGATAATGGCATAGGCTTTTCTGATGCTGACCTGACACCAGCAGGAAAGAATCACAATAAAACTCTGCATATCTCCATTGAGTGTAAGGGGATCACCTTGTCTCATGTGTTGATCGACAATGGCTCTTCTTTGAATGTGCTACCGAAAGCTGTGCTCGATAAGCTTGATTGTAAAAGCATTGAACTGAAACCTAGTGACGTTGTGGTGCGTGTTTACGATGGTGCGAAGAGTGTTGTCCATGGTGAAGTGGTTCTCCCTATCAAGATAGGACCTCAAGTCTTCAACACTATCTTTTACGTAATGAACATTCGTCCTGCCTATTCCGGCTTGTTGGGACGCCCTTGGATCCATGAGGCAAGTGTTGTAGCTTCGTCTCTCCATCAAAAGCTGAGGTATCCAATAGCGGGCAAGATTGTCACTGTGTATGGAGAAGAAGAGTATATTGTCAGTAGTGTGCATACCTTCAGATACGTCGAGATGGATGGTGAATTCTTTGAGACTCCTTATCAGTCATTTGAAGTAGTTCCTCCGACCAGTCCTGTCCTTAAGCAAACTTCCCGTATGCCAAAGGTTATTCGTGCTCCTCCTGCTATGATTTCTCTGAAAGACGCTCAAGCTGTGGTTGAAGATGGTGGTCGTACTGGTTGGGGTCAACTGATCGATGTACCGTACAAGTCTGATAAATTTGGCCTGGGGTTTAGCTCTGAAAAGATAGTCAAAGATCAGATTAATGCTGTAGAAGATGCTGATAGCGATTGCGACTTGGATAGCTGGATTTTCCCAACAATTGGTGACGGACTCAATAATTGGAAGGCTGAAGACACTATCCCGATTTCCTTTAGTCAGGAGTAATTATTATTGCTTATTTTAGTGTTTCAAATTTTGTAATTTTTATTATGAACAATTGAACTTCTTAAAGCATTGTGTCTATGCCCGGGGCACAATAGCTAATTTGTTAAGGGTTTTGTCATTTTCATAAGCATTTTCACATTCAATAAATCAATGGACTTTTTGCATTCAAATATTGCGCTCTTTATCTTTCCTGTCATCTTTCAAATAAGCTATGTTTTCTTACACACACTCACGTAAGAAATTGCATATCCATATCCACTCTGGATCCTGTTGATAATAATTCTGCTACTGTTAATTATGGCCTTAAAAATCCGATCTACCAAGCCGAGGATGGAAGTGAGGAAGATTGCGAAGTGCCTGGAGAGCTTGCTAGACTGTTACTGCAAGAAGAAAAGACTATACAGCCGCATGAGGAATCAATTGAAATTGTAAATCTGGGTACTGAAGTAGACAAGAAAGAAGTCAAAATAGGAGCAGGCTTGGAAAACAGTGTCAAAGAAAGATTGATTCAGATGTTACATGACTATGTAGAGATTTTTGCTTGGTCTTATGAAGACATGCCAGGACTGGATACTGATATAGTAGTACATCGTTTGCCGATGAAGGAAGATTGTCATCCTGTTAAGCAAAAGGTTCGTCGCATGCGTCTTGAAATGTCTGAGAAAATCAAAGCCGAGGTTATGAAACAATTTAATGCAGGTTTTCTAGCTGTTACTTCTTATCCTCAATGGGCTGCTAATGTGGTACCAGTGCCAAAGAAAGATGGTAAGGTGCGAATGTGTGTAGATTACAGAGATTTGAATAAAGCAAGTCCCAAAGATGACTTTCCACTTCCGCACATTGATGTTCTGGTAGATAACACCGCTCAACACAAGGTATTCTCATTCATGGATGGATCCTCAGGTTATAACCAGATTAAGATGGCACCTGAAGACATGGAGAAAACTACGTTTGTGACGCAATGGGGCACTTTCTATTACAAAGTAATGCCATTCGGTTTAAAGAATGCAGGGGCAACATACCAGCGTGCTATGGTGGTTTTGTTCCATGATATGATCCATCATGAAATAGAGGTATATGGGATGACATGATAGCCAGATCTCATACTGAAGAAGAACATCTCGATCATTTATACAAACTGTTTGAGAGGTTGAAGAAATACAAGTTGAGATTGAACCCGAATAAATGCACCTTTGGAGTAAGATCCGGTAAACTCTTGGGCTTTATTGTCAGTGGTAAAGGAATTGAGGTTGACCCGGCTAAGGTGAGAGCTATTCAAGAAATGCCAGTTCCTTGTACAGATAAAAAAGTCAGAGGTTTCTTGGGACGCTTGAATTACATTGCCCGATTTATCTCCCATTTGACTGCTACTTGCAAACCCATCTTCAAATTACTGAGGAAAAATCAAGAGATAATATGGAATGATGAATGTCAAGAAGCTTTTGACAAAATCAAGAAGTATCTCCAAGAACCTCTAATTCTGATGCCACCAGTTGAAGGAAGACCTCTAATCATGTATTTGACCGTGTTAGAAAATTCAATGGGGTGTGTGCTGGGGCAACATGACGAGTCTGGTCGAAAAGAGCATGCAATATACTACCTTAGCAAAAAGTTTACCGACTGTGAAACAAGATACTCACTGCTTGAGAAAACTTGCTGTGCTTTGGCTTGGGCTGCTCGCCGACTAAGACAGTATATGTTGAATCATACCACTTTATTGATTTCTAAGATGGATCCTATCAAATATATATTTGAGAAACCTGCTCTCTCCGGAAGAATAGCAAGATGGCAGATGATTTTAACAGAGTATGATATCCAGTATACTACCCAGAAAGCAATCAAAGGAAGCGTGTTAGCTGATCATTTGGCTCATCAAACAGTTGATGATTACCAATCTATGAATTTTGAGTTCCCTGATGAGGATGTTATGCTTGTTACTGATTATGAAGAACCTAGACCGGATGAAGGACCCGAACTGGGATCCCGATGGACTATGGTTTTTGATGGATCTTCTAATGCATTGGGCAATGGTGTTGGTGTTGTAATTATTTCTCCCAAGGGTTGCCATACGCCTTTCACTGCTAGACTATGTTTTGATTGTACCAATAATATGGCTGAGTATGAAGCATGTATTTTGGGACTCAGAGCTGCTATAGACCTGAGAATCAAGTTTTTGAGTGTGTACGGAGACTCAACCTTAGTAATCAGTCAGATCAAAGGAGAATGGGACACTAAACATCTGAATCTCATCCCTTATCGAGAGCGGGTGTTGACATTAATCCCATACTTTGAAGAGATTACATTCGAACATATTCCACGAGAAGAGAATCAGTTGGCAGACGCATTGGCTACCATATCATCTATGTTCAGAGTCAGATGGGACAATGAAGTTCCCATGATCACCATTGAACGATTAGATGAACCAGCATATTGTTATGAACTTAATGCTGATGAAGTAGAAGAGAAACCTTGGTTCCACGAAGTAAAAAGATATTTAGAAACTCAGGAATACCCTGAAGGGGCATCCATCAATGACAGAAAATTTCTGAGGAAGTTCTCCGCTAAATTCTTTTTGAGTAATGGAGTATTATACAAACGTAATCATGACTCGACTTTGCTTCACTGTGTGGATAAAAAGGAAGCAGAAAAGATTATGGAAGACATGCATGACGGTATTTTTGGGACTCATTCTAGTGGACATACGATGGCCAAGAAGATTCTGAGATCAGGGTATTATTGGTCTACCATGGAAGTTGATTGCCACCATCACTCCAGAACTTGTCACAAGTGCCAGATCTATGCGGACAAAGTACATGTACCTCCTGCTCCATTGAACGTGTTGACAGCCCCTTGGCCCTTTGCAATGTGGGGCATTGATATGATTGGAGAGATTAAACCTACTGCTTCTAATGGACATCGTTTCATTCTTGTTGCTATTGATTACTTTACGAAGTGGGTAGAGGCAGCCTCATTTGCTTCTGTCACCAAGAATGTGGTGGCACGGTTCATCAAGAATAGTCTTATTTGGCGGTATGGCATCCCTGAAAGAGTTATCACTGATAATGGTACTAATTTGAACAACAAGATGATTACTGAACTCTGCACGCAGTTCAAAATAAAACACCATAACTCTTCTCCGTACCGGCCAAAGATGAATGGCGCCATAGAAGCTGCTAATAAGAATATTAAGAAGATTATACAAAAGATGACAGTAACATACAAAGAGTGGCATGAGATGTTACCATTTGCTCTTCATGGTTATCGCACTTCAGTACGCACTTCGACAGGGGCAACTCCTTTCTCTTTAGTCTATGGAATGGAAGCCGTTTTACCAGTGGAAGTTCAGATTCCCTCTCTAAGAATTATGAAAGATGCATGCTTAGATGAAGATAAATGGATTCAGACTCGACTCGATCAGATAAATTTGATTGATGAAAAGAGACTTGCGGTTGTTTGTCATGGACAGATATATCAGAAGCGCATGACCCATGCATTTAATAAAAAAGTCAAGAGACAGGTGTATCAAATTGGCGACTTGGTGATAAAGCGTATCATTCTACCACAAGGTGATCCTAGAGGAAAATGGAGTCCCACATACGAAGGGCCATTTGTAGTTAAGAAGGTATTCTCTGGTGGAGCCATGATGCTTGCTACAATGGATGGCGAAGATTTCCCGTATCCCGTGAACGCGGACATAGTTAAAAAATACTACGCATAAAAGAGACCCGCTAGGTCGACATATCTAGGCAAAAGTAAGGGCATCCCGGCGAACCAAAAGGGTTCGGGCAAAAATTAGGGATAAACATATCAAAATATACACCCGGCAAGTCGAAAACCTGAAAAGGCGGCTTGGGCAAAAAAGGGTATCCTGGTGGACTGAAAACCTGAAAAGGCGGTCCAGGCAAAAATTAGGGATTAAAGCGTATGACTATGTCCCGTTCTCGGTCAGCTTCATCAAAGTCAAAGAGACTGAACAAGTCAATCACTTCTATCCGACAGCAAGATATGAGATGCTTGAAGACATAATAGCAGTAGTAGAATTAAAATCAATAGGACTTTTTTTCATAGCTGTTTTTTCTTTGCTTTCTTGACAATTTCCTCTTACTAGGATTTATGTCTCCTTGTATTAAAATTGCTTGTTTATAGGCCCTCTTTCAAAATCAATACAATTTTATTTCCAAAAAGATACTTTTGTTTTACTTTCTCCGTTTTGTTTGCATAAACGTCCATTGATTTAATTCGAATTAATATATGCATTTGAATATGATTGATGTTTACCGAAAATACATGCATAAAATAGAAATAGCAATTAATAAAAGACTTTAGGATCAAGGATAAGGTTTAACCATGCGTTCTAACAAATCCGGTTGCAAATCCTATTCCCCAGCAAAACCAGTTATTCCCAGAAGAAATTGGCACTACTAGACAGACTGGTCATCTCTTTTATCCCCAGTCAGGTTCTGTTGAATATTTCTACCATTAGACAGAAATCAAATATCCCCAGCTAAGAAAGGGTCATCAATACAAATATCTCCAACCAGAATATCGGGATTTATTTTCCCATGGCGAAATTTTTCAGACGCATAATTCATTCATGCATCATTTCACAGCAAATACATGCATGCAATGTTCGCATTTATTTTCAAGAGCATAAAACATCTCATGCATCATGATATGGCATGAGGCTAACTCTTTTTTTCCCAGGTTAATTATCCTCCTAATACAGTCAAAATAAAGATTCATTCAGATGGATATCTTTATCGATTACATTCAAGTTCAGATACATCTTTCAGATATAATCCATATGAATATTCATTCTGACAAGCATTCTGATATCCTCCTAATGATGGCATCTTTAAGCCCATCCCAGACATTTATTGCAAATACAACATATACAAATATTATCAAATATAGCCTAATGTACGGCTCATTCTGATTCAGCCTAACGTATGGTTCCTTCAATTGTTCCAATACGGTCTAGCGTACGACCCATTTGGATATTCATCCCCTCAGATACTACCTAGCGTACGGTACATTCTGAAATGTAGTCTAGCGTATGACTACCCCTTTTATCATCAGATACAACCTAATGGACGGCTCATTCTGCTACTCAGATACGATCTAGTGTATGATCCATTCTGATCTTTTATCATTAGATATAGCCTAATGGACGGCTCATTCTGCTACTCAGATACGATCTAGCGTATGATCCATTCTGATCTTTTATCCTCAGATACAGCCTAATGGACGGCTCATTCTGCAACTCAGATACGGTCTAGTGTACGACCCAGTCTGGCTCTTCTCATCAGATACTACCTAGCGTACGGCACATTCTGAAATGTAGTCTAGCGTACGACTACTTTTTATCGCCAGATACAGCCTAACGGACGGCTCATTCTACTACTCAGATACGATCTAGCGTACGATCCATTCTGATCTTTATTTCTTCAGATACAGCCTAACAGACGGCTCACTCTGCTACTCAGATACGGTCTATCGTATGACCCATTCTGATCCTTATCTCATCAGGTTCAGCTCACCCTAATATCACCTAATGGATGACTCATTATACGGTCTAGCGTACGACCCAGTGTGACACCCATGTCTTCAGATATGGTCTAATGTACGACGCACTCTGAAGCTCTCATCATCAAACTTTCTGGATGGCATCTTTAAGCCCATCTCCATCAAGACTATCTTTCAATTAACAAGTGCAAATTTTTGGGGCATTCTAAGTGTTCAATAATCTTCCACCTCCAGATCACGAATGGCGTACATACCATTCTAGTTCTCTCGGTTTAAGAATATTGAACAGGGGTAGCTATCATACCCCAAAATTTGCCTGTTAATTTTTATGATAAATTGATTCATGCATGGCATTCATTTCACATTTGCATTCATTCATTAGCATACATTCTCATATAAATTATAAATTTCAATTTATTTATTATGTGATACAGATATAAAAAATAATAATAATTTTGGTTATCTGTATGATGTAAATAAATTTTATATATATAAATAAAATAGTTTTAATTTAATGATAAATAAAAATAGATTTGAATTTTAATTGTATAATTAAAATTTTAAATTAATTTTATTTGTTAAAGCTCATTAAATTATAATAACTATTTTTTATAATTTAGTGACTCATGTTCCATTTATTCATTATTTATAAATAGTATTTATTTAGTAATTCACATTTTTTACTTAATAAAATTTATTTATAAGAGTAACATTTTTTTAAAAGCCCATAAATTATAAAATAATTTTGGTTGATATAAGTAAGAATAATTTTGATTTTTTTTTAAATGATGAAAGTAAAAATAAAAATAGGGTTAAATTTTAATTCAATTATGTAACTAAAATTTAAATTAATTTTTATTTAAATTATTCATTATTTATAATAATATTTGTATTTAATAAATATTTAGCAAGGTTAAACCCTAACTCTCCTAAAGTATAGGAAGGGATCCAAATATTTAGCAAGGTTAAACCCTAACTCTCCTAAAGTATAGGAAGGGATCCAAATATTTAGCAAGGTTAAACCCTAAAGTATAGGAAGGGATCCAAATATTTAGCAAGGTTTAACCCTAATCCACACCATTATAAATACTTCATATGGCTGCAGCGAGAGGAAAAAGGCGAAAAAGAGGAGAGATACAACAGAAGAAGATACACAAGGCAAGGCAGAAGCCAGAAGATTCACGGGCAGGGAAAAGAGAAGCAACCATAAAGCACTCATAGCCTGAATAAGAACAACACACATACAGTGAGCAAGCTAGAAGAATCAAATCCCTAGTAAGTGTTCATTACGGAATTTGCATCCAGCATGATTACCTTGCAATACTCCTTAATTCATGCATGAATAATATTGGTTTAATATATATATTGAGATGATGTATTCATGGTTTGGTGGATGTTGATATTGCTTTATTCAAGTATGCATCTGCTCTTGATATGTCATAGCATGTTGGAGAAATTTTGTTTGCATGATTAAAGAATTATATCTGCCATTTAATTATTATTATATGAGTGTTGTTTCTAGCATGATTATGTTTATTTCATATGCTGTTATTACATAATAATGATGATGATGATATAATGGTTATAATATAAATCCTTGGTTGTCTTTAACATGTATGTGTAAGGTTTGTTTTGTCATTATCACTTGCAGTAAAGAGAACTAATACATGAGTAAAATAATATAAGCTTCTTGATTTGTGCATGACTATTTTTATTATTGCATGATGATTACATATGATCTTATTTTATGTGTGTGGTTTGCTATAAGATGAAGTTACAGGTTTGTTGTATTCACATTGTCATACGGTGAACTGACTTGGGGTGTTTTGCTTTTTATCGCAATGTCGCGGATAGCAAGAGTCGCCACCGACTTTTCTTTTATCCAATAAGGAAAGGTGGAAAAGAACAGGAAAGACCTCAATAGATTTTGGGTTCGGGAGGTACATTATACAAAGGGAAGGTATTAGCACCCTTTGTATCCATGGTTATCCATGGGCTCTTAATTGCTGGATCACTTATATTTTTGTCTGAAAAGTGTTGGTGAATTGTTTAAAAATGTTTTGAAAAGAGAGTTTAACTTTGTAATGATTCTCGTATGAATGTATACAAAGTATTTATCTCGTTTGATTTTGAAAAAAAACAGTTTAGAAAGTGGTTATCTCGTTTAGTTTTGGAAGTTGTTTGAAAAAAATATAACTTGGTAATGATTCTAGTATGAATGTATACCAAGTGGTGATTTTCTAGGACTTGCAAAGTGTGAGGGTGGAAAATGTTTTAGGTTACGATCCAGCAATTGAGAGTTATACCTTCCTGAGGTCGTTATGGGCATTTCCTATCCTTATGAGGGTAAAACTGTCCTTACTATTGAGAAGTAAGTAGTTTTATCCTTTGGATGTTTAAGGGTCATCGTAGGGTCATCGATAGGTCATTGAAGGCAACAGTTGTAAGGATACCTTAGCATTTGCAGGGACGATCATCATTTAACCGTAGGCTACACCGAAGAGTCATCGAGGGACAAAATTGTATTTTCGAAGGCAACATCCGAGGGACTATGATTTATTTTATGATGATTTAATCGAAGGGTCTTTGCTAAGTGTATCCCTACATTCGCGGGACATGACCGTTATACCATAATACCGTAAGGCAGCAAAGAGAGGTCCAAGATCACATATTTAGAGGTCATATTTTAAAGTTAATTAGGTAATTAGGATGAATCTCCACATTAAAATCAATACATTAAAAATAATACATTAAAATTAATACATTAAAATTAATTATTAAAATTAACACATTAAAATTAATTAAGCAATTTAGGGTGAGCCTCCACAAGGGTATCCCACAAATAAAGTGGAAGACCTAACGGCGGTCTTTTTTTCTGGGACATATGAACCTTTGCAAAATTCAACAAACGGGTTAGCATACCAAATCAGGGTGCAATCGAGGATTACACCGCAAAAGAAATCACAACAGTAATAGGATCAAATAAACAATGCCTGGCTATGATAAAACATGAATGAAAAGTCAGAACAGAAAAGTTGGCTACTGTCAGCTTCGCGCCTGCCTCGCCTAGCGAAGGCTTAGCGAATACTCGCTGCATGCTCGCTTAGCGATGCGCTAGCGAGCGGCTGCGGATTCCGGTTTTAATAATGATATAATGGTAGCAAGCTTCACACTTTATAGCATTCATTACAGAGATTATGTGGTTAGACATTCAACGGTTCATGCATACTTAAATTCATATGTAAAACTTAAGATAGTTTCATAAATTCAATCATGATACCATGTGCAAATTAAGAACATAGGGTAGTAATAGCAATGCCAACCTGTTTGTAATCGAATTGTAACCTTGAATTGGCTGATCGGATCGAATTGAGCGGAAGTGACCTTGCCGCCGCCGGCTTTTCCTTCAGAGCTTCCTTTAGGGTTTTCCGTCTGTGAGCGCTAGGGTTTGCTTGCTAGAGTTCTCCTCTCTCCTTTTTTCGTTCTCTTTTCATTACTGAAGTGCTGGTATTTATAATGCCCTTTTTCATGACCTAATGGGTTCAGAACGAAGCCCGAAATCTTTTGTTGTCTGTCAGCTTCGCTAGGCGAGCTGGTAGCGAACGTTTGCTTCGCTAGGCGAGCGTGTAGCGAACGTTCGCTAGGCGAGCGTGTAGCGAACGTAACGTTCGCTAGGCGAGCGTGTAGCGGACAGGCCAGTTTGGGCCATTTTCTGGATTGGGCCATTCGTGAGCTGGGCCTTTGTCCCTTTAAGATCAGTGCCATAAAATGAGTCGGAATGCCCCTGAAAAATGTCTTGAACTATTGATGGACAAATTTTGGGGTATGACAGCTGCCCCTGTTCAATATTCTTGAACCGAGAGAGTCAGAATGGTATGTACGCCATTCGTGGTCTGGAGGTGGAAGATTATTGAACACTTAGGATGCCCCAAAAATTTGCACTTGTCGATTAGTTAGTCTTGATGGAGATGGGCTTAAAGATGCCATCTAGGAAGTTTGATGATGAGAGCTTCAGATTGTGTCGTACGTTAGGCGATATCTGAGGACATGGGTGTCATACCGGGTCGTATGTTAGACCGTATAGTGAGTCGCCCATTAGGCTGTCGACTTCGCTGGGGGGTCGGAGTGTGTTATATACCGCTGGGGATAAGGGATCAGAATGGATCGTACGCTAGATCGTCTCTGAGTTGCAGAATAAGTCGTCCGTTAGGCTGTACTTGAGGATGAGAGGTCAGAATGGATCGTACGCTAGATCGCATTTGAGTAGCAGAAAGAACCATCCGTTAGGCTGAATCTGATGATGAAAGGGGTAATCGTGCGCTAGACTACGCTTCAGAAATGTACCGTACACTAGGTAGCATCTGAGGACTTGAAGGTCTAACTGGGTCGTACATTAGACTGTATTTGAGCAGAATGAACCGTCCGTTAGGCTGAATCTGATGATGAAAAGGGGGTAGTCGTATGCTAGACTACACTTCAGAAATGTACCGTACACTAGGTAGCATCTGAGGAGATGAAGGTCTAACTGGGTCGTACATTAGACCGTATTTGAGCAGAATGAGCCGTCCGTTAGGCTGGATCTGATGATAAAGGGGGTAGTCATACGCCAGACTACACTTCAGAATGTACCGTACGCTAGGTAGCATCCGAGGCCTTGAAGGTCCAAATGGGTCGTATGCTGGACCGTATTGGAGTTGTTGAAGGTCGGAATGGATCGTACGTTAGATCGCATCTGAGTTGAAAGAGTCATATGTTGAGCTGAATCAGAATGAACCGTACGCTAGGCTATATCTGATAGTATTTGTATATGTTGTATTTGCAATAAATATCTGGGAAGGGCTTATAGATGCCATCGTTAGGAGGATGTCAGAATGAATGTTGACATGGAGTATATCTGAAAGATGTAGTTGAATCCTGAACGTAATTGATGAGGATGTCCGTCTGAATGGCTCTCTATTTTGACTGTATCAGGAAGATAATTAACCTGAAAAATAAAGTTAGCTTCATGCCATGTCATGATGCATGAGATGTTTTATGCTTCTGAAACTAAATGCGAACAATGTATGCATGCGTATGTTGTGAAATGATGTAATGAATGAGTTATGCATCTGAAAAGTTCTTCCAGAGGACTCTACTGGGGAAAACAAATCTCAATCTTCTGGTTGGGAGATACTGGTATCGATGACCCTTTCTTAGCCGGGGATGCTTGATTTCTGTCTGATGGTAGAAATGTTCAACAGAAGCCCGGCTGGGGGTGGAAGAGATGACCCATTTGTCTAGTAATGCCACTCTCTTCTGGGAATGACTGGCTTTGCCGGGGAGTAGAATTGGCAACAGATTCATTGGAAAGTCTGGTTAGACCTTCTCCTTGATCCTGAAGTCCTTTAGTAATTGTCATTGTTATTTTATGCATGTATTTTGATAAACATTGATCATATTCAAATGCATATATCAATTCAAGTTAAATCAATGGACGTTTACGCAAACAAAACAGAGAAAGCAAAGCAAAAGCATCTTTTTGGAAATGAAATTGTATTGATTTTGAAAGAGGGCCTATAAATAGGCAATTTGAGTACAAGGAGACAGAAATCCTAGTAAGAGGAAATCGTCAGGCAAACAAAGAGAAAGCTATGCAGAAAAAGTCCTATCGATTCTAATTCCACTACTGTCATTATGTCTTCAAGCATCTCATATCCTGCTGTCGGATAGAAGTGATTGGCTTGTTCGGTTCCCTTGACTTGGTTGAAGGTGACTGAGAACGGGACATAGTCATACGCTTTAATCCCTAATTTTTGCCTGGACCGCCTTTTCAGGTTTTCAATCCACCAGGATACCCCTTTTTGCCCAAGCCGCCTTTTCAGGTTTTCGACTTGCCGGGTGCACATTTTTTATGTTTATCCCTAATTTTTGCCCGAACCCTTTTGGTTCGCCGGGATGCCCTTACTTTTGCCTAGGTACGTCGACCTAGCGGGTCTCTTTTATGCGTAGTATTTTTTGACTATGTTTGCATTCACGGGATGCGGGAAGTCTTCGCCGTCCATTGTAGCTAGTATCATGGCTCCACCAGAGAATACCTTCTTAACTACAAATGGCCCTTCGTATGTGGGAGTACATTTGCCCCTGGGATCACCTTGTGGTAGAATGATACGCTTGATAACTAATTCGCCGATTTGGTACACTCGCCTCTTGACCTTTTTGTTGAATGCCTGGGTCATGCGCTTCTGATATATCTGTCCATGACACACAGCCGCAAGTCTCTTCTCATCGATCAAGTTTATCTGGTCGAGTCGAGTCTGAATCCATTCATCTTCATCTAAGCCCGCCTCTTTCATGATTCGTAGAGAGGGAATCTGAACTTCCACTGGTAAAACGGCTTCCATTCCGTAGACTAAAGAGAAAGGAGTTGCTCCTGTCGAAGTGCGTACTGAAGTGCGATAACCGTGAAGAGCAAACGGTAACATCTCATGCCAGTATTTGTACGTCACCGTCATCTTTTGTATGATCTTCTTGATATTCTTATTAGCAGCTTCTACAGCGCCATTCATCTTTGGTCGGTACGGAGAAGAGTTATGGTGCTTTACGTTGAACTGCGTGCAGAGTTCAGTAATCATCTTGTTGTTCAAATTAGTACCATTGTCAGTAATAATTCTTTCAGGGATACCATACCGACAAATAAGACTATTCTTGATGAACCGTGCCACCACATTCTTGGTGACAGAAGCAAATGAGGCGGCCTCTACCCACTTTGTAAAGTAATCAATAGCGACAAGGATGAAACGATGCCCATTAGAAGCAGTAGGTTTAATCTCTCCAATCATATCAATGCCCCACATTGCAAAGGGCCAAGGTGCTGTCAACATGTTCAATGGAGCAGGAGGTGCATGTACTTTATCCGCATATATCTGGCACTTGTGACAGGTTCTGGAGTGATGGTGGCAATCAGCTTCCATGGTAGACCAATAATACCCTGATCTCAGAATCTTCTTGGCCATCGTATGTCCACTAGAATGAGTCCCAAAAATACCGTCGTGCATATCTCCCATAATCTTTTCTGCTTCCTTTTTATCCACACAGCGAAGCAAAGTTGAGTCATGATTACGTTTGTATAATACTCCATTACTCAGAAAGAACTTAGCGAAGAACTTCCTCAGGAATTTTTTGTCATTGATGGATGCCCCTTCAGGGTATTCCTGAGCTTCTAAATATCTTTTTACTTCGTGGAACCAAGGTTTTTCCCGTACTCCCTCAGTGTTAAGTTCATAACAGTATGCCGGTTCATCTAGTCGCCCAATGGTGATCCTGGGAGCTTCATTGTCCCATCTGACTCTGAACATAGATGACATGGTAGCTAATGCGTCTGCCAACTGATTCTCTTCTCGTGGGATATGTTCGAATGTAATCTCTTCAAAGTGTGGGATTAATGTCATCACCCGTTCTCGGTAAGGGATGAGATTCGGATGCTTAGTGTCCCATTCTCCTTTGATCTGACTGATTACTAATGCTGAGTCTCCGTACACACTCAAAAACTTGACCCGCCGGTCTATAGCAGCCTTGAGTCCCAAAATACATGCTTCATACTCAGCCATATTATTGGTACAATGAAAACATAGTCTAGCAGTGAAAGGCGTATGGTAACCCTCGGGAGAAATGATTACCACACCAACACCATTGCCCAATGCATTAGAAGACCCATCGAAAACCATAGTCCATCGGGATCCTAGTTCGGGTCCTTCATCCGGTCCAGGTTCTTCATAATCAGTAACAAGTATGACATCCTCATCTGGGAACTCAAAATTCATAGATTGGTAATCATCCACTGCTTGATGAGCCAAATGATCGGCTAACACGCTTCCTTTGATTGCTTTCTGGGTAGTATACTGGATGTCATACTCTGTTAAGATCATCTGCCATCTTGCTATTCTTCCGGAGAGAGCGGGTTTCTCAAATATGTATTTGATAGGATCCATCTTAGAAATCAATAAAGTGGTGTGATTCAACATATACTGTCTCAGTCGGCGAGCAGCCCAGGCCAAAGCACAACAAGTTTTCTCGAGCAGTGAGTATCTTGTTTCACAGTCGGTAAGCTTTTTGCTAAGGTAGTATATGGCATGCTCTTTTCGACCAGACTCGTCATGTTGTCCCAACACGCACCCCATTGAATTTTCTAACACAGTTAAATACATGATTAGAGGTCTTCCTTCAACTGGTGGCATCAGAATTGGAGGTTCTTGAAGATACTTCTTGATTTTGTCAAAAGCTTCTTGACATTCCTCATTCCATATCATCTCTTGACTTTTCCTCAGTAGCTTGAAGAGGGGTTTGCAGGTGGCGGTCAAATGGGAGATAAATCGGGCAATGTAATTCAAGCGTCCCAAGAAACCTCTGACTTCTTTATCTGTACTGGGAACTGGCATTTCTTGAATAGCTCTCACCTTGGCCGGGTCAACCTCAATCCCTTTACCACTGATAATAAAGCCCAGGAGTTTGCCGGACCTTACCCCAAAGGTGCATTTGTTCGGGTTCAACCTCAACTTGTATTTCTTCAACCTCTCGAACAGTTTGTATAAATGATCGAGATGTTCCTCCTCAGTATGAGATCTGGCTATCATGTCATCCACATATACTTCTATTTCATGATGGATCATATCATGGAACAAAACCACCATAGCACGCTGGTACGTTGCCCCTGCATTCTTTAAACCAAATGGCATTACTTTATAACAGAACGTGCCCCATTGCGTCACAAACGTAGTTTTCTCCATGTCCTCAGGCGCCATCTTAATCTGGTTGTAACCTGAGAATCCATCCATGAATGAGAACACCTTGTGTTGAGCGGTGTTATCTACCAGAACATCAATGTGCGGGAGTGGAAAGTCATCCTTGGGACTTGCTTTATTCAGGTCTCGGTAATCTACACACATTCGCACCTTACCATCCTTCTTTGGCACTGGTACCACATTAGCAACCCATTGAGGATAAGAAGTAACAGCCAGAAAACCTGCATCAAATTATTTCATCACCTCGGCTTTGATTTTCTCAGACATTTCAGGACGCATGCGACGAACCTTTTGCTTAACAGGACGACATTCTTCCCTCGTTGGCAGTCGATGCACTACTATATCGGTATCCAGTCCTGGCATGTCTTCATAAGACCAAGCAAAAATCTCTACATAGTCATGCAACATCTGAATCAACCTTCTCTTGACACTGTTTTCCAAGCCTGCTCCTATTTTGACTTCTTTCTTGTTTACTTCAGTACCCAGATTTACAGTCTCAACTGACTCTTCGTGTGGCTGTATAGTCCTTTCTTCCTGCAGTAACAGTCTGGCAAGTTCTCCAGGTACTTCACAATCTTCCTCACTTCCATCCTCGGCTTGGTAGATCGGATTTTCAAAGTCATAATGAACAGTAGTAGAACTATTGTCAACAGGATCCAGAGTGGGTATGGATCTGCAATTCGTTACGTGAGTGTGTGTAAGAAAACATAGCTCGTTTGGAAGATGACAGAAAAGATAAAGAGCACAATATTTGAATGCAAAAAGTCCATTGATTTATTGAATATGAATATGCTTATGAAGATGACAAAACCCTTAACAAATTAGCTATTGTGCCCCGGGCATAGACACAACGCTTGGAGAAGTTCAATTGTAAAAAAAACAAAATTTGCAACACTAAAATAGACAATAACAATTACTCCTGACTAAAGGAAATCGGGATAGTGTCTTCAGCCTTCCAATTATTGAGTCCGTCACCAATTGTTGGAAAAATCCAGCTATCCAGTTCGCAATCGCTGTAAGCATCTTCTACAGCATTAATTTGACTCTTCTCAGAGCTGAACCCCAGGCCAAATTTGTCAGACTTGTACGGTACGTCGACCAATTGACCCCAGCCAGTACGGCCACCATCTTCAACCACGGCTTGAGCGTCCTTCAGAGAAATCATAGCAGGAGGAGCACGAATAACCTTGGGTACACAGGAAGTTGGCTTAAGGACAGGATTGGTCGGAGGAACTACTTCAAATGACTGACAAGGAGTCTCAATGAATTCACCATCCATCTCGACGTATCTGAAGGTATGCACACTACTGACAATGTACTCTTCTTCTCCACACACGGTGACAATTTTACCCTCTGTGGGATATCTCAACTTTTGATGGAGAGATGAAGCTACAGCACCTGCCCCATGAATCCAAGGGCGTCCCAGTAAGCAGGAATAGGCAGGACGAATGTTCATTACATGGAAGGTAGTGTTGAAGACTTGAGGTCCTATCTTGATAGGCAGGACTACTTCGCCATGGACAACACTCTTCGCACCATCGTAAGCACGTACCACAATGTCACTAGGTTTCAGCTCAATGCTTTTACAATCCAGCTTATCCAGCACGGCTGTCGGCAACACATTCAAGGAAGAGCCATTATCGATCAACACATGAGACAAAGTGATTCCCCTACACTCGATGGAGATATGCAGGGCTTTATTGTGATTCTTTCCCCCTGGTGTCAGGTCAGCATCGGAAAAGCCTAGGCCATTGTCAACAGCCAAGTGAGCAACATAATGTTCGAACTGATCGACAGATGTCTCTTGAGGCACATGAGCAGTCTTCAAGAATTTTATCAATGCATTGGCATGAGGTTCAGAAGATACCAGCAAGGATAACATCGAGATCTTAGACGGGGTATGCCCCAACTGTTCTACAACATCAAAATCGCTCTTGCGAATGATTTTCAGCACCTCTTCCATTTCTTGTTTGGCAACATCTTCGGGAGTAACTTCGACCGGTGTCTCTGACTGAACAGGATTGACTGGTTCCTTTCCTCGAGTTTCAAGGATAGAAGGTGAGATTTCTGGAGAGAAGATCCTTCCGCTTCGAGTAATTTTACTAGTCCCAACAATGCCACTAGTATTAGCAGCATTATCCACTTGCTTCACGCCATGGACGTAAACATCACCGCCATAATTCCACGGAATAGCTTTGCTTGAGGAATACGGGATCGGGCCAGGTGCAGTGATGATTAGGGGAGCAACCCTGGGCTCAGCAGTAATCTTCACAGGCGCCCTGGTAGCGGTAATCTTCACTGGCACTTTGGACCTAGCAACCACAGATATTTCTTCAATAGGGTTTTCCGCCTTAGGAATCCTTTCGAAGAGAACTGTACGATCGTCCATCAGCCGTTGAATACCATTCTTCAATTCCTAACAATCATCTGGTTGGAACATACAGAGATTGCAATCTTCAGCACAACCTGGAAATAAACCAGCTTGCAATAAATTCCTCTTTATGATCGGGAGAGGAGATGTTAAGTCCGCCACATTGGAAATGTGAGAATCGTCATCCATAGCATTAACAGTCTTGTCATGGTTAGGCATAGGAGCAGTGATGACATTAGGAGTCTCCGGAGGCTCAAACTCAATTTCTCCAGCTTCGATCATATCCTGAATCTTATTCTTCAATGACCAGCAATCGTTTGTATCATGCCCGGGCTATCGGAGTGATATGCACACCTGGCATTGGGATTATAACGAGAAGAGGTAGTGTTGGGATTCGTAGGAGGATCTTTGAGGGTGATCAAATTTGCCTTTAGCATTCCCTGCAGTGCCTGTGCCAAGGTCATATTGATCCTGGTAAACTGCCTTCTTGGCCTGTCTTGTTTGGGCTGGAAGTTTTGAGATGGTGGTGCTGCAATCGTAACTGCTCCAATGTCGTGGTCACGGTTTTTCTTGTTACGACCCTTTTGACCGTACACAGCATTTGATTCGTTCCTCCCCTGATAGGACCTTTTGGTGCTTGCAGAGGTAGCCGCCTGTATCTTTCCACTTCGGATGCCGCTTTCAACACGTTCACCTGTTAATATAAGTTCAGTGAAACCTGATGAAGAACTTCCTAGTAGATGGCTGTAGAATGGGCCGGTCAGTGTGCCCATGAACATGTCCATCAATTCTCTGTCAGTCATAGGGGGTTTGACTCTGCCAGCCAAATCTCTCCACTTTTGAGCATATTCTTTAAAGCTTTCTTTAGATCCCATAGTCATATTCTGCAACTGTAGCCGGGTAGGTGCTAGTTCAGAGTTATACTGGTACTGTTTATAGAAAGCTGTTGCTAAATCAGTCCAGGTGCGGATGTCAGAGCTCTCGAGCTGATAATACCATTCCAACTGTGTGCCAGACAGGCTCTCTTGGAAGAAATGGATCCATAGCTTCCTGTCAGTGGTATGCGGCTGAATCTTTCTCACATAAGCTCTCAGATGCATCTGAGGACAAGACGCCCCATCGTACTTAGTGAAAGTGGGGATTTTGAATTTGCGAGGAATGGTCACATCGGAGACCAGACCCAAACTTTCGAAATCCAGACCGGGCGCCTTCTGACCCTCCATAGCTAGCATACGTTCTTCCAGCAACTTGTACTTATCATCTCTTGGAGAGTACTGTTCATTTTCATAATCTTCATCGTCGTCCTCAGGGTTGAAGAGATCAACATTCTCCTCTTCTGAATCATTCTCTGTCTCCTCTTCTGGACCATTCGGGATTCCAAACTTGACTCCTGCGGCCTGTCCTTTACGCCTTCTTCCCGGGTTAATGAAACTCACAGCTTTCTTGTCTTTCTTCTTTTCGAGCAAAAGAGCTTTCAGTTCCTCCTGCCCCTTGGATAAGCTTAGCATCATCTCCTTGAATTGAGCATTCTGAGTCTGGAGATCTTTGACAGTTTGTTCGAGATCCATTTTTCTGTTTGTAATCGAATTGTGAGAACATTGAACTTGTAAGATACCTGTTATGCAGTGTTATGTTATGTTATGCAATGCATGAAATGTTTTCAAGGACTTTTGGAATTTAACTTTGCGTAAATCACCAGCAAGAGAGAAATGTTTATTGCTAATTTCTTTGATCAATGTTCATTACAAAAGGAATAATAATAAAAATACAATGAAAGCTCAAGTCTCCCAGGGGCGACTTCTTTTTGGGCGAAGATACGCATTGAGTCTTCGTTCCTCATTAAGCTGACTGGTAAGTTCTAACACTTTCTTCCTTTCTGCGACGAACTGAGTCTCGAAAGTATCCCTTTCTTCTCTCAACTGGATCCAGGATCTCTTTAGTTCATCAACGTTGGTAGGCATATCTGGATAAGGAATGATCTGAGGAGCACCTCCTTCAGCTTCAGGTTCGACAATCTGAGGTCCGATTGCAAGATAGGGCATGACAAGTTCACGAGCTCTGGCGCGTACCCATCTGAGATAAGGTTCCATAGGAATAGAATTTTTCTGTCCTAACGTACCTCTCTTCACCATGCCCCAAGCTCGTACAAATCTTTGACGGAGGTCTTGGGAATCGTTGTCATAGTCGAACACAATGCCTTCGATGATCATTTCATGCGGACCATCTCTTCGAGCACAACCAAACTGTCGCAGAGCTAAAGCAGGATTATAAGTAATACCTCCTCTTATTCCTAGGAGTGGTACATTAGGGAACTCGCCACAACGGTCAATGACGGTAACATTTTCCTTGAACTGAGGACACCAACAGATGTCTGGGTGGGAGAGCGACATTATCCTTTGAGACCATTTCAAATTCTGCTCGTTCTTCAAGACTGATTGAGGAAGGTGCGAAATAAACCACCTAGACAACAAAGGTATGCAGCACATGAGAGTCCCTTGCTTCTTCATGGTACGAGTGTGGAGGGAATGCAAAATGTCTCCCAGCAAGGTAGGTACAGGGTTATGAGTGAGAAATATCTTAATAGCACTCATGTCTATGAATTGGTCTGGATTAGGGAATAACACCAAGCCATAGATTAGCAATGCCAGGATGTCTTCGAAAGCACGGACATTCGTAACTTTTAAGAATTCTCGGGCCTTATTTGTCAGGAATTTGGCAAGTAAACCCTTAACTCCACTCCTTGTTACCCAATTAGCTTCAATGTCGGACTTCGTCATGTGTAAAGCTGCGGCAACTTCTTCAGACTTCGGAACCTTTTCTAAACCACTGAAAGGTAGTTGATCAAGGATAGGTATCCCAAGCAGTCTGGAGAATTCTTCCAGTGTAGGTACCAACTGGTAATCTGGGAATGTGAAGCAATGATGCTTAGGGTCGAAGAACTGGAATAAAACTCTCATCATATCTTCTTTGAACCCAGTGGTAACCAAATTGAGGAGAGAACCGTGTTTCTTGATGAACTGGGCATGATCGGAAAGTTCTGACACTAAGTTCTTGAGTTGAGGAGAGATTGCTACAAGATTAATCCGGATGGTCTTCCTGGGAGCCATAGCTTTACAAAACAGAGCAAAGTTAAATCCCTAAGTCCTTGAAATGGTTAGTACAATGTTATGATGTCATGATGTTATGATGTTATGATGTTATGAGGTTAAATAAATAACAAGCGCAAGCGAGTCACACAACCATCATTCCTAGGTTTTAAGGCTTGCATGAGTTCCATAGGTAAGTACCCTCCCCACTGAAGTTTAGTTGGTTCAACCTGTCCTAGAATAGTAACCGGGTTCTAAAAGGATCTCCAATCATTGACCTTTCCTTAAGTCCACTTCAGTGCAACACCAAGTGGTTGACCGAAGCTTCCCTAAAGTCCAATCTCAAAGAGTGTAGTATCGAGTCTCAACCAACCCCAGTCGGAACCGAAGTCAGTTATCTCACTACTTTCTAATGGCCAGGATGAGTCAATTAGGGTTCTAAAGGTCTGGTTAATGCTTTGATGACACCACGCGGAAGCCAAATTTTTCCTCAAGTAACATGAGGAACATCAGGACAACCAAAGTGTCACATTAACCGTAGCCATCATTTTAACCATTCCAGTATACGCCGGATAGTCGCGATGATCTATTGCTACTTACCTAAGGTACACTAGATCCGGGTGTAGGATCTTTCACTCAAGAATACCCAAGCAATCCCTTAAAAGTAAATCAGACAATTGATCTTGTTTTTAAGGTAACCTCTCTTTTTAAAGTATCCCCAGCAGAGTCGCCAGTTCTGTCATACGGTGAACTGACTTGGGGTGTTTTGCTTTTTATCGCAATGTCGCGGATAGCAAGAGTCGCCACCGACTTTTCTTTTATCCAATAAGGAAAGGTGGAAAAGAACAGGAAAGACCTCAATAGATTTTGGGTTCGGGAGGTACATTATACAAAGGGAAGGTATTAGCACCCTTTGTATCCATGGTTATCCATGGGCTCTTAATTGCTGGATCACTTATATTTTTGTCTGAAAAGTGTTGGTGAATTGTTTAAAAATGTTTTGAAAAGAGAGTTTAACTTTGTAATGATTCTCGTATGAATGTATACAAAGTATTTATCTCGTTTGATTTTGAAAAAAAACAGTTTAGAAAGTGGTTATCTCGTTTAGTTTTGGAAGTTGTTTGAAAAAAATATAACTTGGTAATGATTCTAGTATGAATGTATACCAAGTGGTGATTTTCTAGGACTTGCAAAGTGTGAGGGTGGAAAATGTTTTAGGTTACGATCCAGCAATTGAGAGTTATACCTTCCTGAGGTCGTTATGGGCATTTCCTATCCTTATGAGGGTAAAACTGTCCTTACTATTGAGAAGTAAGTAGTTTTATCCTTTGGATGTTTAAGGGTCATCGTAGGGTCATCGATAGGTCATTGAAGGCAACAGTTGTAAGGATACCTTAGCATTTGCAGGGACGATCATCATTTAACCGTAGGCTACACCGAAGAGTCATCGAGGGACAAAATTGTATTTTCGAAGGCAACATCCGAGGGACTATGATTTATTTTATGATGATTTAATCGAAGGGTCTTTGCTAAGTGTATCCCTACATTCGCGGGACATGACCGTTATACCATAATACCGTAAGGCAGCAAAGAGAGGTCCAAGATCACATATTTAGAGGTCATATTTTAAAGTTAATTAGGTAATTAGGATGAATCTCCACATTAAAATCAATACATTAAAAATAATACATTAAAATTAATACATTAAAATTAATTATTAAAATTAACACATTAAAATTAATTAAGCAATTTAGGGTGAGCCTCCACAAGGGTATCCCACAAATAAAGTGGAAGACCTAACGGCGGTCTTTTTTTCTGGGACATATGAACCTTTGCAAAATTCAACAAACGGGTTAGCATACCAAATCAGGGTGCAATCGAGGATTACACCGCAAAAGAAATCACAACAGTAATAGGATCAAATAAACAATGCCTGGCTATGATAAAACATGAATGAAAAGTCAGAACAGAAAAGTTGGCTACTGTCAGCTTCGCGCCTGCCTCGCCTAGCGAAGGCTTAGCGAATACTCGCTGCATGCTCGCTTAGCGATGCGCTAGCGAGCGGCTGCGGATTCCGGTTTTAATAATGATATAATGGTAGCAAGCTTCACACTTTATAGCATTCATTACAGAGATTATGTGGTTAGACATTCAACGGTTCATGCATACTTAAATTCATATGTAAAACTTAAGATAGTTTCATAAATTCAATCATGATACCATGTGCAAATTAAGAACATAGGGTAGTAATAGCAATGCCAACCTGTTTGTAATCGAATTGTAACCTTGAATTGGCTGATCGGATCGAATTGAGCGGAAGTGACCTTGCCGCCGCCGGCTTTTCCTTCAGGGCTTCCTTTAGGGTTTTCCGTCTGTGAGCGCTAGGGTTTGCTTGCTAGAGTTCTCCTCTCTCCTTTTTTCGTTCTCTTTTCATTACTGAAGTGCTGGTATTTATAATGCCCTTTTTCATGACCTAATGGGTTCAGAACGAAGCCCGAAATCTTTTGTTGTCTGTCAGCTTCGCTAGGCGAGCTGGTAGCGAACGTTTGCTTCGCTAGGCGAGCGTGTAGCGAACGTTCGCTAGGCGAGCGTGTAGCGAATGTAACGTTCGCTAGGCGAGCGTGTAGCGGACAGGCCAGTTTGGGCCATTTTCTGGATTGGGCCATTCGTGAGCTGGGCCTTTGTCCCTTTAAGATCAGTGCCATAAAATGAGTCGGAATGCCCCTGAAAAATGTCTTGAACTATTGATGGACAAATTTTGGGGTATGACACACATGAAAGAAACAACATGAGAAAAAATAAAGTAGCTTGCCGTAAGAGAGAAAGATGTAACATGCATGGTGGTGTTGTGTCAAAAAGGGAAAGTCCATGTAGAATTAATATATATTTTAATGAAGGCGAATAAATAACGAATGGACCAACATGGCTCGTTGGTAGCTCCCCCCTCACTGCAACGTAGAGGTCCTACCTATTTTTTAGCTTTTTAGTGTTTTTACTATCTTTACTCCCTTTCCACTATAATTAATTCACCACTATTTTTCTATTATTAAAATAAAACCCATTAATTAATTTTCTAATTAATATACTATATTAGTTATTTAAACTAGGATATAATTTAATCTAGTTTATTAATTAAATTTTCATATATCAGTTAATTAATTAAACTGGGCTATTTTCATATATTAGTTATTTAAACCCATTAATTTTGTACTCGTTAATTAAGATTTAGATATTTTATATCCCCTTTTAAATTATGTACCCCTCATCCCGAAGCCATGTAATAGCGTAGTCTTATTTTTCGCACTTTAATTTTTCCATACTGTGAATATAACTGTCTAGATGTATGCTAATAGGATTGCATGGAAAGATAAATAATCGAACTTAGATAAATTAATTCAAGATAATATATCCGAATCAAATCATTTCCACACTTGCACCTCTAGGGTAACCCTCTCTTTGTTGCCTTACGATATTACGGTCATGTCCCGCGAATGTGGGGATACCCTTAGCAAAGACGCTTTCGATTAAATCATCATCATCCCTAAATAGATAAGTCATAGTCCCTTCGATCAAAAGGTCAATGTCCCTACAAGATAAATCATAGTCCCTCGAACGTTGCCTTCGAATATATGACCTTGTCCCTCGAACGTTGCCTTCGAATATATGACTTTGTCCCTCGATGACCCTTCGTTGTAGCCTACGATTAAATGATGATCGTCCCTTCGAATGCTAAGGTATCCTTACAAATGTTGCCTTTAATGACCAATCGACAACCCCACGATGTCCCTTTACATCCAAAGGATAAGACTACTTACTTCTCAATAGTAAGGACAGTTTTACCCTCCTAAGGATAGGAAATACCTATAAAGACTTTGGTTAGGTATAACTCTTAAATGCTTGCTCACAGCTTAAAAAACTTTTCACACCTCACACTTTTCAAAACATCTTTTAGAAAATCACCACTTGGTATACATTCGCACCAAAATCATCGCCGAGTTATATTTTTCTAAACATCTTTCAAAATCAAACGAGATAATCACTTTGTATACATTCGTACAAGAATCATTACAAAGTTAAATTCTCCTTTCAAAATATTTTCTAAACACACCACATTTCTCAAACACTTTCTCAAACAAGGAAAACATAAGTGAGTTAAGCAATTAAGAGCCCATGGATAACCATGGATACAAAGGGTGCTAACACCTTCCCTTTGTATAATGTACCTCCCGAACTCAAAATCTAATCAAGGTTTTTCCTGTTCTTTTCCGCCTTTCCTTATTGGATAAAAGAAAAGTCGGTGGCGACTCTTGCTATCCGCAACATTGCTTTTCAAAGCAAAAACACAAAGTCAGTTCACCGTATCACAATTGGTCACTTATTTAATATTCTAAATAATCAAAAATAAATAATAATGTACATAATAAAATTAACGTGGCGGGTTCGGGGGCGGGTTCGGGGTGGGTACTAGTGTCCCCATTACTCGACCCGTCCCCATATTTTATAATCGGGGAAAACCCAAATCCAATCAAAGCAGGTTTTCCCCATCAACTTCGCGGTGGGTTCAGGTGGGTACCCGCGGGTACGGGTTATGTTGCCATGCATAGTTCTTTCTGAATGTTGATCAATCTGGATTCCCAGAAAGAACTTAAGTTCTCCCATCAGACTCATTTCAAACTCTACTTGCATTGACTTAGCAAAATCCTTGCACAACGAAGCATTAGCAGAACCAAAAATAATATCATCAAAATAAATTTGTACAACCAGAATATCATTCTTAAAGGTTTTGTAAAAGAGAGTTATGTCCACTTTCCCCCTGATGAAATCATTTTCCAAAAGGAAGTTACTTAGCCTATCATACCAAGCTCTGAGAGCTTGTTTCAAACCATATAACGAATTTTTAAGTTTAAAAAAAAAGTCAGGATTTTGAGAACTTTCAAAACCAGGACGTTGGTGCACATACACTTCTTTAGAAATGTATCCATTTAAGAATGCACTCTTAATATCCATCTGATAAAGGATGATGTTATGATTAACTACATAAGAAATTAAAAGACGAATATACTCTAACCTGTCAACTGGAGTAAAGGTTCTTGTATAGTCTATACCTTCTTGCTGACTATAACCTTGTGATACCAGTCAAACCTTGTTTTTGACAACTTCACCCTTCTTATTTAGCTTGTTTCCAAAAACCCCATTTGTTTCAAATAACATGGAAACCCTTTGGTTTCTGAACAAGATCCCAAACGTCATTTCTGGTGAACTGATTCAACTCCTCTTGCATAGCCAAAATCTATTCATTATCCAAAATAGCTTCATCAATAGATGTTGGTTCTATCAGAGATACCAAACCTATAAGAGTCTCTTCAGAAGGTTTGAATGAATATCTAGTTCTGATTGAGCGTCTTTATATCCCAGAATCAATTCTTCAAAATGAGAAGCTCTTGGTATATTCTTCTTCTGATGAGTTAGACCAACAACAACTTCTAGTTGAGTTACTTCTGATTTTTTTGCTTTAGCGTCTTTAGCTTTCCCTTCTGAGTCTTTTTCTCCAGAATCGTTATCCTTGGATTCTAAAATATTGATCTTCAAATCTACAAATTTCTCAACTAGCTTTGACTTTTCAGGGTCAAAATGTTTATTTTAAAATTCGCCACCATGATCACTTCTGACTTTGACTATTTTGCAATTCATTTTTGTTTTCACTAGTGAGCAGAAAGTAGAGAACACAGAATGTGACTCATCCCTGTGTTTCAAGAACTTTACCCATGTCCATCGACTATAGTCATCAAGGATGACCGATCCATACTTCTTTCCATTGATAGAGGTAGTTTTCCCCGGTCCAAACAAATAAATATGCAAAAGTTCTAACGGTCTAGAGGTAGAAACAACAATTTTTGCTTTGAAAGATGTTTTAGAAAACTTGCCTTTCTGACATGATTCACAAAGAGCATTTGAAGTAAACTTCAGGTTGGGTAAGCCTTCAACTAATCCAAGATTATTTAGCTGAGAAATCCTTCTCATACTAACATAGCGCAAATGTTTGTGCTATACCCATTGCTCTTCATTAACAGACATTAAACATTTTACGTTTGATCCTCAAGATCAGAAAGTCTGATTTTATAAATGTTGTTCTTTCTCTTTCCGTTAAAAAGGATTGTGCCATCTTTCTAACTAACAACCTTACATGAATTTTGATTAAAAAATGATATCATAACCATTGTCATTAAGTTGACTAATAGACAAAAGTTTATGCATCAGACCGTCAACTAAAAGAACATTAGTAATAGAAGGAAGTTTACCGTTGCCAATAGTTCCAGAGCCAATGATCTTTCTTTTATGGTTTCCTCCTAAACCAATGAAGCCTCCAAGCTTAAGTTCCAAATCTTGTAACATAGACCTTATACCCATCATATGTCGCGAGCACCCTACCATGATTGGTGTTTCAACTGAGCCGCTAAGGATGTATGCAACATAAGTTATTTTATCCTTAGGTACCCAGTTTCTGGGGTCCTCTTTTGTTAGTTTTCCTAGAGTTTCTCACAAATTTGGGTCTTTTAGAAGAAGGATAATCACGGGGAATTCGTACATGATACTTAGGTTTTAGAACTAAGTTCTTACACTTAGTATGTTTACGTGTCCATGCAGAAACATCAAGCTCAGTACTGGCAAACACGAAATGCTCATAGAGAGGTTTTGGTTTTACCTTCTAACTTTCGTCAGGTTTTATAGCTTATGTACAACCTAAACCTTTATTTCCATTTCTACTAACTCCATAGATCAAAGAAGCCATTTTGCTTCTATCTATGCTTTTAGCCATAAAGTACTGAAATGCTTTATCATATCTAATGAAGCAATCAGTACCAGAGGCTTTTGAGACTATTTCCTTCTCTAGTTTTGAAATTTTCTTTTTCAAGGCAGAGTTGTTACTTTCTAAAGAAAATATTTTTTCATTTAAAGAGGAAATATCTTTCTCGAGCTCAGTGCGATTTTCAGAAGGAACTACTTGGACTTGTTTAACGTCCTTGTACTTACTCTAAAGACTCTGGTACTTTTCCAGCATTTCAGAGAGACAT
Organism: Lathyrus oleraceus; assembly: GCF_024323335.1. Taxonomy (NCBI): domain Eukaryota; kingdom Viridiplantae; phylum Streptophyta; class Magnoliopsida; order Fabales; family Fabaceae; genus Lathyrus; species Lathyrus oleraceus. Next base: position 213,484,790 of record NC_066582.1, read on the forward strand.
GATTCAAGATCAGAACGAGATAGGTTAGAAAACACCTCTTTAGAATCGAAGTCTGATTCTGATTCTAACAACACCTTGTCTTTTGGTTCTTTAGAACCTTCTTGATCATTTGTGGTTGCCATCAATACAATGTTGCCTTTTTCTTTGTCAGAATATTCTTCTTTAGATTCTGAGTCATCCCATGTAGCCACCAGCCCCTTCTAGCCTTTAGAAAAATTCTTCTTCGGCCTTCTGTCCCTTTTCAGTTCAGGACAGTCATTTTTGTAGTGGCCTGACTCCTTACACTTAAAGCAGATAACCTCTTTACCAGAACCTTGCTTATTCTAACCAGACGAAGAATTAGAACAACCAATAGTCATTCTAGCTCCTTTGAACTTACCTTGACCATTGTGCTCGTGCTTCCAGAGTCTGTTGACTCTCTTTGAAATCAGAGACATCCCATCATCATCTTTTGAGTCTTCATCAGAACCTTCTAATTCTTCCTCAAATTGATAAGCTTTTGTCTTCTTAGGCTTAGAATTTAAAGCAACAAATTTACCTCGCTATTGAGGTTCATCTTCCTCGAGTTCAATCCTGTGGCTTCTCAAAGAACTAACAAGTTCTTCAAGACTAATATTGTTAAGATCCTTTACTAGCTTCAAAGTTGTTACCATATGTATCCATTTTTTAGGAAGACTTCTGATAATCTTCTTGACGTGGTCAATTGTAGAGTATCCTTTGTCCAGAACTTTCAGTCTTGCAACAAGCATCTGAAACCTTAAGAACATAGTCTCAATTGTTTCATCATCCTCCATTCTGAATTCCTTGTACTTCTGGATCAAGGCCAATGCCTTTGTCTCCTTTACTTGAGAATTCCTCTCATGGGTCATCCTCATAGAGTCGAAAATGGATTTGGCAGATTATTTGTTTGTTATCTTCTCATACTCAAGATAAGAGATAACATTTATCAGTATAGTTCCGACCTTGTGATGATTTTTGATATCCTTCTTCTATTGATCAGTCATAACATTTCTTATATTATTTCCTTTAGCATTAATTAGGTGAACATGTCCATCGACTATAATATCCCAGAGATCAATATCGTAACCAAGAAAGAAACTTTCTATTCTATCTTTCCAATAATCAAAATTAGAACCATCAAAGATTGGTGGTTTTGCATTACACTGATCTCTCTCATTATTATTAACAACATTAGCAGCGTCCATTGTTTCTCACACAAAACTGGATCGATACTGAACACGGTGAAGTGTTGATAAATCTTTTATCATAATCAGAACGGAGCTCTAATACCAATTGAAGGTGTGAAAAATACAAGAATAAAGGGGGTTGAATTTGGTTTTACAAACACCACTTAAATGTTAATAAAAGAGATAAAAACACAAGTATTTTTATCCCGGTTCACTTGAAACTCAAAGTTACTTCAGTCCACCCGCCAAGGTGATTTTTCCTTATACACAAGGATTTAATCCACTATAACTAACTAATTAGAATATTCACAAAGAATAACCTTCTTTGTCTTCTCAAGGATCAGACTATACCCTAGTCTCCTTAAGGACTCACAAAGAATAACCTTCTTTGTCTTCTCAAGGATCTGACTATACCCTAGTCTCCTTAAAGACTCACAAAGAATAACCTTCTTTGTCTTCTCAAGAATCCGACTATACCATAGTCTCCTTAAGGAATCAAACAAACAATTTGAATAAAGTTTTGTGTGTTACAAGTTGCTTCTATACAAGCAGATTTTACACAAATGATAAATAATTACTCAAAGAAAAACTGTATAGAAAAAATGATAGATTTTCAAATAAACTTGATAAGTTTTTTGCAGCGCTTCAATATTCTTCTATCTTATTTTCTTCAAGTCTCCAACCCCACTTATATAGCATAAGAAGAAGATAGTTAGATGGAAAAATGGGGAAACCAAATAGAGCGGAAGTTCACTATTGGACCGTGAAAGGAGTGATATTGCATACTATCCTTCACCCACAAATTCAGTGAGAGGTGTGATGTATAGTACTGTCCTTGCCCATAAAACCAGGTAGTGGAAAGAGTATTTGATTTGTACTATGTACTATTTGGTCACATGCCCATTTGATCTTATCTTCAAGTTCATTGGCTTCTGATGAAAGTTGATGAATCATGAAATGAAGAAACATAAAGCTAGATTCAGAAACATCAAGACATTCGGTTAGAACCTTGACAGTGTCAGTAGTCTGGCTTGAGATCTTCAGTATCTTCAGAATCTTCAGAGTCTATAATCATAACTTTGATAACCTCAACGTATGGCTTGAGATATTCAAAATCTTCAGCTAAGTAACACAACTTCAGAAGCTTGTCATTCTTTAGAAGCATGGTGATCAGAGTCACGTCTAGAAACACGAACTGAGAGATCATTGTAGCAACAACATAATGTCTCCTCAAAAGCTTCTTAGGAATGAATCAACACAAAGCAAAAGGATCATTGTAGTAGCAACTTTGAACATCTTTTAGAACTTCTTATGACTGACGCATAAGCGAAATTGAAGCTTATTGTTCAGAAACTGATGATGTTGCATGTCATATACTCAGAATCAAAACTAGTTATTAAAGTTACACAATAACAAACCATCAGGGTACCAAAATTATTCTCACACAAATTCAACATTGTTATCATTAAAACTCAAGGTATAGATGCAGAAAAAAATCTTGTTATAAAACCTACCACTATTTATTAATGAAAAATTAATTAAATAAATAAATATTATATACGTAAAATAATATAAATGAATGTCTAGATAGATTTATGTCCTTTGATGTCTTATCAAATTGTACTTTCAATTCAACATGTTTTTTTTTTTTTTGCTGCTTAGAGTTTTGCTTGTTTTTCATTACATTAATGATCTCTAAAGTAGTGGTGAACACATGGTTTTATTTCAGACTCCACGTATAGGATTCTAAGAATTGAACGTGGCTTTGGATCCACCAATGCAATATTCACAGGCTCTTAGAATTGCACTTTGTAGGCTCTTAATCAATACATTAAGTACATGGGGAATATGTTAAACATATTCAGAAATTTGAATTTTTATGAAATTTATCTTTTTTTTTTGCTTCCTGAATATGTTTGCTATATAGTTCCATGAGAGGATAAATTACAACATTAGTTTTATTATTTAATATTTTTGATAAATGTCAATAGCTCACCGAAAACTTGTAATTACTAATTAGTGATTGATTCATGCTTTAGAATTTCTTTAGAATTTTTGTTTTAATGAGCAAGTGGACTTTTTTCTCTTTTAATCTTTATGCTAAATGTCCACATAAAGTAATTTTGCATTCAAACTTAGAATCTCACATTAGAGCACGCCTTACATTATATGCACTTATTTTACCGAAGTCTTTTCATCAATATGAAGTTTCCTCACTGTGGTTCATATATCTAGATCAATACAACAAAAAGAATTTGCATATTGCTGTTGCATATGCTTCAATTTCCACTTGAGAAACTCCATTTTTCTTTTGAAATATGCAAGTTCTAGTTCTAGTTCGAAGGATGGAGGCAAAGAAAAAGGCTTAAGTGGTAGAAGAAAGGGAAATGTCTCATCCCATTTTGATAGTGTGATTGGTGAAGGTGGATTTGGAGTTGTATTTAAGTGGTACATCACCCTCTAAAATTTCCCGAAGATGTCGTCATTGTTAAGGTTTGTACCAATGCTAGTATTATCTAAATACATAAATCTGATTAATTGGTAGATTCGTTAGGAAACTTTCAAATATTTTTCACTGTTCCTAATATGTAGTTTTTTCACTTGATTTTTCATTGTTGAATGACTCATATATACTTGAACTGATGACCTTAATCTATTTTATGATTAATGATCCCAGCAGGAATGTTTCTTGCTAATATGTGTTTAGTTCCATTAGTGATTGCTAAATTTAGTATTTTAGTTGTATATCGTACATGTATGTGTGTTGTTGGATTTTGAGTATAGAAATTTAGTCTTGTAGTTTTATATATTACAAGTGGAGATCATCATGCGGGGGGAAATACACTGGTGACATAAAAGTACAAAAAACTAACACCCATAGTGACTAGTATTGTAGTTGTTATGATCTAAATTCTGCAATAGTTCATATGAGTTACTCCCAAAGTCAATTAGTATCTTACCGGTTTTTACATTTGCATGATCTAAATGTAAATGGTAGTTTGTGCTAACCCATAATCAATTTTAACTTTTATTCTATTGTTCTATGTGCAATGCAACCTAAACATTACCAGAGTCGATGTCCTTTCTGTAACACCCCAAATAAAGAAAAAAGAATTATTTAATTAAGTTGATAATATAATTATTAATTTAATTAAATAAATTGGATTATTATTATTATTATTATTATTATTATTATTATTTTGGAATAATAATAATTGGAATATATATATATATAAGTGGGAATAAAGAAAAGGGTTTCATTCTTAACAAAGAAATTTCACGTGAAACTCAGAGAAGCTGCAGAGAAGAGGAAAAAGGGCAAAGAGCCGAAAAGCACGGTTGAGGAACGGAAAAGCTAAAGCTTAGAGAATTGCCGGATTATCTCAGGTAAGGGGGGTTTATCGTCGTTTAATGGGTATTATAGAATAACATGTCATGGGTAGTGAGAAGCCGTTGATTTTAACCCTAATTGGAACTGTATATGCTGAAATTGACGTTGAATAAACCGTGTTAAAAACTGTAAATTGAATTGATAGTTGTGTGAGTCGAAAATGTTAGACCAGGGTACGAATCCCAATTAAAAACTTGAATCGGCGCTACCAATTTACCGGACGAATGGTTCTGTTTAGAGATGGTTGTAGTTGAGGAAACGGCCGGAAAACCTGTGAAACGTAAGCTAACGGAACCCTGGAAAACTCAGAAAAATCTGAGTCTGCGCGCGAGCGGTCGACCATAGGGTCGGCGTGCGCTGACCCGTGAGGCATGCGCTGACTGCATGCGTCGACGCATGGTAGTTTTGCGCCGACCAGTGAGCTAAGCGTCGACTGTATGCGTCGACGCATAAGGCTTTTGCGCCGACTCCCTCCAGTTGAGCAGAGTCTTTGCAGAATGGAAAAATAGTTGATTTTATGTTGTGAGTGCAAGTGGTAGCTGGCCTATCATAGTTAATTGTGAGGAATGAATTTATTAGGTTTATGGTTGTGAAATGTTGATGCAATGATGTTGAAAAGTTGATTTTTTAGTTGCCTTGTTGAAATTATTAAGTTGTAGGCCGATGAGCCAACGTTGATTCTAAGTTGATTTGTTGAGAATTACTGAGTTGTAGGCTGAAGAGCCAAAGTTGATTATGAGTTGTTCTGTTGAAAAGCTGTTGTGTGGCTGTTGTTATTATGTTGTTGAGCTTTCAAGTCGTACATGACATATACATTCATATGCATTAAGTCGGGGCTTTTGCTCACACCACGTTGGCCTGGATTGGCAAAAATTATGGGGCTTTTGCTCACACCACGTTGGCCTGGATTGGCAAAATTTTAAGTTGAAAGTTGAAGGCTTATGCCTTGATGCCCACTAAACTGGCAATGATTTTAAGTTGGGAGTTTTGCTCCAAATGGTACCACATGCATGAAGAGTCGAGTCTCATTGAGTTGCATTTTATGTTGTTATTGAGTTGCCTTTACGTTGTGTTTGAATATGATAATTGAGTTGACTGTGCCGTTGCCTAATGCATGATATAATTAGGGTGATTAACGTGTAGAATTACTTAACATAACATGATAAATTATAATATTTGTTATATCGATTGAGGAACTCACCCTTACAGCTATATTTTTCAGGTAACGAGCAGTGAGTCGAATAGAAGCTAGTGCTTGAAGTCTAGTGTGGTTAGAGGGTCATGCTCTGATAGATGTAACATCGGGACGGGATGTTTGAATTGTTGAATAAATGTTAATTTTGATGAATTACAGATGTTGAAATATTTATCCGCTGCGTATTGTTAAAGAAGATTTATGTTGAATAAAATTGAGCATGACTGATTTTACGTTGACTTTTGTGAAGAAGTTGTTATGTGACACCCTTGAGATGTATGATTACTCTGATATGTATGATTTAATTGTTGTTATTTTATTATTAAACATTGGGGTATTTTAGAAGGGTGTTACATTAGTGGTATCAGAGCAGGTCGGTCCGTCCGGCCAGTTGTCGTGTCGTTTTGTCTAACAATTGTGTATTGTTACCAACCTAACTTTAAGTTGTGTTGTATTGATAAGTTGAAATGGCTGGAAGGAATGACGCTGCAATGGCCGCCGCAATGCAAGCAATGGCACAAGCTGTGCAGAACTTGCCAAATGCTGGTGGAGATGCTGGATCACGTAGCTTGGCGACCTTTCAGAGAGAGAATCCGCCGGTGTTTAAAGGAAAGCATGATCCAGATGCAGCCTTGGGATGGTTGAAAGAGATTGAGAGAATCTTCCGTGTTATGGATTGCACTCCAGCTCAGAAGGTTCGGTATGGTACTCACATGCTAGCAGTCGAAGCTGATGACTGGTGGCTAGAGACTCACGAGAGGTTGACCGTAGCAGGTGAAGACATTACTTGGGATGTATTCCGTAGGGAATTCCTGAGGAAGTATTATCCGGAAGATGTTCGTGGTAAGAAGGAAATCGAGTTCCTTGAGCTGAAGCAAGGAAACATGTCTGTCACTGATTATGCTGCGAAATTTGTGGAGCTGTCCAAATTTTATCCTCATTACACTGGTGCGGGTGCTGAATTTTCAAAGTGCATCAAGTTTGAAAACGGACTGCGCTCTGAAATTAAGAAGGCTGTTGGGTATCAGAAGATACGCATTTTTACTGAACTGGTTGGTGTTCAACCGAGTTTCTATCAATTGTTTTGATAAAACGGTGATCTTTCCTGAGATTGTAGAAGGAAAGAGTTTGTTCCTATCAGCAAGGCAAGTGGATGAGGCAGTAGCTGAGGGAGCAAAGTTGTTCATGCTGTTAGCGACTTTGGAGGCCAAGGATAAGATGGTGATTTGTGATCTAGCCGTGGTGTGTGATTTTCCTGATGTGTTTCCTGAAGAGGTGAACGAATTACCACCAGAACGCGAAGTGGAGTTCTCGATTGATTTGGTACCTGGTACTAGACCGATATCGATGGCTCCGTACCGTATGTCTGCTGTTGAGTTAACTGAATTGAAGAGTCAGTTGGAAGATCTGTTGGATAAGAAATTTATTCGTCCGAGTGTGTCACCGTGGGGTGCACCAGTGTTGTTGGTTAAGAAGAAAGAAGGTACTATGAGGTTGTGTGTGGACTACAGGCAACTGAATAAAGTGACGATCAAGAATCGGTATCCTTTGCCGAGGATTGATGATTTGATGGATCAGTTGGTTGGTGCAAGTGTGTTCAGCAAGATAGATTTGAGATCTGGGTATCATCAGATACGTGTGAAGACTGAGGATATTCAGAAGACTGCTTTCAGGACAAGGTATGGACATTATGAGTATTCTGTAATGCCTTTTGGTGTAACTAATGCACCTGGAGTATTTATGGAGTATATGAATAGGATTTTCCATCCATACCTAGACAAGTTTGTCGTGGTATTTATTGATGATATTTTGGTGTATTCGAAATCGGAAGAAAGGCATGCTGAGCATTTGAGAGTGGTTTTGGAAGTTCTACGAGAAAAGAAATTATTTGCTAAATTGTCCAAGTGTGAGTTTTGGTTAGAAGAGGTAAGTTTTCTTGGTCATGTGATTTCAAGAGGTGGTGTTGCTGTTGATCCTTCTAAGATAGAAGCGGTATCTAAGTGGGAAGCCCCGAAGTCTGTTGCTGAGATTCGAAGTTTTCTTGGTTTGGCTGGTTATTATAGGAAGTTCATTGAGGGATTTTCTAAGTTGGCGTTACCGTTGACGATGTTGACTAGAAAGGGGCAAGCGTTTGTTTGGGACTCAAAATGTGAAGAAGGTTTCCAAGAGCTAAAGAGAAGGTTGACTACTGCTCCTATTCTGATATTACCGAGTTCGTCGGAATCATTTGAAGTTTATTGCGATGCTTCATTGTTGGGTTTGGGTGGCGTGTTAATGCAGAATAAGCAGGTTATAGCTTATGCTTCGAGACAACTGAGGGTTCATGAGAGGAACTATCCGACGCACGATTTAGAGTTGGCGGCTGTGGTGTTTGTTCTGAAGTTGTGGAGGCATTATTTGTACGGGTCAAGATTTGAGGTTTTCAGTGACCATAAGAGTTTAAAGTATTTGTTTGATCAGAAAGAGCTGAATATGAGACAGAGGAGATGGTTAGAGTTTCTGAAGGATTATGACTTTGGTTTGAATTACCATCCGGGTAAAGCAAATGTAGTGGCTGATGCGTTGAGTCAGAAATCATTGCATATATCTATGCTAATGGTTAAGGAGTTGGATTTAATTGAACAGTTTAGAGATTTGAGTTTGGTGTGTGAGAGTACTCACAATAGTGTTAAATTGGGAATGTTGAAGTTAACAAGTGGTATTCTGGATGAGATCAGAGAGGGTCAGAAATCGGATGTGCTTTTGGTTGATAAGTTGACTCTAGTGAGTCAAGGTCAAGGTGGCGAATTCAGAATTGATGAGACTGGTATTTTGAAATTTGGTAGTCGGGTGTGTGTTCCGGATGTTACAGAACTTAAGAAGAGTATTCTTGAGGAAGGACATCGTAGTGGGTTGAGTATTCACCCTGGAGCTACGAAGATGTATCATGATTTGAAAAGGTTATTTTGGTGGCCGGGAATGAAAAGAGAAATTGCAAGTTTTGTGTATTCCTGTTTGACTTGTCAGAAGTCGAAGATTGAGCATCAGAAGCCGTCTGGGCTAATGCAACCGTTGGCTATTCCAGAGTGGAAGTGGGATAGTATCAGTATGGACTTTGTTTCTGGTTTACCGAGAACAAGTAAGAATTTTGAGGCTATTTGGGTGATTGTTGATAGATTGACGAAGTCGGCTCATTTCATTCCGATCAGAATGGATTATCCGTTAGAAAAATTGGCTGAGTTGTATATTGAGAAGATTGTAAGCTTGCATGGTATTCCGTCGAGTATTGTTTCGGACAGAGATCCTAGATTTACATCGAAATTCTGGGAAGGCTTGCAGAAGGCTTTGGGAACTAAGCTGAGATTGAGTTCTGCATATCATCCGCAGACTGATGGTCAGACTGAGAGGACGATTCAGTCATTAGAGGACCTTTTGAGAGCTTGTGTTTTGGAAAAGGGAGGTGCTTGGGATTGTTATTTGCCTTTGATTGAGTTTACCTACAACAATAGTTTTCATTCGAGCATTGGTATGGCGCCGTTTGAAGCTTTGTATGGTAGGAGATGTCGGACACCGTTATGTTGGTATGAGTCCGGTGAGAGTGCTGTGATTGGACCGGAGATTATTCAACAAACTACGGAAAAGATTAAGATGATTCAGGAGAAGATGAGAATTGCTCAGAGTCGTCAGAAGAGTTATCATGATAAGAGGAGGAAATCACTTGAGTTTCAAGAGGGAGATCACGTGTTTCTTCGTGTTACTCCGATAACTGGTGTTGGTCGAGCCTTGAAGTCGAAGAAGTTGACACCGCGATTTATTGGTCCTTATCAGATTTTGGAGAGGATAGGAGAAGTAGCCTATCGTATCGCTTTACCGCCGTCACTTGCGAATTTGCATGAAGTTTTTCATGTGTCTCAGTTGAGGAGGTACGTTCATGATCCGTCGCATGTTGTCCAAGTAGATGATGTACAGGTGAGAGATAACCTGACTGTTGAAACATCACCTATGAGGATTGAGGATCGAGAGTTGAAGCAGTTGCGGGGTAAAGAGATTGCCTTAGTGAAGGTAGCTTGGGGAGGACCAGCAGGTGGCAATGTGACTTGGGAGCTGGAGAGTCAGATGAAAGAGTCCTATCCAGAGTTATTTGCTTGAGGTATGTTTTCGAGGACGAAAACTCTTTTAGTGGGGGAGAGTTGTAACACCCCAAATAAAGAAAAAAGAATTATTTAATTAAGTTGATAATATAATTATTAATTTAATTAAATAAATTGGATTATTATTATTATTATTATTATTATTATTATTTTGGAATAATAATAATTGGAATATATATATATAAGTGGGAATAAAGAAAAGGGTTTCATTCTTAACAAAGAAATTTCACGTGAAACTCAGAGAAGCTGCAGAGAAGAGGAAAAAGGGCAAAGAGCCGAAAAGCACGGTTGAGGAACGGAAAAGCTAAAGCTTAGAGAATTGCCGGATTATCTCAGGTAAGGGGGGTTTATCGTCGTTTAATGGGTATTATAGAATAACATGTCATGGGTAGTGAGAAGCCGTTGATTTTAACCCTAATTGGAACTGTATATGCTGAAATTGACGTTGAATAAACCGTGTTAAAAACTGTAAATTGAATTGATAGTTGTGTGAGTCGAAAATGTTAGACCAGGGTACGAATCCCAATTAAAAACTTGAATCGGCGCTACCAATTTACCGGACGAATGGTTCTGTTTAGAGATGGTTGTAGTTGAGGAAACGGCCGGAAAACCTGTGAAACGTAAGCTAACGGAACCCTGGAAAACTCAGAAAAATCTGAGTCTGCGCGCGAGCGGTCGACCATAGGGTCGGCGTGCGCTGACCCGTGAGGCATGCGCTGACTGCATGCGTCGACGCATGGTAGTTTTGCGCCGACCAGTGAGCTAAGCGTCGACTGTATGCGTCGACGCATAAGGCTTTTGCGCCGACTCCCTCCAGTTGAGCAGAGTCTTTGCAGAATGGAAAAATAGTTGATTTTATGTTGTGAGTGCAAGTGGTAGCTGGCCTATCATAGTTAATTGTGAGGAATGAATTTATTAGGTTTATGGTTGTGAAATGTTGATGCAATGATGTTGAAAAGTTGATTTTTTAGTTGCCTTGTTGAAATTATTAAGTTGTAGGCCGATGAGCCAACGTTGATTCTAAGTTGATTTGTTGAGAATTACTGAGTTGTAGGCTGAAGAGCCAAAGTTGATTATGAGTTGTTCTGTTGAAAAGCTGTTGTGTGGCTGTTGTTATTATGTTGTTGAGCTTTCAAGTCGTACATGACATATACATTCATATGCATTAAGTCGGGGCTTTTGCTCACACCACGTTGGCCTGGATTGACAAAAATTATGGGGCTTTTGCTCACACCACGTTGGCCTGGATTGGCAAAATTTTAAGTTGAAAGTTGAAGGCTTATGCCTTGATGCCCACTAAACTGGCAATGATTTTAAGTTGGGAGTTTTGCTCCAAATGGTACCACATGCATGAAGAGTCGAGTCTCATTGAGTTGCATTTTATGTTGTTATTGAGTTGCCTTTACGTTGTGTTTGAATATGATAATTGAGTTGACTGTGCCGTTGCCTAATGCATGATATAATTAGGGTGATTAACGTGTAGAATTACTTAACATAACATGATAAATTATAATATTTGTTATATCGATTGAGGAACTCACCCTTACAGCTATATTTTTCAGGTAACGAGCAGTGAGTCGAATAGAAGCTAGTGCTTGAAGTCTAGTGTGGTTAGAGGGTCATGCTCTGATAGATGTAACATCGGGACGGGATGTTTGAATTGTTGAATAAATGTTAATTTTGATGAATTACAGATGTTGAAATATTTATCCGCTGCGTATTGTTAAAGAAGATTTATGTTGAATAAAATTGAGCATGACTGATTTTACGTTGACTTTTGTGAAGAAGTTGTTATGTGACACCCTTGAGATGTATGATTACTCTGATATGTATGATTTAATTGTTGTTATTTTATTATTAAACATTGGGGTATTTTAGAAGGGTGTTACACTTTCCGCTACTAGTTTTCTCTTTCTGCAATGCTTGTCATGGTGGTGCCGTTATATGATATTTTTTAAATTGTTATATAATTTTTCTAATCTTTCTTGCTTTCTTTTTGTACTCCGCATATATGGGACTCTGTTCCTAACCAACATACCCACATAGAAACCCCACTAAGCGAATTTTTCATCATAAATGTCATTTTTTCTTTCACATTTCTAATCCTATTGACGTTCTATTATGTGTAACAAATGATTTGTGTTGTTTATTAGTGTATGTAACCCCTTTTCAATGGGCTATCTTATCCAACCAGCGTACCAATCAGCACTGGACATATTAGATCTGGAACTTTGAATTTTTTTAAGGATACACTCAAAAAGGCTTCGAAAGGAGGAGAAATGTTTTATGCATATGCTAATAATTACATTGGGTGTTATGTGGCTCAATTTGTTGAAGCATGTGTAGCTAATGAAAAATTTATTTATGTTTATTAGTGAACATCAATTACGTTGAAGGTTCTAAACATGTATTTATGTTGCTAAAGTATAAATACTTTCTATGTAAAAAGATGTTAATTGAAAAAGTAAATTTGAATATTGAATTGGATTGTGTTTCTAATTTGAAAATCTATGAGTACTATAATAATCTTAAACAGTTTGTTCATATAAGGAACCAATGCAAGTTTATGGATGAGTACAATGCCTTCTCAATTTAAGAAATATATAGATTTTTTAATTTTAGAAATATATTAGTTGTGGAATTACTTACGGATTAAATATTTTCTGCGAATTTACCTTTGGAATTACATGCAAGTTTTATCTTTTACAAAGTTATATAATGGCGTTTGTAACCGCCGCAATTTGCAATTTATGTAAGGTGACTAATCGTCACAACTTAGAATGACGTTTGGAGTGGCAGTTTTAGGAACCCTCGCAATACAGCCCATTGACACACGTTTTCGCGACAAAAACAAAACCGTCACAACTATAAATTTATGGCGGTTCAAACCGACGTAACTTACCAAAATTAACTGTCGCAACCTGTAAATTTTCTTGTAGTGAAATCACATTTCTTGTGTTTGGAAACTCGGTCGGTTGTTGTTGCTATACGTTTTAGGCTATATACAATGATTTCTAGAAGCAATAAATGCTAACTTTTATGAAATGTGCGATGGGTTGTGATTTTGGAATAATACCAAACATAGGCTAAGAAGAATACAAAGAGTTCTTATCCACTACAGGGTACTGCTCCAAATTTGTCTAGAAAACTCAAACTCCAAAAATAGATATTGAGTGTTCTCCTTCTTTCTTCATCCACTTGTTGATTGACCCTGACTGTAGTATTCTTTGTCTCTCCAAGTTTTAATAGAGATGCTAACTTTTGCACAAATAGAGATACATTTTCTGTGGCATAATTTTATTCCATGTGATATTCTAGATTAACTCAAGATCAAAATAGTGTTTATGAATTAGAATATGATATTCATCATTCACCGAGTAATCAATACGATCATAAGTCCATGCCCAATTATCAACAACATTTTATGTAAAAAAATGTTATTCATCAAATCACAACATCATGCCACCAACTTTTCCTCTTAGTTGAAAAATATCATTCACCCTCTTTATATAGGCCTTAAGACTCCCATCCTAATATTCACATTTCCATAATTGAAATATTATTGACTGTCGAAAACTCATAAAGTTGATGAAACCTATAACGCAGTCTGCATATCCTCTAGAAAAAAGTCATTTAAAAGGACTTTTCTTCTCTGCTACCCACTGATCGAACTAAACAATCATCTACCCACCGACCGCCATTCACCATTGTTCCATCATCGACTTTAGATAAATAACTTGACCATACTAACACCCAAATGTTTCTCTCTTAGCGACTATAGGCAAATCACTCAACCACACTAACACCCCATTGCTTCTCTCCTTAATACGACAACCATATACTCCATATTTTAGTGCTGGCACCTTGTTCCACAAACCATTTTAATTGACATGCGATATCTACCATTATTTGACTATCATGACTAAGTTGAGTTCTCTCACATTCTGAATATTCAATTAACCTACTTATCATCCGAACACACTTTATCTCATTTCATCCAATATTTTATCTAGTAAAGAGTCGAACCAATTAATTTTGTTCAAGGGAAGAAAAATTGAGTAATATTAACTATCATCACTTATATAAAGAGTGTCTTTTCACTAACATGAGAAACTTACCATTAAAACAAACTAATATAATTTAATAAATATTTTTTCAGAATAAGTTTTGCGCGGGAACTGTGATTGTTGTTGATTGATGTTGAACTTTTGAAGTGGCGGTATTGACTTTCGGTATGGTAGTGCATGGTAAACTTGTAGGATTAAGACTCTTTCCAAATCAACTAAAAAGTCTAAGATAAATAAAATAAAAAATAGGGATTAGAAATTGCACATTAAATTTTGCCTGCGTTGATTATATATGTTGAATAATTTCAATTGAAATATGCAGTTCGGCTCCCTAGAACAATATAATAATGTAAAATTATTTAATAAAAAAATATATAAGTATTAATTAAAATGATAATAGTATATATATATATATATATATATATATATATATATATATATATATATATATATATATATATATATATATAAAAGATAAATCAAATGACATAAAGGTGTCAAAGTTTAATTTGACACCAAATCTCAACCGTTAAAATGATTAATCAAACAATCATATTAAATGAAATAAAAAAATATAAAAAATATATGGTCCATTCTTTTCCCTAAAAAATAGGCTATATATATGACCGTTAGATCGAATGCTATTAACGGTTGAGATTTGATGTCAAATTAAACTTTGACACCTTGATGTCATTTGATTTATCATATATATATATATATATATATATATATATATATATATATATATATATATATATATATATATATATATATATATATATATATATATATATATATATATATATATATGATAAATCAAATGACATCAAGGTGTCAAAGTTTAATTTGACACCAAATCTCAACCGTTAAAATGATTAATCAAACAATCATATTAAATGAAATAAAAAAATATAAAAAATATATGGTCCATTCTTTTCCCTAAAAACTAGGCTATATATATGACCGTTAGATCGAATGCTATTAACGGTTGAGATTTGATGTCAAATTAAACTTTGACACCTTGATGTCATTTGATTTATCATATATATATATATATATATATATATATATATATATATATATATATATATATATATATATGATAAATCAAATGACATCAAGGTGTCAAAGTTTAATTTGACACCAAATCTCAACCGTTAAAATGATTAATCAAACAATCATATTAAATGAAATAAAAAAATATAAAAAATATATGGTTCATTCTTTTCCCTAAAAAATAGGCTAATATATATGAGATAAATCAAATGACATCAAGGTGTCAAAGTTTAATTTGACACCAAATCTCAACCGTTAAAATGATTAATCAAACAGTCATATTAAATCAAACAATCTTTGTAAGTGTTGAGAATATGTCAAGTGTGAGTAGTGTGGGTAATAGTCTCATATTGGTTGAGAATATGGAGACATGAACATTTATAAGTGACGGAACTCACCCACATATCACCTTACTCAATGTGTTGATTCAGATAACTTTGAAAAGGTTAGTGATGTAGAGTCAATGAAAGAAGTATGAGAAATTTTGGAGAAGTCGTTTGGAGGTGTGGAGAAGGCGAAAGAGGTGAGGTTACAAACTCACAAAAGGACGTATGAATTGCTTCATGTGGAAGACAATGAAAGCATAACTAATTTCTTCGCTAAGGTTATGAAACTGGTGAATCAAATCAAGGTATATAAAAGAGTCGAAAGATTTGTCAAAACTGACAAAGGAAAAGCTTCAAGGGACGCTTGAATCTCATGAACAAAGAATGACTGAAAGAGCTGCAGAAAAGTCGAAGAGTGATGTGGCTTTGCAGGCGCAATCATCAAAAGAAAGGAAAGGTAAAGGAAGTTGGAATGACAACAAAGGCAGAAGAGGTTACAACAATTCGATTGGTTGAAATCAGCAAGAAGAAAATTAGTTGAATCATAGAAAACCCTGGAACCAAGGCAACCAAAAAGGCGGTGATGCAGGTAGAGGAAGAGGTGGTGGTCGAAAGCCAGACAAGAGTCAGATTCAATGTTACAATTGTCAGAAGCATGGTCACTATTCTAGTGATTATCCAAAAAAGCAGAAGAATCAAGAAACTGATGCAAAGTTGGCGAAACATGAAGAAAAATAGATGTTACTGATGGTTACAATGAGAGACGAAGAGAGATTCAAGGACTAGTGGTACTTGGACTCACAATGCTCGTCACACATGTCTGGAAGGAAAGATTGGTTTGTCAACATAAAACCCTCAATGAAGAACACGATGAAATTGGCAAATGACAATACTCTAGCAGCTGAAGGTGTTGGTAATGTTCTGATTATGAGGAAAGACAAAAGGAGGTCAGTAACCTCAAATATGTTGTACATACCAGACATGAAGAGCAATTTGCTCAGCATATGGCAGTCAGTTGAAAAGAACTACAAGGTGTCGATCAAAGACAAGATGATGAGAGTTCTCGACTAAAATAGAAGGTTGGTCTTGAAGGCTCAAATGTTTCAAAATAGAACCTTCAAGATTGAGCTTAATGTGATGGAGCATAAGTGCCTTGCAACAACAACCAACAGAGATGAATGGATATGGCATTATAGACTTGGCCATTTAAATTTCAAAGACATCAGAGATTTGAAAAGAAGAAATATGGTTTCAGGATTACCAGAAATCGACATTCTAAACAAAGTGTGCGAAGATTGCGTGCAGGCGAAGCAACACAAGAACAATTTCAATAAGGATGTAGGAAGCAGGTCGAAGGCAATTCTTGAAGTCATATACTCTGGTGTATGTGGTTCTATACATGTGGAATCGATTGAAGGTAATCAATATTTTGTTGCATTCATAGATGATTTTAGCCGAAAACTGTGGGCTTACCTGATCAAGAACAAAAGTGAAGTGATCGAGGTATTTGCTAAGTTTAAATTTATGGTCGAAAGGCAAGGCGGTCGAAAGCTCAAGATTTTGAGGACTAATGGTGGTGAAGAATATGTGTTGAAAGACTTTGATGCATTATGTGTGAAAGACGGGATTATGCATGAGGTGGTGCCACCCTACACTCCACAACAGAACAGAGTCACAAAAAGGAAGAATAGAACCATCATGAATATGGTGAGAAGTATTTTGAAAGACAAGCATCTACCCAAAGAATTATGGGGAGAATTTGTGTCGACTGCAACATATATCTTGAACAGATGTTCGACAAAGAAGCTAGAAGGAATCACGCCAAAAGAATGTTGGTTGGGTGTCAAAACTAGCTTGAGTCATCTGAAGGTGTTTGGATATATAGCACATAGACATGTGCTAGATCAATTAAGAAGAAAACTTGATGACAAGTCGAGTCAGATGATCCTGATAGGATATCATTCGACTGGAGGTACAAGTTGTTCGACCTAGTGAACAAGCAAGTGATCAACAGGGACGTGATCATAGATGAACTTAAGGAATGAAATTGGACTGAGAATGTTAAGAAGGATTCAGTGAGAATCTTATACGATGAACCAGCTAGTGAAGTCGAAAGAGAAGTTCGACAAGAAGACATATGTGAAGTAGGCTAAAGCAGACCTCAAAGAACAAGGCACATGTATGCAAGGTTAAAAGAATGTGTGATTACATCAGATGATGTGTTCAATGAAGAAGGTGATATGGTACACTGTGCTTTATACACAGATGTCGAACCAGTCAATGCAACTGAGACATTGAAAGATTCGAAGTGGGTGAAAGCAAACGAAGAATTGAATTCAATCGAAGTCAACAAAACTTGGTCACTTGTCGAATTGTCCAAAGACAAGAAGGCAATCGATGTGAAATGGGTATACAAGGTGAACCTGAATCCCAAAGGATAAGTGACTCGACACAAGGCGAGACTTATGGCGAAAGGATTTCTTCAGAAAGAAGGAATCAACTTCGACGAAGTTTTTGCACTTGGATCGAAACAATCAGGTTGGTTGTTGGTCTAACAAACATGAACAACTACAAGATGTGTCAGATGGATGTGAAATGTGCATTTCTGAATGGCCCATTAGAAGAAGAAGTTTATGTTGCACAACCAACTGGGTTTATGAAACAAGGCGAAGAAAGAAAGGTGTACAAGCTCCATAAAGCCCTGTACGGACTTAAACAAGCTCCAATAGCTTGGAACAAGAAGATAAATGACTTTATAAGGGAGAAGGAATTTGTCAAATGCACAACTGAACATGAGTATATGTAAGAAGAAGCAAGATCAAATTACTTATACTATGTCTCTATGTCGATGACTTGTTGATAAAAGGTAGCTGCAAGAAGGATATCAAATAATTCAAAGGTGATCTCAACAAGGAATTCAAAATGTAAGATCTGGGTGACATTTCGTATTTCCTTGGCATCGAATTCTACAAGAGTGATAGAGGTTTGATGATGCATCAAAGAAGGGATGCAAGCGAAATACTCAAGAGTTTTGAGATACAAGATTACAACCCAACTTCAACTCCACCTGAGTCCAAATTATAATTGTTGAAAGATTTAGATGAAGATGATGTCGACCTAACCCAATATAGAAGACTTATTGCGTCACTTATATACCTTTGTCACACAAAGTCTGACTTAACATACAATGTAGGTATACTGAGTAGATTCATGCAGAAGCCAAAAGGTATCAAATCTAGCAACGGTGAAAAGGATACTAATGTATCTGAAAGAAACTCTCGACTATGGCATTTTTTTTCCTGCAGCTGATGAAGAAAAAGAATGCAAACTAGTGGGATACACCGACTCAAGTTGGTGTAGTGATGTTGAGGATCAAAAATGCACAACTGGCTATGTGTTTATGCTAAGTGGTGCACCAATTGCTTGGAGTTCGAGAAAGGAGTCAGTAGTGGCATTATCGTCTTCTGAAGCAGAATACATAACTGCTTCCCTTTGTGCATGTGAAGCAACATGGATGGTGAATTTGGTCAAAGAGATAACAACAAAGAGTCATGGAGCAATTATCATGAAGATCGACATCATGTTAGCTATCAATCTAGTGAAGAATCCGATAGCACATAGTCGAACAAAGCACATCAAAATGAGATTCCATTATCTTCGAGAGCAGGTAGAAGATGGGAAGATGAATTTGAAACACTACAGAATTGAGAATCGAATTGCATATATCATGACGAAGGGAATGCAGGTCGAAGTGTTCAGAAGACTACGAGTTATGATGAATGTAGATAGTTTAGACACGATGAATTAGGTGATGTGTTGAATTGTAATTCCTTGTGTCGAAGCAGGTTGCTCGAAAAAACAAGGATGTGTCGAATAACCTAGTATGTCGAGTTGTATTAGTGTGTCGAAGTGTCGAAGCATGTTGCTTTACACATGATTTCGACTTAGACTTATTTTTAGTAGTGTTAACTATTTTGGACTTTTATAATTTTGATTTTTGACTAAGGGAGTAAGCTAACCTAAATCTATAAATAGAGGGAGTAACCCCTATTCTTAAAATAACTCATAACATTGTATTCACAAAATTTTGCAGTTGCAAAGTGTGGGCAAAGAGAAAACTCTACAGAAAATATTTTTCTTATTCTCCAACATTCTTTTCTTTCTTTCTCAATTGTTCTTTTCTTTTAATTGTCATTGCGTGGTTGATAACAATCGTGTTCATCAAGATTGATAGAAATTCTTCATAGGTTGTGGTGGATTTCCAACAAATGGTATCATGAGCCTTTGGTTCGAGAAATGGACCGACTTACTTGTATCGAAAGTTAACGGCGCCACAAAGGTGGTGAGTAAGAAACATTCCGTTGAAGAGTGTCAATGACGCCAGGGTGGTGAGTAAGAAACGTTTCGTGCGGTACAATAGTATTGTGGAAGTAAGAAGAGCTTTCACTTGAGGGGGAGCATTGTGGACTCACACTTGGGGGGAATATTGAAAATATATCAAGTGTGAGTAGTGTGAGTAATAGTTTTACATTGATTGAGAATGTGGAGACATGAGTATTTATAAGTGAGAGAGCCCATTCACCTATCACCTTAAGGTTTTGGGTAAATATGTGGTGTGTCTCTCACAAAGATGTTGCTCAAAAAAGAAGAAATTCCACAATGTTCAATGCTCCATAGTGAAAAACTCTCCAACAAGTAATTGCATGTTTTTGTTTTTCGTTCCTTTATTTTTTTTAGTATAAAATTTTTAAATGTTGAATTTCATTTGATTTTAGTCTCTAAAGTTAAAATTCGTTGATTTCCTACAAATTTTTCTTCAAATTCGTATGTGGATTTTAATTTTAATACTAAAATCAAAAGAATTTTAACATTCTAGAATTATTTAAAAAATAAAATAAAAAATAAAAAATAAAAAATAAATCAATTTATAGGAATAAAAAAAGTATTTTAGCCTATATATATCAACTGAAATCTTATAAGAAAATAAAAAATAGAACCGTACTGTTTTTTTCTCTCTTTTTCAAAAACAGTTAATTCAAATTCAGTAAAGAAATGTGTTTTAAATTAAAATGAGTTAATTACAGCAATACTAGTATTATATATTCATGCGTTAAAAAGTGGCAAGGATGTCTCCGTCTCGTTGACGCTGCCCCCAACAACTCTTTATCTTTCCCGCGTCGTCACCGCCGGGTACTCCTTTTCATTTCAACAACAATAATATTAGAATGTGCTTTTGTGTTATAAACTTACTTATAAAGAGACAAAAAAATATATTTAAAATTAAATATATTTAAATTTATATATATTGGCTCGCACGACTTTCAAAAGAGAAAAAAAAAAGCAGGAAAAAAAAATTGCTGTCGATGTACAACATTGCATCAAGTTTAGAATTTAAAATATAAAATAGTTGGAGAAAAACAAAAAAACGCAAGCCCAATTTGGTCATTTCCTCCTTCTTCACTACCACCTTTTTTTTTTCATTTTCAATTTCTTCACTAATTTTCTCTTCATTCGTCCTCCTCTGACGCTTTCACAGTAGTGTCTGCACTCACACCCAAAGAGCCATAACAAACAAGAGAGAGAAAGAGAGGAGAGAGAAAGTAGAACCCTAGAGCCTCCGTAGAGAGTAGACACCAACATTTCCATGGAAAGTGTAACGCATTCTCGCCAACCGAACAAGGTATCAGTCACGCTACCCAAGAAAATCACCAACGGTACTTTCTCATCTACCAAAACTCTATACGACGACGTTTACGGTGGTCCACCGAAGTTCACCGCCTCCTCTATCTCGCCCCGCTTCGAAGACTACGGCGAGATATTCTCGAGCTTCCACGCCGCTCGCTCATCCTCCATTCCGGTGTTGGATCTTCCGGCGGTAGACGCCGGCGAGGTCTTCTTCGACTTCCGTCGTAACGCTTTTGACTATGCTGAGGTCTTCGGAGGCTCCGGCGGACTGGACTTTTGGTCTTCGTACGAGGACTTGTTTCGTGAAGGTGACTATGATGAAGAAGAAAAAGAAGAAGAAGAAGCCTGGTATGTATGAATGAGATCGAGGTCTTAATGTTACCGTTTGATTCGGAGTTTTGTGATGAAATGTATAACGGTTTTGTTAAAGCTAATTGCAAACTCTTACCAAGTGTTGTTTTGACTCTAGTTGTAGATAATTATTATAGTCCTTGATTTTAGTTTCGTCCTTGAGCTTGAGTTGTTTAAGTTAATTGTGACGAATCTCACCGTTCATGAGAAGTAATACAATGTGAAAGTTGGTGTGTGGTTAAGGAACAACGGTTCTCTGCTTGTTTCATGGAGGGCTTAGTTTAGGTTCTATTCAATGGACTATTTTCATGATAAAATTTGTTGTTCTTTACTGGAAAGTGGAAGAGGCCACATTGTTTTTGAATACCCGGAAAAAGAGTTGGAGATTATCGATTTGTAGATTAACTAGTGAACTTATTAGATTAACTAGTGAACTTATTAGATTACGATTTATATTCTTTATGACACTTGTATAATCTATAACGGGAGTAAAATTTCTTTGTTACGTTATTCTTTTTAATCTTTTGTTTTTCTTTGCTCTCAATTCATATTTGATACAATGATTAGATTATTGCGTCTTCTATCTATTTTTTTTTGTTAAAATTTATTTTAATCTACTGGAGTTGGAATGTGAAGTTGTTTATATAATCATATTCTTCCATCATTTGTAGGACTTCAGTAGAAACTGATTCATTTTCGGGAGACTTGGACCATTTTGGAAGTAATGTAGGCGTATCAAGTGATGGTCTCTTCCAGTCCATTGATGGAAATACAGAGTTCAACATTTCGTTTCATAAGGTCAATGGTACAAGCAATGAAGATATGTCAAAGAGGAAAGCTCACATAACTCAGCTGCCTGCTGTTCCTGGTGTCACTCATGTAGTTGATGAAACCAAACTATTTCATAGGACTGATCCATCCTTGCAGGTTGTGGATGACATTGACCTTGATATGGAATTTAGTGCAGGCAGGGGAAAGAGAAACCATCATAAGAAAATGATGTCGCGTCCCTGTAATGTTACTTCTGGTGAACAGATTCTCCGTAGTGATCTTGATCTGCATGATGGATACGACAGAAATGTTTCTCATTCCAGTGAGATGTTCATAACTGTGTCTGACGTCAGCCTCAGAACCATACCATCTCAATTGCCACCTCCTTGCCGGCCACCACCTTTATTAGATCCAAGCAAGGGATACACTAGTGAATCTCATTCCAACAGTGAGCGAATTGATTCTGAAGATACTTTTGGTGACGGTTCACCACCTTTCTTTGATGTGGAGGTTGATATTAATTCGTCTGCTTCTGTTGTGAAAGAAGCCACATACAGATCAGAAGCAAAAGTTAGGACTGTAAAAGATTTGAAGGGGAGAAAGAAGAGGGGTTCTGAAAGCAGCATAAAATCAACTTTTGATGTAAAAACAAATGAAACAGAGATGAGTGAGAATATAACTAGATTTAATAGTTTGAATGATGAGAGAGTGCTGGCTACTTGTGATCGAAGATCTGGCAAAATAAAAATTTCTGCCACAGATGAAAGGCAGAAAGATAGGAAGGCTGCTCCAGTAATTTCAAAACCATTAGAAGGGAAAAAACATTTAAACTTGTTCGAGGAAAAGCACATGAAGGAATCCAGGCCATCTCAAGATTCAGATCAAAGTATTGAAGTTGGGACATGGAAAGAAGCAGATGAATTTATTGAATTGGTGGGAACAGAAGAATCTCAAAAGGTATTTCTTCCCATAAATCATCCCAAGTGTTTGGTGCAAGATGCCAGAACATTTGAGCATTGGAGGAAAGAAGGAGAAGCATCTAATATCCAAGAAGAATACAAAAAGGTAAAAGCAAGTTTAGAAAGTTATCAGCCTGACGAATACAAAAAGAAATCTAAAGCAGAAAGAGGGGCTTATGAACAGGTAAAAAACATTAGGAGATCTAAATCATCTAGTGTGGAATGTAGACAGAGAGAGCCTGTGAGGAATGACGAAATTACTGAAATTTCTGAGCTTGAGAAGAGCGAGAAGATAAGAATGGCTAGCCAACATAGAAAAACCGAGAAGAAAGCAACTAAAGCTAATCAAGTGGAAAGTGAGATATCAAAAGAGGTTGATGGACAAGAACTAAGTTCAGTTCAGTTTAGCTTGAAGCTTAAAGAAAATGAGAAGAAACTAAAACAGAATGGAGAGCTGCATATGGGTGTGAAAAACCACAAGCACTCTCAAATAGTGAAAGAAAATGAAACATTTCAAAGAGAAGCTTTTGCTCCTGAAGCATCAGAGGGTGAGGAAAGAGTCAAAGATTCTGAGGAGCTTGAGAAATTTAATGGAAGATCAAATCAAGCTATTAAGCTGGATAAGCCAGAAGAGAATGTAACTTGCGCTAGGGAAAATGAAATCATCTCCGAACAGCATATACAGAACAGAAGTGGACTCCAAGAAAGCCAAAAAGGTTCTTTTAAAAACAAAGGAAGTAGTGAAGGCCAAAAGCCTGCTCATGGGCGGGTAGTGAATGAAACAAGGCTCAGAGAAGAAGACTTTGAATCAGGTTTGAACAAGACAAAAACTGAAGTGGCATTTGAGCGCAGGACAAATGAAGCATGTGTAGAAGATCAAAGTAAAGAAAAATTCAAAGTGGTTTCTAATGAATATGGAAAATCAAATGGACTTGAAGAAACAAGTGAGAGCGAAGGGACTTTGAAAGTTCGGAAACAAGCTATAGAGCTAGAAAGACAAAGTGGAAATGAGGCTCAGATGAAACAAGAAACTGAGAGTATTTCAAACCAAATATCTGACAGGGAAGCAGCTTTAGGTATATCAAATGAGAATAGTCACTCCAAGCAATCTGAGAAGATACTCGAAGATGCTGGTAGGATTGAAAAAGATGATGGGTTTGATATAGCTTTGGAGCAAATGGAAGTGCATAGAGAATGTATGAGCATGGAATTTGCTAAAGAAACCAATGAGAAATGGAAAGCACAGCATGGCGAAAATCTTCTGGCTGCGCATTCATCCACCCTTCATGAAGAAAATATTGGAAAACCGGGGGTATCTTTAGAACCTTTCGCTGATCATGAAGTTGGAGAAGCCAGAACTGACTGCGAAATTGGTGGAAGGAAATTGGAAGAGGTAGGGGTAGAAAAAATAATAGCTGGCGAGAAAATAACTTCTTTTGAAATATCCCAAGGAAAAGAAGAGGTTTCTGGAACACAATCAGGAAAGGTAGATTGTAGCATGAGGCACACCAATGAACTTTGTTTTAGTAGTGAACATGTGTGCACCGAGAAAGCTAAAACAGTCCCTCAAATGGAATTTGATTCTAGAAGTCAAGAGATGAAAATTGCTCATGAATGGGGTGAAAGCAAAACGATTAAACATCATGTGAATGTTGCACTAAACCAGGAAGGAAGTAGGAACCTGAAGTCGTCAAGCCAAGTGAACACATGTAATGATTATAAAAGAAGTACAATAGTGGATAAACCTGCTGCAGTTCAAGAAGCAGTAGATGTCCACAACACTTCCCAAAGGTCTCATATAGCCCATTCCACACAAATTAAAGAAAAGTGTCTTAATGAAACTCCTGCCTCAGTAGAGAAAGGTGCCGAAAAGCTGAGAATAGAAAGAGAATTAGAAAAAGAACGCCTAAGAAAGATAGAAGAAGAGGTGGAGAGAGAAAGGGAAAGGCAGAAAGATAGAATGGCTGTTGACAGAGCAATGCTGGAGGCTGAGAGAGAAAGGGAAAGAGAAAAAGATAGGACGGCTGTTGATAGAGCAACTTTTGAAGCCCGTGATAGAGCATATGCTGAAGCCCGCGAAAGAGCAGAAAGGGCTGCATTTGATAGAGCAACAGCTGAAGCTCGACAAAGAGCACTGACTGAGGCCAGGGAAAGACTTGAAAAGGCCTGCGCTGAGGCTAGAGACAAATCGCATGCTGAAAAAGCAAATGCAGAAGCCAGATTGAAGGCAGAACGTGCTGCTGTTGAAAGAGCAACTGCAGAGGCTCGAGAGCGTGCAATGGAAAAAGCAAGGGTTGAGAGAGCTGCATTTGGGTCCAGAGAACGATTAGATAGATCTGTATCTGATAAATTTAGTGTTTCATCCAGAAATGATGGAAGAATGGGCTCCTCATCATCTGTAAGTATCGTCATAAATCTGCAAGTGATTAAATTGCATAATTGCCTGAATTTCTGATGAACGGAATTGCAGGATATACCTGATCCACAGTTTCACAATATCAGCTCTGCCCCTGGTTCCAGACATCCATATTCAATTTATGGTGGTATGTGTCTGTAAACACCTCTGCAGTACTATACTTTAAACTATTGATGAACGTTTTACTGCATCCACCTGATTCAGACACAGTACTGACCAGATATTGTCTTTGTTTTAAGCTGCTTCTTTTTCTGAGAGATCTGAAGGTGAATCAGCTCAGAGGTGTAGAGCTAGACTGGAGAGGTGTCGTCGAACAGAAGACCGTGCAGTAAGAACTCCAATCTTGTGATATTAGTGGCATGCAAATTGTACTTGTAACAAAATGATCATAACCATGAGTTTCACGGAAATATTATTAGGCAAAAGCTTTGGAAGAAAAGAACATGCGTGACCTTCTAGCTCAGAAGGAGCAAGCAGAGAGAAGTGTAACCATCTATACATTTGTTTTTTAAGGTTCTGAATTATTGTCCATGTTTCATTGATTGTTGAATCTGATACTCTTAGCAGAGATTAGCGGAGACTCTGGATACTGAAGTCAGAAGGTGGTCAAGTGGAAAAGAAGGAAACCTGCGTGCATTGCTTTCAACCTTGCAATATGTATGTGTTCCTATGCTGAAATTTTGAAATAACTTCGCATATGCTTCTCGTCTCTTCGCTTACCCCAACTTTTTATGCTCGCAAAGTAGGGAGTGACATTTAAAGGTCCAGTAAGAGTCTTGAACGGATGAATTTTAATCAATTGGTTGCTTAATCCTGTTTCCTGATATTCACGACTCCCTCCTGTTCTCATTTTTTTTCTTCCTGTTTGATACCATTGTTGGTGTTTTGAGGCTATACGTAATACATGGCTCTTTTCTAATTTTTGTACTTTGTCAGATCCTTGGGCCTGATAGTGGGTGGCAGCCAATCCCACTCACTGAGGTAATTACTTCTGCTGCTGCAAAAAAAGCCTACAGGAAGGCCACCCTTTGCGTCCATCCCGACAAATTACAGCAACGTGGAGCAAGTATTCAACACAAATACATATGTGAAAAAGTCTTTGATCTCTTAAAGGTTTGTTTGCCATGCTATATTTGTAATTATCTATTTTAACCAAAGTGCATATGCAATTTGGCTGTGGTACTATTTTATATCAGAGATGTATAAGTTTTACTGCAGCAAAGCATAATGCTTTTGCAGAACTTGAAATCTATTGGGTACGCACGATCACAAACATATTATACCAGCATAGGAAACTATGCAGAAACAGAGGCACATAGACACATGCTAATCTCCATTTTACTAAACCTCTTATCCAAGCTTGAATGATAAATGCTCGTTCATCAGGGATTTGTTATTTGCTTCTTATATTTAGCATGTTGGTCTATTCGATATCTCTTTAATTAACTATGACATATCAACAAAACAAGGAGCATTGCCTAAAAATATAACATTCAACTCGAATAAAAAATATAAAGAGAACTTTTAAAACCTAATTATAGAATATAAAATATAATAATACATTTTGTGGATATTGGGCAGATTAAGTTTGTTCTCATTCTTTGCATTCTGACTAAGTTAATAGATAAAAATACCACTCATTTTTGTGTGTGCTCATGTTGTTTGACTATGAATCCTATTGCATCAGTATTGTGTAACCATTTTATCGGATGATAAAACAGTGTTGTTGAAAATCCAACATCTATTTATTAGCCATTATCGTCTACCTCTCATTCAGCATTATTGTCTTTTTTTTTTCAGGATGCTTGGAGCAAATTCAACTCCGAAGAAAGATAGTACACTCTGTTCTTTTTCCGAAGAAAGACAACACTCTTTTCTTTTTCTGAACCTGCCCTCCTTTGCAAGCTAGTAGTTCTCTTCCTTGTGGGTACAGCAATCCACAGTCGAATACCCCTTTGCAAGCTAGTAATTCTCTTCCCTGTGGGAACAGCAATCCACAGTTGAATACCTCAGTAATTATTTTATCATAGTCCACGTTCTGTAGTAATATTTCTTAAATATTTAATGTAAGAAAATATTAATCCCACGTGAGGCAAAAAATTAAGAAATTCAAGTAAATAGATAGGGAAAACATATTTATGACTCGGTTGCATTTCAATTTGCAAATGTTGTAATTTTTGGTGGATGTCACGGATTAGTTTAGCAACACAAAAATTGTTTACTATTTCCTTGACACCTTTTTATCCTTGCTGAACTGAGAACGGACTGCTGAGTGAATGGTCTACACATCTGTTAGCGTTCACGTTTGATAACTCATAATCATAAACTAATCTGCTCTATATGGTATCATCTATATGGCAAAAATAAGTTTGAGGTCATTTATAAATTAGTTGATAATTTGTACTAGTTTATAAGTTAGTTGAAAATTTGTAGCTTCAAATCATTTAAAGCTAAACAGTGCACATAAACACAGTTTTTAATATTATTCTCAGCTCGCTTAGAATTTTAAATGAAATTTGTTTGGTTTAATTTTTTTTAGAGGATGGGGGAGAAAAATGGATTAAAATATCTCGTTGAATAATTTTTGGTTCCCCAGATTTAGGGATTTGGATGGAAGGGAAAGAGTGTTAAAACACAATTTAATAATTAAGTTCTAGAAATAATGAAAATGTTGGGTTTATAAAAAAAATTAGAAATATTTGATATTTTATGATTTTAGATGAATATGGGGTATCAATACGATTTTAGATAAATAATATATCAATGTTACTATTTAACACTCTTTTCTTCGTCTTAAAAGAAGATATGTCGACCTAAATCTTCTCAGCACTCTTTTCTTCGCTTTACGTCTCCGCTTTCCCTCTTCCCTCAAAATGAACCCCCTATGTTATCGAAATTCCTTTTCGACGAGCCAAATCAACATCCACGTTATCACGTCGAAATCCCAGCTAACACTTTGCTGGATGAATTTGAGCACTGAAAAAGCATATGATTTTGTTCAAATGAGATATTAACAGGTTTGCACCCAAGCAGTCCATTTCAGATAGTAAGTCAAGAGTGTACTTTTTTTAGCATAGAAAAATACTATGATTTGATCTAGCTACTTTAATACCCAAAATATTTTTTATTTTCAATTTGCTTCATCTCAAATTCAAAAGCGAGGTGTTTTTTCAAACTAGAAGTTCCATCTTGCTCATTTTGTATAACTATCATATTATCTACATATATAATCAAGGCTATAATTTTACATTCTCCTTTATTAAAAAATAAGGCGTGATTAGAGTTACTTGTTTTATAGTAAAAACTTTCATAGACTTAGTGAACCTACCAAACCATGCTCTTGAGGATTGTTTTAATCCATATAGAGCATTTTTTAAACTTGAAAGCCTTCACTTCATTTGCATCTATCATACCTGCGGGTGAATCCATATAAATTTCTTCTAAAATTTCTCCATGTAGAAAAATATTTTTCACATCAAACTATAGAAGAGGTCGATCTTAGTTTCCTTCTAGTGACAAAAGTAATCTCACAGTGTTGAGCTTGCGTACCGGTGCAAATTACTCTTGATAATCTACACCATAAGATTGAGTGTAACCTTTAGCCACTAGTCACGCTTTAAATCTCTCAATAGTTTCATCGACTTCATGTTTAATTGTAACAACTCATATGCACCCCTGTGTTTTCTTTACTTTTGGTAGGGTCATAAGTGATGAGTCATAATGAGGTGGAAACATTCACATTGGGTCAAACACTCACCTATAACTCAAAGACTCACCCAAACAAGTGAGAGAGACATGACATATTCTCCAAAAACCTTAAGGTGAAAGATGCATGAGTCCTATCACTTATAAAATGCTCAACCTCCACTTTTCTAAGCAATGTGGGACTTAGAACTCACAATTTTTTCTCAATACAACTCACACTCGTGTCTCAATAATCTTTCAATCAATTGTGAGTCCATCCACTATGCTCCCCCTTAAGTAGAAGCTCTTTTATCCACATGCTTGTACTACCGTTGAAAGACACATTTATCTCATCATGAGCACTTTAATGGAACACGCTGCCTGACCACCATGTCATGTGGACTTTCGACACAAGGAGCCGGTCCCTTACTCAAATCACGACTATGGTACCATTGATGGGTCATCATGAGGTGGAAGCATTCAGATTGGGTCAAACACTCACCTAAAGTTCAAAGACTCACCCAAACAAGTGAGAGACACACCATATATTCACAAAAAATCTTAAGGTGATATATGTATGGGTCATCTCACCTATAAAGTGCTAAACATCCACTTTTTAAAGCAATGTGGGACTTAAAACTCACACTTTTTTCTCAATACAACTCACGCTTGTTTCTCAATAATAAGATCCCAAGTGTAATTTTTTTCTAAAGCTGCCATCTCCTCAACCATTACTTTGGTCCATCTTGGATCTTCCAAAGCTTTATGAACATTAATAGGAATAGAAGTTAAGGATAATTGAGATACAAATGATGGATATGACTTAGATAACTTACGAGATAACACATAATTACTAATAGGATATTTAATTTTGGATTGAAGATATGGTTCATATCTGACAGGAGGTTGACCACTATTAGAACGAGGTGGAAGATTATATTGAACAATGATATGTTCGATGTTAGGCATGTTGGTGCTCATGCAAACAAAGGTCAATTTCATGACCAGTTTCATGCAAATAAGAATCAACTTCAGAATTAAAAATAGGATCAACTTGATCTATATTTGTATTAACAAAGATAGGATCAGGAAATACCTCTTAAGAGCCAACTTGGTCATGTGGAAAAGATTGAGCTAGTTGATTATGATCAGAGGACATTGTATTATCTAAAGATGATGTGTCCATATTTAGCATTAGCTCACTATCTGTAGAGTGATCATCACAAGGTAATTTATCTACAAAAACTATTTTTTTTATGAAAAGTCAAACATACTAATATCATGATGTTGAGTTTCACTTATATTCCCCATTAAAGTGTAGAATCAACATAAACAAATTATCTTCATGAAAAGCTACATCTAGAAATATATGTATTTTGGATAGTGAATGATAAGCACAATAACATTTTTGAGTTGATCCATACCCAACAAAGACATATTTAATAACTCATCTTTCTAGTTTTGTTCGTTGACGTGGGTGTAAGCAAACATATATAACACATCTAAAAACATGAAATGGTAAATGAATGATGGGAGTAAGAACAATGATTAGACAACACATCTAGAGGTCTTCTAAAATTATGTACACTAGAAGGGGTTCAATGAATTAAATTTTGTACGAAATGGAGTTTCACAAATGAGAGGGAACATTACCATCTATTAGGAGTATTCTTGTTACCTCTAATATGTGTCTATTTTCCCTATCAGCCACTCCATTTGGTTGGGGTGAATAAGAACATGATGTTTGATGCAAAATGCCTTTAGAATTCAAGAACTCTATTAATTTTGTCTTAAAATATCCCCATCCACTGTCTAATCTAAAGGCCTTTATACACATGTTAAATTGTGTTACTATCATTTGATGAAAGAAACGAAACACATCATACGCATCACTTTTATGTTGAAGCAAATAGAGCTATGTTATCCGAGTACAATCATCAATAAAACTAATAAATAATTTTTTTCCATTATGTGTATATTTCGGGGAAGGACCCCAAACATATATGTGTACTAAGGAAAAAGGAAAAAACTACTTTCTTATTGCGTAAGGGAAAAATAGCACGATGATTTTTTGTCATTGCACTAAGTTTCACATAGAAAACATGAAATATTGCATTTATGTAATAACGATGGAAATAATTTCTTTAGATAACTAAAAGAGGGACCCAATCGTCTATGCCATAGTCAATTTTTTTTTTAATCTTGTATATGCTCAATCTCAAGATGAACGGAATCTCCTTTATAGGTTTTTGAATATTTTTCAAAATAATACAACCCTATGCTATATCTACCATTGCCAATCTTCTCTTTGGCATGCATATTATGAAAAATATAATGAGTAGGATGAAACATAACAACACATTCATGTGATTTTATTAATTTATTGTTAGAGATAAGATTACAATTTAAAGTGGTAACAAATAAGACACCATGTATAGATATGGAGGGTGAAAGGGTCACTATAACAACACATTCAGTAGGAGATTTAACTCCACTGACAATAATACTAACAATTTTAGAACAAGGAGAGAAATTAGTAAACATACGTGGATCATAAGTCATATGGTCAATGACACATGTGTCGATTATCCCATCACTATTGCTAGTAATACCCAAAAGATTAAGAGCATAGATAGATATCCCCGACTTGGTTACAAATCTGGAAGTAGTAGAAAGATGAACCTTAAAACCACCACTAGGTATCTGAGAATTTCTTGTTGAAATATAGTGAAGAGAAGGAAGAACCCCATCTTCCGAAGCATCACATAAAATATGGAAAATGTTAGTTGGGAAAAATATTGGAAAATCCTTTTAGTAAAATTGGAACTTCGAACCCCAACCAATATGGAGACATCAATTTCCTTCATCACTTTATATTTATTCGATTTATCTAAATCAGAGTACACTGAGGGAATATCTAAGCAAGTGTCATCTACCAAGGGATATGAGCAACATATTTCCTTGTTGATTATGAAGAGTTGAAACCCCTTAAAGGAGAAGAAACCAACGTCAGAGAGAAAGAACACAATGAGAAATTAGACAACAATGTCACAAACGAAATGAAAACAAAAAAGTAAGAGAAAAAAACTCATTCTAGTATATATAAGTAAATTTTCTTCAAAGAATAGAAGATAAAGAGACAAAGATCCAACAATCAAAATACAAAGATCCTGAAGGTTGCGTATTTACCAATAAATGAGTGTCACATCATCAGAGATGTTGTCATCAAAGTAATAATAACAATTAAAGTTCTTAGGAAATAATCATACTACACCTACTGATGGACCATCACCTTGCACACCTTAAATGACAGACATCATAGAATAAAGACGACATATTTTAAGGAGTTTTATTACGCCTTAGGAACAAGGAATATCAAAGATCAAGAACGAAAATAGAAGTTAATGATAAATAAACTGTCAACTAAAAAAACTTAAAAGTATGAAGATCAAAGGCCCACCATTAGGAGAGGCCTATATCACAATCCAGACCTCGACTTTGTTGGACCATATTCGAGGAGTGACTGTTCCCACATGGACCATCATACATGTTTAAAATGACCCAATAAAAGCACTGACGCATAATAAAGAAGACTCAATTATACCCTAAATTCTAGGGACCATTAGATCAAGGACAAGAAATCAAGAGACACAAAGATAAGTGTGCCTGAAGAAGATGATCATAAGACCAACCGGAAACACACGTAATCCTATCCTAAGAAAATACTCAATCCAAGTGAATGATTGAAGAAAGACCATTTAATCATAGAACAAATAATATACCGAAATTTGTTGCAGGAGACAACTATTCAACACAAGAAGGTTTTTGACCCCAAAAACATTAGAACAAGACTATAAAACAAAGGCAATAGAGAAAATAGAGAAAGATAATATACACACTTTTTTTTTCTCAATCTAAGAACCTCTTTTTTTTTATCTCTAATAGTTACTTAATTAGACATCGGAGTGTATGCAGTTACTACCCTCCAACGCCGGACCGAGACACCAAAATACGGGCCACAAGTTGAAGCACACCATCAAATCTAGATCAACATGTCTAGTATTGAACACCTCCCATATCCTCTATTTCTGGTTAGTTTTAAGAAAAACTTCGAATAATTATGAATGTTTTGATAAATAAATAAATAATTAATATCTTTAAAAAACTTGAAATGATGTAATATTTGGAAATAAGGTAGGAGTAATGACTACATACGGTAATATAACTATTATCTTTCTTGTGGTTTTTGTTCTCTACAAATTTGTGTTGCTGGAAGCAGTCAAGGTAATAGGTTGCTATCAGCTTGATTATTCAATAAATCACGGGGAAGATATTGAAGAATTTATTACTTGTATTTTGTATCTACCATCTACCAAAGTGGTCAAATATGAACATCCCACAAAAACCAACAATATAGGAAAAAAATGGGTCCACGTTATGAATAAGTACTATTTTCATCAAATTCCTTTCCTTTTCATTCATGTGCAAAGCAGTACATAAACAATACATTCTTGGCTAGAATCCAAGAGCACTTCTAACAAACTTTGGTGACTCACCCTCTACAATTAGAATACAAGTAATCAAGATCAAGTCATTGAGACTACATATTTAAATCAGTATATCATCATTCCAGCTGATCCTGTTCACTCTCAGAAATTTATTCCAATGCTTCAATGTGTCGTATGCAAGCAACACAAACACAAAAGGCAGATGCTGTTGAGTCTTAGGAGCAATTTGACTAAGAAAATAAAGATTTGTATATATACCACGAAAAAAACGTGAAATGTCATTTTCATATTTATATATAAAAATAGAGAGAAAGAAATCCATCTTTTTATGGTACCTTGAAAAAGTCAACATATATTGAACATTCAAAAATGTTACAATATTGTATTAAAAAATTACTAAGGTCCAACAAACTACTAGCAAGCCAAACTTGACCACGTAGAAGCATATATAAATCCATCCATTATGTTGTTCTTCTTCAAGATATCTCATCAACAATTCTCACCAACAAACACTTTTCTCTTCATTTCTTCACACGTTTAACATGTTTAGATCCATGAGTAGAGGTTTTGGAACTGGGAGGTATGAGAGGTTAGGGAAAGAATCTGCAACTACAACACTTTTGCATGAGGAGTTCAAGAGAAGTACAACCATGCCTTCTAAACCATCGTATTCTTCAACAAAAATGGTTCTAGGTTCAACTTTTAGGGATATAAAGCTACAAAGAAACCCTACAAAGAAGGGTAATAGTAGTAGTAGTAAGAAGAAGAGTCATCCACTCTTCAACTTCTTGGATTTTCGTAGGGAAAAGAAAACAACAGCTAGGCCTGAATTTGCAAGGTATATTGAGTATCTTAAGGAAGGAGGCATGTGGGATTTCAATTCCAATAAACCAGTTATCTATTACAACTGATATACAGCTTGCTTCCAGTGGATTAATTTCAACTTTGTATACTGAATGTTGTTTTTTGTGTGTAAGAAGTTGGTTTTGGATTCTCATATCATTATTCATCATTTGGATTCAATTGCAAACATGCTCAACATCATTGATCTTTATTCATTAGTTTCTAATAATTTGTAGAAATTATCGCAAATAATTTATACTATTGTATCTCGTGTATTATTATACGTACCTCTTTATTTGAATTTGATATTTTGAGAGGAAGTGATTTAGAGGATAAACCATTGATCATCATAAGATAAGCTTCTAGAGGATAAGTTTTTTTTTTTTATCTACAAAAGATAAAATACCAGAGCATAACAAATTTGTCTTCTATTAGAGGATTGAAGTGAGTTTTGTGTACTTTGACTAGAGAATGAAGCTGAATGATTTTTTTTTTAGGAAGTACAGTTTGATGATGCTTTGTCAGTTTCATTTTTGGATTATAGTATCAGACAATGCTGTGGACGTTCTTTCTAGTGTTCAAAGTGAATATTCATAGCGTATTTTCACACGTTCTTTCTATCTATCTATCTATATATATATATATACCACTACCCTTACAAGTCGGTTTTAAAATCATAGAAACTAAAATTACATATCATTGTTTTTCAAATAAATTTGGTTTAATAATTTATTAATTTCTACGCAAATCTACTAAGATTCCAAAGGATTGAGGAAGGCATACACATGAAGCGGAGAGGGAAGAACAATAGTAATGGAGAAGGTCGAATCGGGAAGTACCAGCCAACGAGGGGTTCAGAGGAGTGGCTAAGGTGTTAGATTTTTTTTATAAATCAAATGGATCGAGATTAGAATCGTGAACGAAATCATTTTTCTTATAAATATTTCAAGCAAACTCTCAAATGTCTTAGAGTTGAAATGAAGGAATATCCAGGATAATTCAGCCTATACTCGAGTTTGCACAAGACCGATGAAAACTCGAATGCAGGGAAGATAAAATTTGGAATTTTGTGTGAAGAGGATAGACTTTTGTGTAGTATTTTTCTGAATTCATAATGCTCAATTTATAGGTCAAAGTAGTGTTGTTTCACAAGGTTCCGACCCTTGATGAAATACACACTTTCAACAACACTTTTACCAAATATTGCACTGTTTCGCCTACAACAACACTTTTACCAAATGTTGCATTGTTTAGCCTACAACAACACTTTTATTAAATGTTGCAGTGTTTCGTTTACGACAACATTTTTACCAAATGTTGCATTATTTTGCCTACAACAACAGTTTTTAAAGACTGTATTGTTTCGCATTCTGCAACACTTCCCGAAGTGTTGCCTATTTCTGAATTCTAAATACAAATTGCCTACTGCAATTTAGAACGCGCTCAAGATTATTAATTGTTAATAATTTACAACATAAGGAAAATGAATGAAGAAGGAGAACACATGGTTATCATGTCGACGATGATTAAGTGGGTGATGTTTAAGCTGATAGAAGTAAAAGGAGAACTTATGCTGAAGTGACAAGAGTCCAAAACAACACTAGAATTCATACAAGAAGAACACGAGCAGGAAAAAAAATCACTATTTGCTTATCTAGAAATTAAAGTTGTAGAAGAAGAGCTATGAAGATTTGAAAGAGCATGCATGGGGAAGGTTGCATGTGTTGGATTTGTGAGATTAAAGCTCCTTGATGAGTCAATAAGGTTGTTGACTGAAGTCAGGTATGTACCTGATTTGAAGAGAAATTTGATTTCTCTTGGTGAATTTGACAAGAAATGATATGTTTTATAAGGAGAGAAAAGTATTGTAAAAGTCATGAAGGGTTCGAATGAAGTCTTAAGAGGCGTGAAGAAACAAGACTTGTATACCCTTGAGGCTGAAGTTTCTAATGGTTCTGCAGATGTTGCATCCACGAAACCTTTGTTGAAGACATAAATTTAGCACATGAGATTGGGCCATGTCAATGAAAAGAGTTTGGTCGAATTGAGGAAAAAAATCTACTTGGTGGAGACAAAGTCAAAAAGCTGAATTTTTGTGAACCATGTGTACTTGGAAAATCTTGCAGAGTGAAGTTCAATAAAGGCAAACAAATAACACATGGATCTCTTGATTACATCCATGATGATCTTTGGGGGCCTGCAAGGTGTCCATCACTCCCCAAACTTCTACTATTCAAATACATCATACAATTGCACAATTAGAGTAAATTAAAGCATGCATACACGAGGATATCACATTTACTTCTGCCAGAAATAACACATGCCATGGTCGCATACAAGTAACACGAATTATAAACCAAAACCAAATAACCAACATGCAAACT
The DNA here is from genome assembly GCF_024323335.1 of Lathyrus oleraceus. Taxonomy (NCBI): domain Eukaryota; kingdom Viridiplantae; phylum Streptophyta; class Magnoliopsida; order Fabales; family Fabaceae; genus Lathyrus; species Lathyrus oleraceus. The sequence continues at coordinate 213,521,743 of NC_066582.1, forward strand.
CACACAGCGGAATAACATCTCTCTTTATAAATGATAAATAGTGACGATTCCCCTAAATCATCTACCACAAAATATCGTTTTGGGCTCTAAGGCCACTCAACATCAAAACCAACATATCCAAATAACAAGATAAAAGAGAGCACAATAATATCTCTCAACATCAAAACAAATACAAATAATCCCATAAACTCAAGTGTTACATGACCAGAGCACTATAGACTACCTAGTCAAAACACAACAAGAACTAGCCTCCGAATCTAATCCTTGTGCGAAGCACCACTATCTCCGGTACCTGAGCGATGTCGCGATAGAACATCATTCCAACAGAAGGGTGAAAATTCAAATCATTATAGAAAAACATACTAATATGAAATGTATAATAAACATACATATATTATTAGAATTTGTCACGCTTCATACAAACATGCATCATATCATCTTATTAAAGAATCACATGTTTATCATCATACGACATGGCTTAACAATCCATAAGTATTCATTTCTAAATACTAAATGATGTACAAAAGTCATATTTCACAACATATCGATTTCATGTACATATTATCATCCATAATCATTTACAAATCATCATCAAATATGTATACAACTTTTACATGATTCCATAATGTATACAAGTCACCATTTCATCACATATATCACAAATATGCACACATATCACATCAACAACACATCAACAATTCATATCAAATAGATCACCTGAAATCCACGTATATGCATATATACCAAAATCATATCCACACAATCATATCACATAATCACACAAACAACAATTCACGCCGACACATGCGACTCAATGTGTGACTCAATACGATATGCATGTGGATCCCATCCGTTATCATTTTCGGCTTGCTGAGCGTCTCTCAAATAGACTAGATAACCACCTCTAAATCTCGATTCGGCCTTAAGCTTTCAAACCCCATTCGACGTTAGGTTTGAGACAAGTAAATAATCTACGCGAGATTACCCCACATTGCCTCTTTGATAGACTCATGCTAGTGTGAATGTGCAACAACAACAAGACTCATGCAATTAAGACGATCGTAACCCCTTAATCATACATAAGCATACCACATCCAACATTTTCACAACATACACCTAACATAACTTCAACCCCAAACAATACATCAAATAACATTCATCATCTCATCACAACACAATAACATAAAGCAAATAAGCCAATTCATGTTATTCATCAAATTCATCAATTCACATCATCACATACATAATTTCAAGTATTATGTTTCTTCATAAAATCCATCTAAAACCATCCAATACATGCCAAACAATAGAAAACATGTCATTCACATTCACCACACATACAACATACGTGCACATTAGGATTCTTTTGATAAAATATTAATCTACTGTTATCAAAATGAATATCACGTTATAGATAATATTCTTAGCTTCGTAACGATCCAAACGGCACCTCAAACGGAGTTACAGTTCAAAAGTTATTGAATTTACAAGTTTTTCGAAATGTTGTCAAAAACCAGAAAATTTGCTGTTGCCAAAATGCTGTAAAAAACCAGAAAATTTGCTGTTGGGAAAATGCTGCTGTCCAACACGATTTTTCATCATAAAACCACAATAATCCATCATTTTTAATGAAATAAATAGTTATACAACCTATATATATATATCATATAGCAACTATTATGATCATAGAAATAAGATTCTAAACTCCACTAATTTTCACCAAAATCCCAAAATCAATCATTTTCAAGTGAAACTCAAACATGCAATTATACACCAAATCATGTTCTATACACATACTCATCCATGGAATTCAATATAGAAACATCTTAGCATAACATAAACATCAATTTCATGGATTAAAACATAAACACATGTTAGGGTTTCTCAAAAATCAAAATCCCCAAATCCTAAGTTCATGATATCTAACCCACATACATTACATACATTATGTTTACCCATAACCACTTGAAATTCCACCCTTATCTTAGTATAGATGAAATCTCTAGGTCCTTCTTCTTCTAGTTTCCTCTTCTCCTCTTTCTCTTCTCTTCTCTTCTATTCTCTCTTCTTCTTTTGCTTTACAAAACTAACTCTAATCTCTAAAACCCTTACTATCTTTTTAACTCATAATGGGCTTAACCCACTTACCCACTCATTCTAAATAATTAGGCCCATCACTAGACAATTGCTATTTCTACTCAGAAAATTCAATTATTCAAATAACACATATATTCAAATAATTCAAATAATCTCCAGAACACATATATAATTAATTATCACACCAAATAATGATTAATTAAAATAAATACCTAATAAATAAATACGGAAATTAAATCGGGGTGTTACAACTCTCCCCCACTAGAAATATTTCCGTCCTCGAAAATTACCTCAAGCAAACAACTCGGGATATGAATCCCTCATCTGACTCTCAAGCTCCCACGTCACATTTCCACCAGCCGGTCCTCCCCAAACGACTTTCACCAAAGCCATCTCTTTACCACGGAGTTGTTTCACCTCTCTATCTTCTATCCACATATGTAATGTCTCCACGGTCAAATTATCTCTAACCTCAACATTATCTAATTGGACAACATGGGAAGGATCCGCAATGTATCTCCTCAATTGAGACACATGAAACACATCATGGAGATTAGCAAGTGACGATGGCAACGTAATCCGATAAGCCACATTACCTACTTTCTCGGAAATTTGATACAGACCAATAAAACGCGACGTCAACTTATGCGACTTCAATGCTCTACCAACACCCGTTACCGGAGTAACTCTTAAAAACATATGATCATCTACCTCAAACTCAAGCGCTTTCCTTCTCTTATCATGGTAACTCTTTTGACGACTATGAGAAACCTTCATCTTCTCTCTGATTATTTTAATCTTATCAATAGTCTATTGAACTATCTCAGGTCCAACCACAACACTCTCTCCAGATTCGTACCAACACAAAGGCGTCCTACACCTTCTACCATACAAAGCTTTAAATGGAGCCATACCAATACTCAAATGAAAACTATTGGTCTAGGTAAACTCAATCAAAAGCAAATAACTATCCCAAGCACCTCCCTGTTCCAAAACACAAGCTCTCAAAAGATCCTCAAGCGACTGAATCGTCCTCTCAGTCTGACCATCTGTCTGCGGATGATAAGCAGAACTCAAACACAACTTTGTACCCAAAACACGTTGCAAAACTTCCCAAAATCTCGAAGTAAACCTCACATCCCTATCTGACACAATGCTAGACGGAATACCATGCAAATTGACAATTTTCTCAATATACAACTTTGCAAGCCTCTCTATCGGATAATCCATTCTAATCGGAATAAAGTGAGCAGATTTCGTCAACCTGTCCACAATAACCCAAATAACTTCACAATTACTCGGACTCCTAGGTAAACCAGAAATAAAATCCATATAAATACTATCCTATTTCCATTCAGGAATAGATAACGGTTGTAACAAACCAGACGGCTTCTGATGCTCAATCTTCGATTTCTGACAAATCAAACACGAATACACAAATTCCGCAATCTCTTTCTTCATACCAGGCCACCAAAACAATTTCCTCAAATCTTGATACATCTTAGTAGCACCAGGATGAATACTCAAACCACTACGATGTCCTTCATCAAGAACCCTATTTCTCAAATCCTAAACATCGGGAACACAAACTCTATCATGACAGCTCATGATACCATTCTCATCAATCTGAAAATCACCACCTTTACCTTGATTGATCAATGTTAATCGATCTACCAAAACCAAATCAGATTTCTACCCTTCTCGAATCTCATCCAAAATTCCACTAGTAAGCTTCAACATACCAAGCTTCACTCCAAAAAAAGTCTCTTTACAAACCAAATTCATATCTCGAAATTGTTCAAGCAAATCCAATTCTCGCACCATCAACATCGACATATGCAAAGATTTCCTACTCAAAGCATTAGCTACAACATTCGCTTTTCCAGGATGGTAATTCAAACCAAAACCATAATCCTTCAAGAATTCTAACCATCTCCTTTGCCTCATATTCAACTCTTTCTGATCGAACAAATACTTCAAACTCTTGTGATCACTAAACACATTGAATCTCAACCCAAACAATACATCAAATAACATTCATCATCTCATCACAACACAATAACATAAAGCAAACAAGCCAATTCATGTTATTCATCAAATTCATCAATTCACATCATCACATACATAATTTCAAGTATTATTTTTCTTCACAAAATCCATCTAAAACCATCCAATACATGCCAAACAATAGAAAACATGTCATTCACATCACCGCACATACAACATACATTCACATTAGGATGCTTTTGATAAAATATTAATCTACTATTATCAAAATTAATATCACGTTATAGATAATATTCTTAGCTTCGTAACAATCCAAACGGCACCTCAAACGGAGTTACAGTTCAAAAGTTATTGAATTTACAAGTTTTTCGAAATGTTGTCAAAAACCAGAAAATTTGCTGTTGCCAAAATGCTGTAAAACACCAGAAAATTTGCTGTTGGGAAAATGCTGCTGTCCAACACGATTTTTCATCATAAAACTACAATAATCCATCATTTTTAATGAAATAAATAGTTATACAACCTATATATATATATATATATATATATATATATATATATATATATATATATATATATATATATATATATATATATATATATATATATATATATATATATATATATATATATATATATATATATATATATATATATATATATCATATAGCAACTATTATGATCATAGAAATAAGATTCTAAACTCCACTAATTTTCACCAAAATCCCAAATCAATCATTTTCAAGTGAAACTCAAACATGCAATTATACACCAAATCATGTTCTATACACATACTCGTCCATGGAATTCAATATAGAAACATCTTAGCATAACATAAACATCAATTTCATGGATTAAAACATAAACACATGTTAGGGTTTCTCAAAAATCAAAATCCCCAAATCCTAAGTTCATGATATCTAACCCACATACATTACATACATTATGTTTACCCATAACCACTTGAAAGTCCACCCTTACCTTAATATAGATGAAATCTCTAGGTCCTTCTTCTTCTAGTTTCCTCTTCTCCTCTTTCTCTTCTCTTCTCTTCTATTCTATTCTCTCTTCTCTTGTTTTACAAAACTAACTCTAATCTCTAAAACCCTTACTATATTTTTAACTCAAAATGGGCTTAACCGACTTATCCACCCATTATGATTAATTAGGACCATCACTATACTATTGCTATTTCTACTCATAAAATTCAATTATTCAAATAACACATATATTCAAATAATTCAAATAATTACCATAACACATAGTTAATTAATTATCACACCAAATAATGATTAATTAAAATAAACACCTAATAAATAAATACGAAAATTAAATCGGGGTGTTACAGCCTGCAAGGTGTCCATCATATTCAGGAGCAAGGTATTATCTATTCATATTTGATGATTATTCTATAAAGTTAGAAGACTAAGGATGAAACTAGAAGACTAAGGATGAAACTATTGAGAACTTCAAAAGTTAGAAGACTCTGGTAGAAAATTACATTGGTGGAAAGGTCAAAAGGTTGAGAACTGACAATGGCCTTGAATTTTGCAATGAGGCGTTCAATAGTTTTTGTGCAATCTCTGGTATTGCTTGGCACAGAGCTACTACAGGTACTCCTCAACAAAATGGTTTGGCTGAAAGGTTTAATTGGACCATTTTTGAAAGAGTTAGATGCATGTTGACTAGTGTTGGGTTAAAGAAGGTGTTTTGGGCAGATGTTGTTTTGACAATGAAATATCTAATAAACAGATGTCCTTCGATTATGTTAGATATGAAAACTGAAGGAGAATTGCGACCCAAAGCGCAGCGGAAATTAAAATTTTCTCCTTTAGAGATCCTTACGAATGGTCATGATCAGTGATAGAATATTTACCTCTTGTGATGATCGAAACCTTTGGTGCAGATCTCTTGTGACGATCAAAACCTTTGATGCAGATCCACGAAGCGATCACGAACGTTGAACGATGACAACGTCTCTACTCAGTCCACACGAACGGGTTCCTTCAATCTCAGTGCTAGCTGGTACGAATGAAGGCTTTGAGTGAGAGAGAGAGAGTGAGTGAGAGAGAAAACAAAAATAATGCAACCGCCAATTTTTGCTTCTGCACAAGGGTTCTATTTATAGAACCACTTGTGTGGGCTTCAAGCTAAAAGCCCACTTAAGTGTATTTTGGCCCATATCTTATAATATGCCCAAAATCACTTAAGCTCATGGTACCTTACCATATTTCGTATTCTACTCAAGTACATCGTACCTTACGATGCTCTATAACTCACTTAAGGGCACCGTACCTTACGGTATTCCTTAGTTACTCTATCTCTCATCAATCCGTCCTTTGTGTGTGACCCTGTAGGTTTTCGTGACGTTGGCAATTATATTAAATCACACATTTAACATAATAAACAGTGAGCGGTATCTAGCAACACATCACTGCTACCCAAGACACGAAAATGTCATGTGATCTGACAATTCCTTCTGTGATAATACTTATGTGTATAATTACCCTTTTGCCCTCATGTCTATATTGAACACAAGGCATAGACCGTGTCATCCTTGTCCAGTTCAATATTGGGCCCATAGACATTTATCCTGTTATGCAGGATGGGCAAATTCCATCTAGGTCACTCATGTCCCTCAGCATGCTTTGTGGAGTACCCATCAACTGTCTTTATGGTTATCCAGTTACGGACAACGTTGGATCAGCAATAAAGCACTCGACTCTACATCTAGGATCCATAGTGGTTTCAGGTTGGAGAGTGGAATACACTATTATCACCATGAGAATAACTTATGACACCTTGCATAACTTTCTATATAGTATTCTCATAGCGGGTCAATCCGGTATAAATATTACTCCTAATATTCATACCTATGTTTAAGACTTGATAACTCTTTATCCATGATCCATGAGATGTGATCATCAGTCTACAAACATAATAGTCTTAATGCTTTAATGTTATCCCACTTCACACTAAAGCTCGACTACGGATACTTTAGGAATAGTGTCCTTATGTTTAATGTGTTCTCATGATTAAGTCACACTTAATACATTAAACGGACTATCTATTCCAGGGACTTTATTAATCAACCATAATAAAGAGAATGCCTTTTATTATTCGATATAAGTACCAAAATGTATTGGCCTCTAGGGCTTACACCAACAATCTCCCACTAGCACTAGAGCCAATCAGGCATACCCCGTATGCCCATTGATCTAGTATGGCCATCATGCTTCTGCTGCGCAAGAGGCTTTGTCAGTGGGTCAACTATATTGTCAAGTGTAGGTACTTTACATATTTTCACATCTCCTCTATCTATTATCTCTCGAATGAGATGATAACGCCTAAGTATGTGTTTGGATCGTTGGTGAGATCTAGGCTCCTTGGCTTATGCGATAGCACCATTGTTATCATAATAGAGACCAATGGGATCCACAATGCTAGGGACTATGCCAAGTTCACTAATGAACTTTTGATCCAAACAGCTTCCTTTGCTGCACTTGAGGCAGCAATATACTCGGCCTCGGTTGTAGATTCAGCAACTGTATCTTGCTTTGAACTTTTCAAGCTCACAGCGCCACCATTTCAGCAAAACACATAACCATTGGGATCATTCATATTAAAGCGTCTTAGCACCTTGTCTATGTACTCTGACTTAGGCCAAGCATTTTATGATCTATCTCTATAGATTCTGATTCCTAATATATAGGCTGCTTCACCTAGGTCCTTCATAGATAAGCATTTCCCTACCCAAGACTTTGCTTGTTGCAGGGTAGGATATCGTTTCCAATAAGTAATATGTCATCTACATATAATACCAGGAATACGATCATGCTCCCACTAACCTTCTTGTAGACACAAGGCTCATCTTCGTTCTTGATGAATCCATATTGTTTTACTGTTTCATCAAAACGAAGATTCCATGAGTAGGTCACAAGCTCATCTTGATCCATGAGTAACACATCACCTTGATCAGATATCCATATATCTCAGGTAGGTGACGTATCCTGCCTGACCTACGCTGGTCTTGTTCTACTTGAGCAGGTTGCTCTTACACAACTACTTGTGTTTCCTGCTCCAATTCCTCCATAGGTGTGTCGATGCTTTGTGATTCTTGAATTTCTTCAAGCTCTACTTTCCTCCCACTGGTTCCTTTGGAAATAAAATTATTTTCTAGGAAAACTCCAGTTCGAGCGACAAACACTTTGCCCTCAGAAGGATTGTAGAAGTAATACCCTCTTGTTTCTTTAGGATACCCCACAAATAAGCATTTGTCAGATTTGGGCTCAAGCTTAGTTGAAATTTGTCGTTTCACATAAACTTCGCAACCCCAAATCTTCATGTAAGACATATGTGGTTTCTTACCACTCCATATCTCATATGGTGTCTTCTCAACCTTTTGGATGGAACACGGTTAAGTGTGTAAGCTGCTGTCAATAGTGCATGTCCCCAAATGGAGTTTGGAAGATCGGCGTGACTCATCATGGATCGGACCATGTCTAACAGGGTTCGATTTCTTCTCTCAGACACACCATTCCATTGGGGTGTTCCAGGAGGAGTGAGTTGGGATAGGATCCCACACTCTTTCAGATGGTCATCAAACTCTAGGCTTAAATACTCACCACCTCGATCTGATCGAAGAGTTTTAATATTCTTACCTAGTTGGTTTTAACCCGTTAGGTTTCACCCTTTTAGTATTAATGTTATTAGTAGGCATTTCGAGATCAAGGACATATAGTCCATTGCTCATTTGTGCAGTAGCATAGAATATATCATTCAAACAAATTGAGCAACAATTGTTCTTTATTATAAATGAAAAACCAAACTTGTCCAAACAAGAAATGGAAATAATATTCCTGCTAATAATAACAGTTCTCTAACTGAATTATAAAACTACTAGGTAAAGTCAATACATAAGATCCTACGGCTAAAGTAGCAACCTTTGCTTCATTGCCAACTCGTAGGTCAACTTCACCTTTTGCCAAATCTCTACTCCCTTTCAGCCCCTGCACATTTGTACAAATGTGAGAACCACATCCAGTATCTAATACCCATGATGCAGAAGTAGATAAGTTAATAACAAAAATACCTGAAGTTGAAGTCTCTACTCCATTCTTCTTATCTTCCAGGTACTTTGGGCAGTTCCTCTTCCAGTGTCCGGTCTTACCGCAATGGAAGCAGGTGCCTTCTTTTGCTATGCCTCCACTAGGCTTTAAAGCAGCAACGGTGGGTTTGGGTTTGGCAATTTCCTTGCCTTTCCCTTTATCACCCTGCTTGGTGGGCCTTTTGTTCTGTCTCTTTCCATTTCCGATCATCAGAATGGACTTCCCTTTTGACTTCATATTCTGCTCGGCAGTTCTTAACATGGCGAGCAGTTCAGGAAGAGATTTGTCCATATCAATCATATTGAAATTTAGGACAAATTGACTGAAACTATCTGGCAACGATTGCAAGATCAAATCAGTCGCAAGTTCCTTTTCGAGGGGAAAACCCAATCTCTCAAGGTTTTCCACATACCCAATCATCTTGAGTACATGGGGACCTACGGGGGCTCCCTCAGCTAACTTGCTTTGGAAAAGGGCTTTTGAAACTTCAAACCTCTCATGCCTTGCTTGCTCTTGATAGAGCAGCTTCAGGTGTTCGATCATATCGAACTCTGACATGTTCTCATGTTGCTTTTGCAATTCTGAGTTCATGGTAGCCAGCATGAGACAAGCAGTTTCATTGGCATCATCGACATGCTTCTTATAGGCATCTCTTTCTGCCTTAGGTGCAGAACTAGGAGGTTCCTCTTCAGGAACAGGTGTCTCCAAGACATACAGCTTTTTATCATGTTTGAGGACAATCCTCAGGTTTCGGTGCCAATCCAGAAAATTTGTCCCAGACAATTTTTCTTTGTCAAGGATTGATCGCAAGATGTTGTTAGAGGTGTTTGCTGTCATGGTTATCTACATAAGGATTAAGAAAATATAAGTATCATTGACATATTTAATTAGGCCTTTAATCAAATATGCTCCCACTATTTTACTCAAAACAAATGACCCTCATCATTTGATTCGGAAAATCCCGTTGGAAGATTTTCTAGTGGGTCGAGATCCATATTTCACTTCGTTCTAAGTCCGCGTAGGCGGATTACACAAAACTAGGTTATTTAGGTAGGAACTCCTTCCAATTGTATCTCATACAACTCTCGAATATTTCAGTTGGGTGAATAACTCCTTATTCCAATCCATCATATGGATTATTCCCAACTCTTGCTTCTAAACATATATATAATCTTATTATAATTTGTTTAGTTAAGTTTGACCCATTGTTTTAACAGTTGGATATTACAATTATCCCATCGCACCTTACTAATATATAGATCATGCACCTCGCGTAGGCGAAACCTACATTATCCATTACTAGTCTTGATGAGTGTTAAAACTTGGAAAGCATAAACTTAATATTTAGTTTGAGGGAATTGCAATTGTTATGATCTCACCGGCTTGTTTATCATATAAATCGTCTCTCACATGCATCAACATACATTCACATGCATCAACATACATACAAACAAAATGAAACAGTTATGGCCCCTAGCGCAATTGTTCTCCCAAGCCAATGAGAGAACCTAAGCTAACCTACAACGATCTAAGCTTCTCCAAGCAAGATCTTCAAGGTTGTCCTCCTTTAATATTGAATTCTTCTCTAAGCTTCTCCAAGCAAGATCTTCAAGATTGTCCTCTTTTGATATTGAAATCTTCTCTTTCTTCATAACATTGTCTTCATCTCTTTATTCATAACATTACATTCCAGAAGAAACTCGTTTTACATACGAGGGTTTGAGATGAGAAAAGAATTTACATTAAGAGATCAAAAGGAGAGGCACGACACGCAGGTCGTATTTAAAAACCCAAAACAAAATAAAGGACAACTAAGGCCATAACTGATCACCACAAGGCAATAATAATAAACACATTGTTATTATTAAATTTTAATTCCTTTAATTAATTAAAACCAAATTAAATTTCGGCGACCGATCACACTACGCAGAGTTAGCCGGGGTTTCCGCTGCCCGGTCAGCGGACGGTGGTTCCGCTGACCGATCAGCGGATGGGGTCAAGGGGCAGCGCCCTTGCGGGGTTGGAGGGGCAGCGCCCCTGTCCAAAATTTTAATGAACAATTCATTTGAAATGGACATTGTTTTTGCATCCACACAACTCTTGCGCAGGCACAAAACAGAGACCCCAAAATTTTTGACTCTGTGAGTGTGACGACCATCACAGGTGTGTGACGACCGTCACAGGCCATGTGAGTGTGACGAGCGTCACAGGACACGTTACGACCGTCACAAGTCAAAAACAAAAAACGCGTCCTTGTTACGACCGTCATGGGCGTGTTACGACCGTCACACATCCAATTTGTTACGCATGTTACGCTCGTCACACGAGCTTCACGCGGCCAAAATAACAGACTTTGAAACAGTCAACACGCTCGTCACACGAGCTTCACGCAGCCAAAATAACAAACTTTGAAACAGTCAACAGACGTGTTCCAAAAGCCCTAAATTCACAACTCTTTGACGGCACAACCCTTGCGCCGTCACCAACCCTAATGCGCCAATTTCAGACCGTCAAACACACCTCGATTGTTGATTCAGTATGATTGATCAACAGGTCATTGCTTCACCATACTAATGTCGGATTCCGAAGCAAATGACCATTGATCGCTCAAAGGAAAACAATCATTTAGTGTTCGAATGAACGAAACAGAAACAGTATATCACATATACCGTATTTTGCATTAGGATTACTTATATCATATATAAGTTGATCGGTCTCAATTGCGTAACCTATGGACGATCGATGTATCGCTGCTTCACCATACTAATGTCGGATTCCAAAGCATAGTCAACATCAATCATCCAACTTATACACTCATGATGCCAAATTTAATTGCCCGTTTAATTAATTGATTCTTTCTGTCTTTTAATCATATTAATACAGAAATTTAAACAGCTATCCGAGTCATGGTTTCGTAAGTGGCTCTGATACCACTGAAGGAGAATTGCGACCCAAAGCGCAGCGGAAATTAAAATTTTCTCCTTTAGAGATCCTTACGAATGGTCATGATCAGTGATAGAATATTTACCTCTTGTGATGATCGAAACCTTTGGTGCAGATCTCTTGTGACGATCAAAACCTTTGATGCAGATCCACGAAGCGATCACGAACGTTGAACGATGACAACGTCTCTACTCAGTCCACACGAACGGGTTCCTTCAATCTCAGTGCTAGCTGGTACGAATGAAGGCTTTGAGTGAGAGAGAGAGAGAGTGAGAGAGAAAACGAAAATAATGCAACCGCCAATTTTTGCTTCTGCACAAGGGTTCTATTTATAGAGCCACTTGTGTGGGCTTCAAGCTAAAAGCCCACTTAAGTGTATTTTGGCCCATATCTTATAATATGCCCAAAATCACTTAAGCTCATGGTACCTTACCATATTTCGTATTCTACTCAAGTACATCGTACCTTACGATGCTCTATAACTCACTTAAGGGCACCGTACCTTACGGTATTCCTTAGTTACTCTATCTCTCATCAATCCGTCCTTTGTGTGTGACCCTGTAGGTTTTCGTGACGTTGACAATTATATTAAATCACACATTTAACATAATAAACAGTGAGCGGTATCTAGCAACACATCACTGCTACCCAAGACACGAAAATGTCATGTGATCTGACAATTCCTTCTGTGATAATACTTATGTGTATAATTACCCTTTTGCCCTCATGTCTATATTGAACACAAGGCATAGACCGTGTCATCCTTGTCCAGTTCAATATTGGGCCCATAGACATTTATCCTGTTATGCAGGATGGGCAAATTCCATCTAGGTCACTCATGTCCCTCAGCATGCTTTGTGGAGTACCCATCAACTGTCTTTATGGTTATCCAGTTACGGACAACGTTGGATCAGCAATAAAGCACTCGACTCTACATCTAGGATCCATAGTGGTTTCAGGTCGGAGAGTGGAATACACTATTATCACCATGAGAATAACTTATGACACCTTGCATAACTTTCTATATAGTATTCTCATAGCGGGTCAATCCGGTATAAATATTACTCATAATATTCATACCTATGTTTAAGACTTGATAACTCTTTATCCATGATCCATGAGATGTGATCATCAGTCTACAAACATAATAGTCTTAATGCTTTAATGTTATCCCACTTCACACTAAAGCTCGACTACGGATACTTTAGGAATAGTGTCCTTATGTTTAATGTGTTCTCATGATTAAGTCACACTTAATACATTAAACGGACTATCTATTCCAGGGACTTTATTAATCAACCATAATAAAGAGAATGCCTTTTATTATTCGATATAAGTACCAAAATGTATTGGCCTCTAGGGCTTACACCAACAAAAACACCTGAAGAAGTTTGATCAGGACACCCACCAGATCTCGACAAACTTAAAGTATTTGGATGCATAGGCTATGCTCACATTAGGCAAGACAAGTTCGAACCTAGAGCTCTGAGATGCATATTCATGGGATATCCTAAAGGAGTCAAAGCTTATAGGATATGGTTCGTAGATCTAGGCCACATGAGGTGTATCACTAGTCGAGATGTAGTTTTTAATGAAGCTGAGATGACTTTCAAGAAAACTGATGACATTAGACGAAGTGCACAGACATTTGAAGAAGAGTTGGAACATGAAGACATTAATGTTGATGTGGAGCATGTCGATGCTGAATTGCGTATCCCAAATCAAGTCGAAGAAGAAGCACAAGATGCTGATGATACTGAGGAAGTTGAGGAAATTGTCAATCACTACCTATTGGAAAGAGATAGGTCGAGAAGAGTCATCAAACCACCTCAAAGACTTGGGTATGCATATCTCATAGCTTATTCCTTAATTTATGCAAGTGAGGTTCTAGATAAAGAACCTAGAGACTATAACGAAATTATGAGGAGTCGAAATAAGACTGAATGGATGAAGGCCATGGATGATGAAATGAAGTATCTTCATGATAAAAACACTTGGGAACTGATCAAGAAACCTGTTGGAGCCAGAATAGTCAGTTGTAAGTGGATTTTAAGGTACATACATGGTTCTCTAAACATAGACCTGATTTATGGTGGAGCATGTGGTGAAAATAGTAAAGCAGAAATCGAAGGGTATGTCGACTACGATTATGCAGGTTGTATGAATTCTATAAAATCTATTTTTGGTTATGTGTTCACTATGTTTGGCACAACAATTAGTTGGAAAGCAACACTTCATAAAGTTGTTGCCTTATCAACCACTGAAGTGGAATATATCGCCCTCGCTGAAGTTGTGAAAAAAACATTGTGGCTTGAAGGTTTTGGTAAGGAGATGAAACTTCAAGGTCGAGTTATCACTATTAAATGTAATAGTCAAGGTGTTATACACCTGTCGAAGAATTCATCCTATCATGAGAGAATCAAGCACATCGATGTAAGGCTTCATTTTTTCAGAGGGATAATCGAGTGCGGAGAAGTCAAAGTGCTGAAGGTAACCAAGCACATCGATGTGAAGTTTCAAGTTTTTCCACTGTATGCAGTTGTCATACCCTCAAATTTTCCCTACCCCATATCATATTCTTGAACCCTAAACCTTAAGCATACATCTCATACATACATCTCATATGCATTTATACTTAATGGTCACAAAACTCCACAAGCCCAAGGCATGGGGTTCATATGCAAAGCCACATGATCATCTGGTCATGTTAGGGTGTGCCCAAGCCACATTAACCCTAATATCATCCCCAAGCATCCCACAAAGCTTGTAGGATCATTCAAGACATCTCACTCACTCGCCAAGTCCAATCTGGGTGGTGAGTCCCCTTTGGAAAAAGCTTCAAGATTCATCTGGACACCCAAGGACCAAACCCTAGCTCTTGACCTTCCTTTTGGCTTGTACAAGTCATAATTCACCTTGTATCTTGACCATGCCATCAAGTACCCCTCAAATCCAAAGTTTGTTCATTCCCCATGACCTTTAACATCTCAATTGGACCCCCACAACTCAAACCCTAATTCATTTGACCATGGTTCTTAATGAAACTTGTGGCTCAAGAAACCTTAATTTGGGGGCTTCTTGACCATTCAACTTGATCATTTTTGACCATCCAATCACCCTACCATTCATTCAAAATCATTTCATGTCCATTACAATCCAAATCAACAATTCAAACATCCATTCAATCCATGTTGCAAGTAGTTGGTTCATACATAATTTTTCAACTCTCCATGAATTGATCCACCCACCAATTTGACCTAAAACCAATCCACAAAGGCCCAAACTTCATTTCCCATCATGATATGATTATTTGAGGTTAAAACATCCATCATTGTGGATTTAAAAGCAAGAAATCACAAAAACCCTAAAACTAGGTCATGTTAGTTGGTCACATTTTGGCAGAAATGGCCCATGGGAAGTTCCAAAGACCATAACTTATTCATTTTTCAATATTTTTATGTTCCCCTTTGAGCCAAATGTCCTAAATAACTTCCTCTCCAACTTTGTTTCAATGTTCAAGACCTAATTCATCGAGGAAGGGGTTCAATTTTGCTATCGGCCAAGCTGGTCCAACATGCATACCATGCCCAAAAATCATGTCATAACCCATACTTTAGCATGTTGCCATTTCCTAACCACAAGCCCTTTTGACCTGGTTCTTTTTCGTTCAATCAAGTTCATAACAAAGAACAAATGGTCCAAAATTGAAGCAAAATTCACGAGCCAATTTTGTTTGGCCTTGGTTCCAACATGGAGGCTCATCCTGATGTGCAATGGCAAACCATATACGTCAGAATGTGCAATTCAACATGCCAAGTCCCCAAACTCATTTCTTTGGGTCCCTTTGGTGCAAAAACATATCATAAATGGTATTGAGGCATGAATCAAAGTCATCATGCAAGCCAAAACCCCTCCAAGCCAAGAACCTGACCCCATGTGCAAAAATTAGGGTTTTCTCAAAATGGCAAAAAACAATTTTTGCAGCAGGCCAATTCTTTGCTCTTGTTTATTCCAAATCCATGCTAGGGATCAACATAAACCTTCCCTCGGTGCAAATGGCCATATATGCTAGCCGTTCTAATGTTCCCCAAGTCAACTCCACCCAACCTCCCACTCACATGTGAAATCGGTCCAAACCTTCAAGTCCCCCCTATAAATAGGTGAAGGCGTCCCAATGAAAAACCACGCAAAAAAAGGCCTTCATCATACTCTGAACATTTGAATTGAATCACCATTAACAGACCATCAGGTTTTTGATTTCAAAGCTTTTTAACCATAAATATATGCCCAGAAACACTCTACACACTTCACTCGAGCTTCCCAAGCACCCAACCACCCCTCCCTAAGCCTTAACTAGCCTGAGCTGATTCGTCGGAAAACTCATATGAGCAAACTCTGATCAGGTAGAAATACTAACCCCCATCTCTAAAACAAGTTACCACTTGACTCGAAATTCATTTCTGATCAATAACCCCAACATTACAGCTTTGATTATTCCACTTTCATCATTTGATTTTTAATTTAGGTTTAAGTTGTTCATCTGGTTCGTGATCCATAACTCCTCACTCAGAACCAATCAACGACTCTTGAGTGAGGAGAACACTTTGTTAGGATCATACAACATGTCTTGACCCTTGATTCTGGTTAAAAACACTTGAGTTCGAGTTTTGATTTTGGGGGGTCGAAGGTTGAAGATGGTCGTTGGCGCGTTATTTTGAATTCAAACGCTTGTGTTGTCATTCTGTGGCTGACTGGTTCACACGCGAATCCCTTTTGTTTATCCATTTTATTATTTATTTACTGGAAGCGCGTAACTATCACAACTGGGCCATTGGCCTAGTGGGTGAGGGGATAGATTCCCTCATGATCGCAAGGTCAGGGGTTCGAACCTAAGGAGTGCACCCTGACCATATTTTTTCATTTTTATGTCATTCTTGTTTATTTTATTTTTCCCTTTTTATTTTCTCTTTTGATTTATTTTTAACCCCTTTATTTTTATTATTTTGGAAAAATGTTGAACATCAACCCCCCTTATTTTTGCCTCTAGAATTTAATGGTGACCTTATTTATTTCATTTGAACAATTATTTATGGACTTATAAAGTCTTGAAGTGAAGGACTAATGAAAATCACTTAAGTCATTATATGCTTGGTTTAAGGTTGGTAAAAACCTTTCATACTTCAAACCTACCATTGGATGACCATGAGTTCATCCATGGTACTTTACCAACCTTAATCCTTTATTTTGCATACTTCAAACTATTATCCTTTGAAAATCACTAATGAACATGTTTGTAAGACCATTATCCTTTGTTTTGCATAGGTCACACTTTTGCACACACCATGCTTTCTCTTAGGCTACCTTACAATGAGACCCTTTTATTTCCTTATCGGTTACTTTGCATTCATGTTGCACTAGCCAAATTTCATAATTAAATAAACAAACCCTTGATCCAACGTCAAGTGACTTTTTCATAATCAAACTCAAAATACTTAATAACTACGATTAGTATTGTGCGCCACGAGCCTTAAGTGGTGGAGAATCAGTGAGCATGAAACATTCCTACCCTCACTCTGATTATTTTGGATGCAAGACTCTTGACTTGTTATCTAGAATAATCACCTCCGCCCATAGACTTTAGTGCAATCTAATCACAAACTCTTTTCATAAACCCTTGTTTAAGGTAAAATCAACATAACCCATCAAACCTTATTTTTGCCTTAGGCCACCAACCCGAAAATCCTTTTCTCAAAGGTAAAATCAACCAACACACAATTTTTTTACTCTGAACTACGAAGCTCTAATTCCTCATCCCCGAATGAGTGATACGTAGGCACAAGGGCCTCAATCCTTGGCGAGCACTATAATAACAAAAACACCCCCTCTTTCACACATTCTTTTGAAAAAAATAAAATAATGACAGATAAATTCCCACGTACGTAAAACAACTCAAATGATTCCCATATAATACCATGGACGTGAGGGGTGCTAATACCTTCCCCTCGCGTAACCGACTCCTAAACCCCAATCTCGGTTGCGAGACCGATACCCTATCATTTTTATGGCGCTTCCTGTGAACTTGTCTTTCTGAGGGTTTTATCCATTATTTCCCCTCGCCTTCTCCGATAGAGGCACGCAAAATAAAATTCGATGGCGACTCTATCGACCCGGCTTCAGTCCGGAAGGTTCATCCGGTTTCTCGTTACTTCCTATAGCGACAATAGTTGATAAAGCTGCATAAAGAAAATTAATTTGTTCCCTTGATGTTATAGAGCTTGTTCTAAGGTGGAGATTTGAGAGATATTGGATTGAACTCTAGTATGGTCGAAAGGTAGTTTCTTAGTTCGATAATCCGACATAATCAGTAGCATGTCGTCGAAGTCTGTTCACATGATGTAGTCGAGGTATGCTACGACTGTTAGCATGTCGAATTGGACCTATTTGTTATGCTCAATTGTTTATGCTAGCTAGTTCTCTAAGTTAGCTTGTGTAATGAGCCTATGTGTAAAAGTCCATTAGGTTAATGTGTTAGTTTTCATATAAATAGCATATTAGTCTCTCATCATTGTATAATGCAAATCCTAATTAGGGTGAGAGAGATTATTTATTATTCTTTAACACTTGTAATCTTGTTTCAAAGAGAAAATAAAGAATATCAGTTTATAACCAACTTGTTGTGTTCTTCATGCTTCCCTTTTTTTTATCCTTGTGGATTTCTTGTCAATTAAAAAACTTATTATACTTTATTATTTCGGTATTGATTTCACAAAATGGCTAATAAAAAGGTTCAGGAAAAAATAATACACTTGATTTCATTCCATTCAGTACATTAAGTCGTAGACATTTTCACAAAGGCACTACACCATGAACTTTTCACTATATTATCCAGCAAACTTTAGCGGGACGACATCCACTTCAGTTTAAAACTTGATGTTAAACACAATGTTCATTGTGTTTGTTAATCATTTTGGTAAATACTTCTTGTTATAGATAGTTAGTTTTAGTATAAAAAAATTTAATTACTATGCACTGTCAGTATAAAAAGTTTTACGCGGTCCATTCATTACATCATCCGTTTGCATTATTTTATAGATTTTTAAAATAAAAGTCAAATTTATTTCAATATCCAACTCTATAATTAATTGATTGTATAAAATCTTTTTACATCGACAGTATATTTCAATTAAATTCAAAAAAGAAAAGAAAAATTATATCTATTTTTAAGCGTTTGCATTAATTACTATGCACTGTCAGTGTAAAAAGATTTACATTGTCGATTCATCATCATTATCCGTTTGTATTACTTTATAGGTTTTTAAAATAAAAGTCAAACTTATTTCAATATCAAACGTCTAAGATTAACTGACAGTGTAAAATCCTTTTACACTGTCAGTGTATTTCAACTAAATCCTTATATTTATTGAAGTGTCCATTGCACATGTGTTAACCGTTTACAAAATAACCCATATTTTATTTTCTTTGTTATGAGTTTTTTAATTAAAAAGAATGATAATAACTGTATTTTTTATCTATCATCTACCAAAGTGTTCAAATATGTACAACACATAAAACCC
This sequence comes from Lathyrus oleraceus, assembly GCF_024323335.1. Classification (NCBI taxonomy): domain Eukaryota; kingdom Viridiplantae; phylum Streptophyta; class Magnoliopsida; order Fabales; family Fabaceae; genus Lathyrus; species Lathyrus oleraceus. Next base: position 213,541,472 of record NC_066582.1, read on the forward strand.
AATTATATAATATAAAAAAGGTCCACGTCGGTGGTAGGAACGTTTTATTTTTTTTGATTGTGTAGTATTTTTGCTATGTAGTTGGAAATAGATGGTCAGCAATCACACAATCATGCGTTTGCAAAACCTTGAGGAAAATTCTGAGAATGAATTGACTACATGAATACTAGATTATTCACATATTCGAAGGTTTCAATGTGTAATATGATTGTGAAGGCTATAACTTAAAAAGGCAGATGTTGTTAGGTTTCAGTGGCAACTTTTGAAAATGCATAAATCAAGATTGGTATACCATTAAAAATACATAAATGTCATTTTCATATTTTTATATATAAATAAAAAGAAAGAGATCCATCTTTTTATGGTACCTTCGTGGCAATGGATATATTGAAAAAGTTAACAAACTCTCATAATTAGTTCTGTTTTCAAATCATGAAGCTATATACTAAACATTCAACCAAGTTACATTATTAAATTAAAAAAATAAAAATAAAACCACCAAGGTCCAACAAACTACTAGCAAGCCAAACTTGACCATGTAGATGCATATATAAATCCATCCATTATGTTGTTCTTCTTCAAGATATCTCATCAATAAACACTTTTCTCTTCATTTCTTCACACATTTAACATGTTTAGATCCATGAGTAGAGGTTTTGGAACTGGGAGGTATGAGAGGTTAGGGAAAGAATCTGCAACCACAACACTTTTGCATGAGGAGTTCAAGAGAAGTACAACCATGCCTTCTAAACCATCGTATTCTTCAACAAAAATAGCTCTAGGTTCAACTTTTAGGGATATAAACCTACAAAGAAACCCTACAAAGAAGGCTAATAGTAAAAGTAAGAAGAAGAGTCATCCACTCTTCAACTTCTTGGATTTTCGTAGGGAAAAGAAAACAACAGCTAGGCCTGAATTTGCAAGGTATATTGAGTATCTTAAGGAAGGAGGCATGTGGGATTTCAATTCCAATAAACCAGTCATCTATTACAACTGATATACAACTTGTTTGCTTTCGATTAATTTCAACTTTGTATACTGATCCTCATATCCATAGACCTTAGCTATTAATGTTATTCATCAGTTTGATTCAATGGCAATCATACTCAAGTTCATTGGTCTTGTTTCATTAGTTTCTTATAATTTGGATTTGTACTCTTTGCTATGTGTCAATAGACTACACTTAAACAATACCTTCAATTATGTCATTTTCTTAAATTATTATAAATTATTACTAATGTTAAGTATTTCATAGGTATTCAATAAAATATGATGGAATTAAGCACAATCATATTGATTTAATTAATATAGATCTATCTAAACAATTATATTATATCTGTTAGGAAGATAACAATAGCATAAATAATTATTATGAACTTCGAAAAACTTCATTAATTTAGAATGCCAAATAAAAGTCTTCTTAGAGCTCATTCGTATGTTACTTATTATGAATTATCTCTTATGATAGTTTACTTTTTTTTTTAGAGCTCATTCATATGTTACTTATTATGAATTATTTATTATGATAGTTTACTTTTTTTTCTTTCTTTTAGAGCTCATTCATATGTTACTTATTATGAATTATCTTATTTTTTATTTAGAATCTTGATATTATAATTTTTATACTATTTTAATTTTTATAAAAAATAATAAAAATGTATCTAGGTTTATGATGATGATTTTTGTTTTCTTTTTGATTTTTTTGATTTAAATTCATTTCTTTTCTCTTTCTTCTTCTCTTATGTGTATCTTTGACGATGAAGATATATATTTTCATTTGAGTTTTGAAAAAAAAAGAATGAAAAAAAATCATTATGTTGTTTTTTAAAGGTGCCTATTTTATAGGCATCTTATTCAGAATTTTTTATTAAAATAACCCAAATTTTCAAAAAAGATCCAAAATAACTCACTTTTCAGATTATTTCCCAAAATACCTCATTTTGAAGAGGTGACGCCAGATGAATTGGCGCATACTCTTAAACTTAGTGAGGTGGCGCCAATTGGATTGGTTAGTGCACAGAGTGCTGCCAATCCAATTGACGCATATGTGTTAATTTATAAAGGAGACGCCAATTGGTCTGACACCTGTGTGTGTTTCGTGATTTTTTTTGAAAAATATTGTACATTTTAGATAAAATTCGAAGTCGGACAAATTCATATTAATATTAATACACGTTTACACAAAAAGATTAATGTCGTTGACCGAGATGACCTAACCGGCCTCCGGTCCCACATCTCCTAGCTACCCGAACTCGTGGCCCTAACCCATGTTGATGATTCATCCCAGGTGTTTGAGTATCTGAGGGGCCAGGAACATCACCACCAACTGCAGAAGATTGCATGAGATATTCAGACAAATCTGCGTAGTCTTGTGTAAGCATTGAAGGGCTACCGCCATAGTTGAGTCCATGACCCATGACAGAGTAGTTGGGTTGTGTTTGAGTTATTGGAGGGCGACCAAGATGATTGAAGGGAGACATTTGTGTGAATGATGCGTCGAGGAAAGATTGAAATGATTGTTGTGGTGTTTGGTAGTCATATGGTTGTTGCATGTTTTGGTTTTATGATGTTTGAGCTTCTTGGCTATAGTAGGAGGAGGGACGGTTGGTGTTAAATGATCGCTGTGTGTTTTGGCTAAGGCGACTATGGTAGGGTGATGTGTTTGGTGCATAGCGATGTTGGATGTCTTGATGATGATCTACTTGTTGGTGGTGGTACGGGGTATGCTCTTGGTATTGTGGTTGGGTGTTTGGCATGTTAGGTTTGTGTGTTTGTGGATCAGAAATTTTGATGGATAGGGGATTGTGAGTAACCGGTCTGACAATGTTGGTGGGGGTTAGATGTTGGGGGTTGTGAGTAACCCCATGCTTAGAGCAAAACATCACATCCAAAAAATGTAGATGTGTCTTTGTGTGCATTTTTACATAAAGAGCTATAAAGATAAGTCAAACAAACAGACCCCCAACTGTAACTTCTTATTCTATCTACATGTCTTAGTAAAGGTAAATACATAACATGCATATTATAACCACTACCTTCGGTAAATAAAAATAAACTAATTAAAAGTATAATATAACACCTAGTTTTTATTATTCGAGCGTCTTCGGTAGAATTTTCATCTAACTGTAAGCTGTTGTAATATGCCTTAAGGCATTAAAGGAGTATACCTTGATCTCTCGAGTTATCATCTAACAAGTCAGCATCCAAGAGCTCCATTCAAATTGAATTTGCATAGTTGGTTTTACCATTTACCACCTTACCTTCGATAGGCAGTCCCAATAACATGTAGACATCTTCTAACGTCACAGTACATTCATCGGTTGGAAACCAGAATGTGTGTGTCTCGGGACGCCATATTTCACATAATGCAAGAATAAATTTAGTATCAACCGACCAAGACATTATTTTGCTTATATGTCCAAAATCGGTGAGTTCGACATAAGTTTGAAGCATCGCGCTCATGTGAACAAATTCGTGGACACGAGTTTGAAACCTAGAAACATCCTAAAAATAAACAACAAAATAAGTTACTTTATAAAAAATTGTGTTAGAAAAATAATACAAGAAGTAAACGCTTACATAAGTTGTTATGTTTGCAACTGTGCCTCTATGCGATTCACCCATAGTGAGCAGATACATCTTGTCGTAGTGTTATAGATGAAACAATGGTTGTTGCAGATGAAAAAGTGGTTGTTGCAGATGTAGAAGTGATTGTTGGTGATGAAGAAGTGATTATTACATGGCTATTTATAATGAGAGACATGCAAAAGTTTGCATGCATGGAGAAATGGGCTTGCAAGCTAGCGCCAATTGGTTTGGCGTGCAGATGCAAAATTTCAATGCTAGCGCCATATGGACTGGAGCCTCCTAGGTCATGGCAGCTTGCATGCATGGTCTTGACATAAGATGCATGGTTATTTGCATGCAATGCGGAATCTCGAGGTCTGCAAGGCATCATATGGACTGGCGCCCATGTACAGATAATGCATGCAGGCGCCAAATGGAATGACGCTAGGTCTTGCATGCATGCCATATCACCTGGCTATTTAAGTGTCTTCCCATGTCATCCTCAAACCAACACAAATTCATCTACACCAAAAATTTACTATTCATCTGCACCCAAATATTACAATGTCATATGCATCCAAATATATTATCAATGCTCACTAAAACGGTGAGACATATGAGTGTGATGTATATGGGTTTTATTTTCGAAACACCGATACTATCCGACTTACGATCAAGAGAAATTCAAATTTATTGCATTTGAAAAAAAGAATAGAATCCTGCATAGGATCCGGTCTTGTGTCACAAATCACGTATCAAAATCCAATTTATTTCGAGAACAGTCAATGTAAATTTTACCCGCTAAAGGTACGGGACGATGAAGAAGTTGAATATATGTTTCTTAGTTACAAACATTCTGGTTGTAACTCTATTGAGTTATATATTACTCTTCAATAAAGTATACCATCTCAACAATCTCAGATAACTAATCAAGCTGAATTTAATAGTTTTGATTCAGAAAACTCAGATGAAGTCGACCTAGAAGCAGAAGCAGAAGTCAACGTCGTTGATGAAGAAGAAGAAGAAACCGAGACACAAGTCAATCATATATTGAACAACAACATTGAAGATGGTGATCATCCAACGCCATTACCTCCAAGTCATGTATATAATCTGTCTCAACATATGAAAAACACGGATCTGCATGACGATGAAATAGTCAACAATGTTTTTTATAACCCGTATCCACGATCAGAGGGTGAGGTAAAAGTGGGAGACATGTTCCACACTAAAGAAGAATGTGTGCGAGCTATCAAAAAATTTCACATGAATAACTCTGATGATTTCATTGTGAAACGCAATGATTCGAGAAGGTATGTCATCAAATGTCGTAATATCCTTTGCAAATTTCGGTTGGCTGTGTCTCACATGCAGAGAAGCGATTCTTGGGAGATAGCTTCTATAGACCCACCTCACATTTGAATTGCAAGTAATGTTGTACAAGATCACGGTAAATTAAGCGCTGAATTGATATGTCAATATATTTTGCCGCTTGTTAACAAAGACCCATAAGTGAAGGTGAGTATAATAATATCTCATATCGTCACAAGATATAATAATACTCCATCTTACAAGAAAGCGTGGATTGCAAGAACAAAGGTTGTTGAACATGTATTCGGCAACTGTGAGGATTCATACAAAGAACTGCCACGGTTTTTATGGACACTTAAAACATACGCACTAGGAACTATTGCAATTATGGAGACATTGCCAACATTTACGCCAGACGAAACTTGTGTTGTTGGAAATATAATCTTTCACCGCCTCTTTTGGGCGTTTCAACCATGCATCAAAGGTTTTGCATTCTGCAAACGTATTATTCAAATTGATGGAACATGGTTATATGGCAAATACAATGGTACTTTACTTATGGATGTTGCACAAGACGAGAACAATAATGTCTTTCCCATTGCCTTTGCTCTGGTTGAAGGTGAAACCGTTGGTGGTTGGGGTTTCTTCCTTCGTCATCTCAGAACACATGTCGCTCCACAAGCCAATCTATGTTTGATTTCAGATAGACATGCTGCCATTGAGAGTGCTTACAATAACCATGATAACGGATAGCATGATCCTCCTTCTACTCATGTCTATTGCATTAGACATATCGCAAAAAACTTCATGCGTGCAATCAAAGACAAGAACCTTCGCAAAAAAGTGGTGAATGCAAGGTATGCTCTAACTCAGCGATCATTTCAACATTACCGTGACGAAATTAGATTGTCTAATGAAGATGCGGGAGGGTAGGTGGATAACATACCATTAGAGCAGTGGCCAAGGACATTTGACAGAGGCTGTCGATGGGGCCACATGACAACAAACCTTGTGGAATGCATGAACGGCATTAGAAATCTACCAATAACTGCATTGGTCAGAATAACCTATTTTAGGTTGGCATCTACCTTCACAACCAGAGGTGAAAGATGAAGTGCAGTGTTAATGTCAGGTCAATTATTCAGTGAATGTTGTATGAAAGTGATGAAAGAGGAAACTATTAAAGCTAGCACACACGCAGTTACAATCTCTGACCGTCATAGGAAAAAATTTAGTGTACAGGAAACAATGGACCACAATGAGGGGAGGTCAAATTTATCCTATGCTGTCAGACTAAAAATAAGTTGATGCGACTGTGGAAAGTTCCAGGCCTTCCGTATTCCTTGCTCCTGTGTCATTGCGGCATGCACACATACTCGTCAGGACGTTACAACCATCTATCTGATGTTTATAAGGTCATTACCATCGTGAATGTCTATAACGAAAGCTTCTCAGTGCTAGCAATGGAGGAATACTGGCCTCCATATGAAGGGGACATAGTTTGGCACAACGATGAGATGCGGAGAAAGAAAAAAGGACGTCCAAACAACACGAGTATTAGAATATAAATGGATACGACTGATAAAATGATAAGATTATGTAGTATATATCGTCAACCCGGACACAATAAGAACAAATGTCCCAATCTAGGAGCAACCTCTGCGTTATAATTTAATACCTCCTTTTAATTTTTGTAACCTTGGATTTTTATATAACATTAACTTTTTGTTACAACAAGGTTAACAACAAACATCACTCCAACAGAAGCACACTTAAAACAGAACAAGTCTAAATAAACAACACAAAAAATAAACATCGAATACAGATGAAAATACTTAACCACAATATTTAAAAACAACATTTCTAACTGATTACTAGAATCAAACTGATGTCATCAGGTCCAAGCATCATTTCCCCAGCATCCTTATCAGTTTTTACTCGCACCCAACCAAATATATTGTCGAGTCTCTCAATACTTCTATTTTTTCCCCTTCTGGTATCTTTCCATCTAACAAACGAATCAGATCCCTATTTAGTTGATTGAAACGACAGATGTTCCAGAAGAGCATCAACATCGGAGGCTTGTCTCTCGAATAAATCACTTTTCCAATGCGGCGACGAACAACAAACGTGTTTACAATATGACGAAAAGAGATGTGAAAAAATGAATCACACAACATCTCTATTTATATAAGAAAAATTCACATTACACTGAGGCGCCAAACCAATTGGCGCCTCCTCTCACTTTATACACATGGGCGCCAACTGGATTGGCAACGCTATATGCTGTTGCCAATTCAATTGGCGCCCCCTCTTAAAAATTAAGGATAAGCATCAATTGGTCTGGCGCCTATGCCTTAAGATTTTTTTAAACTGGGGTAGATTGGGAATTTGTTTGAAAACTGGGTTATTTTGCGTTTTTTTTAAATGTGGGGTATTTGAGTGAAAAATTCTCTTATTCAACAATCACAATTCATTCTCAAGAGTTATGTCTCAATAGTCATGAAGATAAAGAACATGGATTTAAATTTTATTTTGAATTTAAAAATAGATAAAATGTCTTTTTTGACCCTTAACTATACCTTTGGGTTCAGATTTGTCCCTTAATTTTTTTCATGTCAGATTAGTCCCTTAACTCTTTAAAATGTGTTATTTTAGTCTTTTTTGTCTAATTAACGACGAATTTAGCAAGCGATTTTTGAATTTTTCCGTCGCTAATTAGACGAAAAGGACTGACATAGTACGTTTTGAATAGTTAAAGGATCAATTTGACACGAAAAAAAATTAAGGGATCAATATGAACCTAAAGGTGTAATTAAGGGACCAAAAAGGGTATTTTTCCTTAAAAATAAAAATCTCGTGGGCTTTATTATCTATCAACTCAAAGAATCATCACATTATTGTATCTTTTTTTTAAAGTCAAACTTTTAATTACATGAGTCATATTTAATAGATTAATAAATTAATCAAATAGTGTCTAACTCATATTTAATCTTATATTACAATTGTACGTCATTCATTAAAAGCGTCAAATCATTGTCTTTAATGATCAAATCATGACGGTCACAAATTATTCATCAACTTGATTCCTTCCATGTATCACGAATCAATACAATTCAAATAAAATTAAGTGATGCAATAATGTGTCTCATGTCTCTTCAAAAACACCATTGTCATCACATAATAATAACATAAACAACATAATATATATAACAAAATTCAGCAGAAACATAACCTTAATTGAATTTATAAATGTCATACAATACGAACATTAAATTGTACATGTAAAAATACCGATTATATTATAATGTTCACAAAGACTTTTACATAATGGTCATCATTTCTACATAGCCAACAAATATCTTAGGCGGTAAACCTTTAGTTAACAGATTCGTTATCGTCAAATTTGTACCAATGTGTTCAAATGACGCTTTTTGTTTATGCATTTCTTCTTTCACAGATACGTATTTCAATTCCATATGTTTAGTACCTTTAGAATACTTATCATTCTTGGAGAAGAAGACAACTGCGAAATTATCACAATAAATACTTAGCGGCCTAGTTATATTATCGACAATATCAAGTCCTAAGATGGTTCTAGGTTCAACTTTTAGGGATATAAACCTACAAAGAAACCCCACAAATAAGGGTAATAGTAAAAGTAACAAGAAGAGTCGTCCACTCTTCAACTTCTTGGATTTTTATAGGAAAAAGAAAGCAATAACTAGGCCTGAATTTGCAAGGTATCTTCAGCATCTCTAAGAAGGAGGCGTGTGGGATTTGAATTCCAATAAATCAGTTATCTATTACAACTGATATAACTTGCTTTCTTTGGATTAATTTGAACTTTGTATACAAAATGTTGTTTTTGGTGTAAGAAGTTGGATTTGGATTCTCATATCTATTACCTTTAAATTAGGTAGATGGTTGATATACACTTTTTTTTTATTAATATCTTTATTCATCGATTGGATTCAATTGCAAACATGCTTGTTGGAAGCAACCACAAGATTGATAAAATAAAGTCTGAGAAATTTTGAATGTGGAGAGTGAAAGAGGAGAATTGAGATAGAGAGAGAGAGAGAGAGAGAGAGAGAGAGAGAGAGAGAGAGAGAGAGAGAGAGAGAATTGAGGGTGAAAAGTTATGATTTCATTAGTTTAGGTGAGAGTGCACCTTAAACACTTATATATGAGATATAAAACAACTAGGACTTCAAATGACCAAGTACAATAGCAGAAAATACAAAAACTCGTGCCTATAATCGATTACAGCAAAACGTGTTACCGGTTCCACCCGACACTAAATAAAATAAAAATTAATTCAGCTTCAGTGGTAACCGGTTATATCATTTTAGGTAACCAATTACACCTGCAAAAACTAGACTTTTCTGCTACTGGAATGCATCTAAGACGTTACTGTAACCAGTTGCACGCCCGTGGTAACTGGTTACAACACTTGAATTACTCATCAAACTTCAACACACCACCTTAATTCAAGTGTTGCATACCATGCCCATGTTTATCTTCAACATCTTGAATACATCATTTGTGACTCCCTTAGTCAACAAATTAGCAACTTGGTCCTCACTTCTGCAATATCCCAATTGTAACCTTCCTTCACTAATAAGTTCCCTCAAATAGTGAAATCTCATCTCAATGTGCCTGTTCCTCCCATGTGCAATTGGGTTCTTAACAAGATTAATCACGGAAAAATTGTCAACTAAGAGTGTGATAGCCTCACCCTCACTGCTGCCCAGCTCCTCCAATAAATTCATAAGTCATACGACTTGGCATACACATAACGAAGCGACAATGTACTCTACCTCACAAGATAAGAGTGTAACTAATGGTTCCTTCTTCAAACACCATGATATTGGTGTCACATCGAACATAAAGATATATCCAGTTGTAGACTTTCAATCATCTTTTTCTTTGCACTAGTTATAATCAGTAAAACCCAACAAATTATATTTTCTGGCCGTATCCACCGCGGGAAAGAGAATTCCACAGCCAACAGAACCTTTGATATAACGTAGGATTCTCTTGACTGCTGCCAAGTGAGACAACTTTGGTCTCGCCATGAATCTACTCACAATACTGACACTAAATGCCAAGTTCGATCGCGTATTGCACAAGTAACGCAAGGATCCAGTCAACCTCCTATATTGAGTTGGATCGACATCTTGCTCATCCTCATTCTTAGACAACCGCAACCTTGGTTAAACTGGATAAATGGCAACATTACAATGCTCCATTTCACACTTTTTCAATATCTCAAGAGCATATCTCCTTTGGTGCATGAGAAGTCCTATTTTGGACTTGTGGAACTCAATTCCAAGAAAATAAGTCATGAGATCGGGTCCGTCATCTCAAATTCTTCCATAAGTTCACTCTTGAACTTTGAAATGCAATCATTGTTGTTGCCTGTGATCAATAAATTATCCACATATTGACAAAGGATGATTACTCCTTCACTCGCATCCGTCTTCACATATACTCCATGCTCCAATACACATTTCTTGAGGCGAATATCCTTTAGGAAACCATCAATTTTTTTATTCCAAGCTCTTGGAGCTTGCTTCAAACCATATATCGCTTTCCTCAACTTATAGAATTTCAGCTCTTGATCTTTCACAACAAAAGCAGGGGGTGGTCCTACATATACCTCTTCTTTAAGTGGTCCATTCAAAAACACATATTTGACATCCATTTGGTAGATAGGCCAATTATGGTTATTTGTAATACCAACAACAAGCCTAATGGTTTCGATCCTAGCAACCGGTGAAAATACCTCAAAGTACTCAAAGTTTATGCATTCTCTTTGCAAAAATCCCTTAGCCACCAATCGAGCCTTATGCTTGATTATCTCATCCTTGGGATTTACCTTTACTTTGAACACTCACTTCACACCAATTGGCTTCTTTCCTTTCAGCAAATCAGCTAACTCTCAAGTACTTTTCTTCTCAATGGATTCCAGCTCCTCTTTATAGCATAAATCCACTTGGACCACTTAAGGCCTCGTTCGTATTAACGGGTTCAAATTCGGCCATAAGTGAAAAATGGACAAAATCACCATCATCATTGACTTCATTGTTATGGAACAACTCACAATCTTGGAGTCTTTAAGGCAAACCCCTTTCCTTTTTTGACCTTCTGACATTCCTTCATTTTGGGCTTCAACGACATGTTGTTCTTCCCTTCCTCCTTCCTCAAAATATGGAATTTCAAACCTGTAACCGATTACAACATTCTGGTAACTAGTTATAACTTGCATGTAACCGGTTATATTCTACTGGTAACCGGTTACGCCCTGCTGCACCTGCTTCTTTTCATCAATTACAATGTCCCAACTGATCATGATCCTCCTGTTTACAACATCAAACAGTTTGTAACCACCAGTAGTGTGATATCCAACAAGTATCATCACCTCTCCATTGTCATCCAACTTCTTTCTAATTTGACTTGGAACATGTCGGTATGCAATGGAACCAAAGACTCTCAAATGGTTCATATGTGGCTTGAAACGCGACCATGCTTCCTCTGGTGTTACATTTTCCAGCTTCTTTGTAGGGAACATATTCAACAAATAGACAGATGTGGATATTGCTTCTCCTCATAGCTCCTTCGACAAGTTCTTTCCCTTTAACATGCTTCTCACCATGTTCATGGTCGATTGATTCTTCCTTTCGGCCACACCACTTTATTATGGTGTATATGGTGGTACTTCTCATGTATAATCCCTTCTTGATCACAAAAACTCCCAAAGTCATTTGAGACGTATTCGCCTCCATCATTTGTTTTGAGCACTTTGAGCTTGTGGCCACTTTGCTTCTCAACCATGGACTTAAAATTCTTAAACACTTTGAATAACTCATTTTTTTCTCTTGATTAGGTATGTCCATAATTTTCTACTATGATCATCAATAAATGTGACAAAGTATTTATTGTCACAAATGAAATCTACTTGCATCGGTCCAACACATCTGAATACACCATCTCAAGGTGCTTCTTGGCTCTCCGATCTGTATCATTGCTGAATTTCCCTTTATGTTGCTTAGCTTGCACACATTATTCACAAATTTTAGTTAGTATTTTGATAGATGGAAGCCCCTTACTATTCCATTCTTTTGTAAATCTTTGAGATCTCTAAAATTGAGATACCCAAGACGATAATGCCACATTCACTTTTCACAACTTGTTGAAGTAGCAAGACATCTATGCTCCATAACCTTCAACTCAACCTTGAAGGTTATATTGGCATCCATAGGAGATTTAAAGACCAAAAAACCCTTTGCATCCAAAACGTGCAACCCCTTGTTTTCTATGTGAATCTTGTAACCCTTCTCAAATAATTGGCCAATACATAAAAGGTTTCATTTGATTCCTAGAATACAAAAGACATATTTGATCAAGGAATTTCCACCATCCCTCCTCATGATCAAAACATCAACGATACCGTCGGCCATAAGAGTGGTATCATCTGCGAACTTTACTTTATCCTTCATGGCACGATTGATTTTGGCAAACTAATCCTTTCTTCTTGTCATATGAGTTGAACAACCCGAGTTCAAATACCACTTTTCACTGCATTGAACTCTTTTCATACTCTCATGGTGTCTTCCTCTTCATGCAACCGGTTAATCGTATCATTAAACCAACCACAACTCAATGTTTCAACATTCTTTGAGTTGCTACAGCTGATGTCCCGTAATTATGTGTTGCTACAATTCGCTTCCGTGATTATTACCAAGAGTGTATTCTCTTCATCAAACTATTGTCTTGCAACCTTGGTTTTATCCCCTTGAGATTCCTTCTTGTTCAGATTCCATTCTTTCGCAAAATGACCGAACTGTTGACACTTGAAGCATTTCTCCTTGCTCTTGTCAAACGTCTTCCTTTCACCTCTAAAGTTGCCTTGACCATCATGTTTGTTGTAGTTTCTCTCACCCCTTTGACAAGTCGAATTATTTGAATTTTGGGACTCTTTTCCATGAAAATTCTGAAAATTCCTTTGTTATTCATAGGCCATTTTCCTTTCTCTCCTATTCTTCTCATTGAAACGAGCTTGCAAAGCGATCTCCGCCTTTGTGTTACCGTTATTCCTCTCCTCCACCCTTTTCTCATGAGCCTCGAGATAACTCTGTAGCTCCTTTTTGCTCATCGTCGTAAGATCATTAGACTCCTCAATCGCCACAATTATGTTGTCGAATATTGGTGTTAAAAAACACAAGATTTTAGCGACATACTACTCCGTAATGGTTTCTCAACATGCTTTCACTTGGTTCACCAACTGATTCATTCTTGTTGTAAAATCGTTGATTGTCTCCTTTTCCTCCATTTGAATCAATTCAAGTTGACATTTATGAGTTTGTAACCTCACCATTTTCTCCTTGTCAGCCCCTGCATAAACTTTCTCTAAGATATCCCATGCTTGCTTCGACGATTCACAATCACCAACTTTCTCAAAGTTATCGCTATCAACACATTGATGAATTAAGAACAACGCTTTGTAATCCTTCTTCTTCTCTTCTTTATACGTTGCTTGATGCGCTTCAGTTTCATTCTGAGCAAGAGGAGTAACACCATTCTTGATCACCTCAAGAACATCTTGGTAGCCAAACAACATCTTCATTTGCTTGCACCATTTGTCGTAATTCTTCGCATCAAGATTTGTAGGGATTCTTTCATTGGAAACAAAATTAATGTTGCACACTAGGTGTTTGTGGATCTGAACCAGGCTCTTGATGCCAAATGTTGGAACAAGCAACCACAAGATTGGTAAAACAAAGTTTGATAAATTTTGGATGTGGAGATTGAAAAAGGAGAATTGAGAGAGAGTGAGAGAGAATTTAGGGAGAGAAGTTATGATTTCATTAGCTTGGGTGAGAGTGCATCTTAAACACTTATATATGATATACAAAACAATTGGGACTTCAAATGACCAAGTACAATAGCAGAAAATACAAAAACTTGTGTTTGTAACCGGTTACAGCAAAACGTGTAACCGATGACACCTGATACTGAATAAAACAGAAATTAATCCAGCTTCAATGGTAACCGGTTACACCATTTTGGATAACCGATTACACCTTCGAAAATCATACTTTTTTGTTACTGAAATGCATATCAGACGCTTCTGTAATCGGTTACACGCCCGTGGTAATCAATTACAACACTTGAATTACTCATCAAACTTCAACAATGTTCAACATCATTGATCTTGATTAATTAGTTTCTAATAATTTGAATTTATGTTCTTTGCTCTTTTAATATTGCCCAAAGATGAAAAAAATACAAGAAAAATAGGTATAAATTGCGTGTTTAATATAAAAAGGTAAAGAGATAAAAAAAGAGAGTAGACACAAAGAGGTTATCGTCAATCTCTTCACATTTGAAATATTTTAGTTATAATTTTATTATTACAATTATTATTAAGATAAAATATTCTTTTTTATCACTTATCTTCATCAAAAATTCAAGAAAAAAAACCTAAATGCTTGCTTTAGCCAAGATTCAAACCCATATCATCTAGATTCCAAATAATATTTAATACCACTAAGCCACTTCACATTTAGTATTATAAAATTACGAACTAAAGATATATTTACATTTCCCTACCTTCAATTATTAATTTGCTGGTCTTAGCAAATAACTTGTTAGACACCACTGTATACATTTTCTTATTAAAATATAACCTAAGATAAGATGGTCAGACTAAAACTTGGATTCATTTCCCACATTGCCAAGAGATAAGAAGGCATAAAGCCAATAAATTGGCAAAACTCAAAACATAAATTTTTTTCCATCAAAAAATTAAAAGGCTCATCACCAAATACATCATAAATATTTTATTCTACTTTAAATTAATTAAACAAAGTATGCACATAAATAATTCTATGATCAACATTTATCTATAACTTGAAAATGCGTCCGTTGATTTGTTGAGTTGACTTGACGTTATATAAATTTGATCTAACTAATAACTTTCAAGACTGCATTCAGAATATGCAACATTGAGAAGTCATTTCTTTTGTTATATATATTGTTGTCACATGTGATTGCCAAAGTTTTGTAGGCAATATGTTAAAAAGGTGTTGCGACAAGATGCTGTCTCGAGTCTCGAAGTGCTTCATGAAAAAATATTGTAAATAATAAGTTAAGTAAGATATTCTAACATAATACAAAATATTTTGTCTCGAACTACTTATTTGACCGGCAAATATTAATGGAGTGAACCTTGCACTTTCAAAAAAAAAAAATTTCCTTTTTTATTTTCGAAGGTTCACTTATTTGAAAAGATTTATTATGAATCCGTTTTAACAATATTGAAATTCTTATTCATATCAGATTTAAATTTAATTAGATTTGTTTTGATCAAAATTCATAATCAATATTATGAAGATTGATATTTTGTGCGATTTTTAGAATCAAAATTTATAGTTTATTGGTCTTTTTATGTTAAAAAAAAATTGTTATTTAAGGAGGTGTTCTCTGTTGTGAAGATTTAGACCAGACATTGTGAAGCTACGCATTTTAGTTGTTAGTGAATCTTTATGTTTTGAGTTCTAATACTCTATTGTGGATTTTTTACTAATATAACCCAACTTTTTAAATTATTTCCCAAAATAACCCAAGTTTCAAAAAATTTCCCAATCTACCCCACCTTTAATAGGGAGGCGCCAATTGGATTGGCGCCCCCTCTTAAAAATTACAAGGAGGCGCCAATTGGATTGGCTAGGGCACCTGCCCTAGCCAATCCAATTGGCGCCTGTGTGTATTTTTTAAGAGGGGGCGCCAATCCAATTGGCGACTCCCTTAAAAAGCCTCAAATGAAAAAACTTCCAACATGAAAGTTGTAGATCTTTTCAAAACAATGAATTTGGATATAAATTTTGCAACATTTGGATTTTTTTTGAGAAAGTTATGGGCAGTTGAAGTTGGACTTCTGAGTTTTTCAACTGTTGTCTGACCCATAATGTCTTGTATTATTTCATGTGTTTCTTTTAGAGTTATGAAATTTTGTCCAACATAACATTTGAAGTAGACATCTTAAATTTTCCAATGCACTTGGTCCCACCTCAAAATAATTAAAAATGAGTGAGTTATGTCCCTGCGAACTTGACCCAAAATTAGGGTTTCTGTCAGAATGACCTATAATGTTCTGAAATTAATGATGAGCTTCCAAGTTTCAAATGGATTTTTGATGAACATGAAAGTTGTTCATATGGCGACTTTTGTTAAAACTTGAATGGGGGCGCCAATTGGATTGGCTAGGGCAGGTGCCCTAGCTTAGGGTAGGTGCCCTAGCCAATCAAATTGGCGCCTATGTGTATGTTTTAAAAGGAGGCGCCAACTCAATTGCCGAGTCCATCATAAAATGCCTTTTTTGTATTATAAATAGATGCGTTGTGTGACCTATTGTTCCACAACTCAAATAATCATTTGGCTATCATGTTTGGTGTTCGTCGCCGATACGGTAAGGTGATTTATGCGAGAGACAAACCTCAATTGGTGATGCTGTTTTGGAACATCACCACGTTAGATCAACTGAAGAGGGAGCTGGTTCGATGGTTAGACGGGAAGATACCAGAAGGGGAAAAAATCAGAAGTATTGAGAGACTTGACAGTATCTTTGGTTGGGTGCGAATGAGGACTGATAAGGATGCTAGGGAAATGATGTTCGGTCGAGACGACATTAATTTGATTGTTGTAATCAGTTAGAATTATTTATGTTTTCAGATATTTTGTACTGATGTTGGTTATGAAACTCGTTGTAACAAGAACTTAATGATATATAATGATTGATTGTTACAGAAATACAATGTTACAAAAAGCATAAGATGTAGATACAATGTTACAAATAGCTTAAGATCTAGATATCATATTACAATAAGCTTAAGATCTAGATGATGCTCCTAGATTGGGACAGTTGTTTTTGTTGTGTCCTGGTTGACGACAGATACTACATAATCTTATCATTTTATCTGTGGAATCCATCTCTGTTCTTATACGTGTGCTGTTTGGTCTTCCTTTCTTCTTTCTACGCATCTCTTCATTGTGCCAAACAATATCTCCTTCATATGGAGGCCAGTAATCCTCCATTGGTAGTACTGAAAAGCCTCGACTATATACATTCATGATGGTGTTGGCCTTGTACACATCAGATAAATAGGTGTTAGCGTCTTGACGAGTATAAGCGCATGCTGCAATGACATGGGAGCAAGGTATGCGGAAGGCCTGAAATTTTCCACAATCGCACCAACTTGTGTTTAGTCTAACAGCGTAGGCTAAATTTGGTCTCCCCTCGCTGTTGCCCATTGTTTCCTGGACGCTGAAATTTTGTCTATGACGGTCAAACACTGTTACAGCGTGTGTCGTAGCTTTGATGCTCTCCTCTTTCATGACCTTCATGCAACATTCACTGAATACTTGTCCAGACATTAACACTGCACTCCATCTTTCGCCTCTGGTTGCGAACATAGAAGCCAACCTATAATAGGTTGATCTTACCAAGGCGGTTATCGGCAGGTTTCGAATTCCTTTGAAAACCCCGTTCATGCATTCCACAATGTTTGTTGTCATGTGGCCCCATCGACAACCACCGTCAAATGCTCTTGTCCACTGCTCTACTGGGATGTTATTTATCCATCTCCCCGCATCTTCATTAGACAGTCGAATCTCATCACGATAATATTGAAAAGACGGTTGAGTTAAAGCATACCCAGCATTCACCACCTTCTTGCGAAGATTCTTATCTTTTATAGCACGCATGAAGTTTTGTGCTATGTGTCTGATACAGTAGACATGTGTAGAAGGAGGATCATGCCATCCGTTTTCATGGTTGTTGTAGGCACTTTCGATGGCAGCATGTCTATCAGAAATCAGACATAGATTGGCTTGTGGTGCGACATGCGTTCTGAGATGTCGAAGAAAGAAACCCCATCCAGCAGCTGTTTCACCTTCAACAAGAGCAAAGGCAACGGGAAATACATTGTTGTTACCGTCTTGTGCAACTGCCATGAGCAACGTACCCTTGTATTTTCCGTATAACCAAGTGCCATCAATTTGCAGGAGAGGTTTGCAGAATGCGAAACCTTTGATGCAAGGGTCAAATGCCCAAAAGAGACGGTGGAATATTCTATTACCTGTAGCACAGGTTCCGTCTGGCATCATTGCTGGCACTGTCTCCAGAATTGCCACGGTTCCTGGGACATAAGTTTTTAGTGCCCATAAAAATCGTGGTAATTCTTTGAATGAGTCCTCCCAGTTGCCGAAAACCTGCTCAACAGCCTTTGTCCTCGCAATCCATGCTTTCTTGTAAGATGGAGTATAATTATATGTTGTTCGGATATGTGATATAATTATACTCACCTTCACTGATGGGTCTTTGTTTACCAATGGCAGAATGTCTCGACAAATCAATGCTGTGCTCAGTTGACGGTGATCTTGTGCAACGGTTGTTGCGACGCAACTGTGTGGTGGGTCTATTGAAGCGATCTCCCAAGAGTCATTTCTCTTCTTGTAAGATGCAGCCAAACGAAACTTACATAGCATGTTACAACATTCAATAACATACCTTCTTGAATCAGTGCGTTTAACCGTAAAGTCAACAAAGTTGTTCATGTGGTATTTTTTGATTGCCAAGACACATTCCTCTTTGGTACGAAACATGTCTCCCACCTTTAATTCTCCTACTGGTCTCGGATACGGATTGTAGAAGACACTGTCGGACATTTCATCATCGTGAAGATCCATATTTGTCATATGTTGAGGAGGAATATAGACATGAGTAGGAGGTATTGGTGGTGGTTGAGCCTCATCTTCATCGTCGTTATTCAGGATGTGATCAACCTGTATCTCAGTCTCCTCTTCTTCTTCATCAACAACGTCGACCTCTACTTCTGCTTCTGGGTTGAGTTCATCTGAGCATTGTGCATCATCTGCATCATCTCCACCAGCTGGATCCTGATATGTTACTTGAGACTATTGAGACGGTATACATGGTTGTAGAGTAATGTACAACTCGATAGAATCCATGCCTGAATGTTCATGACTAAGAAACATGCTTTGCACATCTTCATCGTCTCGTATCTTTAGGGGGAAAAACTTGCATTGACCATTCTCAAAAAATATAGGATTCTGATATGTCATCCTTGACACAATACCTCCCTGTATAAAGGATTGTATTCTTTTTTTGAAATGCAAAAAGGTTGCATTTCTCTTCATCGAAACTCTAATGGTATCAGTGTTTCTAAAACAAAAACCATGAAGCTCAGACTCAAAAGTTTCACCGTTGCAGTGAACGTTGATACTGTATAATGATGAAGATGACATTTTGGAGATGAAAAGTATTTTGCAAGTGCAGATGAAAGTGAGTGAAGATGAAAAGTATTTTGGAGATGAAAAGTATTTTGCAAGTGCAGATGAATGTGATAGTAAGACACTTAAATAGATGGTATTAATGTCTCACATTGAAGCTAGTCTGAGATACCGTGTCAAGCATGCAAGTAATTTCAGAGATGATGTGTCTGTCATGCAAGACAGTGTGACTTGATGTGTCAAGCATGCTAGCTAGTTCAGAGATGAGGTGTCTGTCATGCAAGACAGTGTGACTTGATGTGTCAAGCATGCTAGCTAGTTCAGAGATGAGGTGTCTGTCATGCAAGACAGTGTGAGTTGATGTGTCAAGCATGATAGGTAGTCAAGAGTTGATGTGTCTGTCATGCAAGCTATCAAGTAGGTAGTCATCAACATACAGGAGACAAGACAGACACGTGTCGGACACCTAAGACGGTCAGAGATGAGGTGTCAATCCTGCAAGACAGTGTGACTTGATGTGTCAAGCATGCTAGCTAGTAAGAAGGTAGTCATCAGCATACAGGAGACAAGACAGACACGTGTCGGACACCTAAGACGGTCAGAGATGATGTGTCAATCCTGCAAGACAGTGTGAGTTGATGTGTCAGCCAGGCAAGCTATCAAGAAGGTAGTCATCAGCATACAGGAGACAAGACAGACACGTGTCGGACACCTAAGATGGTCAGAGATGATGTGTCAATCATGCAAGCCATCCATAAGTGAATTGTTCAGCATGCAGGAGACAGCAATGCCACGTGTTGAGCATGCAAAGGGTGGCGCCAATTGGATTGGCGCCTACCTTTAGGACTTGCACATGGTCGCCAATTTGAATGGCGCCCCCCTTAGTCAGTCCTTGAAACCAAGCATTCAGAACTAGGCTTGCATGCATGTGCCCTAGGGTGTCGCCAATTTGAATGGCGCCCCCTCCTAAATAATGTACATGGTCGCCAAATGAGGTGGAGACACCATGCAAACACAATTTTTCATGCACTCATCCATTTGCCTATAAATTGATCCACTCCTTCACCAATTCTTCCACACCAACATTCTCACTACTTCATCTACATTTCTCACTACTTCATCTACATTACTTCTGTTACAATTTCATCTTCTACAAAATCTTCCATTTTCATCTACACCAACTCCCCAACAATATGTCTTTACTCACAATGGGCGAAGCACACAGAGGAACAGTTGCAAACATCGCGACATACGTAAGTATTTTCTTATACTTCTTTTTTATGTTTCATCTCCACCAACCCCATTTTATTTTGAAATACCGACTTAGTCAAATGTTACATTATTTCTATTATAGGATGTCTCAAGGTTTCGCACTCGAGTTCACGAATTTGTCCACATGGACCCGTTGATTCAACCTTATGTTGAACTTGCCGGTTTTGGTCACCTTAGCAAAATTATGTCTTGGTCTATAGATAACAAATTCATTCTCGCCTTATACGAAAGATGGAGGCCAGAGACACACACATTTTGGTTTCCAACTGGTGAGTGTACCGTGACGTTAGAAGACGTCTACATGCTTTTAGGACTACGAATTGAAGGCAAAGCTGTTAATGGTAAGACCAACTTTCCAAATTCAATTTGCATGGAGCTTTTAAACGTTGATTTGTTAGATGATAATGCTAGGGGACAAGGTATACTACTTTCACGCCTAAAGTCATATTATAATAGTTTTTATTTAGATGAGCATTCTACCGAAGAAGCTCGAATCATTAAAACTAGGTGTTACATTATGTTGTTACTAGGATCCTTTTTATTTCCCGAAGGTAGTGGTTCTAGCATGCATATTATGTACTTACCTTTACTTAGACAAATAGATAGAATAGGTAGTTATAGTTGGGGATCCGCATGTCTAGCCTATCTCTATAGTTCTTTGTGCAAAAACTGCCACAAAGATACTTCTACATTTTCTGGATGTGCTGTTTTGCTACAAGCATGGGGATGGTCAAGACTACCGTCTCTAGCACCGGTCAATAGCAACCCCTTCACTTTTCCATATGCAAAAAAGTAAGTTGTTTAAATTGCTATATCTTTACTTCCTTCCTTACAGTTTATTACCCATAACTAATTTATTTTAACTTTTTGGTGTAGATGGTCGGCACGCGGTATGAATTACAGCAGATGTCCGAGACACTGTATTACTCAATATCGCAACCTGTTGGATCACCTTCGACCGGCAGACGTAAGCAAAATAATTACATTATTTCTTCATATTATATTCACTTTTTCTACATTCATTTAAATCCTATTGTCTTTAACATTTCAGTTCATTTGGCGTCCATACCTTAATATGGATCATGAGCATCAGATCAACCCTGAAGACGCAGCCGTATGGACAACATGCACACCAATAATACGGTTCACAACAGTGGAGCTGCACAACACCGATCGTGTGAAGCTGCAGTTTGGTATGGTCCAGAATATCCCAGATCCCCCAGCTAGCCTAGGAGAATGGCATATGCGTAAAGTGAACGACCAATGGAACTTCAACCCTTGGCAACAATTCGCAAGATCAGAGTGTCGCAAGTGGAAGCACCGTCATGACCATGTCTTAACTGACGCAGTCATGCCAAATGAGGTAAAACCAAGTCGTACTTATATGGCTTGGTATAGATCAGTTGGATTTCAATTCATCGCCGATGATATGTACCTCTACGACCCACGCCAGACAACTTACACACAAGAAGCCTCAACATCTAACCCCCAACAACATTCTCAGCCCAATTACTCACAACCACCTATCCGACAAACTTTCCGTTCCACAAACACACAAACATACAACCAAAACATGCCATTCACCCAACCCCAAAACCAAGAACATCCCCCATACCACCACCAACAAATGGACCATCAACCTTCGACCGAACATCGCTTCGCACCCACACCATCACCCTACCAAAGTCGCCTTACCCAAAACACTAACCGCCCCATCACCTACCGTAGCCAAGAACCCCAAACATCACAATACCAAAACATCCCACAACCATATCTCTTCCAAACACCCCAACAACCTTTCCAACCTTTCCTAGACCCATCATTGTCACCCATGTCCCCCTTCAACCGTCTTGGTCGCCCATCCATGAGTCAACCACACCCCAACTTCTCTGGCATGGGTCATGAGCTCAGCTACGCCGGTACACCATCATTGAATACTGAAGACTATGCTGAGTTGGCTGCATACCTCAACGGATCTTCTCCTGTAGGCGGTAATGACGCTCCTGGACCATCAGATGAACAAACACCGGTTCAGAATCGTCAACGTGGGTTAGGGCCAAGGGTTAGGATAGCTAGGGGATGTGGGACCGGAGGTCGGTTAGGTGATCCCGGTCATCACCATTAGGATTCATTGTGTAAAATCCAAATTTTATTAATATCAATTCGTATTATGTCAAATTTATCTTTGTGTATTCTCCAAACATTAAGTTTCTTTCATAATTCTAAAATAAACACATATCATAAAACAAAAATTTATCGGTCAAAAACCCTAATTCAAGGACTTGTTATTGTTATGTTGAAGGGCTTGAAGTTGGTCCCTTTTGGCAAAGTTCACATACACTTGTTTTGACAGAAACCCTAATTTTGGGTCAAGTTCGCAGGGACATAACTCACTCATTTTTAATTATTTTGACGTGGGACCAAGTGCATTGGAAAATTTAAGATGTCTACTTCAAATGTTATGTTGGACAAAAATTCATATTCCTAAAAGAAACACATGCAATAATACAAAACATTACGACTCAGATAACAGTTATAATGTCAAATAGTCCAAGTTCAGGTGCCCATACCTTTCTCATAATCATCAAATGATGCAAACCTTTACTCCAAATTCATTATCTTGAAAAGATATACAACTTTTATGTTGAAGGTTTTGTCATTTGAGGCTTTTATCATTCATACTAAAGGGCTTGAAGTTGGTCCCTTTTGGCAAAGTTCACATACACTTGTTTTGACAGAAACCCTAATTTTGGGTCAAGTTCGCAGGGACATAACTCACTCATTTTTAATTATTTTGAGGTGGGACCAAGTGCATTGGAAAATTTAATATGTCTACTTCAAATGTTATGTTGGACAAAATTTCATAACTCTAAAAGAAACACATGAAATAATACAAGACATTATAGGTCAGACAACAGTTGAAAAACTCAGAAGTCCAACTTCAACTGCCCATAACTTTCTCAAAAAAAATCCAAATGTTGCAAAATTTATATCCAAATTCATTGTTTTGAAAAGATCTACAACTTTCATGTTGGAAGTTTTTTCATTTGAGGCTTTTTTAAGGGAGTCGCCAATTGGATTGGCGCCCCCTCTTAAAAAATACACACAGGCGCCAATTGGATTGGCTAGGGCAGGTGCCCTAGCCAATCCAATTGGCGCCTCCTTGTAATTTTTAAGAGGGGGCGCCAATCCAATTGGCGCCTCCCTATTAAAGGTGGGGTAGATTGGGAAATTTTTTGAAACTTGGGTTATTTTGGGAAATAATTTAAAAAGTTGGGTTATATTAGTAAAAAATCCCTCTATTGTTATGTTATCTTTCTAAGTAATGAGAATAGAGTATTTGTGTTATAATTGTAATTCATCATTTCATAGATATTTGTTTTATACAAATATTTGAGGAGTGTTTGAGTGAAAGTGAAAGGGATCATAGATTAAGGAAGAATCTAAATAGAAGTTTACGGATAGTATTAAAAAAATATACTAAACTGAAAAGGTTTATATAAAACCGTCATTGACTATTAAAAATGAATTTCATTTCATTAACTGATGTCCCTCACCAAACGAATTAACAATTACTTGTAATATTTACTTTACACATTTATTTATTTTTGTTACTTAACCTTATTGTCATACACATTGTTTCAATATTCCGCTAGACATTTTTTTAAGCAATTGTGTTTAACATCTTATCACCACTAAAACAGAATTTCATATATTATATTTGTCATAAGAAAAAAAAAACAAGAGAACATGTGACATTTTAAATCAACATAAAAATTGTGTGCATAATAATGGGCTGCTCGACTGCTGATTTGGAGATGACTAGCATGTTTGGTTTAGCTTTTCACCAATCAAACTCACGGTCAAATGCCACTCTGCCGTGATTTTCTAGAAGCTCCAAAAGGTAGCTTCTGTGTAAACGTGAAAAGCTACCGTGATTTTTTAAAATTCAACGTTAAACCAAACATACTAGACATTTGCTTACAACATACTCCACATTTTGATTTCTTTGTTAGAAGTTCTTTTGTAAAAAAACCTTTAGCAAAGTGGTCAAATATGTACAACACATGAAATCCAACAATACAGTCAAAGTGGGTCCACATAAATGGTAGGAATGTTCTTTTTTCTCTTTCAAGTTTGTTTTTTTAGTTGGCAAGAGATTGTCTCAAATCACACAATCACGCTGTTGCAAAACCCTGGGAAAAATTCAAGGAAGGAATTGACTACATCAATACATTATACCAACGTTCATCATGAACAAGTCTTAGTTATTTAGAATATTGACAAAGTTGCCGTTAGAAATAAATTAAGACATTATTAGATACTTTAATTGTATTCTTAGTTGCACCTGTCCACTCTCAGAATTCTTTTCGAATGTGTAATGTGATTGTGAAGAAGATTTGGATATCACCAAAATACATAAAGTCTTTCATGCTATTATATATAAATAAAAAGAAAGAGTTCCATCATTTTATGGTACCTTCGTGGCAATGTATATATAGCTGAAGAGTTAACGGCATATATCTATATTTTTTGAGTATTTGTGAAGATGGTTGAAAAAGTCAACATAACTCTCACAATTAGTTCTGTTTGCAAATCACAAAACTATTGTATTAAATATTCAAACATGTTACATTATTTCGAATAAAAAAAACCATTATGGTCCAAACTTGACCATGTAGAAGCATATATAAATCCATCCATTATGTTGTTCTTCTTCAAGATATCTCACCAACAAACACTTTTCTCTTCATTTCTTCACACATTTAACATGTTTAGATCCATGAGTAGAGGTTTTGGAACTGGGAGGTATGAGAGGTTGGGGAAGGAATCTGCAACCACAGCACTTTTGCATGAGGAGTTCAAGAGAAGTACAACCATGCCTTCTAAATCATCTAATTCTTCAACAAAAATGGCTTTAGGTTCAACTTTTAGGGATATAAAGCTACAAAGAAACCCTACAAAGAAGGGTAATAGTAGTAGTAGTAAGAAGAAGAGTCATCCACTCTTCAACTTCTTGGATTTTCCTAGGAAAAAGAAAACAACAGCTAGGCCTGAATTTGCAAGGTATATTGAGTATCTCAAAGAAGGAGGCATGTGGGATTTCAATTCCAATAAACCAGTTATCTATTACAACTGATATACAGTTTGCTTGCTTTGGATTAAAATTTGAACTTTGTATACTGAATGTTATTGGTATTTTGTGTTAGAAATTCGTATACTAATGTTAGTCTTAGTGTCGTATTTCATAGGTATTCAATAAAATGTGATGGAATTAAGCACAATCATATTGATTTAGTTAATATAGATTTATCTAAACAATTTTATTATATCTGCTGGGAAGATAACAGTAGCAT
The DNA here is from genome assembly GCF_024323335.1 of Lathyrus oleraceus. Lineage (NCBI taxonomy): Eukaryota > Viridiplantae > Streptophyta > Magnoliopsida > Fabales > Fabaceae > Lathyrus > Lathyrus oleraceus. The sequence goes on from NC_066582.1 coordinate 213,567,298, forward strand.
AAGTTATTATTATGAACTTGGAAAATCAGTTACGTGAATGTGAAAACTTAATTAATTTGGAATTTTAAGTGCAAGTCTTCTTATAGAAGAAGTTAGTTCACCGCATGATAATTATCATGTACTAGCTCTAAGTCTAGCAAATCCTATAACTAACTCTAACCACTTTCTAACTGAATTAGTTAATCATTAACATTGGCTTATGTTTCTAGTATATTCTCATTGCTTTCCTTACAAGTAATTGAATCCTTGTTGCTTGGTTTTTAAGTAACTAGATCATTTTGTAATAGATCATCATAAGTTGAGGATCGGTAGAGCATCGTCAACTGATAGGGTCCTAGGTATCAAATAAAATTGTTATTTCGAGTATAACAAAATTCCAGAGGGAAAAAGAATAATTTTGTAAGGTTGTAATTCATTGCCTTTTCATTTCATTCAAGATGGCTATTTAAAGAGCCTTGATTTGCTACAATAGTGGATCTTGTTACAGGTGTATAAAAACAAAATAAAAGGATAAGATCCTTAATGCAAGGTGGCTACAACTAAGAATAGTATTATGAGCTACAATTCTCTAGAATATTCCTAGCTAACTTCATGAGCTGTCATCAATTCATTTCCTAGAGTATTCTTCCAACCATTTGGGCTCTTTTCTAACTCTTTTCCCCCTAGTGGACTGAGACCCACTGTCATTGGGTCCAATTGTAGATATTGGGCCTTGCAGATTTGTATCATTGCCAACCTCATCAGAGAGAACCTTGTCCTCAAGGTTCAGGTTTGGGTAGTTTTTAACCAAAGTGGTGTAATCTTCCCATGTTGCCTCTAGAGCGGGTAATCCGACCCACTGAACCAGAAGTTGAGTAATAGGACCGATTGGAGAATGAATGGTACGACGTACCAAAACCTGGGATGGTTGTAATTGAACCATCGTTCCCGTAATAGCAGTATCGAGCGGTGGTGTGTTGAGAGGAGGGGAACCATGAAATGGCTTCAGTTTGGAAACATGGAAAACGGGATGTACGCAAGATTCCGGTGGCAACATCAATTCATAAGCAACTGTACCAATTACTCTTTTGATTTGGTATGGGCCAAAAAATCGTTTAGCCAATTTGGGAGATGTCCGATCTCGGAGTGACGATTGGCGATAAGGTTGTAGCTTCAGCCACACCCACTCTCCTTCCGTAAATGTTCGCTCCTGCCTATGTGAGTCAGCTTGGGAACGCATGCGAAGCTGTGCTTTGGTAAGATTTTCTTTGATGATATTCAGCATGCTTTGTCTCTGTGAAAGGAGTTCATCTACCCCTGTAACATGAGATGTTCCTGTAATATATGAATGAATGTTTGGTGGGGGGCGCCCATATAGAGCTTCAAAGGGCGTGCATTTGATGGCGGATTGGTATGATGAATTATACCAAAATTCAGCTAGTGGTAGAAAATTCACCCATTTTTGGGGGGAATCACTCGTAAAACACCGTAGAAACGTTTCCAGGATGCGATTGGTGACTTCGCTTTGTCCGTCAGTTTAAGGGTGATAGTCGCTCGAGAATGATAAGGTAGTACCACTAATTTTGAACAATTCTTTCCAGAATCGACTTGTAAACACCCTATCTCTATCACTCACAATTGATTTTGGCATTCCATGTAACTTGTAGATCTCAACAATGAAAATTGGAGCTATGCTTGCAGCAGTGAATTTTGGGGGCAGTGGAAGGAAATGGGGATACTTGGAGAATCTATCAACAATGACCTAGATTACTGTTTTGCCATGAGAGGAAGGTAGGTGAGTGATGAAGTCCATGGTTATGTCTTCCCACACTTGATTGGGTATGGGCAGTGGTTGTAACAAGCCAAAGGGTTTCTGAGTTGAGTATTTGTGTTGTTGGCAAACTCGACATTTTTTTATCCATTCTTTCACTTCTTGAGCCATGTGTGGCCATGAAAATGATGTTGTTAACCTAGCTAGAGTTTCTCTACCACTGGAATGGTCGCCGATTGGAGAAGAGTGAAATTCAGTGAGTAGTTTTTCTCTAAGGTCACATTCTGCAGGAATAAAAAGACGACCTTGATAGTAGACTAATCCATTCTGAACACTGAATTTTGATGCAGGGTCAATGGTGGCTTGAAATTTTTGTAGTAGTGCGACACCAATTGGGTCTGATGAATAAAAGGATTTTAAGTGGTCAATGAGGCTAGGAATCTTGGAGGATATGGTGTTGATTAGTAGTTCAGCTGCATGATGTTTTCGAGAGAGGGCATCCGCTACTACATTTTGCGACCGAGTGTGTAGATGATTTCATAGTTAAACCCCAACAGTTTGGTGAGTCATTTATGCTGGGCTGGTGTTTGAATGGTTTGGGTGAGTAAGGCTTTGAGGCTTTTTTGGTCGGTGAAAATTCTAAAGTGTCTCCCTAACAGGTAATGTCTCCACTTCTTGATTGCAGTAGTAATAACAAACATTTCTCTTTCATATGTTGAGGTATGTTGCATTTTTGTGCAGAGTTTTTGACTAAAGAAGGCAATAGGATGGATATTTTGAGATAAAACAACACCAACAGTTGTGCCTGAAGCGTCAATGGTAACGTCAAATGGTACATCGAAATTAGGGATGCCTAATACTGGAAGATGGGTCATTGTATCTTTTAGTGACTCAAAGGCTTATTGGGATTGCTCTGACCAAGTGAAGGCATTCTTTTTCAGTAGCTCTGTCAAGGGTGCAGCAATGGCAGCGTAATGGCGGACAAAGCGACGGTAAAATCCCGTGAGCCCCAAGAATCCACGGAGATGAGTAATGGAAGTTGGTGAGGGCCACTCTTGAATGGCTTTCAATTTTTCTGGGTCGGCAGCAACCCCGTTAGCAGATATAAGGTGTCCCAAGTAAGCTATGTTATTCACACCAAATTCACACTTTGAATACTTAGCAAATAATTTGTGCTCTGTCAAAATGGCTAAGACTTGAGTTAAATGTTCCAGGTGTGTTTCCCAATTGCGGTTGTAAATTAAGATGTCGTCGAAGAAGATAAGCATAAATTTGCAAAGAAATTTGTTGAAGATAGTGTTCATAGTGGACTGAAAAGTTGTCGATGCATTGGATAAACCAAATGGCATAACAAGGAACTCGAAGTGGCCATCAATAGTGCGGAGCACTGTTTTGAAGGTATCCTCTGATGCAACCAATTATTTGATGATATCCAGATCTTAGATCAAGTTTAGAAAAAACGGTGGCACCATGAAGCTCGTCCAACAACTCATCTATTGTTGGTATGGGAAACCGTTCTTTGATTGTGATGGAGTTTAAGGCACGGTAGTCAATGCAGAAACGCCAACTCTTATCTTTTTTCTTAACAAGAAGCATGGGTGAGGAAAAAAGGCTAGTGCTAGGTTTTATGATTCCCGTGTTGAGCATTTCTTGTATCATGTTAGTCATAATGGTTTTCTGGTATTGTGGGTAGCGGTAAGGTTTGATATTGATGGGTTGTGAGTTTGGATTGAGATGTATATGGTGATTTTGAGGGCGGTGTGGGGGTAGGTTTTATGGAGTAGAAAAAACAGTAACATATGTGTTTAGGAGTTTGGAAATTTATGGGTTTGAGGTAGTGAAGTTTGGGGTGTTGTTTTGTATCTTTGTGTTGGGTGTTTCAAGGGTGGTCATGGTCATGGTGTGGATAGAATGAATTGCATCAGTAAACAAGAATTTGCAAAACTAAGAAAAAGAGGAAGAAGAAGGAGAGTTAGAAACCATACATGTCGGCGTGATCGGTTGGCCGTTATGGGTGAATTGGATAAAGGGAGTGGAATAGTTTGAAAGAAAAGTTCCTAATGTTTGGAGCCATTGAACACCTAGGACCAAATCTGCACCATGAACCGGTAGTATGTAGCAAGGAATGTGAAATGTTTGTTTGGCCAAAATGACCGGTACTTCCGCACAAGCACCTTCGCAAGTGATGGATTGACCATTACCGACGATCACAGAAAATGGTGGTATCATATTAACAGGTAACTCTAAAAACTCGGTTATTCTGGGTTGTAATATATTACGGGAGTTTCCTGAGTCAATTAAAACTGTTACTTCCATCTGTTGAATATGGCCTTTAAGTCGTAATGTTTTCGGAGACGGTGGCCCTTTTAAGGCAGTTGGGGAAAGATGAAAGTGCTCACCAGTTGGTGATTTAGTGTCATTCGACAGGGAGGGTGAGTTTTCTGTGTGGTTTTCTTGTTCTATATTAGTTTCGACTTCATCATTTGTGTTTGTTGTGTCATCTGATAGAAGTAATAAGAACTGTTTTTTTGTGCAGTGATGACCAGGATGAAATCATTCATCACAGTTAAAACAGAGTCCTTTTGATCTCCTTTCATGTTGTTCAGCAACTGTTAAGCGTTTCACAGGGTGAGGTAGAGGTGTCAGGTTGGTAGGTGCACCTAAAATGGAGGGAAGGTTTTGGGTAGTAGTCTTGGTATTGTTTCTGGGTTGTTTAGTGAAGTGAGGTTTAGAGTCATTAATTTTGGCTTCAACTAGTTTGGCAAAGTCTATGGCGTGGTACAAGGTTGTGGGTTTCAATATTGATAGCTCTCTTGCTATTTCCGGTTTTAGCCCAGATAAAAAACAGTTTAACAAGGAGGTTGGGGAAAGGCCAACAACTCTGTTAGACACTAGTTCAAAGTGTTGTTGAAAATCCAAAACAGAACCTGTTTGTTTGAGTTTGTAAAGTGCTACTTCGTGGTTATCATATGACGACGGTCTGAAACGTGTTTCAAGAGCTATAATAAAAGCATCCCAGGTTGTGAGCAAGTTGTTGGAGTGTAGCCATTTGAACCACACTAAAGCAGGGCCTTGGAGGAAAAAGGGAATGATAATGAGGCGTTGGGCTGGGGAAGTTGCGGTGAGAAGAAAATAGCTCTCAGCTTGAAAGATCCACTCCAAGGGATTTGTTCCATCAAAAGATGAAAGGCATATTTTCGGAGTTTTCACAGGTGGTGGCGGTATGGACGAGGAAGCGAGAGTGTTGTTTTGAGGGGAAGAGGAAGCCACATGTTCTTTTATGAGGAGAGGTAGTTGTCTGGTGAGAAAAGTTTGGAATTGTTATTGTTGTTTGGTGACAGAATCAATGCTCTGCTGCATTTCTCGCAGCTGGACAGAGATGTCATCAGGTGGGCGTTCTTGTCGAGGAGGCATAGTGACAGATAAAAGCACCAATGATAGGGTCTTAGGTATCAAATAAAGTTATTATTTCGAGTATAACAAAACTCCAGAGGGAAAAAGAATAATTTTGTAAGGTTATAATTCATTGCCTTTTCATTTCATTCAAGATGGCTATTTAAAGAGCCTTGATTTGCTACAATAGTGGATCTTGCTACAGGTGTACACAGATCCTTTAATTTAGATAAAAACAAAATAAAAGGATAAGATCCTTAATGCAAGGTGGCTACAGCTAAGAATAGTACTATGAGCTACAATTCTCTAGAATATTCCTAGCTAACTTCATGAGATGTCATCAATTCATTTCCTAGAGTATTCTTCCAACCATTTGGGCTCTTTTCTAACTCTTTTCCCCTAGTGGAGTGAGGCCCACTGTCATTGGATCCAATTGTAGATATTGGGCCTTGCAGTGTTGAAAGGTTCTGGAAGCAATGATTTTGTGGAAAAAAACTACTAATTTCTTTTTAGATGTACATGGTAGCAACTTCGTCGTACCTGATGTCATATTTTCTGTTATAATATGATAATCGATTTTCAAATGCTTTGTTCTTTAATAAAATACCGGATTGACTATAATTTGGATTGCACTTTGGTTATTACAATAAATAACTGATGTTTTAAAACACTTAATGTAACACCCTAAACCCCAACTCATAATATAAAAGAGAAAATTCACAATTTAGGATGCTACTCAAAACACAACATGCATATTTTATAAATATATTTCAAATCTCGCAGCGGAATTTAAATAAATCACATAACTTCAAATAGTTATTTAAAGAAAATAATCAAAGAAAATAAACTCCAACCAGAACTCAAACAAAGAATATGTTTTGTTCCCGACGTTACAGATCAGAGCATATAGACCAATTATATATGTGATAATAATAAAATACGAAAAAAAGCTCCAAGGTCATCTTCCAACTCACAAGCAATCACTTTTGCTAAGTATTTATACAACATTTACAAAACCACTCAAAACAAACAAGAAAGGGATGAGAATACACCTTACAAATGTTAATGGTGAAAATTAACAGCAGGATGGTAAACAAAACAACAATAAGTATAATATCCTCACAAAACACAATCACATTCTAATTTAAAAGAAAATGTTAATGCACCAACGCCTCCATCATTATGCATGTGGTACCATATTTTTATGGTCAGAGGTTTGTTATTGACTGCCCATGTCTTTAACTCTTCTCTGAACTATGTCCCTCTCTGGGCATGAGACCGTCATGGTTCCTCTCTGAACTTGAACTCACTGAAAGTTCTACCTAACTCCAAAATATATGCATGCATGATCATGTACAGCAAACATGCATTCAACTCAAGCAATCATCAAAGTCATCTCAAAAATCATCATCAAAACAAGTTTCACTCTTGAACCATAAGGTTGGCAATAATCAGGCCTCACTATAATCCCACCGGATTAGAGATGACAATTGGACCCATATCCAGTGGATACCCGTAAAATTTACCCACAATGGGTAGGGTAAAAACCCGCAAAATTTACCCACAACGGGTAGGGTAAAAACCCACAAAATAGATACGGGCACGGGCAACTATCCATTGAAATAAGCGGGTATGGACACGGGTAAGAGTACCTTAGCATCCACCCCGTCCCATACCCGCACAATATATATTTTATGTCTTTTTATTTTTATTATTATGTACACAGATTTATTTATCAATTTTATTAAATATATCACTATTAAACTTATATGCATTTTTATATAAATGTTTGTTTATCTTTTAACTCAACAAGGACATCCTTGAATTTTTTAGTGTTATTAAAAAGTTAAAATTACATGATAAATAATAATTGATCAATTATTTTTATTAGAAATATGGGTAAACGGGTATGCGTACGAGTACTTAGGTACCCATAGGGTACGGGTACTGATCGCATGACTAGTATGTCTATAGGATTCGTAACTGCAAGTGCACAGTTGTATCGCATAGTTTTAAAGATTATCGAATCCAAAGGACTAATAATCGAACTTACCGTTATCTAATGTTGCTACGTAAATCTAAGGCTAAGGATTTCTCTAGGAGTTGAGGGACGAAGAGAAATACTAATGAAAACAAAACTTTAATATAAATATTCAATAGCGGGATATCGGTATGTAACGCATCAAACTTTGGGGATTCGATAGATAGTTGGTGTAATCTTAAACATCAAAATACTCTTCAGTAGAAATTATTTATTTAAAAGATTTTATCCCACACTCTCGTGTTTATTGACTCTGACTATACTCTTAAACCAGAATACTTCGCTCTCGCTGTCTCATTTGAATTAAAAACAATTTTTGGAAATAAATAAAGTCTAATTAATGCTAAAGTGTTCTCGTTGTATTTAGAATTAATGCCTAGTTTCAGCTATCCGGTTAAAACCTTAAACTCTCGTTTTTATTGACCGTAACTTTTGTTTGCTTTGTACTCTCGTACGAAAACAGTTTTAAATTTAGAACAAGAAATTATAACCGAAAAATAATATTTTACAAAAGGCAACACCAATTATTTATGAATCCTGTCTTTTCGACGGTCTTTACATACCAATATCGATTGGTTTATGTTGAATTGTAATTCCTTGTGTCGAAGCAGGTTGCTCCACAGAGCAAGGAAGTGTCCAACCACCTAGTGTGTTAAGTAGTGTTAGGTATTTTGGGCTTTTATAATTTTGGGTTTTTATAGTTTTGGGTTTTGGCTTGAGGTCCAAGTTAACCTAAATCTATAAATAGAGGGAGTAACCCTTATTTTCATATAGAGGTGAATAGAGTATTCATAACATATTATATTCACAACATATTATATTCATAGTATTTTGCAGTTGCAAAGTGAATAACAAGTTTTCCACAGTTTGTGGGCAGAGAGAAACTCTGCAGAATTTAATTCTTCTTTTCCTTCATCGTTCTATACACTTTCTTTCTCCATTGTTCTTCTCTTTTCGTTGTTATTGTGTGGGTAATAACAATCTTGTTCATCAAGATTGATTGAAATTCTCCATAGGTTTTGGGGGATTTCCAACATCTGGTATCAGAGCTCCGATTTAACCAATTCGTGGGAAGAAAATCACCATGGCAACGAATCATCCAAACGGGCATTTTCCAGCAAATCTTCTGATTCTCAAGAACAACAATTATGAGAATTGGTGCAAGCAGATGAAGGTTGTGTTCTGCTATCAAGATCTTTGGGATCTTGTGAAGAAAGGAGTAGCAACGCTTGCAGAAGCCGCGACGGATCAAGAAAAGGTTGCACATAAAGAATTGAAGAAGAAAGATTATAAATCTCTCTTTATAATCCATCAATGTGTTGATGCAAATAACTTTGAAAAGGTTAGTGATGTAGAGTCAGCGAAAGAAGCATGGGAAATTATGGAGAAATCGTTTGGAGGCGCAGAGAAGGTGAAAGAGGTGAGGTTACAAACTCACAAAAGAACATATGAATTGCTTCAGATGGAAGACAATGAAAGCATAATTGATTTCTTCACCAAGGTTACAAAACTGGTGAATCAAATCAAGATATGTGGAGAAGTGTTGACATCAAGAGTTGTTGTTGGAAAGATCTTGAGGTCGTTGGCTCCAAAGTTTGACCACATGGTAGTAGCCATAGAAGAGTCGAAAGATTTTTCAAAATTGACAAAGGAAGAGCTTCAAGGGACACTTGAATCTCATGAACAAATAATGACTGAAAGAGCTGCAGGAAAGTCGAAGAGTGATATGACTTTGAAGGCTCAATTAACAAAAGAAAGAAGCAAAGGAAGTTGGAATGGCAACAAAGGCAGAGGAGGTTACAACAATTCGACTGGTTTGTCAACATAAAGCCCTCAATGAAGAACATGGTGAAATTTGCAAATGACAACACTCTAGCAGCTGAAGATGTTGGTGATGTTCTGATTATGAGGAAAGATGGCAAGAGGTCAATAATTTCAAATGTGTTATACATACCAGGCATGAAGAGTAATTTTCTCAGCATAGAACAGTTGGTCGAAAAGAACTACAAGATGTCGATTGAAGACAAGATGATGAGAGTTCTCGACTCAAATGAAAGGTTGATCTTGAAGGCTCCAATGTCTCAGAATAGAACCTTCAAGATTGAACTAAATGTGATGGAGCATAAGTGCCTTGCAACAGCAGTCAGCAGAGATGAATGGATATGGCATTACAGACTTGGCCATCTCAATTTCAAAGACATCAGAGATTTGAAGAGAAGAAATATGGTTTTAGGATTACCAGAAATCGACATTCCAAACGAAGTGTGTGAAGAGTGTGTGGAGGTGTAGCGGTAAATTCATGATCATTAAGTTATGGATAAGCTAGACATCAAATAACAAGAGTCCCCACCGCACTTTTATTGTTTCCAAGGGAAAAGGAAAAAAGTATGAACAAAACTCAAAAGTAAGAAGTTTTCAAATCAAAACTAATAAGATGTCAGAGATTACAGGTAAGGGGGTTGGTTACACAGAGGGAAGGTGTTAGCATCCAAAGTGTCTTAGGTACTCCTAGGGAGTCTTTTTTGTGCGCATATGTATTTGGTATAAAAATGATGTTTACAAACAAATAGAATGGGGGGATGAGAAAATAATTCATTAATTATATTTTTGTGTTTGACAAGACCTTCGGACTTGTGCCTACGTACCAACATAAAAATGAGGGATCAAAACCTCGTAGTTCGTGATCCAAATTTTAAAGTGGATGCATTGTTTTTAACAAAATTTAAGTTTGAAAGGCACAAAGGCCTGAAAATGGTTTTAATGAGTTAATTCTTTTTGACTTTTTGAAAGTTTAAGTCAAGTATAGTTAAGTTTATTTACAATTTTGATTTAAGAAAAGAAGTTTGAAAATGCAATGACATAAGGCCAAAGTTTTTATCTTTTTGCAAAGTGGTCAAAGTTTAGAACAAAATAAGTTCAATTAAAGAATATTTTGAAAAAGGAGGGAGAGATTTGGAAATTAAAGAAATGGGGAGAAGATGAAGAGACTAATCCTATGCACAAAATTAAAAGTTAAGAGTTGAAAAGATCTGACCAATGGGTAGCAATCCAATAGACAAAAATGTCAATAGAAACCCAGAATTCCCTTGGATATTTAGAATCAAGCAACACACAAATGCACAATTATATCAATCTTGAAGAGCAAGGGCATCAAATAAAGATAGCCACTTCCAAGCTTTAGCCATTCCATGATCTTCTTCAAATTAGCCCATGAAAGAGATGAATTCCACAAGTCACATGTTCAAAATAACAGCTTCACAATGATCATGTTGCAGATGAACTCAGAGGGATCTTGAATGATGTATCAGATGAAATTTCAAATTGCAAGCACTTGGTTTCACAGAAAGTTGGCATTGGCCAAGTCCTTTAGCATAAGAATGTTGCCTAAGTTCTAAGTCCATTTGTCCAAGATCAAGCCAACAGTCCACACAAAAGTTTTTTTAGGGTTTTTTGTTGTTATTATGTACATTAATGGTCAAAGACCACACAAACAAGCAAAGTATACACAACAAGATATATCACACAATATGGTCCAAATGGACAAAGTGAAAACTGCATTAACATAAACAATTAGAATGGTATGGATAATGGCAAATTAATAAAGGCTAAAATTAAATGACATTAAAGTAAATGGCTTGAAATTAAAAGTTAGTTGTTAATGAGTTAGAAGTTGGTATTGTTTTGCTTTTGCTTTTCATTTTAAGACATTCTTTGGAGAACACTCAACCCACTTATCACAAGCATGAATCCTTGAGCCAAGACATCTTCCAAAGGAAGGAAAAAAAAGGCCAAGTTTCCACACAATACCATGAAAGAGGGGAGACTTACAATCTCACTAACTAGAATGTTATGCCTTTTGTGTCACAAATTTAGCGCTATGTTAAGCAATCATAATTGGACTTATGTAGAAGTCACAACTATTTGAGGTCGGTCAATATAATTTTGGTGTTAATGCATGTTAGAGACATAGTATAATGGACTATGCTCATCAAACATACAACACACAAAAAGAATATGCAAAAGAGGTGGCCTAATCTCATCCATACTTATGTTGACTTTTCAATCAACTAGCCTTAGGACTTTGAGATATCATAGGCCAAATGAGATGAATGCATAAAGAATGGGAATGAGATGAAGAGGGAGGGGAATGGATTAAAACTCAAATTGATCAAAGGAGGACTTTTACCAAATTAATACCATCCATTTATTTTGGGAGATGGAATGTACATTCCATCAATCCCCTAAATCCAATGATATTGACTTGACAAAATCAAATCAACCTTGACCAAGGCCCAACAACAAGAGCCAAACTCAAACAAATCATCACAATTGGTCAAAAAAATTATTTGGCACTTATTCAAATTAAAAAAATACTAAAATAAGGTATTTAGATTAAATATCGTTTGTCAAATTCCTAAAACCTCATCAAAACACCAAAGAAATGGCCATGAGATTTATCATAGGTCAAACAAGGTCAAAGGACCTTGGAGAAAAAATTTCAGAACTTTTAAAGACTTAAAAGTATTTTTAAACAATTAAAAGTAATCAGAAAATCAATTAAATCATGAAAAATATTAATAATGATCCAAAAAAATAATTTTAATTCAGAATATGAAAGAGGAAATTATTTGAATTTTTTTGGTGAAACTCTCATATTTTTTGGATCAATATTAAAATTAATATGAATTAATGAAAATAAAAAGATTAAAATGAAAATCAGAAAATAGCAAAAAAACGTGAGCCACTTGATCTCCCTCATTAATTGAGGTGACATATCAAGTGGCCTAGAACGCGCGTTCCATGATGCACGCTAGTTAACTCATCCACACGCCTGGTATTCACAATGGACGCGTGAGATTAAAATGTTTTGGAATGATCATGTGGCTCAGAACCTGTCCAGCACACCACAGGCGCTGGACCTCCGGTCACCTTCTCAGGCGAGGGTCACCGGACTAGTTCAGTCATCACCATCACATAAATGAAAAAGGAGGACATGGGCATGTACATGCCTATGATGCAATGCAATAAGGTCCAAAATGATTCCAATTGAGATCTGAATGAAGCTTGAATGGCAAGGAATTGTGAACTGAAATTTTGAAGTTTGATTCTTTCCAATTATGCAGCCCTGTTAAAGCCATACGCAGACCTAGCAAACCTCATCCAAAATGCATGAACTTGGGTTCTTTGGAAAGCTTGTATAAAGGGGAACAAGTTTTATGTTCAACACTTTTTTATTTGGAGCTTGGAACATGGAGAATTTTAAGGTGGAAGTTTGGAAATTTCAACATGTTGAAATTTTTTCTAAGTGTCAAGCCATATATCTCAGTATTCCACCTGCTTAACTTTTTATGTGAGATTCAAATGAGAAAAGTGTATTCATAAATGTTGTACCTATTTCAAAGACCTTAACAATAGTCACCAATTTCATGTCATTTGGATTTGGAATGATAGAGTTATGCATTTTTGAAGCTTGAAAAAACCACTTGTTCAATGGTATAGGTAAAAAATGACCTATAATGTAACCTCATATCACATGCTCATAAAAGTTGAATTAGTTTTCACTCCAAACATAAAAGTTGAAGTAGACATCTTGAATTTGATTGTTCAACTTGGAAATCGTTCATCTCATAAACATTGAGCAAGTTATGGTCTTGGGAAGTTGACTTTCAAATTAGGGTTTAGACAAAATGACCTATAATGTTTCAACATAGAAAGTGATTTTCCAAGCAAAAGTAGCTCTATGTATAAACATGGAAGTTATTCCTAATGTCATTTAGAGTAACTTTTCTCTTTAAATCATTTTCATATGGTGAAAATTGTAGGAGATAGGGTCTAGAGAGACCCAGTTTTGATCAAATGAATTCATCTGGCCAACCACCATTAACCAACTTGTTAACCTTAAATTTTTTGGACTTTCTTGGCTCATGGTAGATCATATATGCATAAGATGATGAATTTTGAAGTATCCTGTGAGAAATTTGATCAATTGGTGAGATAGCTTGTTGGAGAAGTTACTCAAGATACCCAGTCAAACTAGGGTTTCCAAGGCAAATCACCTCCAAACTCTTCAAGAAAACTTGATCAATATGACATGTAGGAATCAATGGGACTCATATATGATGCTCATAACTATTCTTGGATCAATTCGCGGTTTTGCTCTTTGTCATGAGGGTCGCAAACCCTAGATATGAACTTGGTAGATCAATGGAAATCATGCCCTACCTTCAAAAGAGTTAGGCAAATGCAAAGACATATTTTTGGTATTTTGGTTAGTAAAAATGATAAGATACAAGTATGATACAATCACATGGTGCTTAGTGATCTCTCCCAAAATAAACCCAATGAAAGAGGGGTAAGGAGGATGCCAAGGTATGATCCCAATGCTAATGCTTATGATGAAATTGCATGAGGGATCTTAGGGTCAACATTGGGGTCTTACAGCTACCCCTATTTAAGGACATTCTAACTAAGGAGGCGAAGGTTAAAATCCTCATGTCGACTCAGTAGAATGGACTTAAATAACAACATATAAAAACAAATTTTGGTCCCTAAGAGACCTCATGATGCATATGATATGAATGCAAAAACAAATTCTTTGTGGGGAAATATTGCCACAAAGGAAAAGAAATCAGAGAAACCGAAAGTCCATAGGAGTATAATGTATTCCGTAAGGAAAACTCACTGGGGAGACAGAGACTCTAGGGAAAAAGGAGTTATGCATAGGCCAGACTACGACTTAAAACTGATGGGGGATCAGAGAAATTCTGTACAAATATGGAAAAGACTCAGTCGGGGAACAACAACATCTGCAGGGGATACGAGTAAGTCATGATAACACTGAAATACTTAAATCATGCAGGAAAAGCGATTTCACTAAGGAAAAACGCGCACTTAACTTAACTGGGGGAAGAAATAAACTTCAACACAGGAGGAGAAGAAATCTATTATCTACTACTTGTTATTGGGTGAGGAGATAATAAAGATCTGATAGAGAGGACATCCGTCATCGATTAGGATGAACATATCAAGGATGACTCGCTGAGGAAATGCCAGAGGGAGTATTCATTACCGGTTACTGGGTAAGAATAGCCTTGCTGGGGAAAATTGTAGAAAATAGGATTTACAACTACCGGTTACTGGGCAGAATACCAAAGGATGAGAGTATCCGTCATCGGTTAGGATGAACATATCAAGGATAAACTCAACAGGGAAGAAAATCTGTCATTGGTTAGGACGAACATATCAAGGATAGACTTGTCTGGGAAATGTCAAGGAGGATATCCGTCATCGGTTAAGATGAACATGTCAAGGATAAACCAACTGAACAAAAAGTAGGAATTATATATATCGAATGCTGGATAGAATACCGTCAAAGAGAAAATTCGTCACCGGTTAAAATGAACATATCAAGGATAGACTCTAAGAGGGGAGAAAATAGGATTTACATCTATCAGTTACTGGATAGAATACCATCAAAGAGAAAATCTATCACCGGTTAGGGTGAACATATCAAGGATTAACTCTGCAAAGGGGACAAAAGTAGGATTTACAACTACCAGTTACTGGGTAGAAAACCGCAAAGAGAAGGAAACCCGTCATTAGTTAGGATGAACATATCAAGGATTAACTCTCTAGGGAACAAGAATAGGGATTACAACTACCTTTTTACTGGATAAAATACCAAAGGTGAGAATATCTGTCATCGGTTAGGATGAACATATCAAGGATAAACTCAGGCAAGGGAGAGAAAGATATCTGTCACCGGTTCGGGTGAACATATCAAGGATATACTTTCTGGGGAATCGTAAAAAATGAATCCACCGGGGACTCTATTGCTGGGAAAATAAGGGTACTTATGTCGGGTATTGGGCAAGAAGTAACAAACTGCAAACTATGAAGAATTTTACCAGTTACTAGGTAATAAGCTCTTAGGAGACTCAAAGCATCTACCTAGGTAAGAGCTAGAAAGAGACAATCAATCAAGACTCGACCCAATGAGGACATAACTCAAGGGGAGTGATTCCATTCAGATAATCAACAGGGAAGGAAACTGAAGTAATAATCATCCACGAGGAACAACTCAGTGGGGAATCGGAGAAAGGTTAAAGTCCTTCTGCCTAAGGGGCTGACACTCTACAATTGAGGGAGGACAAACACTAAACTCGTATGGGGATAAAGTACCTCCATACAAAGAATGAGAATCTCAAATCGACAAATCAATCAAATATGATGGTGCCAATATGCAATTATGAAATCATATGAATGTATATGTGTGTGTGTGTGTGTGTGTGTGTGTGTATATAT